>NC_088602.1:123690196-124400541 GCF_036013475.1 Columba livia
GAAAAGCCAAACCCTTTGCTTTTCTGGAGTACTGGAGTGCTTAACACTATTAAATAAAATAGGAAGTGACTACCTCACTTGTCATGGAGGAGCTTAAGATGACCACAAGAATGTCTCAGCACTCAGTGACATACAACCTAAAATTTATTTACTAATAATGGCAGGTATAGATGGTTGATAGCAGTTTCTGTTTTATGACACATATCACAGACTCATACCAATGTAGGCTTCTGCCCTCTGATTCAGTTTAGACTGAGGCTGGGGGCCTGGGAAATGAGACACTTGCTCTGTTTGCCTGGCTGATGCACAGGGTCCCAGCTGCCAACCTGACACTACACCTTCATAAGCTGCAGCCTTTCACGTGGTGACAGATGCCTGGGTTAAGTGTTCCCCCAGCAAGGGTTGTCTCTGCTATTGTTCCCCTGGTCTCATATTCCAAATGTGTTACAAAATGTGTGTGTGTTGCAACAGGTAGATATGTTAATCTATTGCTTCCTTGTTTTCTATCTTATACTGTATTATCAGAGCCAGGCAGACGCAGCCAAGATCTCCTTTATTTGGGTGGTGCTTTTGGGTAGACTTCACACTGTGACATTTATATCTGCAAAAATCTGAACACAACTTTTTGGTTTTTTTCCCCACTCGCTGACATTCCAGGCACAGTTCTGGCAGAGGGTGCTGCAGAAAAGCTTTCAGGCCATCTGTAGGAATGGGAATCAGCTGTTGAAACAAGAGAGGGCAGAGAGATTTTAATATGATGCTCATTTTCTCAGTACTAAATCAACAGCTGTCTCTGCTTTTGAAGCTTGTCTGATGACTTTGAGAAACTTTTTTTTTTCTTGTGGATGCTTTCTAAGATGTGCACATGGAAACTGTTCTGTATCCTTAATAGGATGAATATGTGTCACTGTAAATGATAGCTTCTTTTTTTGAGGGTCCAAGGATATCACAATAATACAAAGATAACAAGTTTATCTGAATAAAATAAATACAAACAATATAAAATTAGTGGTGGGTGTGATATTTGCAGGTGAGAAATGTGCATGTATCTGTCTTCTTAGTTGTATGAAAACATTACTAACATTTCCAAGTGTGCTAAGAATGAACACTGATGTTAAAAAGTAGGATTTTTATTTGGTGTATCTTGTTCTTTCCACCTCAGATTGTGAATCTTTCAGAGTTTTACAGGTTCTGCTGACCTGCACTGGTATCTCATTTTTAGCGGAATGTTGAGTTTTGGGTGAGATTTTTAATCTTCTGTGTAGAGTGTGATAGACACATTTTGTTCAGTCTCTCTCTTTGTTGTTTGTGTGTTTTTTTTTTTTGTTTGTTTGTTTGTTTGTTTGTGGTTTTTTTTTTTTTGTTTGTTTTAACTTAATATCCCCCACCCTCCCAAGTAGCTGCCAATTTTAACACTTAGCCTTGTATGTTCATCATCTTGTAGCAGTCATTTTTGTCTTGTAGTGCTGAATATCTGTGCTGGAAACCATGCTGGGGAAAGAGATGGTATGCTAACTGCATTCTGGTTTGATCGCTGTAGTACTGTGTGATGGAAGGACAGGCATGCTGCTAAGGCTGGAAGAGTGCCAAAAGCAGAATGTCCTTTCTGTATATCTATTAACAAAGGGAATAGTCAGTCAGATAACAGGCCTGTTTCAAACCCTTGCTTTTTTGCTCAAGATGGGATTTGTTTTATGTAATCATTGAAATTATTTGAAATCTACAAGGCATCATATTTTATTAACTATTAGTTGTAAGGTGTACTTTTGCCTTGCATGTATGAATTTTAAAATAGCTTGGACTGATTTCTGACTTTTGGACCCTTGCTTTGTCTTATGTTTACAGACAGAGGTTAAGATCTTTGGTCTATAAAGACTTCCCAGGCGAGATGAGTTAACTGCATCCCTGTAAAAGCCTTAAAAATTCACTTGGCATTGCATTTTCTGTCCAGGTCATTCAGAGGAGAGGAGACTGTTTAGAATGTACTGCCACCCACCCTGGGGTTTTGCTGGGATGCGAAGCATGTTTTATAGAGCTTGCCTTTGAACCACAGGTGTTTGGTATGTGGCCTGTGTTATGGCAGGTCACAGCCAGAGGGATTTCTGAGTCTTCTGTTGCTGAGAATTAATGACATAATCCCTGCTTTTTAAGTAGGCAGAATTTACAGTCTTGTCAAGGCAGGAGGTGGGGAAGACAGCTACCTCTGTAACAGCATGGTGTGCTGAGGGTAGCATGAAAGGGAACTCATGTGCATGACTGTTTTGATTGCCAACAATACTTCAGCTTGATGAGACCTAGAAGTCTTTCACTTCTGAACAACACCAGACCCTTGTTGAAAGAGAAAGTATCATCTTGTGTTTTTACTTTGCTGTTTCTTTGCTACACTAGTGCTTGTCAGCCACAGAGTATGTGCTCAATCATGTTATCCCCAACATCTGATCAGAATTCAAAAAAATGACTACAGTGAGACTGCCTTTCTGTAACACCCTGCAGACCAGTCCTGCTACTTGGTCTCTCTGTAGCTCACTCCAGGAGGCCACGCAAGCTTCCCATACGTTCTCTGGGCTTTGGGAGAGTGTCAGTCTTCAAGAATACCTGAATAGTTTTTGGTTTTTTAAGGGTAGCATTATATTGGAAGTGTCATCTGTTGAGAGGGTAAATAGAGATGAGAGCTGGAGGTAACTTATGGCCTAATGTTGTCTTCAGAGTCAACCAGCTTTATTTTTCATTTTTCAGTGGGACTTGACTGTACTATTAGTAGGCATTCTTTGCTGACAGTGGAAGTCCTATTTTGTAATTTTGTTACTGTCATTTACTCCACCTAAGTAATTGGAAAGCCTCATTCTCTCTCTCTCTCTATATATATATATATATTTTATATATATATAATTTTATATGTAAATAATAATCACAATACACTGTAGTGAAAAAGAAAATAATAAAGAGAGATAAATAAAACCCAATAAAAACAAGTGATGCGACTGAAAACAATTTCTCACCTCTACACTATGCCCAGATGGTCCCTGAGTGGTGGCCTCCCTGGCCAACCTTTCCCTGGTTGCCAAGCATGACATCATATTGTGTGGAATATCCCTTTGGTCAGTTGATGTCAGTTGTTCTGGCTGAGTCCCCTCACAACTTTTTGTGCACCCCCAGCTCTCTTGCTGGTGGGGTGGTGTGAGGAACAGAAAGGGCCTTGACTCTGTGTCAGCACTGCTCAGCAATAAGGAAAATATCCCTACGCTATCAATGCTGTTACCAATGCAAATCCAAAACATAGCCCCATATGAGCTACTGCGAAGAAATTTATTGACTCTACCCCAGACAGAACCAGCACAAGGATTTTAATTTTGGTGGCTTGTGAGGAAGTCCACATGGCAAATGTGGATTCCTGGTAAATGGGACTCTGCCTAGGCCAGCAAGCATGGCCTCCCACAGGATTCTGTGCCCAACCAGCACTGAGCAAAGGGCCGGGCAGCAGCAGGGTTGCCCACGTTGCCCACAGAAGGATATGCTGTTAGGGACCCTGTGTGCCCCAGGAGGGGAGGTGTGCCTGTGTAGCATATGTGGCCACCGTGTGTGTGTGCAGGTAACAACAGCTACAGGTAACCACAGCTTTTTGGGTTGCAGAAGGATGTTGAGAAATTTATAGGTTTTCATTAACATTTTGTGTCTTGTGTAACAACTTATCTGTTGCATCATTGATAATGATTCTGAATATATAGTTCTCTGTTGCCCAGTTAATTATGTGCTGGTAATAAATCGATAAGCCCTTTTGACGTGATGTAAGTCATGAGAAATGAGCAATGGTCACTTTGATCTTCATCATTGCATTTTTACAGAGTGATGGGACTCCAAATTGCTTAGTGCATTTTGATGGTTCTGTTTACATGGTTCTCTTCAGTGAGCATCCCCAAAGCAGTAAGAGGATGTTAATTTTTGGAAGATAAACTAGACTATTGATCTTTTAATGACAGGAACACTTGCACAGAATATGAACAGTAAGTGTCTGCAAATAAATCCACTTTGGTATCCATTTTATACTTATGGGAGGAAATCTTTCTGACAGCTTTTCTCTCAATCTGACCACCTGGTGGTGGCTCTCAAGCGCTGTGAATATTACAACATGAAGATGCAAGGGAGCTGAATTTTCTTCCTGCTCTTCACAGGGCTCTCCCGGTCTAGATTGCTGCTGTAGGGTCCAGCTGAATGGAACTTTCTGACTTCCTCTCTTTTCTGCCTGTAAAATCTCTGCTCTGGGAGAGTTTAAGCCATCCCTTTACCTAACTCAATTTGAAAGTAAAGAGGACACCTTTTTCTGTACTGACCAGCTGCATCTTTCCTGAAGGAATATGATACAGAGTAAATTAAAACATATGAATCATATGCTGTCTATCACAGCAGTGTTTGAATTTTTCTGTCTGAAACGTATTTTTCTCAGGAAGCTGTGGTTGTTTTTTTCCCTTGGAGTGAGAGGGAAACAAAAAAGTGACCTGTTATTTTCAAATGCATTTTAGAATGAACAAACTTGTTCATGAAAATGACCCTGCCAGCACACTTTATTTCTAACTCTTCCACTCTACTGTTTGTATGGCATTGTTTCTATTTATTAGTACAGTATGGGGTTTATTGCTTCCAAAGCAACCAGACTTTCTACAGTCTGAAATTGTTGATGAAAACTAAAATTATGACCCATTCAATTAATGGCTGTGATTTTGTTTTAGACTTTACATGACAAATTCTTTGCAATGTTGCAGAAGCATGTTTATCTTCCACGAGCTGGTGTGTGTTTTTTTTTTTTTTTTTAATCCATATGTATATATGGATATGCTTGTCTATACTTGTATTCAAAACAGTTCTTCATTGTGTCAGAATTAACCCAATATTTGGAGTGGTGCATCTAGGTATTTGCAGTAGCTATAGCATCTGAAAATACTCAGATTCCAAAGTAACAAGTACTGTAACTTCCTATTAATCAAAATAACTTTTTCATATCTGAGTTAAGGGACTTGTATAACTTGTATAACTTTCACCCAGTTAGAGTAATAAATAGTTCTAATTTTATACCTTCCTATTTTTAATAGATGACATAAAATAATAGAAAACTTACTGGTGTGTGTTTTGCTTTTTAACAGTTGTCTGAAAAGTTTAAAAATCACAACTCTGGTCTACAAAAAATGCTGAGCCTCAGACTTGTTATTGACATGCCTTCTGATTTTTGAGTCTTTAGGGCTTTGACTTCTCAAGCTTTCTATGACTTGAGGCTAAAAACATTTTTATACTGAGATTCCTACATGGCTACATGAGTCTGCACATGAGGAAGAAGAGAAATGCCAAATTTTGTGAGTGTTTCAATTAATACCTGAGTTGGTAGTGTTCTATTCAGTGGAGATCATCTATGCCAGCCTATTTAGCCTGAGGGTCAAACATACTATTTCAAAAAGGACACAAGGCTTACAATCAATACCTCATGACCAAGTGGCTGCCCTGTTATGCTCCCTGGGCTTGATCTTTGTACCATTCAAGTCACTAAGAAAATTCCTAATGACTTGAAAATGTGCAAGATCAAACCCCTTATGTGCAGTTCTTTCTCATTCTCGTGCAGAATTCAGCTGGAACAGATGGGTGTATCAAGCCTTTTTGAAGTCTGAAATGGTTTTTTTGTTGTTGTTCTGGAGTGGTGTGCTTTCTTTTTTTTTTTTTTTTTCTTTTTTCAAGCAAGCATTTTTTTCACATTTCCGGCAAGCGTGGGTAAGCAGGAATTCTTAGATTCAAATAAGTAAAAAAAGATTAATTTCAGCATAGACCACAGCTTTGGAGTTAGAATATTTCATAACAGCTCTCATAAAAAGTCCTTGGGGAAACCATAGCACACAGTCCACCCTGGCATGATGGTACACAAATCTGTATGTCAGTTATAGCACACCATCAGTGATGGCAGGAATAATACATTACAGGAATTATTTTCTGTTCTGCGTTTGTCAGTCATAACTCAGTCTAAGTAACAGTAAGAGGAAAATGTTTTACTTCTATGAGTCAGTTTGCTCAATACCTCTGTTGTCTAATCATGTGAAGAGATGCAACCTGGATTTTTATACACGTGTGGGAGATGGTGCAACACTCTGCAGCTCAAAAAACAGCACTTCCTAACAGCCAGAAATGTAGATTGCCTTGGAAGTTTACTACAGTCTCAATAAAACTGGCACATATGTGTCAGGTTCTGCTGCCGCTGCTTAGATTCAGCTGAACTTTCCTTTGTTTCCATCTGAAACTCCTATGGACCACATAAGGAATGAAGCTCAGCTTTTGATAGATGATGAGATCCAATTCTATAACTGCTTTTGTGATAAATATTGGCATCCTTTACCTGTCTAGATGATGACTATAGTGATTTTAATCTTACATTTTGATGAAATTTGCATTCTGCAAGATCTTATGCCTTTGATTTCCTCCATGTTCATCCATTCCCTGGAGAAGAAGAGACTGACGGGAGGCTTTGTCGTGGTCTACAGCTTCCTCCCAAGTGGAGAAGGAGGGGGCAGGGACTGACCTCTTCTCTCTGGCAACCAGTGACAGGACCTGAGGGAATGGCAGGAAGATGTGCCGGGGGAGGTTTAGGTTGGATATTAGGAAAAAGTTTGTCCCCCAGAGGGTGGTGGAGCACTGCAACAGGCTCCCCAGGGAGGTGTCACAGCACCAAGCCTGACAGTGTTCAGAAAGAGACTGGACAACACCCTCAGACACATGGTGTGAACTGTGGGGTTGTCATATGCAAGAACAGGAGTTTGACTCGATGATCCTTGTGGGTTACTTCCAACTCAGGACATCCTCTGATTCTATGATTATATTTCTTGGAGTGTTTCTTTAAAACCCTTCTGTAACATTCATCTATTATTTTTTTGAGAAGGAATATAATAAATTTTGTTAACGTTTGTGTTAAATAAAGCATTGTCTGATGATTCTGCATGACAATAAAGGAAAAGTCCTTACTTCATAGCTTTCAAATGCCAATGCCTGCTGCTGTGGCCTGTATAGCCAAACATTTCTTGATACATAAAAAGCCTTCTGGGATTTGGTGAACTTTGCAATTGTAAATTGAAAAGGTTTTAGATTTGCATAGAAAACTATTTATAAGACGTCCTATTTAAAAAGTGTTTGGACACTGAAACAGCAAAAGGCATCTGCTTTAAGGTATCTTAAGCTGGACCAAATTCATTCGTTGTCTTATTTAGGATGTCTATTACTGCAAGAAATAATGTTCTTTGTTTTACTATTCAGAAACATCTCATTGATGGAAAGAGAAAGACTAGGTCCGCTTTACTTCCTATATTAGCTTGTGGGTTGCTGTCAGATGAATCTATGCTACAATTCTTTCATCTGTAAATGAATAAAGGAGCTGAAAACATTTCAAAAGAAACAAAGGTGACTAGGAAAAAAGAAAGGTAAAATCCACAAGACATCTCCTTTGATTGCACAACATGCATTTTGTTGTCTGGACTGTTTTCTAGGGATGAACATTCACTCCGGTGTACCTGACTATATCATGCTGCCATCTATACTGATCTTCCTGCACTGTGCAAGGATGAGCACTGCATAAGCCTACAGGGCCTGTTTTAACTTCTGAGCTAAGCTGCTACTTGCTTTTGGCTGTGGAGCTTTTAGTGTGCGGGTGCTATAGTCATGGTTAACAGGGTGAGAGTTTTCCACTGGCAGTTTGACAGTTCCCCATATCCTTACCTTCTGATATCTTTGCACAACTACTCTTCACTCCTCCGTACATTCTGCTCAGAAGTATTCTTATTTGTCTCAGTCCTTCACTTTTCTCACATATTATTAGACTGCCAACATGTAGCATGCTGCCAAATGAGCTAGCTGCAAAGAAAAGCATATGGAAAATCTTGTGAAAACAGAGGGAATAATCTGAAGACCACAGTTTTAACAGCAGTACCAACAGTATGTACTGCTACAAAGATTTTGTGAAGTAGCTGTTTTCACTGGGGAGTGATGAGCCTTGGCTCTAGTGCTGGAAATAAATGAAATTCTTTGAGCAGTGACCAGGGTCTTAGCATGTCGATGCCTTGTTTTGCTCTTTTGCTGAGCTGAATTTGACAAAATACCTGCCTACAGCTCATAATTCCCAAAGTCTCTTGCATTACACATGCGACAAATGAGAAGAATTTCTAAGTTCCTTTAAAATTGTAACCCTATCTGCTTAGCAATGTGCTTCAGAAAATGTCCTTCTGTGATCCACCTTGAAACAGAACCCAGGTAATTACTGTAAATGCAAAGTCCTGTTTGTGTGGGGTTTTGTTTTGTTTTCAGTTGAGGAAGCTGTGGTTTGGTGAAATAGTAAATACCTGACTCAGTTTGAGTGCAGTTTGAGAGTCATGCATTCTGTAGAGTGTAGTAGGCTGTTTAAATCAAAATTAATTTATTTGTAGTCAAACCTAGTGAGTTCCAGATCTTTTTTTTTTTTTCCCCTCCTCTTCAACTACTATGGTCTTGTAGAGGCACCCAGAAAGTGATGACAATGTGATTCATTCCAGTTGTGTTAGATGGGTTGGTAGATTTTATTGATATTTTTTTTTCTTTTGTTGTTGTTGTTTGTTTGTCAGTCTGTTTTGTTTTGTTTCACTTTTTGATAGGAACAAGGATGACTGGGAAGTGACTTTTGCATAATAGTTTCAAAAATGTATTTTCCATGACTACATCAATATGAAGTATTGCTTATTGGTATCTATACCTCATTTTTTAAATCATAATTTGATAACATCAGAAATTCTGTTTCTGGTTTATCTCCAACTATTAGGCTTGTTTAAAAATTAGTGTTTCTCAGAGCTACATTTACCTACTACAGGTACTCTGTCTGCAAGGTCAGCTTACTGGAAACTGTCCAAGGCTGAATGGTCATTGCTTTGCTAAGGATCTCTTCCTCTCTTTTTTCCTCTTATTTTTATGTTGATAAACAGATGGTGGAAAAAGCTCCAACTGGCAATACTTTGTTACCATGGATGTAGAGTGAACTTGCAGTGTTGGTGTATAAAAGTCATCAACTGGTGGCTGATCAATCATCATCTTGTCGCCAAGTTTTCTGGGTTTGCTCATAGGACATGATGCTTTCTAATTTTTCATAAATTTTTTCATAAGCGAAAAATCTCAGTTGGACAATCCGTCTTCAGCTCGACCTTCATTGATGGTGGGTTTGGACCTCTAACCATTTTTCCTATAGTTTATGTAATGCTTCTGTTTTACTTTGCTTTCTGTTTTCACAATGAAAAGAGTTTGTCTCTGAACTGACCAACTCAGAAATTGTTTAGGATTCAATGTTTTAGCAACCGTTCTATTACGAGCCTAGCCCAAATAAATCAACAACTTAGTGTTCCTTAAGCTAATTTTTTAAATGAGAGGTGACATACTCAGTAGAAGTAGAAATCATGAGACTGCTCTTCAGCTTTGCATCTGCAGAAACCCAGTGATTGGAGTAAAAAAATGGAAAAAATCGTGTGATGCCAAAAAGTAACAAAAGAAAATCTCTAATGTGCCAGTCATGATGGGAACATTTATTTTTTTACTGTTGGTGTAAGAGACCACCAGCTCTTAGGGGCCGGGTGACATAAGAAATACAGTCTTGCAGATGCCGTTCTCTAGTCTAGAGGGGAATGAGAGTAGGAGGTAGAGCCATTGATACAGCTTATAAGCATAGCTGTGGTAAGCTGTCTTACAGACAACTCTGTCTTTTCATTCTGTCTCACTTTCAATTGTGTACTTCTGCACTGGCCTGTAAATTTAACGTGTAGACCTGACTTAAGGTGGTCAATGAACTGGCAAGAGTGTAAATGCTTTTAGCAAAGATGGCACCAGACTTTTTTTGGAGGTGTGTAGTGGAAGGATACATGGCAGAAAAAAGAAATCGGAATGTGAGAAATTCTAGCTCAATATAAGAATAAGTATTTTTCACCATGGATGAGGTTAGATACCAGAGCAGGTACCAAAAGTAGTTTGAAGTGTCAATCTTTGGAGATATTAAAAACTTGACTCAACAAAGCCCTGAACCACCTATTACAAACAGACATGCTTTGAGCTCAGGCATTGGGTTAGGTGACTTCCAGAGCCCTTCTGACCTGAATTAATTTGTGACTTCCTAACAGCTGAGGATCAGGATAAGACTTCGTAAGCTATAGCAGAGATTGTAGAAAAAGTCCTTTAAAGTGTTGTTCTTGAATGTAACTTGTACTAGCCATCAACTCTTACTTAAATAGGTCTTTCTGGTACTAACACTTTGCAATATACTAATTATAAACAAACCCTCCATCTAGTTTGCTTTGTTCGGTTTCTCCTTTTTGTCTTCTTTTAGTCTAGCAAATAAGAATAGTGATAATTTTGACTTTCATGAAATTATGTTATTGGCAGCTCAAAAAAAGAGGGAACTTCAGCTGGTAGGTTGCTGTTCAGTGCATATGAAGTTCAGGCATTAGAGTTAGTTGATAAAAATAAGTAAAACCCAATTACACAACAGAAAACGGAGAAGGCATATTTGGCTAGCAGGGAGATTTCTATGGAGGTCAGTGCTCTGACCTCTTCTGTTTCTAGCCAACATCAATGACCTAGATGTGGAAAATAAACTAATTGAATTTGCCGATGCCGCAAAATCAAAAATTGAGGTCACTGCTGAACAGCAGGTAAAATTCAAAGTGGATTTAGATCTGCTATTTAAGTGGTCTCAAAGAGAGCAAATGAAATTGTATGTCTACAAGTGGAAAGTAATACACGTTTGCCATCAAAATAAGTTCATGAATATGAATTAATGGGGTTGAACTAGAGTGGGAGAAAATTGAAAATGACTTTGAAGTAATAGCTCACACACAATGCTGTCAGGCCACGTGACAAGGTGGTCGTGCACCTTCAAATGTCAAAACCAAGTTCCCTTAAACTTCCTTAGTATTTAAATAAGAGCCTCAAGGGGGTGAGTAAGCTTCAGCAATGCAGTGGTGAGTCCAATGCCAGGAATAGCCTTTCCTTTCTTGCCTGCTAGAAAGACTATGTCTCTGTTAGAGTGGTGTTTGTGAGAGCCTAAAGAACAAGGGAAAAAAGCTCACATATGTATTACTGTGCAGAAAGGAAAGCCTCATCAATGAATTACATCGGGGACAGTTTCCCCTTGAGTCATTGCTGGAGGCACTAATGGAGAGATGAAACGAAGCTTATTCTCCATTTTAAAAATGTCCTAAACTATGGAAACTGATTGCTTTATTGGAGCCATCATTATTCTATTCATAGATAAACCATCAGTTTCCAGAAACCCACTAGGAACGATCTTCTTTGCATCTCTGAAAAATACTTTGTTTCTTGTAGACCCAAATGATGCAGCATACCTGCTTTCGTGCACCTAATACTACTTTTTTCTGCATTTTGTTGTACAATGTCAAAGCAGAGCAGAGCTCTTGAGACAAGTTCTACTCTAAACAAGGAAAATCAACATATTTCTCAGGAGTTCTGCTCTAGCTGCACTCTGACAGCAACCTGTTTCGATCAGAGCATGGCACAGCACTGGCACTTCCTAGTAGGTAGCTATTGTTGAAGCCCCTGTCAATGGTCAATAGCAAGCTAAAAGCTTAGTGCTCCTGACACGCTTCTGAAGTGTTCCCGTAGGTTTATTGTTTGGTCGTGGTGGTTGTGGTTGGTTGGTTGGGTTTTAGTTTGTTTGTCAATCATATTCCCTATATAATAAAAGCCAGTAATGCGCTTTGTAAGCTGTTGAGCACTGTATCAAATATTATATGTTATTGTGGAAGTTAGTTGTAAATTTTTGGTATTGTTTTTTCTGTGCAAAGCTTCAGAAGCATATATTTTGATTGGAGCTTTTAGCAGTGGAAACACTGCAAGCTGAGCACTGTGTTCCTCACACACCCAAATTCTTTTCATTTGAATGGTTCAGATTTAGTATGCAATGTTCATCTATCACGATGAAGAGAACCAAATGTTTGTGTTGCTGATGAACAGCTCAGGTGTGTCTGTTTTGAAATAGATTCTGCAGATCAAGGGTGCATATAGAATAAGAAATAGTCTCTAAACTATGACACTTCATTAGCCCTTTGGGATGTAGTAGGGCTGTCAGTAATTACCTGTGGAAAGGATTTGAGCTGTTTCTCTGAAGTTCTACAGTTGAACCTTGGCTCCAGTAGATGGCTCAGGATCTTCTGTTTAACATGCGTCAGGCTAACACCCTAGATTTCTGAAGCCTATGCAGAATGTTCCTTTCAGCTGCTAATTGCTTGTTCTATTTTAGTCTCTGTTATGGAAAGGATTTCATCTCTGTTTCCTGAAACTAGCTTAGGTTTCATCACTGTTCATATGATAGCTTTAGCATTTAATTAAATTTTTAATGCCAGTGGCTCCATCTGACCTGATCTTCAGTAGCGTGTTGCAACCTCTAAAGCATAATCCAGTCTCATAGGAGTGAGGATAAATTATTATTTAAAAACAGCCAAGTGTCTGGTGGAGGTTTTATGCTTTCCTCCCCCCACCACTATAGGAAAATGAAACCCCTTTATAGAGAGGAGGTAATTAAACTCAGAACAGTTATTTGCTTTCTGCCCAGTCTCAGTCAAAAATGTTTCTCTATATAAAGCTTGCATGCTGCTTCTGCTGCATCTCCAGGTATTTCTTGTTAGATGGGCAAGTTTTCTTGAGCTAGCTTGTGAGCTGGTTTTCTGTCTCTATAGTGAACAGTATATAGTCTAATCCAAGTTTGTGTGTGTAACTTGCTAAGACCAATTCACCAGCTATCTCTGATACATAATTTGTAAACTTTTCACTCTTCAGTCATATTTTATCAATACTTACTTTGGACATATATCATATTTGTGCATAATAAGGGAATGATGGCTGGGAAGGCCTATCTCTCCACATTTCCTTCCACTCCTATCCCTGCTTTGTCTATGTTCATTTGCAGTAGCAGACTGGGGAAACCATGCTTTGGAGAAATAAGGAAGAGTTGTAACAAGTAATGTGAAGTGAAATGCTGTGTATCAAAGCAGAAGCATCTTCCCGTTTAAAAAAACAAACAAATAAAAAGTAAAAAATTGAAATCTACCTAGGAAATGTAAAACAAGTTGGAAAACCTAGTGTGATAGTTGCCATTGAGGTATTAGAGGCTTCAGGATTTTTTCTGTTGAATCAGTACATGGCATAACCATATTATTAAATAACAATATCAAGCTACAGTCACTTTGATCTGGAGTGGAATCTGTGTGTGATTATTTTACACGTGCCTTTCAACTAATGCATCCTCCACTACTTCAGCAACTGTGTTTTGCTGACATAGTCAACCAGGCCAGGAGTGAGGTGGGGTGATGCAGCCAGCTCCTACCTGTGCCCCAGGGTATGATACCGAAGCATAAGGGATAAGTGGATTTTCTATTTATATTCTTCAAGATAGTTCGTGAGTTTGAAATGGGCTACTGGGACAGCAAAGTATGAGCATGCAATAACACTTCCACATAGAAGAGTATTGGCTGTTTCAGGAATCTAAAAACTGGTCTTTTTTCACTAAAAGTACTTAGTTTACCCTCTTTGATTGCTGATGCTGCTGTATTTACTGTATCCATTAAGTATGAAGGGAAGCTTAGCTGGCGAGTGTGCTAATAAAATAAAGGGAAATAGTGCAGCTATCCTCATCTATCACTCCTCCTTCTGAGACTGATCCACTAAGCATGAGTTACAGTGATTGTTTCTTCCAGGTAATTATGCTCCAAAGCACCAGTCATATTCAACTTTCTGTAGCTCATCACGGGTTATTATTTTTTTCTTCCAGTGAAGTGTGTCATGCGAGAGATATGGCGTATACAATTTCAAAGCAAATTAATACTTAAATAGAATGTTAAGATTAATGTTGCTCTTGCATTATGAAGTGATTTTTAATTCTCCTTGGAGTAGCTACAAATGCAGTTCGTATGCAAGGGCACTGTTTTTTTTCTGTAGAGCCAGTAAGAGTAATTTTACTCCAAATACGCTTTAGTTACTGCTAAGGTATGCTGCTTGCAAAGAATACTTTGAAGTACTACTGAAATAGATGAGATTATAGTTTAAAGTATATTGTGTGTGAGTGTACGGGTATTAATTCAGATTCAGTGCAGGCTATAAATGTGTTCCTCACTAACCTTATGAGAACTGCATAAATTCCCCTTAAAATACATTGGTGGTGCAAGATGAAAGCTGTATGGGAGAGAGCTCAGAATCTTTCTGTTAAAGAGTGGGATTTCTCAGTACTGTATCCTCTGCCTGCACACAGGCAGGGTCCCCTTTGAAGTAGCAAAAATTGTGCATCTATATCTTAAGTGCAAAATATACCCTAGTGTTTGGCTTTTTATTTCAACTTACTGAACTCTGAATTGCAAGATTCTAGACAGACTTTTTTTTTTTTTTTTTTTTTTTTAATAAAACCTGCCTTTTATCTACATAAAGGATCCAAAAAGATGTCAAGGCTTGTTCTACACTAAGTTCCCTACACTGTGTCTGTGACCTAAAGAGAGGCTCTGCAAGTAGAGAAGCTGGTCTCAGACCTGTGAGCTTTCTCCCTCCACCCTGAGATAATTGCTAATAAGCAACTGAAATAATTTTATGTGTGAAGTTCATGAGAAATTGTGGAGGAGAGGGACCATATGTAAGCTTATTTTATACTGGCTTTTAGTTTTAACCGTTTGGTCACCTCAGTCCACTCATTAGATGACCTGGAGGATTTTTAAACCTATGCATTGCACTGATTTCCTTCAGCCTCTAACTGCTGAGAAGGTAGGATGTTGAGCCACCAAAGTCTGCAAATTGTTGTGTCAGTTTCGGTTTCTCATTTCCTTCTCTGCACTCCCTGCAGCACACACCCTAGTTGGATCTAATATTGTGGTTCAGGTGTAAACTAATTTTGTTTCCCTGTGTCATAGAGAAACCAGGAAAAGCTTTGAGCTGCCTATTCCTTTGGTGTCCATTGATGACACGAACTAATTTTGAGTTCACAATAAATTAACAGATCAAGGTAAACTTTGTGGATTGCAAGGGTATGTTTTTCTTAAAACTGCTGTTATAAATTTGCATATCACTGATAGTAAAAAAAAAACCTGCATTTTGTCCATGTTGAATTTCAGTGTTTTGTATCCAGGTGGTATAGGCAATTTAACACTAGGTCTTTTTCACTTCCCCCCAGCCCCTGTTACTTTGATTTATATTCTGCTATAAACCACCACCTATTTCAAGGTCTTAGTGCTCTTGATGCACTATTTAAAATGTTAAACTTTGGCTGCTGCCTTCAATTGCATTGTCCTTGCAAGGAATTATCTTGCTGCTTCTGTGTTTCAGAGTTTGTTATGTAAACGGGGCACTTACAGATGTGTGTGCAGGAGCCCTCACTTTAGTGTTAGGCTCGTAAGGAGAGGTGTATGGTGTCTGTACATCACTTCAGCTGCAGATGATGTGGTGGAACAGTAACATGTAGTCTGTACAGGTCATGCTTTTGGATTTTAATTTCTAGGCTACAGTTCAGAATGCTTCTTATTAAGATGCTGAACTATTTCCAGATCATAAACACTATTGCCACAAACTTGAAGCATCTGAAAACATCACATTGCAATGGTAGCATAAATAAGTCCAGGCTTCTTAGTGTACTTTTGAGAACTTTCCTCTTTCTGTGATGCTTTCTTTGATCTGACAGTAGGTTGCAACTTCATTATGTGGTATTAAAGATTCTGGGGTTAAGTATGAAGAAAGATATTTTAAATTGATAGAATCTGATATACTAACTACTTCATATTTAAAAATGCGAACAGTCTTTCCTGAGAATCTTTGATTCTCTCCAAGTCCCTGGAAGTCAATGGATGTTGCAAGTGCCAAGTATCTATTGAGACCAAGTATAGTAAAACATTAAACCTGGAAGACATATTGTATTTACTTACCTGACAGGGTAAGATGAAGTATCTTTCCCTCATTTTTTAGCTCTATTTCTTCCTTAAAAACAAAACAAAACAAACAGCCACCACAAAAACCACAAACACAATGTATATGCACTGTGTGTATATTGCTCTCTATACAAACCTATAAACACGTATTAGCATTCCATGTACATGTGTTCAAATTACAGCACAGCTGGGCAAAAGAATAAGGAAAACAGAAGAAAATGAAGTATTGCACATCATTTCAGAAGGAGAAAATTTCTTGCGCAAAGTATATTCCTGCCTTTGAGTGAGAATCAGGCATACACCTTAGCCTCTGCTGTTTCCTCCACCCTTATGCAAATAAATAAAATAAGAAAGAAGAATGGAAGAGAGGCAAAATGGTAAAGTGGGGCAAGAGTTAAAAGGATTATTTCAACTATGGAAGATAGTCAGTGGTATAAATTGAATGGTATCTTGTATGTTGTCAGTTGTTTTGCTTTCTGAAACAGCCTTCTAGCTGACCTGAATAGAGAGTAGAATGTTGGTTGTTTGGGGATTTTTGGTTGGTGGGTGGTTGGTGGTTGTTTGTTTGTTTGTTTTTAATACTGGTTATTTCTTGACTTTCTTCTGACACTTTGTTCTAACTCTGCTTTCTACAGCATTTTATATCAAAAAAAGTTACATTCTGTGGGCGGATACATTTTGTTGAAGTGCTACTTAAACTATTCTGGATGAGGTAAAGAATTTGTCAGAGCTATAATGAATGCAAGAAAACTGACCTCTGTCCACTGCACACCATCCAAAAGGCAAAGAGGTTTTGAGAAAAGCATCTATTTTCCCCTTATATACCTGAGATGTAAGGGAAACAAAACTCAGTTTCAGTAGAAATTCTATTTCTGAAGTCCAAGCAGTCCTGTTAAAACTGTGGGAGACAGCAGTAGCTGTTAGTTTTGTGTAATGATCATGCTGTGTCTTATAGCTTATCTTGTGAGACCTGCACAGTTGCTGCTGCTCAGGAGTTTTCTAGGAGTTTCAAATAAACTTTCTGTATTTTAATATTTTAGTCCCTGCTATTTTTACCACTAACGATTGTCTAACAGGCTACCCATGCTGGTTGCTTGCTTTTTTTTTTTTCTTTATGATTAAGAAAACCAGGGGTTTTTATCCACCGAAAATGCTATAGGTGATTGTTCCTTTGTTTCAAGTGCTATATGTGAAATGTTTTATTTGAAATACAGATGAGCATAGTATTTTATTCTCAGTCTGGTCTAAGTAAGAATTTACTTTTCACAGCTCTAGCAAAGAAAATTATGAGAGCTTCATTCAAGAAGCAGAATATAAAATAGGCATACTTCAACTCAAGCCATTCCTTTTCAAGTGTAATGTCACAGTTGAAACAGTGGGTTCTCCTACAGCAAACCATGTTTTCTTTTGCAGTCATAAATAGCAGTGCTTTGGAACTTTTTCAGGGCTCCAACTCCATAAAAATGATGAAAAGAGACAAGAGAAGAATTTTCCATTTAAAATGGGGCTGTATTGGTAAAGCAAACAGGAATTGTAATGCTCCTGATTTATCTTATCAGTAATGTTTCTACTTGACACGTTACAAAGCACCAAAATCTCTTAACTACGTTCAGATAGATGTGAAAATGTTTTCAGATAAATATAAAGGCCAATGTCAAATGTTCTCCTACAGGTTGTAAATAATGAAAAACCAGTATCTGCAGTCACTTGTATGTAAACTGTCCTCTTCAGCTTGTTTGAGGTGGTACCATTGAGCAAGGGCTGACAGATCAGCCCTGCAGATCAGGGTCTGAGCAGAGAGCAGTTGTCCTCAATACCCTGCATTACTCCATGTGGATGATTCTCTGCCTCTGTGAAATAATAAATGGGTTTCCTCCTGGGTTTTTGGTTGTTACAATCAGCTGATGAACTTCCTCTCCCAGCTCCTGCCCTCCCCTTGGTTCTAATATGTATCAGAAGATTGGTTTGACTATTTGAGGCTGGTAACATCCAGTAGAAAAGTTTTGGTAGAAAGAGAATTAGCACAAGAGAGAGGCTTTTAGATGTGCTACTAAAAGGTATCGTCCTTGGGGAACAGTAGTCTGGGTAGGGAAACACTGAACATCCATCCTTTCTACTTTGCACCTGGGAAGAAGTGAAGATGTGAACAAAAGTCATTCAGTTGCTTACTAGAAGCTCAACAGAAAATTATGTGAAACACCCTATCCCTGGCATGCTAGTATTGAATACAATCTTAGAAAGAGAATCAGTATTGCCATTTTACTGAGGGAGAATTTATGAAGAAAAGTAAGCCTAGAAATAAAGAGATTTGGCCAAGGTCATCCAGGAGGCTGTTGATAAAGCTGGCAGTACACTTCAGGTCTTGAGTTGCAATGCACTGCTCTTAGAGCAAATACCAAGAAAAACTAGAAATGCTTACTGGAAAAAAGATACTTGATGAAAGTGATGCTACTAAAACTTTATGGTTTCTTTGTTATACCAGTTATTCAGATAACTGGGGGAATAAATAGTTTTTTAAAAAGTGAAATGGGAGAGGGTTTTGAGGAATGATACTCTGTCTTCAAGACAATGTTGGGCTATTGGAAGTTCAGATGAAAAGGAACTAGTCTGGCTAGAGATTATCAAGCTTTTGTAGGCCTGAACTATTGTCTGAATATCTGTTAAAAATATGGAGGAGGTGGGGAAAAAAGATGGCAGTGTTATATGCCCTGGCAGAATTTTCTAGGTGAGGTAACCAGTACATGACATTAGTGATGTCATGTGATTAGTATTTAGTAACTCTGGATTGGCTTGGTTGTCAAACACAAAAAAAACAAAATTGATGAACAAAGTAGATAGGGCAAAATAATGCCTGCTTCAGGTTTTTGTTGTTTATTGGTTGTGGTATTTTTGTTGTTGTTGTTGTTGGTTTTTTTTAGTATTAAGAGCAGAATTATCTGGACATAATTTTAAAATTGAACTGAATACACAAATTTTTATTTTGGTAGTCTAAATTCTAATTCTCTACAACTTGAAGCCAGTTTTCCAAAGTTAAGATCAATCCAGAGCCCAACTGAGAACGTGACTGGGGTTAACTTTGTGTAAAACTTCAGAATCTTGAAGAATGTTTCATTAGCTCTTCCATCAAACTAAATTACAATTGCAATTACATAATTGCCTCTTTAGTTGTAAAATCATCCTTTTGATAAGGGGTATCTGTAGGAATTTGTAGAGAGGATTTTTAGCTTAAACAACTGCAGCTTCATAAAATATTTGTCTTGTTTTAGGCCCTTCAAAGCCATAGAGGTGAAAACAAAAGCTTGAGAAGAGTGTATTTTTCTTCTTCCTATAAAATTATTTTAATTCTTTCAATTTTAGTATCTGTCTAAAGCTTTCTGAGCAGTGAACATGCAAAAAAAAATATATTTTTTTTCAATCTATATCCATTTTACCTCAGTCTCTGTGGCAGAATGCAACCCCCCCCTCTCTCCCCCTCCCTCCTTCAGTATGGAAGGAGTGGGCACATCTTCCTCTTTCTCTGCTAGTTGAGGCTAACAGCTTCTTTTGTTTGGCCCCAGAGCACCCTGGCTCCAGGGTCATTAGGAGAAGGGAGTGCTGAGGCACACTGAGCCGCGCCCAGTGTGGGGGATGTTTGGAGGCTTCAGGGGCACCCACACTCAGTGTGGGGGGCGCAGAGAAGCTTCTAGAGTGCCTACAGTCAGGTCTGATCAGATAAAAATGGGATTCACGTCGAGCCTCCGCCCATTGTGTGGGTCTCTCTGAGCACGAGCAAGATGCTGCCGCCGAGAGCCCCCCTCCCCGGGATGGGGACTCCGCTTGCCTTGCCGCCATGTATGTAAGTAAAACTTCTCGCAGGATTGCGAGTGTATTTATACTTTTCGTGCACATATGCACGTATAACTTTCCGTGCTCCATATGAGCACGTGTAAAATTAATCCTCGCAGAATCGCAGGTGTATTTTCCTCCCGTGCACATATGCACGTGTAACTTTCCGTGCACATTTGCACGAGTACTTTATTTCCTCGCACAATCGCGAGTGGCCGCCGAGAGCCCCTCGCACAATTGCGGGCGTATTTTCCTCCCGTGCTTCCACAAAAGCATGTGTAGGATTCCATGCACACTTGCACGTGTAAGTAAATTAACTCTCACAGGATTGCGGGTGTATTATAAATTTACCCTCGCACAATCGCGAGTGTACGCTTCCCGTACTCACTACGAGTGCGTGTATCTCTTTAAAAATAATCCTGCACCGTGTTTAGGCAAGTGTGTATTTCTCCGGGACTCAGGGACAGCTCCGGCATTGTTTTCGGTGAAGCCACGTGCATGCACACTGTGGACCACCTGTTGTATTAGTTGCCGCCTCAATAATTTTCCTCAACTGATATCCGAACCTTTATTTAAGTCACTTTTGGAGTGCTAAAACCCTGTTTCTCACCGGTTTAATAAAGGTTGTTTTTGGACCTTGTTGTCCCTTAAATTAACCTACGGGGTGCCTCCGTGACAGTCTCAATAGACATAACTGAAAAAGCTGGGAAGGCACATATGTAATTGTGGGCTGGTGACCTAATAGCACCTGCTGTGCTTTGTTCTTTACTGGGATTATAGGAAGCTTCTGTTTAACAAGGGTGCTGGCTGAACAGTGCATCACAAATTAAGCTAATTGATTTCAGCAAATGTTTAAATCTCATGGAGTCTGAGGTTTTGCAAATCTTGCAGGCTGTTTTTAGATCTCAGAATTCATTAAACTAGACTTAAAGCTTGCATTGGATTTTTGTTGTTGTGGTGCGTGAGTTTTTTGTTTGGCTGGTTGGTTGTTTTTTTTTCTCCTCTGTATCTCTTCCTTGGAAATAAAGCAGCAGTGTGAGAATGTATAAATACACGGGAAGTGAGGATGACATTCATGAGTGGCCTTCTCTACATGAGAGAGATACTGTGGCTCATTATCTGATGCTGCTGCTCCAAATGGACCACAGACAAATAGCTGGGAACTCTGTTTCCAGCCTGCAAACCCTATGGGCTGTTGCTACCTGACTTGCCAGCATACCATGGCCCCACCACTGGGATGGTGGTGAGTTCTGGTGATCCTGTCAAATGTGTTTTCTGGTGGTGAGCAGACTGACCTATTTCTCATTAAAATATTAATAGAAGTCTTTCAGGTAATAATATTATTTTACTTATACCTCTGATCTGCTAAGCAGTCATTCTAGTTAACTGTTAGACCTGCTTTCGATAGAAGACTTCCTAGATGAAGGATCTAGGCCATCATAAAACATGCTTCCTAATTTTGAATTCTTCTAAAATAAATTAAATGTTTAAATTGTTGTACTAATACACTGTGTACACAATTTGCATTACTTTAGCCTGTTGCTTTTGGAGACATAATAAATAACCAGATTAATACTAACCTGCAGTTGTAAACTTCATCTTCCTGTGCATCCACCTCCAGCTAAATGTAATTTTATCACTGTCTGAATTGCTATGGAATGTTAAATCAGAATCGGTCTTCAAGGATGCATTTACCATCAATTTTTAATTTGAAGGGTTCTTAAATCTGAAAAAGTGAGCACTTTGCAAATTGATTTGGATGAACCAGCTCTAAGTTAATAGTCAGGAAATATTTATCTAACACTTTAGGCCCCTTGGCTTCATGTGCAATTTCATTTTGTGTTCCACTTTGTGGTGTTCCAGTTGCCTGCTTCAATTCAACTGCTACTGAAGCATTCAGAAGACTGGCTTCACCTGGAGGTTGGGTTTGGTATTTCTTGCTATATTCGTTTTAGATTGTATTCTGTTGTCATTGATACTCTACATATTTATTTTGCTTTTTTTATACTATGTTGGAAATTATTTTTTCCCCTTCTGTGGTATAATCACAGATACATTTAAGATTATGCTTTAAAACATAGCTACCTTCTGGACAGAAGTACTCCTTCCTGTCGCAGAATATAGACTTCTGTAGTGGTCAAAAAGGTTTTGTAAAAAGTTTAAGAAATGCATAGTGTTTGAGGCAATAGAAATTTAGTTTATATTAGTGTGGTTATGTTAAGGTTAATTTTCAAAATACATGTTCCTACTTTCATGTTCAATTTGCAAGTTTATTATTATCAATTGTTCAATGAAATATTTTAGCTCTGTGGGTTAAGATCTGTATGAAGTTTACAAAATTAGGTGAAGCATTAACTTTACATAAAAATATTTTTTCTAGATGTGAGGAAGCAAAGTAACAAGAAGAGTGGTAGAGAAATTCAAAGTTTTATTCTTGTCATTTTTAAGCATCTTCGAATTCTGAAAAAGTTAATTATTTAGATAGCTAAGTATATGTTAATTAATCTGAAGATGTATTGGGGGGAACAACAAAAACAACAACAAAACATCACCAAAAACCTATGTTCAAAATGAATGGAAAACCATATACCACAATGAAGAACAGGCTTCATATCTGGATTCAAAACCTACATGGAAATTGCAAGGTGTGCCTTTCTTTCTCTGTATATACTTTCTCTCCCTGCCTTGATGATGAATGTCAGGACTCACAAATGCTTTTGGACAGTTGAATACATACATTGCAGTAGGTTTTTTCTTGGTATTTCAATGAGAAAATAAATATTTTGAACTTCTTTCCTCCTCTAATAGCTTGAAGTGCATTGGATAGTTTGATCTCGCTACTAAGTGCTGCTCATTTATTTTCCTTAGGAATATAAATAGCATCAGCAACAGGCATTTTATCACTTTGTAGGCTTTTTTTTGGTGATCTTTTGCCAATGTAGATTTCTGCTCCTGTATTGTAACCCATTTCTTCTGGAAATGTTGTTAGATAACCTTACTTAGCTGTATACAGATGATATTTTTCTGTGATGCATACTACAAAACAGAATTCACTAAAGTACTCCTATAAAGAGTGCATTTTACTAATCTTTTATTATAATATTTGGTATGTTTTTCTTACTAAGGAGTCACAAAAGAATTTGTATTTGTCATGAAGAATAAGGTTTTGTCTGTGTATTGGGTCAAATGTAACATAGTGTAAATTGCCTGTAGGTGAAGCCTCATAGGGTTGATTAAGACTTTTTTTGTTTTTAAGTCCAGAAAGGAGCGTCCAGCAACTAATGGTATCTGTAGCATCTGCCCACTGATTACTATTGTGGTTGCTTGTAGAAAGGTTTTACATGGACATGAGCAGAGACTTTTGTTTTTCCTCTGCTCTGACAGGGTGCAGTTTCTACTACAGATGAAACCCCAGTGTGTGGTTCACCTGTCCAGGCTTGGGGGAAGTGTTAGAAACCACATAAAATCCGCTTTATGGATTCAAAGCAATTCACAAAGGCACAGTATTGCCTTTTAGCTCCCAACAGGTGACCACCTACTTTCATCACTCTTTCCTAATTTTCATGGTCACACAAAGACTAAAGTTTTTGAACAGCAGAACTTATGGAGCTTGGTTTGCTCTGGCTCTCCCCTACATGAATACTGTAGTGCCTAGTAAAGAGATTGAGCTTACTCCTATAGCTTTCTTTTCTGCGAACACTTATTTTAGTATTTACTTGCAGCCTGTTTTTACAAATATTTTTAAATATCTTTGTAGTGTCACTGCCAAGTGTAGTTGAAAACAGACAAAGATTTGTGAAGTCTTCTAAGAGAAAAGGATGAATACCCAAAAAAATATAGTGATTATATAAACCTCTCTTATGCTGTGAAACAAGCCTGGGAAAAGTACTCTTGTTATATTTTATGTTGGTTACTCAGCTGCAGTTACCTGCCAGTTGAAGATTTCTTTACTCTGCTCTTTAGAAGTGGGACACCATTTCATGGTTGAAAACAAAGTTTGGAATTGTTTATAACTGCCTTTGGAGAAAGTGCAACCATGTTATCATTGGTTTGTCATCTTTAGAGGTAAATCTACCATTATTCAAGTGTTTCAGATGTTTGGGCAGGCCACAACTTAAAGGATGGTGAACTGTTCAAACACTGTCTTCATTTACCTTTTTACTGCAGGAAAACCTGCAGACACACTGTCCTGTAATACAGTATGTTCATACATAAAGAAAAAGCAAAATATGCAAACTCTGGGTTCTATCCAAACAGAAGTAACAAAAGCCTCTTTCCTTCATTATGTCTTGCCTATTCTTCACCAAACTGCAAATGAGGTTTTGAATAAAACTCATTTTATCGCTTCTTCAAAGGTGGACTAATCTTAAATGGATATTTTAACTAATAAAATATATGTTGAAGTAACTTGATACTTTGTATAGACTTTAGCAAGATACATGGTACAAAATAAAAAGATATTTAAATTGTGAACAAACAAGCTTTTCTGGAACAAAACAAAAAAATTTAGTATTCTAGATGATACAACTTTTTTCCTTCCAAATTATTTACTTTAGATTTCTTGGCTTGATCCTTTGTCAGATACAAGGAAGGAAAGGAATTAGTGTGGTGAACTGTAGAAACAACACAAGAAAATCAAACATGTGTTTCCTTGGAAAGAAGAGTGTGGAGATACATTTCTGTCTGAATGGTAAACTAGAAAATAACATTATGACCTAGCAAAGGTATTGTTTCCTTTATCTCTGAGCATCTTGTCTTGTTTCCTTTCAATTAATGTATTCCTTGAGCAGCAAGTGGCCCTTTGGAAGATAGTTGAATTACACCTGTCTTGTAAATAATAAACTGAGGGTTTTTTTGTTGCTTGTACCATAAACACTATATGTTTCCTTCAGCCCTATTTTCTCTCTAGCCTTATTACTATTTACAAGCATTCATCTGCACAACTGTCATTTAAAGGAAATGAAGCAACTGAGGATTTATTTGCTAGGGACACATAGAGAAGAAACAGTCATGGCTCGTGTGTGTCTAATATACTGCATACACTCTACTGGTTTTCTCTTTCCTGTATTACTCTATAGGTTGATTGGTGGTGTGGTGGTAAAATTATTAATATTTGATACTTGAAAGGTCTGGCTAAGAATTTTATCCTAACTAAAGGAACATTAATTTTGACTGAAAGCTAACAGTCTGTGATTGTTGAAAACTGCCCACTTGTGCACTAAGATAATGCTGCACGTGCCACTCCTACACGCTGCACTGAGAGCTATCTCTCTATATTGTCTCCTTACTGTTGGATTACTTCTAAGAAGCGTGACAGCAAGCTTCTTAAGGAGTCCATCCTTCCCAGAAATGGATACCTGGCTTTAACATTGAAATTGTCGGTTTTCCTCACCTTTTTTTATCTTCCTCCTCCCCCCACAACCCTGAGACAGTATATATGCTGGGTTGCTGTAATCATTTGGCAGAGAATAGGGAGCTGAGGGGAAAATGCTGACCAAATGTTCCCTCACTATGATAAAAGATAATAAAGCTTCTGTCTGAACTTTCCTAAATCATATTTGTGTTATTATGCACTTCGTATCCTCAGACTGCCCAACAGCGAAGAAACTAATTTGAAAAAATAATTCCAAAATAGTTGACTTTTTGATCCCAGGGTAGACTTTGGTCAGCATGACAGATAAATGCCTGACAAAATACTTTTGATTTTGTCTGAGAAATTACAATAAATGAGAAAACAAATGTGGGTACACAACAGACTTCTAAAAAGTACTTTTGTTAATTATGTCTATTCTTAACTAAAACATGGTAGTTGGTGATAATTACACTGTCATTTCAGCTACTTCCAAGTTCTGTTCTCATGTACAAGGTTTTTTGGTAACACTTCAAGGTTTTGCCAGTACTAATTTGACTGCTTGTTCATAATTCTCGCATTTAATTTCATTCCCCCCACACACACACACCTCCCCCCCCCCCATATGTCAGCCTCAATTCACAGTGTGGCTTGTGTTGGAAAGGACATCTGGAGATGATCTAATCTAACCCCTTTGCTCAAGCAGGGGCAGATAGAGCAGGTTGTCCAGGACTATGTCCAGTCAGGCTTTAACTATCTCCACAGATGGAGACTTTGCAACCTCTTTGGGTAACCTGTTCTAGTGCTTAACCACCCTCATAATAAATAAGTGTTCTCTTATGTTCTGATGAGATTTCCTGTGTTTCAGTTTGCCATTAGCTCTTATTCTGTAACTGAACACCACTGAGAGAGAGTCTGGCACTCTCTTCTTCATTCCATTAAATCAAGTATTTATTTATAAGATTTCCCTGAGCCTTCTCTAGGCTGAAAATCCCAGTTCTCTCAGATTTTCATCATAGGAGAGATGCTCCAGACACTTAGTCATTTTGAGGCCCTGTGCTGGACTTGCTTCAGTAAGCCTATAATTTATTGTGTTGGGGAGCACAGTGCTCCAGTTGTGGTACCACAGTGCTGAGCAGAGGGAAAGGATTAAGCTACCTCAACTTGCTGACAGTGGTCTGCCTCATAGAGTCCAAGAGGTTGTTGGCTGCCTGTGCTGTGTGGGCACATCACCGGTTCATGGTCAACTTGGTGTCCACCAGGACCCCAAGTCCTCCTCTGCAGAGCTGCTTTTCCAGCTGGTCAGCTAACAACATGTACCTCTGCCTGGGGTGTTATTCCTTCCCAGGTGCCAGACTTTGCATTTCTCTTTGAACTTCATAAGACTCCTCTCAACTGGATTCTCCAGCATGGTGAGGTCCCTCTGAGTGGAAGCACAACCCTTTGGTGTATCAGCAATGCCACCCGGCTTTGTCATTTCTGAACTGGCTGAGGGTGCAGTCTATCCCAGTCTCCAAGTTGTAAATGAAGATGCTATATGATACTGGGCCCAGTATGGACCCCGGGCGAGGCTGCTAGTGACTGGCCTGCAGCTGGAGCCACTGATTACAACACCTGTGATCACAACAACAAAGATAGGGACAAACATTTTAGCAAGGTCTTTTATGATAGGACAAGGGGTAATAATGGTTTTAAAGTAGAAGAGGGGAGATTCAGGTTAGACATGAGGAAGAAATTTTTTACAATGAGGATGGTAAAATACTGGAACACTTTGCCCAGAGAGGTGGTGGATGTTCCATCCCTGAAGATATTTAAAGCCAGGCTGGATGGGGTTCTAAGCAACCTGACCTAGTTGCAGATGTCCCTGCTCATTGCGTGGGATGGTGGACTAGATGACCCTTCCAACCCAAACTATTCTATGATTCTGTGAACTGTGCTGGAGCCATTCAGCCAGTTTTCAATCCATGCCACTGTGCACTTAGACAAGTTGACAAAGTACACATTAGTTTACAAGTGTGTTATTTGAGACAGTGTCAAAAGCTTTACTAAAGTCTGAGGCAAACCATGTCCACTGCTGACACCTCATCCATGAAGTTAGTTAGCTCACTGTAGAAGGCTATCAGGTTGGTCAAGCATGATTTCCTGTTCATATCCGTGCTGAATCCTCCCAGTCACCTTCTTATTCTTTCTGTGTTTGAACAGGGTTTTCAGGGCTAGTTGCTCCATCATTCATTCTAATGTTCATTCCATAAGCACTTATTTCATACTCGCACGGTTAAAAAACTAGTTCAGATGAATTAGGTACATTGTAAGCATCCTTAAGCAAGGTGAGATTGCTCTCATCTCCTGTTTGAAGACTAGCACAGACAGAGCATAGAAATGAAATTCTGTTGGACTAATCTTTATTCAGAATAACTGAAGTAACAGTTTGTTTTCAGATACTTTGCAAAGTTTGCAATGAAGATAATATGATGACCGTCTTATTAGAAAGGTAGTAAATCAAAAAACAATCCCAAGAAATGCTGGATTTTTGGAATAATATTGGAGGCATCTCCTTAGGGTGGGGAGAGCTTATTTTCTGGCACTTTGCTGCCTTAGAGTAATGAATGTTTGGAAGGTGTTCATATTAGTGGCAGATGTATGCTAAATTAACAATAAGAGGAGCAAATTAAATAATTTGAAAAAGTGAAAGTTCAGAAGTGATTCGACAGGAAATCAGTGTTGTCTCTATTATGCATGGTACGAACTGAAAAGCACAGGATTTCGTTTTTCATCTGACCAGCTAGACCAGTGTATATTATCATTGGATATTACCTTGTCCTTTCAGACTCACTATGTAAATATTTTAGTTTTGTAGCATGTAGCTAATTTGAATACTTGTGATCATATGCTTTCATGAGTAAAACTCTTAGGAGTTAAACAAGTACACCCATAAAGTTGAGGGCATGGATATCAGTAGCTCTCTAATTACCAGGACTTCTATCGAGATACATGACTTTGTGCTTCTACAAGTTTATTCTGTCCTTTGTAAGGACAATTAAGATGGTCAAATTATGATGCGTTTAATTTTACAGAACTAAAGGCTGGAGTACGAGAAAGTTAACTTATTTTCCCCAAAGGTATTCAGATGAAAGTAGTGGAAGCCTGAAGAGAACTGCTTACAAATATGTATCCAGCCTTTGGACAGTTTTACATGTCAGTCCATCTTTAGGATAAGAAACTCAGAAACTCTTAGTGCTCCAGGAAGCCCCCCTGGCTGAACAACTCTCTAGCCTTCTCAAAAAAAAAACAAAAAACTAAACAAAATAAACAAAATGTCTTGTTCGGAGAGAATGTACAAAACCACGTCTGTCAGTTTGTCAAGCACCTGTTAGCCCGTTTGACAAGCCCAAGTTCAGAGACAACATATAAATGTAGCTTTTAACTGTTAGGTGAGGTACAAAGGAAAAGTACAATTGTTTTGGGGGAAAAAAAAAAATCTGTTCATACTTATAAAAAAGAAAAATATTTCCGTTTATGATTATAAAAATGCTCTATGTGTTCACATATGACAGCAGAAATTGCTTATGTCCTGAGAAGACACTGAGCCTACAGATTCAAGCAACCGTGAGTTCTGTGCCCATTTCAGCCTGAAAGGAGCAACTTCACTATCAAATTCAGATTTTGACTGAACTTGGATGCAGGGTAAAAACAGTTTACAGAACTCTGTTTATTTCATTAGAGTGTGTGCTGTTTCTCAACTAAAGAAAGAATTATATTTAAGGTAAAGTGGTTACTTATAAGTATGTGCCATGTTTATCATAGACATTAACATTAGCTAAAATTAGGATCCAAACAAGAAAGTTATCTCTTCAAAGCATGTTTTACCCTGCAGCATTCACTCCTGCAAGAGGTCACAGTGAGACAAGTGGCTCCATTTTTAAAGAGGGCTGATAATATTATTATCACTGATGTTTTTTATTGTTAGGTGAGATAAAATCCAATCTTATGCTTTTGGATAAACTGAGTTTGAAATTCAATCCTGATAAGCAGATAGATTTTACTGTGTGGCTCTGTGGGAGCAACTGTGGAATGTTTAGAAGTACAATACTTTTCTGTAGGTTTGGTGCTTGTAGTTGTTATCATTTATTAGGACTTGAAGCTCTTTGAGTGCCATAGCACTTGTATCTGTGACTTTCATTTGCAATATGAATTAATCATTAGTAGCTCACATATTTGATCTCTAGCATATGTTACCATGGATATACCAGTTGGAAATTCCAGTTACCTTAGAAGTGGTTGATTATTCAGGTACAAGGTTTTCACTTTTATTTTTGATGTTAGTTGTCTTAACTTGCTGTGGATGCCAACAATCATGCCTTCAAACATTCTTCATTGTCAGGAAACCTCAATGATTTTTTGAGTAACAAGGTGTTGGAAGCAAGTGATGTGCATCACAGAGTTTGAGATCAGGACCCTGATCTCATAAACCGAAGTGTAACAAACTTTAATTAGGTCACAATAAAAACTTGGGATTTTTTTTTTTTTTTTTTTACTTTAGAGACTTTCACATTTTATTAATCAGGATGAAAATGAGACTTTGAAGTCTCTGTAGTAATTTGGGGTGGGGGAGAGACAGAAGGATGGACTAGTTCAGGAGCTTACCCTGAACTAATTTTTCATCTTGGGCTTCCCCACGGTTCGTGGCTCCTTCTGATAATATCTTGATTTAAAACTCTACATTGAAGATTCAAAAGATTATTTTTTTAAAAAAAAGAAGGTCTGCTTATTAAAAAAAAACCACCTTCTAATTTCAAAGAACAATTTCAAACTCTTGTTGAATTTTGCCAAGCAAATTTTAATCCTTTCAGCTTTAGTGCCTTGTGCAATGAAATATTCACTTTCTCTCTCCACCACCCACTTACATGGTGACAGAACTACATCAATAAGTTGTATCAAATCGTGACAAGTCAATATCTGAATACAGACTAATTTTTATCAGGTAGAATTATTTCAGATGTATAGTTTGATTATGCATTTGCATGTCTCTTGAGTGATTATTGACAGCGTTTTATGATTGATAGTTGCTACTTTGAGGTTTGTTGGTTAGTTGTGATGGAATGAACAAGCCACATGAGAAGTTTTGCCTGTTCCTTGATCAGGTGACTGCTCAAGTACTTCTGGCATGAATACTGACTCATGAGACTTTGAAATTAGCTTTTACAGATTTGTGGCAGCAGACGCAGATTTATCATGGGGTCCAAAAGAGATGATTTTTCTCATTAATGCCTCAGAGAGGCAGGGACTTCCATGGCTTTGCAATTTATGTTGAAGTTTCTTCTGCTTCTGGTCAGAAAAACATAGTTTCTCAAATGCTGTCGTGAAGTAAGCAGAAATCCATGTTGAGATTTGTTATAATGACTTAGTGAAAATAGTAAAATGATTATTAACAGCAATGGTTATTCTAGCTTTGCTGATAAGCATTAATATGAAGCATATTTCTCATATTTACAACATATGGGCTTTCATTTAATTTTTAGATATAATTAAATAGGTGGACTTTTATATGCAATGCTTTATAGACTTTAAGTTCTGACTGTTTGATATGGGCTGATTGATTAATGCACTGTCTGTACAGATGTGATTAATGTGGAGATTCTTCTAGGAATCAGTTTTGTTACTTACAGCTTTATTTCTTGCTTTTTGTTATTTTAATATATTTTTCAGAAGATGTCAGTGTTCTCTTTCCCTTGCCCCCTTTGAAAGCATGGGTAAAATAAGGCTTAGTGTAATGTGTTGTTGGTGTTTTTTGTTTGTGGGGTGGTGTTTTTGTTATTTGTTTGTTTTTTGTGATGTGGGTTTGTTGTTGTTGGTTTGGCATGGTACGGGTGGGTTGGTTGTTTGTTTGTTTTATGGAAGGTCTGATCCCTGTTAATTCAAGCAGTTAGCAACCATTTAGTCTTGCATGTCTTCCTCTCATGCAGAGAAACTGATTAATCCAAAGCAGCTACCAAGTGTCATGTCCAGAATAAAAATTAATCAGTAATGTTTTTTATTTAACCTGTGGAACTCCTTGCCCCGGTTTGTTAGTGATGCTAAAAATTAACATTAATTTAAGGAGAAATTGGACAAATTCATGAACAGAGAAAACCTCTGACGTCTACAAAAAATGCCTGACCACAAATTGGTGGAGGAGTGTTTTAAGGCAATATTGATGTGTACTTTGCCATTTCCTTATGTCTATTAAACATTCACTTTTGGCTGCTGTTAGAGGCAGGCTATTGGGATAAATTGGTCTTTGTTTGACACACTAGTGCTACTCTTAGAATCTGTCAAGGCTTCAACCTGCTTGTTTTGTAGGCTATATTAAAAATAATGTGGTCTTGTAACCAGAAACTTTGGGGAAAAAAATGTAGGGTTCCACTCTTTAAGCATGCCTATATTAGTTTCCTTTGTTCGCGTATTTTTATTGTTTCACCTATCTTACTCCATAATAACCATGTTTTAATCTATTCCTTGTAGCTGGTGTGATGGACAGTTCACAAAATGACCATTTTCAGTAGTCCCCAAATGCCTATAAATAAAAGACATACTTTGCTAGCATCTATTAATTTTCCCCAGCATAATAGTAAATACCGGATCACCCTTGTAATCTTGTTCTCTTTCAGTGGTAAAATGGAAAAAGTCTAAAAAGGATTTGGGATTTTTTTTTTTTTTTTTTTAAATGGGAGGAACCACACTGTCTTGTGGGGTTTTGTCCACAACAATTATAAAAATAGGTGTGTAATTTTCCATTCAGTTCACACCTCCTGAACACCTATTCAATGCTGTCCCTTGCAGGAAAAACAGAATGAATTATGCATAGAAAATTTCCATAGTTGTCTGTGAGCTTGTCATGACCTATGAACGATATGTTTAGCCATGTCTTTTGCTTGTAAAGGCTTTCTGATAGGCATTATCTGGAAATCTAAATAAAGAGGCAAATGAAAAAGATTGTCCTTTCTCCTAGGAGCACAGGTTGCTAAACAGAAACATTCCTACTATTAAGGCAGTTGGCAGGTAATGTTTAAGTAGGAGCTCAATGACAGTAAAATTGGACTTTTAAAGCAGCATGTTTTCACCTAAACCACAGTATTTCTATGTAGTTCTATTGAAAACTTTTAGTCCCTTTCAGTGCCGCTCTTCCCCTGCCCTCTTTCTGTCTTTGCAACTGGAAAGCTCTGCAGTGCAGGAGCTTTTTTCATCTCTCTAACCCAAGTCTGGTCGCAAACATTAGTCTCTGGTGGGTGAGGTGTCTTCTTTTAACTCCATTAAACTTAAAAATAAGCCTCTCTGCTGAACACTGCAGAAGTTTTGCCTAAGTTACAGGAATCTCTCTCCTCTGGAAGTTTACAGCCAGACCGAAGGGAGAAAAAACGCAGAGTGATTTTGCTCCCTTGTGCCTGCTTGTATGTGTGGTGCCCTTGGGCAAAAAGGAGTGTGTGTGGTGGTGTTTGTGAGTTTGCTGTGGTTAGGTCGTTTTCTTTTGTTTGTTTTGGTTGGGGTTTTTTTAGTGGGTATTTTGATTGGTGGGTGGTGGTCGTGGTCGTTGTGTTTTTTTTTTTTGTTTTGTGCTACTCCCTCTCCAAGTGTCTGCGAAGCAGAAAGTTACCCCATAAGAGAATGGCCTGAGAGAAGACGGGGCATGACACTTGCCTCCTGGGTTGTTTGGCCATGGCTGCGTGCAGTGAAGAGATTGTGCTTTAGTGCACTGGTGTGGGATCCTCTCATCCTCAGCTCTTCACCTGTCAGTACAAGCCAACCTCTCGGTACAGTCCTTTGCAATCCTGTGCAGGGGAGTCTGCTCAGGCAGGTATTTACATCAGCCTCCGTGTCTTGAGACTGGTTGCTGATTGGGAGTTTGTTTTTGCTATGTGCTTGTGTACTGATTCACGCTCCTTTGCTTGCTTTGCCCTCCTTACATTCCCTAGAAATCACTTTGGTATGACCTGTGCCCTCTGGCTAGGCAGCTAAATATTGTTTGTTGTTTTTTTTTTGTTTGAGTTTGCTGCAGTAATGTAAAACTTTATCACATAAATAATGCATTGGCTTAGCTCAATTATTTGCTGTATTGGAGCCTGTATATTTAAGGAAGGGTAACTTTTTTACTTTTTTTTTTTTTTTTTTAAAGAAGGTCCTTGAAAACAACCATTAATTTTTAGTATTTACCTTCAGTATGAACAGTTGGAGGGTTTATGTCAGAAGCTGCAATTCACTTCCTATAAAAAACTGACTTAATAACTTTCTATGGTATTTCTATTTCCTGGGAAATGCATAGTATAAGTCATCTGAAGAGAACAGCAGAATCTGCTTTAACGTAACAAAAGGCATGCACAATATTCATGAAGCATATTTTATCCAGAAATGGTATTAAAAATTTTCTGATGTAGTGACTAGCAAAACAACCACCATCAGAAGGGAAACATGTTACAGTGAACACTGTGTATGACTTTTTTGTTGTTGTTTTTCAAGATGATCTTGCAAGAAACAGCTTTGAATAGAAGGCAACTGCATGACCCAGAATGAGTGTATAGAGTTGATGCTCCTGGCTGATTAGATATGAGAAAATTTAACCCGTGTGGTGATCGCTGAATTCCCGTTATATGTGACAAGTTACTGCACAGAGCTTGAGGCACAGATGTTAAAAGGTTACTGAGTCCAGCATCATCCACATATGTTAAAAAAACTTTATCAACTAACAAACTAAATGTGGAGGAACCTAAATCAAAGTGGTGACCAAAGCAACTTTTGAACTGTATGGCTTCTGGGGCTTTGACTTGGTATTTATCATGAGCCACACTTGCAGTGGAGAAGAAAATGGGCATTTTTCTAGCAAGATTATTCACAGGCAACTTTTTTTGTTGTGTTAAAAGAATCTTGGGGTGAATTTAGAATAACCTGAACATTTGCACCAAAATATTTTGTTACAGTTTCAGATTCTAGTCTAAGATTTTGCCCATCTGAGACAGATAATGGTATTTCTTATCCTCTTGCTTTACTTTGCAATACAAAAACATAGAAAGTAGGTATATTCTAATTTAAAAATAAATAAGTTTCTATCTTTATCTTCTTGTATTTACAATTTCAAAACTGTTATACATGTTGAATTTTTATTCTGTTTGTCTTTTTTGAGAATTGTGCAGCTTTGCACAAGGCTTTTTTTTTTTTTTTAGACTTCTCTGTTACAGTTCCTCAAGCAAAGCAGAGATAACTAAAAATCAAGACCAACATTATGTTCTAAATCTAGAGTTTTGGTATTCAATAGAACCACATAATTTGGAATTTCTGAAAAAGCTAGTGTTTGTTTTTTTTTTTTTCTTTAGATGTCAGAAAAAAGTGACATAGTGACTTTCTGTAATAACACCAAACTTCACAACTTTGTGTTTTTCTTCAGTACAGTCTCCTACCCAAAGATGATAGTACATACCAGAAGGATAATAAAAAGCAATTTACTCTGTTGTCCAAGTTACTCTTCTCCAAGGAATTAAAATATTCTCAAAATTTCCCCATCTATTTATATGATGCTATTTTAATTGCATGCCAGTGGCTTGGAAAAGGGTGGATGACAAATTGTGCCCATAGGAATGTTTGGCACATAATATTTTTGGACTTTCAATTTGATGCAGCTCACTTGAGGCAATAAACATGACATTCCTGGAAAAGGAGTGCATTATAGCCAACTTGATGTCATGATTATTAATCCCCAATCAATCACAGAACTTTCTGTGACAAGCTAAATTAAAAACAAAACAAAACAAACCACAAAACAAATAAACAAACAAACCCCCAAAAACAACCAAGCAAGAATTTGGCCTCCCTGTTCTTCTCTCACCCAACCCCAAACCTCAAAAGAGTACAGTGCATTTTCAGGTGATAAACAATATGGGCAAAGACATTACAGGTATTCTTAGGGTTTATTGATCTCTTAAGGAAAACGTAATATGCTGTAAAAGACAATATTTGTCTGTGAAATGTTTTTCAATCAAGGGAGACTGAACTGAAAGAATGATCTTCCTGAATACAGAGGAGAGTAATTGAATAATTACAGAAAAGGATAAGGAATCCAAGATTTTTTTGGTCTGTCCTCACTCCTATAACTGATTCATTATATTTTACAAATATACTGTGCAATTCATTTGTGAACTACCTACTACAAAATTTGTCCACTGGTTTCCTTTCATACAGATGTTTGCGTTCTGACATTTTAATGTCTTTCATAGGGATGATGCACATACTGCTCACCTTCACAATGAACTCTAGAATCATATAAAAATCTCTTACTTTGGGGTTTGTAACTGAAATCCTGCACTGCCTGTGTTCAAAGGTTTTGCACATTTCCTAGCCAAAAAAACCTTGATGACACACCCCAATGAAGATATACGCATCTATACGCAAATATAAGCACTGAATCTTGTGCATTATTTGATTCACTGGCTTTGCTCAGAGTCAAATACAGCTACCATGGACCACATTCATTCCCAGAACAGACCAGGCAGCTATATACACCCTTCTGTACAAGTATGTAAATGGCGTTTTGTCTAGTGCTTCCTATTACTGTCTTCCTTTAAAATTGCTTAGGCTAACGTATCTGCAGTCTGATTGGGCCTTAGCGAAAACTGAGCAAATCTGCACTGGCAGTTGCAGTTGATCAAACAGAAGTAAATTTTGTTGTTGTTCGTTTTGTTTTGTTTGTTTTCTAAAAAAAATGTTAGATTTTTGTCATAACAAATACACGTAGAAATGAACATTCTGGTCTTCCAGAACTTCTGATTTCATCTGTGAAATAATTAGATAAATAAACTGTTATTGATTATGTGTGACACATAAAAAAAAAAAAAACACACAACAAAATTAAAACTGTATTTTAATTCTAGTTCCTGTGTACATTTCTAGATTTTCAACATGGAGATAAAAATATCATCAACACTGCTGATTTAAGATCTCCACTATTTCTTATAAGCATCCTAACTTCTGGTTGCTGATCTGTATCTGACTCCTTTTGATGTCTGCTCCTCCTTTTTGCATCTCTCCTTAGAGGAAGGAGCAAGATTGGAAACTTTTCTGGAATGACTGAAACCCAGATCAGTCAATGACCTCATACGGTTTTTAGGCAGAAGCCTTGGATCTTGAATTTCTTAGAAACTCTAAATCTGTTGATAAAGTTGTAAGCCTGTTCATCACAGAAGTGCCTTTGCACAGCTCAGTATAGCTTATGCCAGCAGTTTGCTATTTTCCCTGAGAAAGCAAAACATGTGGCATTTATAATAATTTCCCTACAAGCAACTCACAGCATTCAGCTTTGCAGTGCAATAAAATAAAATGCTCTACTTCCTGCTTCCTTGGGTAGAAGGAAGATGGACCAAATGAGTCTTGTTTTGTCTTCATGAAGAGTGATCTCAAGAAAGGTAATTGACCTTTCTGATTCGATTATTAAATATCTGGTCAAACCTCAGTCTCATAAGCAAGCTCTAGACATACAGAGTTTATTATTATACAGAAACATGCTGAAATAAAAGTCTTCCAGTTAGAGTACAAGGATACCTTACTGATCCATGACTGTACACTTAATTCTCACCAAAAAGATTAGCTTTGGTTAAGTGCTACAAAATTTATGCTGAGCACATTTTTGAGACAAAACACAATAGACAATCCCTGTTCTGCACTGAGTAGTTGGGGTATGCAGAAAGTGCAAGAGATAGAGGAATATGTTTAAGGGAAGAGGACATTCTACATGTTGTGATTTTTAATATAATATTATTGTTGTTGATGCTCAGGCATGAGCTTCAGAAGAAAAAAGGCTTTAAGAAGATTTGGGTGAGGACTGTTATCTCCCAGGCTGTGCTGGAACAGCCAGGCTGAGGAGCAAAGACATGTGCAGCTGCTTTTGTAGAACTGAGACAATAAGCAGGGGTGTTGGGCAACGCAGGCAAAAGCTTAGGCCGCACGTGGTTCTTGCAGTTCCCAACCTGCTGAAATGGGAGAAGTAACGCCTGATATGGCAGATCCAAACTAATTTGCATGCATTCACCTGATGAGGGAGCCCTAGTTTTGTACACTGATGGTGTTGTAGCAGATTTTTGTTTACTTAGTCATACAAATTTGTACTTTGGGTAAAGATAAATATCCAGGTTCAGATCCACAGAACAGTAATAAATTTTCTTTCGGGGACATCTACTATTTAATCAGGGCTATGCTGATGGCTTAACACTGACTTGCAGCCACGTTATTAACAATAAAGGAATTACATTTCAATGTGAGGATTTACCAGAAGATATAGGTTTTTAAATTAACACTGTCAGGAAGGATGACCTGGAAAAGGAAATTGTCTTTTTCTTCCAGTGGTGGGAGTTTCTGAGGGCTGAGATTTTTAGTGCAAGAAGGCAAAGTGTGATCCAGAAATTGAGCTGTCATTTCCCACTACTGCAATAGAAAATGTGACACGAGTCTCAGTACAAAGATAACTGATTTCACTCTTACCCTTGGCAAGGTTGATGATTGAAAGACAAACTTGGTTTTTATGTGAGGAGCCAATGTAATGCAGAAGCATGTACTCTGAAATTAAACACACAAGACAAATGAGGCTGGAAGGGATGAGTCATGAGTCTGGGATTTAAATGTATCCCACTATAGTTTTTACTTCTTTTGATTATACCTGGCACCTGAGCAAAAGCTGGTCCCAGAAACTCTGGTAGGAATACAATGTTAAGAGGCAATTCCTGTTCCAAAGAGTTCCTGTCCTGAATCTAGCTTGTGCACATGTATTTATCCATGTAAATCTAGGCAGAAAGTGACTGAATAATGTACTTTGTGGGCACACGGTGTGACTTAGTCTGGCAGTACACTCTCCCCCCCACCTCTCCCTCTACTGAGAACTGATGTGGCAGCTGCATGTGTGCACACCCCCTCTCTTCCCCAACATCTCCCCCCTCTCCTGCAATGGGGCAAGTTAGTGGCTCTTATTGTGAGACTCAGGCCAGAGTCATTAGGGGAGAGGAGGGGGCGTTAGTTGCTGCAGTAGAGGGGTGCAGAGAAGCCATGAAGCTTCTAGACTGCCCACAGCCAGATCCGACCAGACTATGAAATGGGACATCCCACCGAAGCTGCTCTTTGTGTGGTCCTCTCGGAGTTGCGGGCCAAGTGCAGCCAAGAGGCCTCCACGGAAGTGGGTTGCCGTTTAAGGTAACCTCCCGAAAAATGGGACTGCCTCATCTCAGCATGTGGGCGAGCGATAACTTAGTATTTTCCTTGCTGGACCAGCGAGTGTATTCCGTGCACGGGTATTTTCTTTGATAATTCCTTGCCGGACTCAGGCAAGCGTATATCCTTAATATAATTCCTCACTAGACACGAGTGTATTTTCTTCCTGGAGTCAGGGATGGCTCTGGTGTTGTTTTGGTGAGCCACATGTATGCACACTGTGAATCTCCATTATTCTTGTTTGCTCTACCCCAATAATTTCCTCAAGTTGATATCCAAATCTGTATTTTATGTTGTCAGAGTGCTAACTGATTGTATAAACCCCTTTTATAATTGATTATTTTCCCAGGCTTTCCTGGACAGAATAAAAGCCTGTTTTGGACCTTGTTGTCTGACTAAAACTAACTTCGGAGTCTCTCTGTGACACTTAGGGTAACATTTGGTTATTTTAATTTGGAAGCAGAAAGTGGCAAAATGTTCCATAAGGAAAAAAACACAGCTCTTCATGAGGGAGGAAATCGTGGGAGTTGAATCTTATCTGTTAACATGTATTTCTGTGGAAAAAAAAAACCTGCAGAGATAAACAGGGCCAATTTTTATGGCTTCCTATATGGACCACTATCTTGATCTTGCCAGCCCACCTTATGCCCTGCATTGGGAGTTCCATAAAATCCTCAATTTTCTTTTACGATATCAATGCTGCAAGAGAATAGCTTGCCCTATACTGCTCTTAAAACAATTTTCCTCTCCCTGTGTGAATCCTTTCTTGTAATGTTTTATTCCACTAAGCTGCCTACTTACCATCAAAAATTGGCTGTGCAATCTCCCTTCTTACACACACACACACACACTGTTTTTCTTCCTGCTGTTTTTTTTTTTGTAACAAATCCATTATTTTCATGTCAGCTTGTAAACTGGTAACAGTGATGTCTTTGTCTGAAGATAATATCCAGGAATTATTAATTTCCACTAATTTTACAGAGAGGATAATTTTTTCTGGCATTAGAAAGCATCACTCTGATCTTCAGGATGATCAAAATCATTGTCATCTAAATACCTTCCTAATTTAATAGTTTCCTTTGTGGGGGGATTTATTTTATTTTATTTTATTTTACTCAACAAATTCTTCAAATCTTATGAACAATAAATTATGAGTTCTGAGAATGGTAGCCTTCAACTAGTATGTGAATATTACTTATCAGATTGGGCTGAACTGTATATTTCATTGTCTAGAGAAGTGTTTGGCTAGGGTTGGTACCTAATATGAAGGATGTACTGCCACTGAATAGTTACAAAACATTGTCTTCATAGTCCCTATGAATACATTTGTTTCTGCTAAGAGAAACAGGTCCCAAAAACACTACAGGTCTATTGTTTAATAGAAGAAAACAGCAACTTTCATAATTGAGACCAATCAAAGCAAATACATCTAAAAACCCAGGGTATTTAGAGTTCTCATGACTGGCATATCCATGATTCACAATGGCTGGTAATTTATTTATGGATGCCAAAGTTACTTTTTTGATTTGACAAGAAAAATAAAAATGTACTCTGGAGTTCCTTTTGTGATGTTTTCTCTAGAGCAATTTTTATATATTTTAAAGCAGTATGCTAGCTTCTGTGGAATCTGAGGTTGTGCTGATGGTCTGCTCATGTGCTTCCATAGCATGTATTTAACTGTACAATACCTTGAGGGAGCACTGTACATCTTAGCATTGATTAGGCATTATTGGAAGTCTTACATGGACTGCAAAGGAGCCAAAATTTCATCAGCAAACTTTAATGAAAGTTATAAAACAACCTCTCTAAGGCAGAGTGATCTCTTTTCTCTTAAATGACAAAAAACCTTCATTAACACACAATGAAAGTTGTGACTTCCTCCTTCCAGAATTTTGGCTTCAGCAAAATTCAGTTACCTGCCAAGTCTCCAGCCCCAGCCTTCAGCTGAATTTAGTTTTCAATTAAATGGATTGTATGAGGCATATTTGCATTGCATGAGTGAGAGATCAAGTAGAGCAAAGGCTCAGTTGAGTAGAAGCTGTTGTTTGAGGTCAACAGAACTCTTGGATGATGGAGACTGTCTGAGGTGTGATCAAAAGGTTTGTAACTAACTTGACAGTACATTTTACTGCAGTGTTCTGTAGGATGGTAAAGTCTGGATGTGATTAGGCATGATCTGTCAGCAGTAAGGTCAAGGACGTATGTATTTGGAATTGACAACTGAAAATGTTAGAGAATATCATTACATGAGTTATGAAACCAACAACCTTTTGTAACGGCTTGGTTTTTGCTAGAGTAGATAATTATCGATGGATTTGGTTAAAGATAACGATGTGTGTGTGATAATATATTCACTGGAACATTGCTCCAAGCAATGCTGCACTATGATCTGGGACAGCTGGATCAGTTAATTCAAAAATCAGGTTATGACTCTGTCAGTGTTATCCTTATGCAGAATAACCAAGAACTCTAGTTGAAGTTAGTCATCTTTCCTCTGTGTAGCTGTAATTTCTTGCATGCTTACAGTTCAACTATTATGTACAAGTGAAGAATGTTCTGTGATTTCCAAGTGATTTCCTCCTTCCTATTCATATTGTGTGTGGCAGACCCACCTCCCACCCAGCAGAACCAGCAGCAGTTTGGCCCAGACTCCAGATGAGGTAAAGACCTGAGCCATAGCCAGGGTAAGAACTCCTTTTAGGAAACACACAAGGAAGTAGAATGACACACCGAACACTGACAAGTTGTGGGCGCAGGGAGTCTCATGCAGACCTTTCTACTGTATGCAATCCGACTATGGGTCAACCTCTCTATGTTATGTCAACCTGAGTAAGCCTACTTTGAGCTCTCTCTGCCAAATAAGTGGGCTATATGGCAATGGTTTTACTCCTCACAGCTCAGTGGATGAGCATAATTTAAGTTTAATATTAGTAATTTAGCTTAAGAAAATGCACACTAAATATAATGAATCATTAAGAAGTATAACGTTGTATGATTTTTAATATACTCTTTGCTTCATGTTACTTAGTAAGCTGGATTTGCTAAAATCTTAAGCTGTAAAGTTCTGCTCATATTTACCAAAGACAACTACAAACTACGCTGAACACTTGCAGCATAAGGTCCAGTTTGCACTTTGCTGGGAACTAACTGGGTAAAAAATAACGATGCAAGGCTAATGTGGAGACATTATAGACATCTGTACATCAGGGCCTCTTTTGCACTTTGCTGAGAAGAAAGGATTTGAGACAAAACAGTACCTGCAAGGCTGTGGACCATAAAAATCATCTACAGCTGAACAAAACAAAGGCAAATAGGAGGTCAGTGAAAATGATCCAATGAGAAGCAAGAAGGCCCCAAAGTGAAATTGGACTGAATCGCAGTATGGTTTGTAAAGCTGTAAAGGTCTATGGTTTTCTGTGCTGAGGTTGGACATCTGCACAGGTACCCAGTTTGAGCCAGCCCTCCTGCTATTCTACTCCATTATTTTTTTTTTTTTTTTCTGGCAATTTTGTTTCCTGAAAGTCTGCTCTGCATACAGTTATCAGGCCTCACCTGAAAGTTTGCCTCTGGAGTTCTAAAATATAGACTCCAAAGCAAAGGTTATCAGGGAGAGAAGAGTCCTGAAAGTTTGCTTTCATGAACAGGTACTGGCCTCCCCTGAAATTTTGTCTTTGGAGCTCTAAAATAGACTCTGGAGTGAATGGTTATCAGGGAGAGGAGAATCCTGAAAGTTTGCACTGTGATGAGTATCAGGCTACCGGAGACAATATGCCTGAAAGTTTGTTCTATGACTGGGTATCAGGTTCGTGGAGAGAAGGTAAGCAGCATTTGGCTTGGCATATTTCCCCAATGCAGTAAATAATAGAATGAAACTGCCACCGAACTCTTTAAAGTTGTACTTTGAGAAATCTAAACATTGTTCTGCAGTAAGCAGAACCCTAAATTACTCCTCCACAACGCTGTGAAGGTTGAAAACAGATAATGGTCATTCACTGAACGGTAGTTGGAAGAATAAGAAAGTCTCAGATTTATCCTGCATTTTAAAGCATGATTATTTTAATATGTGGTCATTTTGGTAGTTGTAAGCATGAGAGAAAAAAGCTTTGTTTCCCACTATCAGCCTTTCATCTCACATAATATTGTGGAGTTCCACAAGGTGCTCATCTGTGTCTTGAGGCAGTAACAAGGACTAAATTTCAGATGTCCCCCTCCTAAAGGCTTCTGTTCCTCAGGTCTCTGTCAAACAACAGGAGGAAAAGGGCCTTGGTCTTCCTACAGCCCAGATCCCATTTGCTTTCAGTGCACTGGAGCAGAGAGTGTGATGCACCCTCAGAGACAGGGTCCTACCGGCCCCTGAGCATTAGCTTTGTGTTTGCCAGATGGTGCCTGGTTATCTTTTTATGCTGGACCGCTCTGCTGTAGGACTGTTTGTTTGTGGTTGATGTGGAATGGAGCATCTTCATTTCTGTTCCTGGAGCTTTTTGGTTATCTACATAGCTGGGAAACAACTTGCAAGCCTGCAGAGTTAGTGAGGAAGAAAGACCAGCTAACACTGGTTAGAGGAATGAAGAAGTCTACTACTGACCATATTGAACAAAGCAGAAAAAGCACATCTCAGCAGATTAGAATGGAAGATCAGCATGAAACAAAGCTTACAGGTAGAAATAAATGTTGACCTGAAAAATTCCTGTCCCTCTCTTCCCCCCACCCCAGGAATTATTGCATACTACATTTGAAAAAATTCATAAATTTTGCTAGACATAGTGCTGGTCGCAGCTTTTCAGAAAAAATCAGCATTTTTTTGGTTTGACCAGGTCCATCCAATTAAGTCTGTTCAGTGAGGTAAGGAGTCTTGTCCAGTTATTGGGTATTTACATTTAAAAATCTGTGCCTATTCGGAACAAAGGATACTGACAAAAATGGGTATGGAAAAGGCTGTGCTTTACATAGTCACAGACTTATGAATGAGTCCAGGCCTTGTGCATTGAATGTTATTTTGATTGGGGAGTAACTATATGGTACTTTCTGGTACCCATTGTCTTTGACCTTTGACAGTGAGTATATATCCTCAATTTGTGTGTGTAATTTGTGAGTAACTAGATGAATGAGCAAGAGGAACAGTTGTTCTTCTACAATTACTTGAAAACCTGGCTGAGAGTGCAGTTACAGACTAAGGGTGCAAAAATAGTGTGAGATTTTCTGATTGGTGTCTCTTTGAACTTCAGTTGTAAGTATCTTGTAGTAGCACCATGTTTACTAACCTACATAGTAAAGGTCACTTTAAAAAGGTGTGGTTAACTTCCAAACTTATTTCCTGCTGTTTGCTTTTCTGAAACTTTTAGCTGAGTCTCTCCTCAGGGCTGAATGTGAGTCAGACTGCTTCATCAGATGGCAATCCTCCAGTTTCTCTTAATTGAGCTATTCTTTCCAAACATATACTGGTTAAAACTGGAAAACTAATACTTGCTGAAAGCTTAAGAAAAGGCAATAGTTAGGAGGTATTTGTATGTGTGCAATCTTTAGATTTTTCTCATGTCTTAAGGGGAAATGAAAAAAAAAAAAATCAGCATTCCACAGCAAATATATCTGACAACCTAAGTTTAGAGTTGAGAAATTGAGAAAGATACCTTCTCAGCTATGAACTGAGCAGGATACTTTTTCTGTTTCTTTCTATAACATTTCCTATTCATTTCCTATTCATTTCCTTTCTCTTTAGCCAAAAAGACTAGCTATATAATAAGGCCAAATTATCTAAAGCTTCTGAATAGCAAAAATAAACAATACCCCAAACTAGAATTAGGGCTTTCCCCTTCAAGTTAGCTACATTTATATTAACCGTTGTTGCTTGCAACACATGATCTGGAGCATTGAGATCACCATACTGGCAACCTAATGGAAGGATGGCAACGCCAGCTGCTCATTTAAGAAAACTGCTGCCCTCTGATCTCCTGCAGTTCGTTGGTGTTGGCCAATGGCCTCATGACTGGTACAAGCAAATTTCTAGGTACCACAGGTATGCTGTTAGTACACTTTTGTTTAGAAGATGCTTCCACTGTTGGTTGATCCAGAATTCATCTCTGTCTTCTTAAGTGTCATTTTAAAACTCCAATATCCCTATAGTTCAGTTACTTCACATTAAAGCTGGCAAACCACATCAGCTTTCTGAAATGTTTTTTGAAGCCATCCCAAACTCTACTGTGCTTTATCAAATCCATTTTAATTAAAGCTCAGTTTCAGTTGATAGCCTCAAGCTGTAAGCTCCATAACTCAATTATTTTCTCAACCATGTTGAACAGACTCCTGCTGAATTTTGAGCTTGATATAAACCTGCACAGAGATTTTTCTGAAATTGTTCAAAGGCCGTTTCTTCGCAGCACTACCTATTAGAGCAATTTAAAAACAGAAGGTGTAATCACATGCTTTTATATGGCTGAAACAAACTTTGCTAAAAGAGGTAGTTTGCTCTGATCTACCTAATGTATTTGTGGACCCATCAAAATTGTATGTTTTCATAGAGAAAACCACATGATCCTTTGGCAGTGAATAGATGGGACTGAGTTATTACTTACTGTCAGTTATGGATGCAGTGGCCATGCTTACATATAGGCCTAGGCATTATGTAGAACTCACAATTGGAAAGCATCTGTCTTGCTAAAAACCACAAGGCCAAGTATCAAAGAAGTGTAATCTGTGTTATTTTTGTAGCAGTGGAGAAGCAGCAGGTACCTTCTCCTTCATATTCCTGGAAATGGTTATTTGGGACAAGCCAGATTAGATTTGTCAAGGGCATATCATGCCTGACCAACCTCATTTTCTTCTGTAATGAGATGAGTGGTGGTGTTGACAAGGGGGGAACAATGTATGTTGTTTACCACACCTTTAGCAGTGCCTTTGGCATGGTTTCCCATGTAGCCCAATTGGTGAGACATGGATTTGATCAGTGGATGAAAAAATGGATGGAAACTGGCTGAACTGTTATACTTAAAAGGTTGTGAGCAGTGAGACATACTTATGGCTGATTGCTTGTGGCATCTCCCAGGGGTGGATACTGATACCAATGCTGTATGATGGCTTCATTAACAACCTGGATGATGAGGCAGAGGTGCACTCACTGCAAATTAGTCATAGCTACTAAACTGAGGGATGCATTTGATGTGCTGGAGGGCAGGGCTGCTGTTCAGAGGGACACGGATAGGCTGGAGAAATGGGCTGGCCAGCAATTCCAGCACAGGCAAGTGCCAGATCTGGTCTCTGGGCTGGGGTCACCCTGTGCAGCAACATCATCTGGGCCCATGGCAGAGAAAATTGCTTTGAAGAAAAGCACTTAAGGTCCGTGGGGGCAGCAAGCTGAATGCAAGTCAGCAGCAGCACATCCTTGCAACAGTGACAGCTGACTGCATGCAGGGCTCTGTGTTTTTCCACTTTGTTTGGCACTCGTGAGACTGCACCTGGTCTGGTAAATCTGTGCTGGCTGTTCCCAGTTGCCTTCGAGTCCTTCACGTGCTTGGGAAGGGCTTTGAGGAGGATTTGCTCCATTACCATCCCAGCCACAGGAGCTAGGCTTACATGAAACACTCCACTGAATGACGTGGGATGGGGCGAACAGCTATTGTATCATACAGTATTTATGGAAAATCAGTAAAAGTAGCTGGGTGATTTCATTTGGTCTATTATAGATTTGAACCATGTGATGTCTGATTGTGACACTATGATATAAAGCCAATTTACCCATTAACAATCTGCTTCCTTTGCACAGAACAGTAAAGGGAATTCTAATGCAAGACGAATGCTGCCAGTGTAGCAAAAACAACCCAACCAACCAAAAAAACAAAAAAACCTACACCTGCGAAGCAAAAAACATCTCCCTCACCCCTAAATCCACAACTTGGAAGATCAGCTAAAAATATTGGGAGAAAAATATAAAATGTCAATAGTTCTTTACTTTATGGCCAAACAGAAAATGTTGTTTTGCAGTAGTTTTCAAAGTTAGTTTGTCTATATGTGGGTGCACTCACACATTTTCTGAGTATTTTTGAGGTGTTCATCTAAAAATAGAGTAACTTGGATTTTTTTAATGGCATTTTGTATGCAAATAAACTTTTCATAAATGGTCTTGACAAGGAAATATCCTGCACTGGGACATAAAAGAAGATTGCAATCTCATTCATCAAGATATTTTCTTTAAAGTTTCTGAACATCTCAGCTTATGTATCTTACAAAGGAAGAGATCTACAAAATCATTTTGCAAGTGTTTGAAGCATATGTCAAAAAAAGAAGGAAGAGGCAAGATATTGAATTACCTTTGATGTTTTCTTTTCTAGGCAATGTTTTCTACACATACCACTATGACTGAAACTGTTACTTTAAGAGCTTGTCATCCTTCTAATAATAATCTTCCAAATGATTGATTGCCCACTCTTAATTATGTTGCTTTAATTCAAGTGAAGTTCAAGTGAAGTTTCATCATGCTTTCAGCAAAAACATTCAGTATTTTATACCGTGTTGCTACTTTCCTTTTGCATAAACTTTATTTGACGTGACTTTTTGTGGCTTTTCTGGAATAGCTCAAAGCAACATACATATTTGTACTTTCTTAGAGTACTAGTATAGCAGCTTACTAATACATTTCAGACTGCCATCTTCTCTGTGTAGGAAAAAAATATTAAAACTCAGCAAAGAAGTGGTAAATTCTGTTGGAAATCCCATTTTTTCATTCCAGGCATCTTTGCATCTTTGGAGTTTTGTTTTCACTGTTAATCTTGTCAAACACAAGTATAATGATATTAATAGATTCACAAACACTAGCCTCTGTCTAAATAAACAGACTATTGGGATGGCAACCAGTAAAATAGCTTTGCAACAGTTCTTTAGTTGGTGGAATAGAGCAAGTTACATGCTGAAAATAACTGTAAATACATAGCCTGTTTCTCCCCAGATTACTCACACACCAGTTACTGTGCTGATTCATTCTAGAGAATGATTTTCAGCGTGCCGGAACTGAAGATAAAATGTGTTTTTTTAATTTTGCAAGTAATAAATTCATAAACTGATGAGAAGTGCATTTTAAGATGTTTTTATAGAATACTTTCAGGGACTAATTCTGCTAAACAGCTAAAGAGCCCCTCATTGATGCACTTGTGTCTTTTTGAGCAGTTTAGGAGTACTAAAATTCAGTATGTGGTGGTTAATTCTGACTAAATAGAGAAGAGAATTGTGAGCTATTATCTCATTAGGTGAGAAAATATCTTAAACCTGTTTTTGATGTAAAACATTTGCCTTTGTCGTTAAACACGTACATTCTGTCAATATTTTAAATATTTGTGTTAAATTTATTGTTGAGTTAATTTTCGTCAATAGTTATTTTCTTAGAATATGTGGAAAATCATTATAAGCAAAATAGATGAGATAAATTATGCCGGTTCATGTTCTTGTTGAGAAACATTTTGCCAGTTCTACTGATTACTCTGGTTTGAAAGAGGATCCTGGCCAGATTCACCCCTCATAGCACTTACCTGATGTCAGTGGACTTGCAAGAGGTTGGATTTGCTCCACAACTTTTATATTGCTGTTACTCAATGACCTGACTGATTCAGGCTTTCGGCACTACTGATTCAAAATTGCCTGTTCAACCAGGGGAGGTCAGCCCACGGACCTGTAGTTCTGTTGTCTGACCTGTAAGAACAACTTGTGACACCTGTAGCTTTTCTTCTTGGCTCTGTCCAGAACAAGTGTGCTGGCTCTTTCACACACTTGGCATGAGTGGGCATGGGTTCACTGAACCTGAAACCAGAGACTGAATTGTGCCAGGATGTGACCATTTTGTCACAAGGAGTTCTGCATTTTTATAACCTGGTAGGTACAGATCGAAGTACCTAGCAGAGGAGAGGAATTGTGGTATGAAGCATTCAGGGGTCTTTGTAAAAGGTTATGTAGTTTTTCCCATCTGAAGTTGGACATTATTGGTTTAGTACTTTGAATTTCATGGGACAAGTGTAGGGAGCTAGGGCACTGGAACTAATCCTTTCTGACAAGCCTATCTTATCTGTTGCATATGGAAAGTGTTTTACCAAAAAATAGATACAGTCTGAAATTTCCATTTGATTACATTTGATTGATTACACTTTCACTTGGCAATATTATTCAGTAAATGCTGCCTTGCTAGAAAAGTATCACATGCTCTAAAACAAGCAACAGAAGCAAGTTTGTATCCGCAAGTAATGATTTTGTGCTGTGTGAAAATGAACAGTTGCTCTCTGAAAACTTGATCAGCGAGACCTGCATTCCACCATGCTGGCAGAAGGGTTTTTTTACTTTTCCTTTCTCCCACCAGTTTTCTCATCATTTGCCTTGGTGCATACCTAGGTACTAAACCGAAAGGTGGATGTGTGTGAGCAAGGAAGCAAGCCACGTATACCATCTACTGCATCATCCTCAGATGGGCTGCACTCTGCGACCAAGACCTGTTTGTTTGTTTCAGTTAGAATCACAGAATAATTTTGGTTGGAAGAGACCCTCAGGAACATAAAGTCCAACCATAACCTAACTCTAGCATTAACCTTTCCCTAAGAACCTTGTCTAAACTCCTTTTAAACACCTCCAGAGATGGTGACTCCATCACTTCCTTGGGCAGCCTGTTCCAATGCCTGACAACCCTTTCCATGAAGAATTTATTTCCCAATATCCAATCTAAACCTTCCCTGGTGCAGCTTGAGTCCATTTGCTCTTGTCCTATCACTTGCTACTTGGGAAAAGAGACCAACACCCTCCATGCTACAACCTCATTTCAGGTAGTTGTAGACAGCAATAAGGTCTCCCCTCAGCCTCTTTTTCTCCGGGTTGAACAGCCCCTCAGCTGCTCCTGATCAGATTTGTGCTCCAGGCCCCTCACCAGTTTCATCGCCCTCCTCTGCACTCTCTCTAGTACCTCAGTGTCCTTCTGATGATGAGGAGCCCAAAACTAAACACAGTATTCAAGGTGAGGCCTCACTAGAGCCAAGTATAGTGGCACAATCACTTCTCTAGTCCTGCTGGCCACACTATTCCTGATAACTTTCTCCCAGCCGATCAGTAACCAGCAACTGCTAAAATTCAGTCAGCATACATAACACCTGTATTTCCCTCCATGAGCTCTATTCAACACTTGATGAAGGTTGAGATGCATCTCTGGGTGCAGTCCAGGCACATTATATCTCTATTTTTGTCTATAAATGTCAGTTTTTAACTATAAAATCCTATATTTTCTTCCAGTCCCTTCTATTACAGTACTTATAAATGTGATTTTTGAACTTGCTTCTGACAGCAAGTAAGAATAATTTGCAAGCGGTTTCACTTTATTTTCCTTGCACCAGGACACCTCAGCCTGAAATGTTGCTGCAAGCAGAATTCTAAACAGCAGGACTAAATGGGCCTTTTAATCTCAGAAGAGCTTCTGTGAAAGAGGCACTCTTAGTCAGCTTCTGCTGCAAACTAACAATATTTCAGCATCTTGGGATCAAAGAGGCACCAACCTGACCAGGCAAATGAAGCAGTAGTAGTAGTAACCTCTTAGTCAAATGTGGTCATCAGCAGAATTTCTCTTGTCAGGAGGGCAGTCAATAGCGGCCCCTGGTAGCAAAGCACAGCACAGTGGAGCAATCCATTGCTTGCTCCCAGGAGCATGGTCGTGTGTCTTGCAATGCATCATGTGCTCGGAGACCTTCCAGGCTCAGGCAGAAAAGCTGAAAAAGTTATGAGGAACTAAAAACTGTGCCCATCTGGACTGTGGTTTAAAACAACGACAAAACCAAACAAAACAATCCTTGTGACTGAAATATACATTCCTTGGAAGTAAGGGAGCTGCAGATAATGAACCTATATGTAGATTAAAAACAGATTCATAAGCACAAATATATTTTCTAGTCTGTTATACTTGATGGTTTTTCTTCAGCAATGAAAATAAAAATACTTCAAAAACCAGACAGCAGCAGGTACCTTAGTTTTTTAGGATTAGATTAATCTTTCTTTCATTATTGGATTAAGGTTCTTTTCACATATTCATATTTATTTTCTGTTAGTGTTGTCAGACATTCTTAAAGATGAGCCAAATTACCCTAAATCATGAGATTTGAACCAAAAGAATCCCCAAACTTTTTTCTACTTTGTTAGCAAAGTAACTGATTTTCAACAGTTCTACAGCAGTCCTGAGATCAAGGATCTTGTTCAGACAAATATATTACAATCCATCTGAAGCAGAGACTGGCACTGCTGTATTGGTGATCCTGCTCTTCATAAAGCACAGGGAGAAATCACTGATTGAGAACTGTGGTCCCATTAAAGTTGTGTATTGTTAATTGGAACTTCAACCACACTAATTCTGATCAGAACTTCTGCAGTGAACCAGAAGTCAGGATTAATGGTGTCCAAAGTTAAGTGATTTTGGTTTTGCTGGTATGTGTCGTGTTTTGGGTTTTTTTTTGTTTGTTTATTTGTTTCTTCTGGTTTGTGGTTTTGTCTTTTTGTGGTTTGTGGGGTTGGTTTGTTTGGGTTTTTTTGGTGTGGTGCTTGTTTTTTTTAGGGGGTGTAGGGGTGTTGATCCTGATTGTATCCTTTGATGCCTGCAAGAGGAAAAGAGAAATCCATAGCTACTGGCTTTTTTTTTTTTTTTTCTCCACGTTTTGTGTCAAAGACACCTCTCTCTTAAGATTATAACTAATTCTGTAGTTAACTAAACAAAAATAATTTTATTCTATGTTTTTATGGGATTATCACAGTCTTCCCAAATGTTGACCATGTCTAAGCAGGGGGACGTTCAGGAGAGTTTAAAATAAGTTTCTAATGAGGATTAAGTTACAGCAATTCAAGTGCAATTTACCTCTAAGTAGAAGCAACATACAAAGGTTTAATGCTCTTTACCTGTTGTTGCAAATGCCTTCACATCTTCAGGTTATTTTCCTTTTTTTTCTTTGAGACATCTTAAAATAGGAGATCTCACTGCTTAGTCATATGGTTGCAGCTGTTAGGGTGGGCTTTTTGGCAGGACTGACACAGAGCAGTGATACCCACTGGTTGCGGATGACACCAGGGCTGGCTTGTCCAAGCCACTTTTAGGTTGCCCACTGCCACAACATTGCTCTACGTTGCCACTGTCCCAGCAAGGAATCAGTGCTTCCAGTTTTCCTGCTTCATGGTACTATAAATGTGGGGTCAAAGGGCATTTGACACTTGAGGGGGTTTGCTTGTTTATTTTAGTGTGACTATGTTTTTTTCTATATTATCTAAAATCTTCTGGGTATGTTTTGTTTGGTTTTTTTTGTTTGTTTGTTTCTAATGCAATAATAGAACTTACTAGTTCACATACATTTACAGCCTTTCAAAATGTTTTCTTCCAAGCTTCTTTCAACAGTCTTCATCCTTATCAAGATCTCTTCCAAGTAATTTAAGGATAGAGAAACTGATGTCATTGTGAGTTGGTATTCTCTCTCTCACGTGGAAGGTTTTAAAAGGAGGTCATGCTTCCCTCTCTTGTTCATTGACAAAATCCCACTGCTTTTCAGTGCTTTTCCTGCTTATAAGCTTCCCTTTTCGAAAATAATTTTTTTTTGCCACAGCCTCTGTGAATCCTGAGTTGTCTCCACTCAAATAGCAAGTTAATAATAAATGCTTTGTGATGAATGTGGGTACGTCTTAAGATATGTAGTGAGCACAGAGTAAGTGTAGTGTTGTACCTGGATGCTCTAAATGACTGACGGTTGTTAACAGAAAGAAAAAGAAATGCTCTTAATTTACTGTGGTGAAAGTAAAATGAGCCTGTAGCAACATTGTTTATTGGTCTTGCTCTCTAGCACTTGTTGCATGACCTGAACAATGTATCATTCTTGTGTCTAGCATATGGGTTTCTTGCAATCTGAATTTATAGAAAAATTGAACTCTTCTAAATTACCATCAGTATTTAAAACAATACATTGTTTCCTGAACGTGAGAAAACAAAAATGTTCCAAGGATGTTAATAAGCGATGGCCACTATTTGTTATATTGCTCAGTAAAACCTGTGGAGTATCGAACAGTTAAATATAGCATGTGCTGCATCAGGGATGTCACTGTTGGCCACTGATTAGCAAAGTCCAGCTCGAACTGTCTTAATTTGCTTCATTTGAGTTAATTGTTCTTGGGACAGAATTTTGAATAATATTCACTGAGTAATCTGAATTATAAAAAAGGCAAACAAGACTAAAGGTTTGCCAAATGTGATTTATTTTCACGTTTGTGAAGCTTAATGTTTTTTGTAAATTTCAATTTGTGTTAGATAATTTACATCAGCTTCAATTTACATCAATTTTGCTAGTGCATCGGTGTCTCTTTATGGTTCAGGGAAATAATAATCTGAAATAACCAGACACTTGTATTAATCAAATATCTCATAATAAGGATAATGACTTTTATTATCACACAGGCAAGACCAAAACAAACACTAATTGCCTTGCTTTGGTGCAATTATTCAACAGCTATTTAGACAACGATAGTATAGGCACACCTTTTCTTGTCTAAGCTGGGGTTACTTCAGTTACTTTTGTACTGCAAATATTTTACTAATTTTAGTAACATCCATCTCTGAAAGTATGTATCTGTATGCATACAGATTATGTACATAAGGAACTATGAGTTTCTATAGTCATAATTTTGTCTGACACTCACTGCAATCCAAATGAAAATTAAGCTAGATTGTAAATCAAAACAGAATCTGATGTATTTTATTTGTTTTCACCTTTATTTTTGTGTTTCTAAGACTGTAGCACTTATCTATATTTCTCCTATTTAATCAGTAATGTTTTACTGCAGAAAAATGAAAAATTACAGTTCAATTTAGATAAGATAGCTTATTTTATGTTTACTACTCTAGATTAATGTTTTCCATCCCACATGGACAGCGATTATGGCTTGCTTGATTTAGTAATTTTCAGTTAACTAGGCCTGAATTTTGTTTCTAAGGATGCAACTTGCATAGATTCCCCATCTCTTCTATAAACAGAATAATACAACATTCTATAAAGTATTCTGGTAATGCAGTATAGCAACCATTTTCTATGTTAAAATCAACTATAAGTTGAACCATTTACAGTGATTTGTTGCATTAGCTGAACAAGTCATAATGGGAATACTTTCAGTGTGGTTACGACATGCACATATAGCCATACTATGGATGCTGAGTGCTCATTCAACATTTGAGCCTTGAAGCTCTCTTCCCAGTGCTGGTTACAGCAAATGCTCCAGGTGATGTCAACCAGCCTGTCTTATCCTGCTCTGCCTGTCCAGAAGATGGAATAAAATTTGTACTGCATGCTGACAAAGTCCCAGTGCTATTGCCTGTTTTACTTGGTCAACTATAATGTTGTTAATCTAAAATAATTTTAATTTTATCTTAGTGCTTTTCAAATTCATCAAGGATAATGCCCTGCAGAGCCTAATTTAAAATGCTGTGCTTTGATGGAGGCACTGATGACTATTTATGTGCTGTTTATTCCCTACAAATACATTAGCTTACACCAGTAATTTTCAAACATTGTAATTTTAAGAAACCTGAAAATATAAGCAAGCAAGCAGGGAAGAAAGTATCCTGGTGAGATGTGTCCATGTGTGCCCTTCAGCCTTTCAGTTTAGGGCAAGCACTCCTCCTTTCCTTTCAGAAACTTTCTGGATCAAACTCATGCTCTGGGAGGGGCCACAGAACACCAGTTACCTAACATAGACCTAGATAATTATGAAAGATGCTTAAAGAGAGTGCCACAGAATATTTGTGCCAGAAGCTTTGCTTTGTGTCAGAAGTTGGTTCTGCCCTCTAATCTATTCAAACTACCCGTTCAAAAGAGGAATGAGATATTGTGATTCTTTCTCTGTATTTATCTATGGTTTATAGTTCTTTCCATCTCAGGAGGATAGAAAACTTGCTTCAGCTTCTGTATAGGTTCAGAAGTTAAGCTCTATTTCTTTTATTTACTTTTATTTATCTTTTTGTTACATTTTGTACATTTTGTATATATATATATATATATATTTGTTGTTGTTTGTTTGTTTGTTTTTCTGTGTTTGTCTTTCCATAGTTCCTCCTTTGTCTCACTTAAGGATAGATGTTTGCATTTAAATCCTCTGGGTACTTACCCTTTTCCATAACTCCTCAGGGTGCAAATCAATTTCACCACTTCCCAACTTAGATGCATTTAACTTGCTTGGATATTCTTTAACTTGTTATTTTTTCTTTAGTTGCATTTCTCGTTGTTATTGTTAATAATAATTGTGCCTAGCATTTGTTTAAAGTTCAACTTTTTTTGTAAAAAATAAAGGAAAAAGGGCATTTCACACTTCAGCCTTCTGTGTCATACATTTTTTGCTCACCTTGTGTGATAAGTAATGGACCTGTTTTTCCTCTTACATCTAGGGTAATTGTAGAACTTTTTCTTATTGCCTTTGTCCCCTGATAGCTGTTACTCATCTAAAGCCTGAGTTCTGCTTGTGTGTCTATGTCCTTGTACTGTCCTTTTCTACTCATCATCAGCAACATGTCCTTGTTCCAGTGCTTTGTACCATCTCCCTTTGATTTCCAGGTCATTGAAGAGCCCTATTGCAGTGACCATCTGAAACAAATGCTTCTCTCTGGCAAATTCAAAGAACTTTAGGGCAGTTGTGTGTCTGTGTACTCACCTTCTAGCAGATGTCTGTGTGATGTTTTTTGTTGCTGCAGTTGCTAATTTTGAATGTTTTTTACAACTCTCTTATTTCTGGAGAATTCAGACTATTTCCCCAGTAAGATACTGCCCCAGATCATTAGTTAGACCTCTCCTGGCCACCAGAGAGAGACAGTAGGTTTGGTTTTGCCCTTGTGAAGCTCTTAACTGACCTCATTACCTAACACAGTACCCTCTGAAAGGTTTTGTGCTCCCCCTGCTCCCACATGACTTGCATAATGCAAATTATAAAACCTTATGCCAAAATGTGTCTCTTCTTAATTGCTCCCTCATAAAAGTACATTTAAAATATACATACATTTTTTATATAGCTAATGTAAATTAGTGATGTTAACCTAACCTAGCCTAGAAATTTCAACTAAAGGAACTTTAGCTGCATACAAAATATTTGTGATGCTGTATATTCTTCTGCTTCTTGGAAAATAGACACCGTTATTTTCTGAAAATTCTGTCCTTTTAAAATGCTTCAAAGCAAGAAACTAAAGTCTTCAAATAAAATTTTGAATTCCAATCAATGGAGAATTCTGAGCTTTTTTTTTTTCCTTTCTCCTTAGAAGTCAGCTTTGGACTCTAGTCGTTACTGAAAAGATATAGTCTAAGAAATCTATGCAATTTATTACTTTTAAATAAATGTGTTGTAGTACAAACAGACTAATTATCTGTATAAAAGCACATATACTGTTTTTAGGTAGTTCATCAATATAAAGGTGGAATAAGATGTGCAAGCACAAGCTAGTTTTAAACCAATCTCTGGATGCCTTATACTTTTCTTTCTGTTAATTGTTTTGCTTTTTTTTTTTTAAGATTACAACTAGTTTAAAAAGTGATCTTGTAATTTTTTTTTTTTTTTTTTTTTTTTTTTTTTGCTAAACCATGTCTTTGATTTTAAACAGTAAGGAACAAATTATTTCTTATGGAAGCATCTCTCCTATGAGGACAAGCTGAGAGTTGGGGTTGTTCAGCCTGGAGAAGGCTCTGGTGAGACCTTATGGCATCCTTCCAGTACCTAAAGGGGACATACAAGACAGCTGAAGAGGGACTTTTTACACAGGCTTGTAGTTGTTACGACAAGGGGTAATGGTTTTAAACTGAAAGAGGGTAGATTTACATTAGATATAAGGAAGACATTTTTTACCATGAGGGTGGCAAGGCACTGGAACAGGTAGCCCAGAGAAGCTGTTGATGTCCCATCCATGGAAGTGTTCAAGGTCAGGCTGGATGTGGCTTTGAACAACCTGGTCTAGTGGAAGGTGCCCCTGCCCATGGAAGGGGTGATGGAACTACATGATCTTCAAGGGCCCTGCCAACCCAAACCATTCTACAATTGTAATCAAGGTTGAGATGAAGCACTTCAACTTATTAAGTTTCGTGAAGGAGCTGATACTAATGGAATTAAAGCATAAAATAGTCCCTAAAACCCTCAGCTGTTTCTAACATTCTTCATTTTTCTGTATTTAAAGGGGATATAATGCAAATGTTTTCCATATTTTGAATTTCCTTGCACCTATATAAATCGGCAATCCAGAACTGTGGTTTGTTTTTGTTCTTTTTCTTTCTCACAGAGAATATTTACCTCACACTCTGAAAACGATTTTTAAATCAAGAAACAAGCCTTCAAAGCTTTTATTTTCTGTTTCTGGCTTGCTAAAACAGCTGTTGATTGAATTCAGAAAAGAATCGTTATTCGAGGAACCAATATCAATAAAAACCCTTGTGGGAAGGAGGAGGGAGAAAGATTAAATTGGCTACTGGACAAGAACTGTGTCCTATCAGGGACTGATACATTAGTCAGTAATGCCTGACGATAGACCCACAGTGCACACAGCTGAACTGTCAGCCCTGCTTGAAAGGTGACATTTGCCATGCTTCATCTGACAAAATATATCTGATGTTTAATTTAAAGTTCTGGCCTAGTAATAGAAAAGGTCTCTTAATATTACATAAGTGAGAAAGCACTGAGCATCCAATTCAATAAAATAGATTTTTTTTCCTACTTTACAAATAAGATGAGAAAGTAGATAATGTGCTATTTACAACTTTTGTTATGTGAAAAGAAAATCTACCCTGGAAAATGCTTGCTCTACATTTCCTTTGTTAAATTAATGGAAGAGACAGAGAACTTTTCATTATTTTATAGATTCTTTCACAAATGTTCATAGTGAAAATTCTTCCAAGTTATTCTGATGTTTTCAAGCTCTTTTTCCCTAACAAGTGCTTCTAGTAATGAGAGATGGTGGGATCAGCATATAGTTGCAGCTGGTTGTTCTGATGCAATAGGAGGGAATGATTGTGTAGTGTGGGATAATGAGGAAGGAAGAAAAGAAGGACTTCAGAGCTAAGTAACTTTTTGCTGTGTGAGGAAAGCTGTTGAAAACTGAGCTGCTCTTTAACTGTGCATGATATGTGCTTGCAGTTATATTTTGACTACTGTTGTATCATTGCAGGTTCCACCTCCGCCACATTTCTGAGCCAAAACTATTGAAGTTAATAAGACTATTTTCTAGTGACATCAACGTGAATTAGTGTGTCTCCTGTTGCAAAGAGGTGCCTATAAAATGAAAAGCCAAGCATCCAGGAATTTATTTTGGTGTCAAATTTATACATACATATACATATACACATACACATACACATACATATACATATACATATACATATACATATACATATACATATACATATATATATATATACATATACATATACATATACATATACATATACATATACAATAGGGAAAGGTAGTTTTATGAATGCTTTTCTATTGCATGATCACAGCATGCAAGAACATGTGAGAATCCTGACCCTTACCAAAGAGTTAGCAGAATTGTTTAGTATGTATTTGGACAATTTGATGACAGATCATAATATCTCTTCAAACAGTGTGAGTCATGTGCAGCTGTTAGTTTTAGGGCCTTTATAACTTTAGTACATGTTTAAGGGTTTAAGATATGGTAGTGCTGGTGGATATAATCTCATGGGCTTCGCTTATTTATAAGCGAAAGGGGTATCCCCACTTTGCAAAGCATTCACTTTTATGTGCTCTGTGGAGATTCATTTTGTTCTGAAACTTTCTTTTCTGTGGAGAGTGTGCAAAGAGGAGAGTTGCTCCTTCCCCTGTCAATGTCCATAATCACAGTGAAATTATGTCATGTTCTGTGAGGGTCTCTTGGAGAGGAAAAGTTAAAAGACTTCCCACCATCAGGGAAACACAAACTATTCAAGTTTTCACACCCTTTATAAGCTCCTTTGTGTCAGGAACTGCAAAGACATTTTTGATTGTTGATTCAGAAAGCCTTTGTCCAGGTAGTGTCTTGTGTATCCATACAGGTTTTCTGATGGGATAACAGAAGCTGCAACAGTGCAGAATAAAATGTATGACTTAACTGTTCGTATGTGCAGATACTTTATACAGGCTTCAAATTATGATTTTTAAATTATTTTGTCTACCAGTCCTGTATTTAAGCTGGGTATACTTTTGGGAGCCGGGGTGGTGGTGTTATTTCTAATCCCATGTTTGAGCCTGTTCTGCCTTTATTTAAGTTCACGTGGTTCTTTCATCATTTCTTCTGTTGCATGCACACACATATAGCCATATCCTGTTTTGCTTCTGATCTCTTGCTTGAAATTAATTCTAATATTATTTATAAGAAGATTGGAATAGATCTTTTGCTTAAAATTTTCAACTTCTGCTTTCCAAATGAAAACTTTATCCAGGTAAAGACTTGTGATGTGGAATCTATAGGGGCTTCTTCATTTAGAGGAAACCTACAGGTGGGAACAGCTTAGCACCTAACGTTCAAAACATCAAGGTAGAAGTCAGAAGCAGGTAGAGATGGGAAGTACATTCCCAAGAACGAAACTGGAAGATGCAGAGAGGTGCAAAAAGTATCAGGCACGTTACAGTTCAACAGCAACAGTTCCATGTGTTTGTTATGAGATATTGTGTGCTATTCAGAGGAAGATGATGACCAAGTCTGTGTGTGTTAAATTATGTTCGTCCTATCGCTTTCCTACTATAGTCACAGGGAGAAACAACTCTATGAGTGCAGCTGCTGGCATAAGGACAGAGAACTTTGGGTTACATCCTATAACTTGAACTGAGGCGGGGGTTCTGCCAGTGCTGTGTAGCTTTGCAAGTAAAAGAAGCGTGTTAACTCTGAAATGCTCTGTCATTTTCTAGTCTTGGGCAGCACTGGCTACCTAAGCCAATGCTTTTATGTCACGAAATTGTGGCTTGTACTTTGCAGTCCCAAACTCCAGCTGGGGTCAGTGTCACAACTGAGTCTTTTGGGGCTTCTTCCTTCAACTTGTGTCAGTGGAAGCCGATTTAAATGGATGGACCTGCCCATTTATTGCAGGCCAGAATCCTGTGGTTGTTCTGGCCTTAGCCCAGGTCCCAATAGTGACTACAATTTGGATACTGGTCTTAGAAGGTTTTATTTGATTATTATGTTTTCAATAACTATTATTATTTTCTCAGGCAGTGACTAGGAACACTATGTAATTGTTTTTCAGCAAAAGCAACAAAGCTGAGAAGTTTAAAAAAAGAAAAAATTCTGAACATCAGAAAAAGGCTTGTTTGCACCTTTTAGGTTAATTACTTGCTTAGTAGCTTTTTTTCTTTCAGGGTTCTCCAGTGTCTGATAGCCATGGGGAATTCAGTGGAATCCATGGAACTCCTTACTACATTTTCTCTTACTCCTTTGAAATCATGCTTTTGTTCACCAAATGTTACATGTTTTCTGACTTAAATTCCTATGTCTCTGTTTACAAGCCAGATGCTGCAGTTCAGAATAGCATAAAACCCACCTGTGTTGTCCTTTAAAAGTTGGTAAATGGTGCTATATGAAGCAATTGCCTGTTTTCCTACCTGAGTTAACATATTGGAATCATAAAGAAAATGCATAAATATCACACAAATGGGGCACACAATACTTGTAAAATTATTACTGTCATACTGAGATTCCTCACAGGCTCATCACGGGAGGCAGCATCCTCTGAATGCTCTCTTGCCTGTTATTTGTGGTGAAGTTGATGTATTAGCAAGGTCATGAAGTTGTCCTTTCCAGAACGAGTTGCTAGGTACATCAAGATGACTATACTTGGTTACAATTTTTTTTCACGCTGTATATGGATTGCAAGATTTTTCAGTTTATGTATAGCATATTTTCAACAATACCTCTTCACCGTTTCTTCCGTGTGCTTATTCCTTTTTTATTTTCTTACTATGCTGCAAAAATGTTATCTGGTGGAAGTGACTGGGTTTGTTTGCTTTAAATTGTTTTGTTTCTTATTAGTCTTCCACTTTCTAAACCTTTCTACTTGTTTTTGTTTTTAATAGTAAAAAAGAAAAAAGCCCAATAATAAAATGATACATAAATATTTAAAAGATTCTTGCTCTTAGATTGAGAGCAAAAAGGAAGTCAAATAATAGAAAGGAAGGGAAAAAAGAGCTTAGGCTGTTTTAATAATTTAGTTCACAAAGGTTTTGGGAAAATGTAATTTTCAAAAATAAATATTCATATCGGGAGGTTTCAGTGCTACAGATTATTATTTTTTTAAAAAATACATTTTTTTAAAGAAAAATTTCAGAAGTGTCTGCCTGTCTATTTGTAAGTGTGTGAAAGAGTAACTGTATAGTCTGGGTTTACAGTGCAAAATAATATCTGGCACAAGTATCAGAGTAATTTTGAGGGTGGGAGGGCAAAGGATTGCCTATTTGTTTTGTAAAGCTGAAGCAGTGTCCTGATCTGAACTGTTCATGACTGTCACTCAGCAAGACTGAGAGGGGAACATTTTGGGCGAGGGGCCACGTGAGATGGCAGCTCTCTGGTAGGGACCACTTGCGAGGCTGAACTCAGGGCTGACTGACAAACTGTTCAGTGAAGAAAAGCTGTGTGCACTGTACAAAACTCGGGAAGGGCACTACTCCGACAGGGAAAATGAGACAATTGTGTTACATGCTGGCATATAAATGTTTTCAAAGAAGCTTTCTGTATGTGCATTCTGAGCAGGGCTCTTCAGAGAAATGGTTTCTTGATACAAAGTGTGCCTTGATGAACAGCAAATGTCCCAGCAAGGATGTAGGTGATTTCTGGTGACCCCAAAACGCAGTTGAGGGTCAAGTTGTAAGGTAAAGGTGCTTGGCCACAATGTACTTCAGGGCAGACTGGGTCCCTTAATTTATTTCAGAGAGTCCCTGAATTCCTTGCATTATTGCATTCTATGCAGGTTCATGCGATGGAGGTGAGCCCTCCAAGGCCTCTCAGCTCAGACAGATGGTGAAAGGATGGGATTTTCTAGCTGATTGCTACTTAATTTCCTCTCTATTATTTCAGACCCAATTGTGCAGTTGCTTGCAGAGTCAGTTCCTCAGGACACACTTTGTTTTTCTCCTTGAGGAATGATCAGAGAACATGCTTAGAACTGCCATCCCAAACTACCCTGGACTTATTTTAAAAAACCTGAGGCAACACCCACCTTATGTTTCTCTGTCTTTCTTTGTTCAAGTGACAGTGAAGCATAAATCATTATGTCTTTCCTTAACCCTTTGTAGCTATCTCCAAGTATCACAGTATCACAGTATGTTTGGGATTGGAAGGGACCTCAAAAGATCATCTAGTCCAATCCCCCCCACCTTTAGTACCACTAAAGGTGATTTCACAGTTTATGGGCCTACTCAGTTTTGTGAGACATTGTTGTGGAGGGGTTAGTTATAAGTCTTACACCGCCTGGCAAGAGAAATTGGTGTGTTTTGTAAATTCAGTGCAGTCAAAAAATGATCCAAGTGATCTGAATGTAGACCCACTTTTAACAGACTCCTAGCAGTTATGCTATCTAAAATGGAGACTCATTATTCAGATCCTGGTTTGTGGTTGTTCGATTTGTAGGCTTGCCAACAGCAAAAGTGCTTCTGTGACCCCCAGTTCCTCATATATTCACAGTCAAAATAGTCTTTGTGAAATTATTCCGTCCACAGTTGGGATGATTCCCGGCAAGTGAGCAGCGTAGTCACACTTTTTGAAAGTTATTCTGATTCATGGCTTGTGCATTCTTGCATTTCTTTAAATGTCTCTCTTTGAATCTTCCTTGTCCTTGTGTTGTGCAGAATTATGTATAGCGTGCTAACTGGATGGTACATTAAATGGTTTGAGTGAAGCCAGGGCTCTGTTCCCAGCTATTGTAGTACAATGTCACCTTGGATGAGGAATTTCTCCTTGGTTCCTTTGTGCTCCTTTCCACAATTTGCCCTTGCAAAACTGACCTGCAAGTTGCCTGGGGCTTTGCTGCTGCTGTAATCAAGAGTGCTTTTCAGGGTTGTGGTGCACCAGCTCAGTCAATAATGCTTTGCTATGTGAATACTGGGGGCTTCTTTATTCCCCTTTCATGTTTTGAAAGAAATACATTTGTTGGCCATTCGTTGCAGCACTCAGCATAGAATTTGATCAAGGCACTTGGTCACACAGTACTAGTCTTGTTTTTAGCAGTGCTAGAATAGGTGTGGTATGCTGTGTGTTCACCACAGAGTTAACTGTGAATATAAAGATTGATTAGTTCCAGTAACTGGAACGTTTGTTCTGTAGCCAGGCACGAAATATACTTTTTTTCCCATTTGTAGGACAGATTGCTGTTGCAAATATTTTGTAACCGAATTAAGGCACATTGAGGTTTTCTAACACAATTTTGATGGGACAGTAGAGTGAGAATTGAGTCAGTGGAAGTATTTATTCCAATAACACTGAGATGCTTTTTTTCCTTGTTTAAACTTGTGTGTTTAAAATAAAACATATTCAAAAACCACCTCCATTCACAAAACATTTATACAAAGAGTGTCAAAATGAAAAATTTCTGTTCCACCAAAACCAGTCTATTCTTATAGAAAGTTTGGGTTTGAAGAAACTATTTTCCAGCAGAATAAATGTTCTGTGGTATGATTTTCTTAAGCTCTTAATAGATACACCTGAATTCTATTGTATTTTTTATTCAAGTTGCCCACACGACCAGATCCATGCATGGTGGTGGACCCTCTCTCTCTCAGCTGTCTCTGGTCCTCTGCAGCTTTCCCGTAACTGTCACAGGAGTCCAGAAAAGGGACAGGACTTGTCATACAGTTTATTCAGAAATGTTTCAGAGAAACAGGACTTTGAAGCCTCTGATGTCACTTGAAAGCGGATGCATTACAAGTGTAAATGATCAGGTGAAGCATTACCTCACAGGATGATTATCTTGTCACTGGAGTTAAGCTACTTCCAGTTCAGATTTTTGGGAAGGTGTACCCTTTAATGGTCTACTGAGCACCAGAGTTCACAGTGAAGTGCGATGTAATTGATGGTTTGGGACTGAGGAGAAATATGGTGATGGAATTTAAGTGACAATAAATAGCAAGGTCTCTTAAAGCAAACAAACCCTGTCTGTTTTAGCTGAAAGTTTATTCATGGTGATTTCATCTCTTGGATGTTGTGCCTCACTGTTTTTTAATCTGTAGAAGCTCCAAGTAAAAATAATTGGGAGGGTACAGCTTAAGAAGTGAATTGTATTTGGCTGTACAGCTGGAGATAGCCTATCACAGAACGTGTGAAACTGGACTGTTAATTTTCCTTTTGAGCAGTAAGAACATTTGAACAGATTCATTAAAATTGTTATTTTATGAAAGGGTGATTATGCTTTCAGCAGTGAGACTTGCACTAGAGATAAATTTAGACCAGGGATGTCAAACTCATTCTCACCTGGGACCACATCAGTTTTGCGGTTGCCTTCAAAGGGCTGATTGTAATTACATTTATACAGTCCTAAAATTACATTTGGCCCTTTGAAGGCAACCGCAAGGCTGATATGGCCGCTGGTGAAAATGAGTCTGACACCCCTGGTCTAAAAGATCTTAGTTTTCTCATGGCTTACAATATTGAAATTCTTCAAGAAGCAGACTGAAGGCAAATGAACTGCCAGAAACGTAAATATCAGGATAGAGGAGGAGAACCACAACTGCTATATATCTATTTAAGCTTTATTGATATTTTTTTTTTCCTAGCTGAGGATATGGACCAATATGTTTAACATCCATTAAGTGGTATATTTTAGTGATATATTTCAACAAAAGTAAATAAAAGCTCAGAAACATGATTACAGTTTCTAAAATTTCAGGCCCCTCAGCACTTTCTTATTTTTATGCGTTTGATGCACTTCTGTTTTATTAATGCCCTTCCTGTGGTATTTTAATACACTTTAGGGTACTGTCGAAGAAGATGACAACTGCCTTTTCAAAGTGTTAAAAAAAAAATCTGAACAGATGCAAGACTTCACAATTCTGCACAGCATCCCTCTTGTATAACTCGAAGTTTCAGATTTCTCGGAAGCATTATGATATTTGTTAACACTCAAATGATTTCTGTTCTTTGTTTAACTAACTAAAGTTCATACATCTGCACAGCAATGACTGACAGCAAAGGTTAGATATCCCTTTCTCTTTACATCAGCTTAAATGCTGAGCTACATTTTTTGTGCTATTACCCAAAATATGTATGTCTCACACTGCCACAATCAGCACTATAATTTTCAGTTCTAGTAGAACTGGAGTTTTGAAACTGATCCACAGTTATCAAATCCATACTTAGGCACACAAATAAAGCTGACCTGACATTCATAATAGGAATTGTTGACTGAAAATTTGATTATTTTTACATATATTGTACAATTTATGAATTTTGGTTGGTGTTGTGAAGTAACCTTGTGTATGTGGAGTTAGTCATATACTGTTAGGCATAACTAGAAGGGTGAGTTATGGTTCTTCCAAGTCAGTCTTTGGTTTTTGTCAGAGGAGAATATAAGAAAAAATGGTCTGGATGCAACCTTCTTTACAATCTCAAGGGCTGTAAGGTCATTTCCATGCCTCACAGGGCCATCTGAGGATGAAGGAACTGTGTGCAGAAAAAGCTATGGATTGGAGAAGAAGCAAAGTCATCTGGAGTAATAAGATAAGTTTGCTCTAAGTGCAAAATCCAGTCAGGACTGACAGAATAACTGAGGCAGAGCACTGAAAGCAGATTTTATTTTATTCCCACTTTATCCATATATTTCTTGTACTGTGTATAGAAGTGTCTAGATTTTTGGAATGTTTTCACTCTTTGCATCAGTTTGTGTCAAATATTACATGCTTCCAAATAAGACAACTGTAAACCCAGGCTGCCAGCAGATCTGCCTGTTTAAGGAAAAAATATACTTAAATAACAGGGTGGATCTGGGATTCAGCAGAGGTCCTGAAGCTTGTGACAGATGGAATTTCAGGTACAGTTTCCAAACCCTTCAGAGCATCTTGACCCGTCAAGGGAGGGAGCCAGGAGACCTGCATGGTTAAACAGGGAACTGCTGGGTAAGCTCAAGTGGAAGAGGAGAGTTTACAGATCACAGAAGGAGGGGCTGGCCACTTGGGAAGAATATAAGGCGGAGCTGTCAGTGGATGTAGGGAAGCAACTAGGAAAGCTAAGGCCTCCTTAAAATTAAACCTGGTGACGGGGGTCAAGGACAACAGAAAGAGCTTCTTCAAATCCATGGCAGATAAAACTAACACCAGAGGTAATGTAGGCCCACTGATGAACGAGGTGGGTGCCCTGGTGACAGAAGATACAGAGAAGGAAGAGTTATTGAATGCCTTCTCTGTTTACTCCGCTAGAGGCTGTCCTGAGGAGCCCCTTACCCCTGAGGCCCCAGAGGAAGGCAGGACAATGGAGGAGTTTGCCTTAGTTGATTAGAACTGGTTTAGGGAACAATTAAGCAATCTGGACATCCATAAATCCATGGGTTGGGATGGGATGCACCCGCAGGTGCTGAGGAAGCTGGCTGAGGTCATTGCTAGACCATTCTCCATCATCTTTGCCAAGTCTTGGGAAACAGGAGAGGTGCCTGAGGACTGGAGGAAAGCAAAGGCCACTCCAGTCTTCAAAAGGGCAAGAAGGAGGACCCAGGTAACTATAGACTGGTCAGCCTCACCTTCATCCCTGGGAAAGTGATGGAACAACTTATCCTTAGTACTGTCTCAAGACATATCAAGGATAAGAGGGTCATTAGGGGCAGTCAACATGGCTTCGCCAAGGGGAAGTCGTGCTTGACCAACTTCATAGCCTTTTATGAGGATATAACAAGATGGATGGATGATGGCAGAGCGGTGGATGTGGTCTACCTTAACTTCAGTAAAGCATTTGACACAGTCTCCCACAGCATCCTCACAGATAAAGTGGGGAAGTGTGGTTTGGATAATTGGGTAGTGAGCTGGACTGGGAACCGGCTGAAGGAAAGGAGCCAGAGAGTCGTGGTCAATGGGGCAGAGTCTAGTTGGAGGTCTGTATCTAGTGGAGTGCCTCAAGGGTCAGTACTGGGACCTGTATTATTCAATATATTCATCAATGATTTGGATGAGGGAACAGAGTGTACTACCAGCAAGTTTGCTGATGACACCAAGCTGGGAGGAGTGGCTGACACGCCAGAAGGCTGTGCTGCCATCCAGAGAGACCTGGACAGGCTGGAGAGATGGGCAGGGAAAAAAATAATGAAACACAACAAGGGCAAGTGTAGAGTCTTGCCTCTGGGCAGGAACAACCCCAGGTTCCAGTATAGGTTGGGGAACGATCTACTAGAGAGTAGTGTAGGGAAAAGGGAGCTGGGGGTCCTGGTGGACAGCAGGATGACCATGAGCCAGCACTGTGCCCTTGTGGCCAGGGAGGCCAATGGCATCCTGGGGTGTATTAGAAGGGGGGTGGTTAGTAGGTAGAGAAAGGTTCTCCTTCCCCTCTACTCTGCCCTGGTGAGACCACATCTGGAATATTGTGTCCAGTTCTGGGTGCCTCAGGTCAAGAAGGACAGGGAACTACTGGAGAGAGTCCAGCGTAGAGCTAAGAAGATGATGAAGGGAGTGGAGCATCTCCCATATGAGGAAAGGCTGAGGGAGCTGGATCTCTTTAGCTTGGAGGAGACTGAAGGGTGACCTTATTAATGTTTACAAATACATAAAGGGTGAGTGTCACAAGGATGGAGCCACACTGTTATCAGTGACAACCAATGGTAAGACAAGGGGTAATGGGTTCAAACTGGAACACAAGAGGTTCCACTTAAATATGAGAAGAAGCTTCTAAGTGAGGGTGAGAGAACACTGGAACAGGCTGCCCAGGAAGGTTGTGGAGTCTTGTGCTCTGGAGACATTCAAAACCCGCCTGGACACGTTCCTGTGTAACCTCATCTAGGTGTTCCTGCTCCAGCAGGGGGATTGGACTAGATGATCTTTTGAGATCCCTTCCAATCCTTTACATTCTGTGTTTCTGTGATTAAGTGAGCCAGAGAAATGGAGGTAGTGCTGTAGGAGACTTAGGGACACACAAGCCCAGGGGAGGAGCTTCAGCTGCAGAATACACATTCAGCAGTTTAACCCATACGGAATTTATATAGAAGTGTTCAGACATGAGTGCCAGAGCAAGAATGGTCAGTTTCTGTGTGAGGTTTGTTTTTTAAAAATGTTTTTGCCCTTAATAATAAGCTATTTGTAACTCCAAGTCTTAAATTTTTCAGATGTTATCAACTGAATGTCAGTAAAGTCTGCCCCCAGTTCTGAGGTATATTTGTGTAAAATATGTAGAAATTCTTAAGGTAACACTTTGTAGATGCTATGCATCATGGTAGACTACAAAAGTGAAAGTGCGTTTCCTCTGCAGGTAAAGTGTATGGAGTACCTACTTTTTAGTAGTTACTGTGGAAGACAGCAGTAACCAGTGTGGGTGGTTTAAGGTAGTGTCTTTTGGAAGCAGACCATGAAATTATCATTTTGCTTAGTTTTGTTTTGCACCATTGTGCAATGAGAAACAGAACATTGACGGCAATACTGTGTTACCACTATAATTGTTATAGACTGGAAGTCTTCCTCCAGAAAGAAACCTTCTACTTTCTAAGGCTTTTTTGTTGTTTAACTACCTACCTACTTACAATAACTATCTCCCTCACTTATCTGAAATTTCCAGTACCTCAATCTGCAGTAACTATATTGTTAAATGCTAAGTGTCCTATTTTTCAGTGCATGTTCATTTCTCACTTATCGTGGCAGAATCACAGCAGTTAAAGTCTAAATGGCAAACAGAAGTGGGTGAATGCTCCGAAATACTTTGGGGGAATATTCCACTTAATTCTAAAAAGCTCTTCAGTTTGAACTTGTTTAATAATGGGTTTGTTTCCTTGTACATAGAAACATGTTTTCCCATGAAATTTCACTCATTTCATCAAAGAATAAAACCAGGACTGTATATACTATATACTTGTTCTCCTTAAAAAGCACGTTTTCCTGATTTTATCATGTTCAGAAAAAAATTTCTCATAAAGGAAAGGTCTTATCACAAATCTATACTGGGCAACTTCTCATGAGCAACCTTGGGAAACACTGGTTATTCAGGAAGTCCTGGGGGAAGCCTGGAGACCTGTAGACTGATCAGTGTTTATAGACTCCAGGGTTGAAATTTGCTGAACTAGACAGTTTATTTCTCTGCTGCTTTGCATTTGTATGAAGTCTTTTACGCAATAGTAAAGCCTGGGCGAGGCATTGCAGGGGCTGTGTCCCAGTAAATCACTTCATAAGATTCAGGGTATGGAAGAGTCAGGCCCATGCTTTATATTTGGTTCTCACTAATTGCTTTTCCAACAGTTTTCAGTTCTCAGTTTTTCTCTCTCTTTTATACTGGTCAATGTGCCATTTTCCTTTCTGTTCTTCCACTGCAGAAAAGCAGCAAACTATTCACCAACGTGTGATCGCAGACTTATTGATTTGCGGCAAAACAAAATATTACATTAAAACAAGGGATGTCTGTGATGGCTCTGACATATCTTTAAAGCTTATTATGGACTAAGCGGCGCTGCTACTACTGCCTGCTATGTTATTAATGTTGCTCTAATTAGGCCAATCCGTTTTAATTAGTATACTGTCATGTAACAATCTCATAAAATACTTTGTGTAAGAAAATTGATCTGGCTCTAACGTTAATTAGTTTGCTAGACTCCCTACCTTATAAATGGGAATTGATTGCTTCCCTTCGACCCTTCCTTCTTTCATTTTCAGTAATTCTCCTATAACTTTGTATTCTCTTATTTTTCCTTTCTTGATTTTTATCTTTTTTTTGTTGCATGTGTGTGTTCCTTTGTCTTTCTCAATTAATTCTGCCCACAACCCAATCTCTAGTGTAACCTGAAAAGAACAGGGTTTTATCACTTATCAGAGAGGGCCTTCCTCAGTCACATTTTTTTCCTCTCAGGAATTTGACAGATCAGAGGCCCATAATCCTAAGAACTGTCTCAGAACTAAAACTGACAGGGTTAGGCCCAGGTCAGCCTACTCGTAAATCAAGCCAGTAAGGAGCTAAGGCTGTGGCTGGAATCAGGGCTTTATAAAGACAGTAGCATTAACATTACAAAAGAAGTATTTTATTTGGTTTCACACGGGAATTCTCTACTGCTATTAACTGCAGAAGAGAGAAACAGTAAGGTTAATAAATGGGAGAGCAAGTAACACATAAATCAAGTGCTCCTTGCTGCTCTTAAAAGCTCTTTAGAATTGGGATTAATTTGGTTAATTGTGAATGTAGCAATAATGTCTGAAAATTCTGGCTATGTAAATTTACAACATTGTTCTGGTTCAGTTACACTGTCTGGCTTTTAATATAGAGTAAATTAACAGGCAGAGACAAAGCTGACTGCTAAAATTTTGACCTGTTTTGGTCTGTCTCTTGATAACCATGAAAACTGCCTCTTTGGGACACTTATTTAGACATGCTGGCTAAAACTGGTATGGAGTTATGTGCCACAGCATATCTAGCTATCATGAGTAACAATGGATCTAGAATTGATGTAATCAGTCTGGTGTGCCATGTTGGTTTTCCATATGGATGTTCATGCCTGGGAGTCTCCAGGCACTTCTCTTGTTATCAGGTAGCTCCACTCTGGGAATGGTATTTTTGACGTAGCATTAACATCTGAAAATTACACAACAGGTGCCATGCACATGAGTGCAGGAAAGATGTCCTTGCAGTATCCCAAACACGTGTGTATTGTGCTTCCTTTTAGTAAAAGTATGACTATCTTGCAGTTAGTAAGGTAAATAGTCTAGTAGGTAAATAAATCTGTCTCCAAAGGACCTTCTTAGTACAGTAGACACACACACATGCATGATCCATGTCTTTTCTTGGTCAGTTGTGTTGTTGCAGTACAGACGATGGAAATGAAGCAGGAGAAGACTCTCTGATCGCTGAGGAATCATTGGCCATTTTTGCTTATACTGACATTTGTAATGTTCAAAGGTGAAGTTTTCCTCCTATTTCTTAATGAAATAAAAAGCTAAGGGCTGACAGAATTTGGTGAATGTGTCTGTGTCAGAGAAATAGTCAGTGACATTATGATGTCAAATAGTATTTTTGTGTAATTTATTGATTTAGGGCTTATCTACTTTCTTAGCCTTCAACAACTTCTTGGATAATTGATTTTTTTTTTTTTTCTTTTTTTTTTTTAACCTGCAGCTACCTGCTAAGAAATATTTGATGCTTCTTTTTGCTCTTTGAAAATAATATCAAATATAAGTGCATGTATGAATGTATGTTTTCTTACCTGGGTTCCTGAAACACTTTCAACCATTTAAAAAGAAGGAATTCTTAATTTATTTTTACTGGAGATACTTCTAAAATGTGTGCCCACTAACAACTGCAAATAAAGAAGTTATTTGAACTTGATTAAAATAATTTTTTATAATTTGTAACAGCCTCAGCCATGACAGTATTTCTTTAATAATTACTATCTAATCAGTATTACATTTCTTTACAAATTCCAGCAAAGTTGCTGAAGAAGCAATCTGGAAAAAACCCTTGTTAGCATGAAATCTCCAGAACAGTTGTTACTAAATTGATTTGATTGCATCAAGATCTTTATTTCCCCTCTATCATGACACATGTCCGTTTCCTATAGGATCTGAGGGATGATGACCAATTCCCAGCATATTCCTCCACTGGATAGTCAAATCTCTTTAATGGAGATGCTGTAAATACGCTGGTTTATATCGATCCACATATTACGCAATCACATTAAGGATGAGAGAGATAACATCTCTAGTTGTTAAAGGGCAGGGCCATACTGAGAATTTACCTATTCATTGGATTTTGAGCTTAAAGTTTCCCACACTCAGTTTGTCCAGCAGGAAAAACTTGACCTCTCTAACCAAAGGCTGACCAGAAACCTGTGAGTACGGGAAAATGTACCAAAACACAGAGATGCATACATGAAGCTTCTAAGCCATTATCTCCAGCTTCTAATTTTAACCTTATCTATATTTTGACATAGATGATTAAATGATTTTTAAAAGTATTTTTAAACCTTTGAAAACCAGTTATGTTAAGGTCCTAATTGCTTCTTGTAGATCTTGGATTCTAGTATCAAAGAGTACAAATGCTGGTGGTCTCTTATGCAGGTATTGGTGAAGGTAACTGCGTAATTTTTCCCCACATGTTTACCTTCTCACTGCTTCCTGTCCTGAACCCCATCACACAGGGTTGTGGATGTTCTCCAACACTGGACATATTTCACTCCCAACATGTTCCAATGTCATGAGATATGACCAAGAAAGGTCAGGCTTTGCCAACTATTGCTAAACATAACTCTCTAATTGGTATGAAAAAAGTGTAAAACCTGGACACCACTGTGAAGTAACTGTCAGCAAATTTTGGTTTTGACCATGGGATATCATTAAAAATATTTTCCCTGCTGTGCCATGTGAGGCTTAATTAAATATTTGTTCGAACAGTTTGAGTTTTCCCTAAATGAAAGAATGTGGTAGGAATATATTAGTATAATATGGATACGCAAAACTCTGAAATTCTCCATTTGTCAGAAGTGAAAAATTTGCCTTGAAGATATTTTTGCCAGGGCCTGCACTGAGATCACGAATGTCACCAGAGCACTCCTGAGTTACATGGAAGTTGTAATATGCGTGTACTCTCTGCTGCTGGCATTTATTCTCTACCGGGGTTGCACCCAGACTGGCCTTCAGGTAATGTTTGAATTCTGGTTCAGAGCTTTGCTCTATGTCATGGGCTCATCTCCCATCATGAGGGAAGATGATTTTCCTCTTAATGGCTTTGTGCTCCATGTAATCTTCCAGCTGGTTTTCCTTGTGTGATCCTGTACTGTCACTAACAAAACGATTTCTGCAGATATGCTGGTGTACACATGAGATCCATCCAGTGTAGGAGCAAAGCCATGGATTTGTGTCAGCTTTCAGGCAAATAGAAAGAGTGAAGGTAGAAAGCACTGGAAGAAGGAAAGGGTAGCCTCCATTCCACAGATGCATACAAATATATAATACATTCATACGTATATGCTCAGACACACATTTTTTTTAATGAAAGCAAGTCAAGAGGGGGCAGATTTATTTTTTTTAATAGAAAAATACTGTGCTATTCTGAATGTTAAGGTTCTCAGAGCTTGTGAGGCTTTTTGTTAGTGGCTGAATATTGTAATTTGCACAAGACTGTGACTTTTCACAAATATTTTATTTCAAATATGTGTCAAAACTAACTTCTCAGTTGGAATAATGTACACTTATTTCCTCTAAAATGTCTTATTTACTAAGACCCTTTCAAAATAAGAAATGAGATCATGATGTAGTGAAATGGAGATTTTATTGATCTGAAGCATGTTTGCCTAGAACAGGGCAGAAGAAAAACAAAACAACAAACAACAGTTACAACAAAACAAAACAAAAAACAGAAAAAAAACCCCACAAGAACAAAAAACCCTAACCAACCAAAACAGAGCAAAACAACACAAAACCACAAACAAAAATAAACACACAAAACCAAACCAAACAAAATTTGGCTAATGTTCAACAATGCTGATATTGTGACAAAGATATGGTGACTGACTCTTTTAATACAGATGTTAGACTGAGGAGGATACTAAATTCCATTAGCTTGAAAATAACCTGTGAGTGTCATATGCCTGAAGCTGCCTGTATCTCCAGATTGACTGCTGATAGTATTTTCTATATATACTCTCCAATCTCTATCTAATCTTTTTATCTAATGGATATAGCAAAAATTCCACTGCCAGCTGGAAAAAAAATATACCTCCTGATGGCAATGTCATTAAAGGGTCATATTTAGAGCTCCTGATATAGCTGTGAACCACGACTTTATCAAAACATGAAAGGCCTTGTGAGGAATCTTAAACAACAGAAAAGCTGAGCACAAATTAATTTGCTGCCTTTGTGATGTCTGGCTGGGTCATTGCTGATGTCATAATTCTCCCATTTAGTGAAATATTTATTAGTTTTGAGATCAAACTGGACCAAAGCAGAACAATCCATCGATGAGGATTCAGGTTGGTCCTTGCATATCTAAATGCTGGGGAAAAAGGGACAGAGGGTCTTCGGTGCCATAGAGCTAATGCTCTGCCTGGGGGCTGAATCCATCAGCTGCTCTTGTCAGCCTGAATCCCTCTGCTGCCTGTGCCAAACACGCCCAGAAAAGGGATGTGAATGTCAATTTTATAAAAGAAAGAGGAGACGAAAGAAAATTGGTTCAAAATCAGCATCTGAACAAATGGGAATAAGGTGACTATTTCATTTTGAAGAGAAGTATGTTGTTTCTCCAATTGCAGGTTGCTCAAAATGGAGGAGAGTGGTTTACAGAAGAAACAGGCTTGAATTGCTGCTTTGGAAAGTGGAAAACATTTGTATTGTTACTGCAGTGGGGAGGCCAGAGAGTGAGCACATTGGTCTGCTCTGTTGCTGATGCTATTTCATGCTTTCTTCAATAAGGAAAAATTGCTGTTAGGAGCAATACCAGTAGTTGCTCTAGCTGGCACATAAAATGTCTTTACTTTTTTCAGTTTTGATTCAAGATGAGTTGGGGTACAGGTAATATTCATAAAGGTCTTGAAAAAAAGAAACTGGAAACTTTGAAGGCAGTTTGAGTCTGTATCTTGCTGGGAATTGACCTCCAGGTTTTGGGGCAGTTGCACTGCACAGATGGCATTTTCCATCTGAAATCACTGACTGCGGAGACAAGAATCTGGAGACATGTTCTGTAGCTTCCAGCTTGTGCCTGAAATCAGTTAATCTCTTTTCTTAGTTTCCCAGAACATAGAGAATTTATATTTAGCAAGTTTAGACACACACTGATTTAATGAGAGGTAGAATCTTAGGCTGTAACTCAGCACTGCACATCTTTTTTTGTGTGTGTTTTTTGTGTAAGCTGTTTCTTTCCCCTAGCAGCATATTCTGGTCTCTAGGATGCAACATGCCCCATGTCTGTTGAGTTAACTTCTTGTGGGCTATCCTGTTAAATATGTCAAGAATATGATCTTTGATCCAAATAAAAAAAAACCTGCCTAAAGAGTTGCTTTTCAGCCTGGGTCATTTAATTAACCTGATTTAAAACAGGTTGTACCAGCACAACTCAAGGAGTGATACAGTGCTAAATAAGGCCAGGGATGAGTAGGCAGGGCAAATTAGTCTTAATTAAAGCCAATTAAGTCTTAAAACTAGTCTTATTACTATGGCTCCTATGGTATGAAACTTTAGTCTCAAAGGTCATGTTTCTGAGCACCTGAAAAAGATCTAGTGTAACAGTGGCAGTTACTATAGGTAATTGTATCACTTCATAAAGATGTAAAATTGTTGTTTGTTTGAAGAGATAATTCAGAAATGATCATTATTGTAAAGTGAAACTACCAATATATTCCAGCTTGCTTGGGTCACCCACAATTTAACACAAGCTGATCCAATTGACAGATATTCTTGACTGACAACAATTAATAGCAGCAAATAGCTTTTTTTTTCGCTCCAGCATAGAGTCCATTAAACCAAGGTTCTATGGCAGTGGCAGTGGAGCATGGAAAACAGATCACTGGCAGTTTTGCAACTTTGACAATGAACCAACTTAAGAAGACCTCTCTATCCAGTCTGCATGTCCAGCATCCTCCATGAACACTCAGCTCACTCAGTGTAAGGAAAGCCAGCAATATCTCTGATACAGCTCAGTTTACCTTGGACCAACAGCACCCTCTTAGCATGTTCAAAATTCTCTCCAGGTCTCTAATGAGAAAATGGAAGTGAAGATAGTGGAAATTTTTCTGCATGCTTGCATAGTTTACTCTCACTCAGCATGTTCTCTTTGTATGCATATCCCTTTCATTGTTTCCATTCTGGGTTTATTCAGTTCAATCTTTAATTAGGTACTGTAATCCTTGGAGGTTTTTCTTGTTATACCAAGGTAGCCTCACTCACATTGCAATAAACTTTCACTGAATTTGGCATTTGTTGAATGTTGAAGGCAAAGACTACTATGATCTTAATAGAATTATTTATTATTTTAGCTAAAAATTCAGATGTCACTTTTGCCATTTTATAGTTAGGGCACAAATGCGCAACCGATAATTAACTGGATTCCTGCGTGTTTGTATTTCACCACAGTGAAGAAATAAGAGAGGTTCCATATGTATTGTATAGCTCTTTCCCAATCAGCATCATGCAGATAAATGTAAATGTTTGTATGCAGGCCTTTTGACTGCCATTTGCCCCAAAATTATAAATACCTGGAGTACTAACAATAAGAGCCCAAAGCTATCAAAGACATTATTCTTATGAAAACATGTGTTTGGAAGAATAGAATAAATTGTGTCCTCATGGTTCTAATTGGAAAAAGAGACTGCATGTATTATTACTCTAAAATAACATTTCTAACCTAATATTTGCTAGACAATCTGAGTTTTTGCTACCTAGTAAGACAGAACATTAGAAGCAATTCTGTTATCATAAAGTTATTTCTTACTAGTCTACATTTTCACTTGGCCAATGCCAAAATGTGAGATATGTCTACAAAATAATACCTACATGCCATGATATACTTACTTCTATAGAAAGAGAGGAAAAGAGAGAGCATCTAGTCTAAAACATATGTGGCTCAGAGGCTCACATTCTCTTCAGCTAAATTAAGGTGTGGATTTTGGGCCTTTTGACATAGCCTTACAACTTTTCTAACATGTAAGTGTGGCACTGCTTCAGTGCTTCACATATCATTAGACATGGCAGTAGACCTGTGTACTTCACTGGTGTCATCATCCTGCCTCCTTTATTTCTTTGAATTGTGGTAAGCCCCTTGCTGAAATACAAGTATATGCACTTTGATATCTTTCATATATTCCTTTCTAGGCAGCCCTGTAAGGATGAGTGTCAAAGCCATGTTATGCCTTGGAAGTGGTCCCACTGCAGATGGTCAGCATTTAAGGCCAGAGAGCATGAGGCCTAAGCCAGGGACATCACTCCAGATTTTACAATGAACTTGATATACATGAACATCCAAGCATAGCTTACGTTCCTCCCCAGCTACAGTGCAGTGACAGCAGGGAATGATCTGGTGCTTTTGATTGCAGATTGGTTGTGAATACGGATCTTCTCAACCAGATAAAACTGGTAGCTTCCTGCGTCATCTCTCATGCTTGAGCAAAACTTAAGCATCCTGTTGTTTGGCAGTGTCCAGTAATGTTCTTCTCTTTCCCTCATATGAGGGAGATCCTCCATTATTAAAGAGTTTCCTTTATTCCTGTCTCTGTTTTCCCCCCCAGCTTTAGATTTATGAGCCACTCTAAGCTTTTCTGACTGCTTCTGAAAAGGATTCATGGCTGCTTGTGCTCACAGTATCCAACAAATCACTCATTTCACAATGTTCATTTCTTTCGCTCGATGGGTATTCTTCATTTTTTCCACATCCCTCACACTTTACTGCTGCAATTATAAGGATTTTGCATACCAGTTGCAAGCAAGAGATAGGTAATATTACATATAATGTTTATATATTACATAAATTATTACGTATTTTATTTGTTGTTGTTTTGAAATGGGGATTAAATAAGTTCTGGACCTCTCTTCTTTGTCACCACAGTATGAAAAACAGTGAAAGGCACCTGCATATTTAAATGAAAGCTAATTTTCAGGCTCTGTTTTTTGGAATAGTTGATTTTTGCCTTGAGGAAGAAGGATGGACTAAATGACCTAGTGATTTGCCTTCCAGCTCTGTCTTCTATGCTTCTGTGATTAGCTGTATGTTTATGGGGAAAAATACCATTTTATTTTTATATCAGATGCTTGGCATTTGGCAAGATTTTTTTTTTCTTTTTATTTTTTTGCAGTTCAACCAAATGCAAAATTACTTGCATTTTGTTTCATGGTCAAGACTTTCCTTTGAATGTAAGCTGTAGCTGTGAGGCATTGGTGTTTCAGCAATGCCAGAAGATACTGACAAACTGATGCATTTAGTATAACACTTATGTAGAGAAAATCTGCACCAAAAAAATTACTTTTTTCTTGGAGATGACAGAGCAGATATTCAGCGTTTCCCTTGGGTTCCTCTCTGTCTAGACTTGGGAAGACCACAACCTTTCCTGTGTCAGTCTGTCTCCTTACATAGGAGATGGGAGACCCCCGGAGAGATAGACATCTCAGAATACTCTTAAGTATTTAATATTCCTTCTGATCTCTGTGTTAGTAGCCAGATACCATTAGTTTGCATTTTTCATTGAAGCAGAGCCATGACAATTTTTCTCTTCAGTCTTTTGGGCGTGATTTGATTGCTAAGTTTGGCATATGCTTTCTCTAGGAAAATGACATCTACGATGGTGGGTGACACACCTATCTAGCCAAGTTTCTTGTTCCCACCAATGGCCTGTGCCAGGTGCCTGGGAAGAGGATGCAAGAAAGTAATTGTATCTTTCCCCTGACATCTCACTTCCCCTTTCTCCCAGACAACAGAAACGATCGTTACATCCCCATTTGCTTTCAACAACCATGGTGAAAGTTAGATCAGAAGTTTGTTGTATCTGAAATTATGGTATGTTGCACACCCTCTTAAGATATTGGATTTTTTATTTCTGGCTGAGATCCCTGTGGATGTTAGTTTGGCAGTGTAAGTGCCAGAAGCTTGTCATAACAAAACATTAGAGGTCAGTCACCTATCTCACACCCCAATAGCACTAGATTGTTTTCTGTTATATACACTTTGGGCATGGGGATTTGGGGGATCTCTTTAGAAAGAGTTTCTTGAGGGGATCTGTGCAATTTGTATTGACAGACTTCTCTGCATCTCACTGTTAGAAATTGCTTGATGCTGATCCTGTGTCTGTTTGTTTGCTTGTTTTTCCTGGTTCTGATTTCATCAAATTGATCTTAGAATCATAGAACAGTTTAGGTTGGAAGGCAATTTCAAAGGTCACCTAGTCCAACCCCCCTGCAATGAACAGGAACATCTTCAACTAGATCAGGTTGCTCAGGGCCCTGTCCAACCTGGACTTGAAAGTTCCCAGGGGTTTTCATAGCAACACTTTCCTTTTTCAGTGCTTACTGGTAAACAGGTGTCATATAACCCAACAGGTTAACAAAACACTTCACTTTGTTTTCAGTTTTCTCCTAAACTATCTTTTCAAGCTCTTGTTAATTGCACATTGCGCTTCTGATTTTCTTAACTCACTTCAGGTCCCCTGTGCGGAAGGACCCAGAGTTCAATGTAGTGTCTTATACCTGGGTTCACCAATGTGCCCTAAAGAGCCCAAGAGTGCTGTACATTCGCAAAGAGAACTGGGGTGCTGAGGGCTTGTCCAGAGAGTGCAAGTGTCTTCCTAAGCATCCGAGTTATGTGGGGAAGGAAGCTCCTACGTATTTTTCTCTTTGTTTTAAATACTGCTTTGTTGCCAACTTATTTTATATTTGTTCTCTACTACTGTCCTAGATTATTTTTTAAGAAAATCTGCCTTACTTATGCCCCATACTTTCATTTCGTTTCAAATTTACCTTCTAAATAGGCATACTGAGAAATTCTACAAACAACATTTTCTCCAGGTGTGTACAGTATATTATTTTTTTCAGCTACAAATACTGTCCTAGATTTCAGTATCACCTGCAAATGTAATTAGTGTGAATTTTACACTCTTTCCATGTCCTTCAAGTGACATGATAGAGCTGTTTTTGCAAGGAGAGTCAGTGAATACATTCTTGCAACTTGTTTTCCTGGTGGTTTACTGTTACTTTTCGCTTCGGGTACTTAGGGTAGTTTTCAGGTTTGGACTTGCATTGGTTTGAAATAGCCTTTCAGCAAAGTCGTGGTCAATGGGGCAGAGTCCAGTTGGAGGCCTGTATCTGGTGGAGTACCTCAAGGGTCAGTACTGCGGCCTATATTATTCAATATATTCATCAATGATTTGGATGAGGAAATAGAGTGTGCTATCAGCAAATTTGCTGATGACACCAAGCTGGGAGGAGTGGCTGACACGCCAGAAGGCTGGACAGGCTGCAGAGTTGGGCAGGGAAAAATTTAATGAAATATAACATATGGAAAAAAAAAAAAGACAGATTTCTTTAATTATGGCATAAGCTTAATAAATTACAAAAATCTCAGAAATGTCTGATTCAGCAGACTCATCTTAATGGCAACGAAATACAACTGTGATGACCAAACAAAATGAATTCCTCCTCAGTAAAGCTGTGTGTGGAGGAAAACCTTTTCCTTATTCTTCATGGTTATAAGTGCAAACTTCCTCATGCACTGGTCACTGAAAAGTAGAGATCACCTACTAAAACCAGGTGAAGCACTGTTGGCATGTAACACCATCTCATCTTTCCAGCAATAGCAGTTTTCACATATGTACTGCACAATAAAAGCATATTAACTAGACCTGTTTCGAGCAATAACAAATGAGGTTGTAAGCTTAACATATGGCCTGGAAAATTTAGAAATTACCGTCTGTAAAAACAGGATTAATGGGGCTTGCAAAGTCTCACAGAAAGGAAGGTACCTCACTGGCTCATTTAGTATCTAACAACCACCCAGTCCCAAATAAAACCACAGGCACCCTTCACAAGGTCATCACCCTCACGGATATGGCAGAAGTTGGCCCTGACACATCGCAGACAACTATTCCTTTTCTTCCTGTTTTTCTTTTGCCTTACGGTGGATCACAGAGGCATGTGTCACGATCTGCACAGATCAGAGATTTAGGGACTAAGCTGTGGGTGGTCTGGAAGACCAGAAGGGGAGTTCATCTGTACACAATAGGAAGTGACCTGGTGAAGGGGATGACAAAACAAGCTGGAAAACAAAGAGCATATAATTACCCTCCCTCCCACAAATACGTCAGAGAAGCTTTCACAGAATCACACAATGTTAGGGATTGGAAGGGACCTCGAAAGGTCGTCTAGTCCAATCCCCCTGCTGGAGCAGGAATGCCTAGGTGAGATCGCACAGGAACATGTCCAGGCAGGTCTTGAATGTCTCCAGGGAAGGAGACTCCACAACCCCCCTGGGCAGCCGGTTCCAGTGCTCTGGGAACCTTACTAAGAAGAAGTTTCTTCTCATGTTTAAGTGGAACCTCTTGTGTTCCAGTTTGAACCCATTACCCCTTGTCCTATCATTGGTTGTCACTGAGAAGAGCCTGGCTCCATCCTCATGACACTCGCCCTTTATATATGTGTAAACATTAATGAGGTCACTCCTCAGTCTCCTCCAAGCTAAACAGACCCAGCTCCCTCAGCCTTTCCTCATACGGGAAATGCTCCACTCTCTTCATCATCTTTGTTGCCCTGTGCTGGACTCTCTCCAGCAGTTCCCTGTCCTTCTCCAACTGAGGCGCCCAGAACTGGACACAATATTCCAGATGTGGTCTCACCAGGGCAGAGTAGAGGGTCAGGAGAACCTCTCTCGACCTACTAACCACCCCCCTTCTAATACATCCCAGGATGCCATTGGCCTTCCTGGCCACAAGGGCACAGTGCTGGCTCATGGTCATCCTGCTGTCCACCAGGACCCCCAGGTCCCTTTCCCCTACGCTGCTCTCTAATAGATCGTTCCCCAACCTATACTGGAACCTGGGGTTGTTCCTGCCCAGAGGCAAGACTCTACACTTGCCCTTGTTATGTTTCATTATTTTTTTCCCTGCCCAACTCTTCAGCCTGTCCAGGTCCCGCTGGATGGCAGTACAGCCTTCTGGCGTGTCAGCCACTCCTCCCAGCTTGGTGTCATCAGCAAACTTGCTAGTAGTACACTCTGTTCCCTCATCCAAATAATTGATGAATATATTGAATAATACAGGTCCCAGTACTGACCCTTGAGACATGTATTTCCTCAGTCTGTTGCTGAATTCCTTTCTTACACAAATATAACTCCCAGGTGTGCCCCTGTACTCGTGTTTTTAATTGCATTTTATTTACCGTGCTCCAGAATTATCATTTTGCTTTAATCAACACTTATGGGTAATTTAATATGTGAAAACTAAATTTGTTAAGATTAAAACACTAACTGTGATGCTTATTCCATGCCTTCATTTTTATGGCAGTTGAAACCTTTAGGTTAAATATTTGTTGATGTGCCTTCGGCATGTATCTTCTGAAGGAAAATGATATCTTTCTCTTATTGGTAGATTTGCAAGATATTTCATTTCTCTCAAGATCAGGTTGTGAGATGTCTGTACCTGTTCAGTAGAAAATGAAGACAGTTGTATTTACTGTTAGCAGAGTGTAAAGTTCATGAGGTGGTGTAGGAAGTGGCTATGGAAAAGAATCCTTTGCCATAAAGTCTGAAAACTTGCTTGTGCTCCAAGTGCAGTACGTAGAATTGATCAGCTGTGAGTGTTCCCCTTCGAACCAGTAATGCTACTTAAGGTAAAAAGCAATAGAACAAGTAGAAAATGATGCAAAATTGGCTAGCTGACACACTGATAAAAGATGGGTGCAGCAAAAACCAATGCTCTTGTGCCAGTTCTATAATACTGAATATTTTAAGTTACTCTGATTTGTCCTCCTACCTAGCATGTTAACTTGTGAATGAAGACGGATTAAACTCTACTGCATGCAAGTAGTTCCTGTTCCCCAGCTACTTGTCATGTGCTTGATGCAGTTGTCCTTGCTAAAGGAGTGACTACTTCAAGGAGATGTTGGATTTTACTGCTGAGACTAATCCAGGTGTTTGGAAGTCAGCTGTCTAGGCACTGTGCACACGAATGGATACTTACGAGTCTGTGAGCATATTGAAAGCTATATGTTTTTGGATACACTGGAAAATAATAGCAAATGACAAGTCTGCAACAGTGGGACTGTGTATGTGCAGTCAGCTGGGAAAAAGAAAGCCTGGTTACAGGAATTATAAATGAGAATAACCATTTGACTTGAGGAGAACAAAATGAGCTGATAAACCAGCCAAGAAATACATGGTGAGAAATAAAGGGATCCACCCTAGACTTGCAAATATTTCTGTCTTCAGCAATCACTCTTAAGCTCATACTCCCAAAGGAAAGAAAAAAAAAATAAAAAAAGTAAAATCTAAACCAAGAGATTCTCTCATTCATTTTGGATGGTAAGCAGAATGCTATAGCTACCTGCAAATGGGAGAAAAAAAAGCAGGCATTGGGGAGGTTCAGTATCTTGGCTGCCAAGGATGAAACAGAACTAGCTGTTCTCTTGGTACAGCAGATGAGATTTCTATTGCACACAGAGAAATTGAACCTAACAAAAACAGAGGCCTGTAGATAAGAGGGAGAGCTGCCAGACAATGAAAGAAGGTAGCTATTTGGCTGTGATACAGACTTTCTTTTGATTGTCACTGAAAAACATACCTTGGCTGATGTGGAACATAAGTCCTCTCTGTGAAGACATTAACATGACATTTTCTGGAAAACCTGGAGGGTTGAATGCTATCCACACATTCCAGCTGTGTTGCAAAGGAAGCAATGCCATGTCTTTTTCATAAGGCTGCCCAGTTTGCCATTAAGAGGGGAAATACTTTGTCTTTAGCTGGTACTGAATCAGGTTTCACAGGTCTTGAACAAATTGAACATTATTTAAAAGTGGCATTCGTCTGCTGGTAGCTGTTGTATGTGCCTGTTCCTCTTGTGTTCATTGAAGTCCTTCTTGGAAACTTCTTGCTGCTAGTGATAGCAGTCATAAGTTCCACTTTCCTGTTTGTGGTTTGTTGGAGCATCTGAATACCTACTGTGAGCTTTTTCAAACATTGCAATTCAGTTATAAAAGTATTAACTCATTAAGTCCCTCACAGTGAAGTTCTTGGTAAATATTTTAATGCAATTTCTTTGGGTTAGTGATATGAGTATGGAACAGGAGGTGATTTACTGGCTGCAATGGAGTACTATTTTGCTGTTCATGAAGTTCCCAGGGATCTCTGTGGTGCCTTCTAATCTGATTTATCCAATGGTCCTGAGTTTGTAGTCTTATTCCTGCATAGGACATCTTCCTCAGCCTGATATCATTGGAAAAGAGTGAGCTGTCCCTGTGGTCACTGAAAAAGAGACAAGGTTTGTCCGAGTTCCTTTTTTCATGCATTTAACAACATAAAAAAAAAAAAAAAAAAAAAAAAAGAAAGAAAGGGAACTAAAGGATATTTGACTTGTTGGAACATCAGTAGTGCTCAGGTTTCTCAGACCTTAATTCTGGGTTTTCCAGGATCATGACTGGTATGTATTAGTGGCCTAACTATGTCGGCTGGAAGATTTCAAATTATGTTAGTAAGTGGCTTAACTGCATCAGTAAAAACCCTATATGTGTCTGCAATTAAAAACAATATAAAACATGCATTATAATGTAATAACTCATTTCACTTTCTATACCAACTTGTGTTGATGTAGGAGTATTTACAGAAATTTGAGTTTGTGATCTTTGAGGACAAGAAAAGAGGGAAGCAGAAATATTACTTTAACTCAGATGGCTTAAAGTCAACCGCTTTTCCTTGTCCCTCAAACAATCTGATTTTCCTAAAAGCAATACTGCATGTGCTGAATTAGAAACTCACTAATGTATCAGCTACATTAAAAACAAATCTCAGACAGCTAGGCAATTGATTATTCTTTGGGGCATCTCCCAGAAAGTTGAACAGCTCCTGTAACTCATATTGACTTTGTTTAGCAAATATAAACCAACTTCACCCAAGCACTTTGCTAAAGAGCCTACCAGTCTAACCTGCTAATAGTCCATTTGGATTTAAATATAGTGGTACAGCCAAAAAAACTTTACGAATCCTACAAAAGCCTTTATGGCAAAACCAGTATAAAGCCTTTGCATAACAGTTTCTGTGCTAGGAATTTATCCTATCAAAAAGGTTGAGCACACATGCACAAATACTTACAACCTTTTCCAGTAGGATATGAACACAAAAGCTCAATGCAAACTGAGCTCCGACATGAGTGCAGAGCATGTGAAGCTCATTCTGACAGCCCAAATAATTTGTGATACGTTCTTTTATGAAGAGCACAATGGCAATTCATTCATTTGGGCTGCTGGTGGACACCAGCAGGGAGAAAGGGTAACAGCATAATCTGCTAGGGTGTTGGTTTGGCAGACAGTGGGCTGTGTTTTCATCTGGAGGCTGCCAAGTCCTGACTGAGTCCAGATTTCAGGCTTCAGTCTCTGCCAGTGGCAGCAAAAAAAGATTCCTGTAAAGGGATGTTTGCAAAGGGTCAAATGCTGTGCCAAGAGCATCTCTTATATGTCCACAATTATAGCTCCTCTGTGTTATGAGACAACTATCATATGGTAAATATTGAAAGGAATATAGATACCTTTGTAATCATAGCTTAGTATTTAAAATAATTGCCTCTTCTATCCTCCAAAAAAACCCCTCAAAACCTGGAAAACTTCCTGAAAAAAATGCAGTTGCCAAACTAAGGAAAGCATGTAGGTGTCCTGCTTGGCTGGAAATGCATTGCTTTCTTGGATGAGAGAATGAGCAAGGGAAGAAAGTGAGGTAATTCCACAGAGTTGTACCTCTGTTTGAGAAGCTGATCTATATATGGATTAAGTTTTAATATCTATGCCGTTGTGTTGCCCTGATAACTTGCTTTAGGTGTTGGATGCTGTTCCTGATGACTGTTTTATGCGCATTAACTATACTCTGTAGCGCCTTTATTTGTCTGTTAACAGACCCAGTGTCATAAGACAGTTCAGCCAGAAGAGTCTTAGCTTTAACAGTACAACACAGAATTTGCTTGGGGGTTGTCTGTCCCTACAGTCTTGTATTTTATAAAGTAGAGCCCAGCCAGGACCGAGACCCTGTTTGTCTGAGAATCAACAGTAGAGCTGACCACCTGGACCAAAATTTTGCAAATATTTTGTTAATATGACTCTTAGCATAAAACCATGTCCTATGTTCTTTGTAGTTTCTTATTCCTGCCACAATACATGACTGCTTAAATATCACCAGAAAGATTTAATTTCAATGACTAGAGTCTTGTTTGCTTTCCCAATTTCAGTGGCTATGTAAATTGTGAAAAATTGCAGTCAAGTTGTGTCAGGCACATTTGAGCCCTTAACTAGCAGTAGTTTGGTGTAGGCTCCGAAGGAGGTAAAGGCCTGATCTGTAGTTGGGCCAAGAACTCCTCTAGTTCTCACAAAGGAGGTGTCTCAACAGGGGAGTGTCTTTCTTACCCTTAAATGGAAATCATTGACCAATTCTGAGACTAAGACTTGACCTAGCTGAACCTAGGTTCCACAAAGAGTTCAGAAAGCAAAAAGGTCCACTCCGAACCTCATGACTCAACAGGAGTTCCTTACCTTTTGTGTCTCTGGTCTCTGTGTGAATCATTCCTACTCGATTCTAACTCAATTTTCCTTTGTATGTTTCTTCCATGCAGTAATTAATAAGGTGAATCTTACCATCAAACTTCTTGAACATTGTCAAACCACTGTTAAACTTTGTTAAATTCCATCAGATTCATTGAACTCTGTCAAATTATTATTTTAACACAATAAAATATATTGATGCTTCTTTCTTTTGAGTGAGATGCTTTCCACTCATCCATGACACAAGTCATCATCCTTTTAACAAAATCTGCAACAAAAAAGATCCACAATGTAAAGTCATTACTGAAAGCAAACATACACATGCCCTATCCCTGGACTTTGGTGTTGTTTAGTGTTAACTGTATTAACTTAGGAGGAATAACTGATTCCCACTTCACTCAAGGTAAAAAAAATACACCCAGCCTTTTAAATAACAGTGTGTCAGCTGCATCATTCACCTGAAAAAACAGGATGATTTATTCCAGATTGTCTGGGGCAAATGGCATTAAAACCTTCCTGTTTCATCTATCTTACTTTAATGGCTTTGTACGTTTAGTCTGCAGCTGGGTTTTATATTGCTGGAGAGATCTGGATTTGTGGCAGCAGGGGTGGCAATGCAGGCTGTGCCATGTGGATGAAAGCACTGGCCAGAGTTAAGCGGGAAAAGCAGTGGCAATCTAGTTCACCTGGGATTTTAGTGGGAACTTGGAAGAGGACAGCTGTACTTCTGATTTCAGAAGAGTGTCACAGCCACTAGGCTACAATAAGACAGTAAAGATGAGGAGGGGAGAAGATGTGAATGGGCTTGCAACTTGTTGTGTGTCCTGTTGAGGCTGGGCTGCTAACCAGAAGGCATGCAAACCATTTTGATCCAAAGACAGAAAATGTTGAGAGTAAACAAACAACAACAAAAAATAAGCACAACCTAAATACCTTATAAAAATCTGTTCTTCAGTCACTTGCCCGGAGAATGAAGGTGATATGGCCTTTGTGGAAGTACTATAAGGATATATCTCCATCCTTAGAACAAACGGTGGATTCTGTTATGGTAGAAAACAGTGCTAGAGTTAACCCTTCACAGAAATGTCTGCTTCTGACTTTTCTTCCAGACACTGAATGCTTGTTGATTGACTTTTGCTGGCACCCTGTTTTAGTAATCCCTGGAATGGTAGAAGAGTAGACATATGGCTTGTAGTAAATTGCATTTCAGCATAGAATTGAAAGAGTAACAAATTTTCTTTTTGCCTAGGTAATGTTTTGAACTTTATTTTACATGGCCTGAACAAATATATGGAAGTGACCAGGCAATTTCGTAGCAGTGAAACACCATCTTGAGAGAAGTCAGCCCAGGAAAGTGCCTGGAGGACAGTCCCTTACAACTGCCCCTGGAGAAGCCTCAATGGGTAGCAAGCAGATGGCTCAGCTCTGTCAACATTAGAAGGTCTCCTAAAACACCAGATTGTTGAGGCAATGAGGTTCTGGCTAGCTAACTACATCTGAGATGCTCATGGGCATGGCTCTCTTTCAGCCTTTGCCTTCCACAGGATAAAAAATAATTTTAATCCTTGAAAGAAAATTTTATAAAGGCAGTATGTGAAAATGAGGACTGTAACATAGATGCACATTTGCTATTAACAGTGGAAGACCGGATTCAGCAACGTAGGAGGGCTCTTTCGGCTTTACAGTCCCATAGTATTTGTAAAATTACTTCCTCAAAAAATCAGTGGGTGTTATGCAGAGGCTGTGCTAAATATGAATAATTAAAAATAGTGAATAATTAAAAATAGTGAATAATTACAACCTTTCTGGTAACAGTTATATAGGTAACTTAAATCTCAGGTGTGCACAAAAGGAAAGTAAATATGAACTTCTTATAATCTGGGATTGCATATTAGATTTGCCTTGTTCAAGTGAGTCCAAATCTGAAGTATAAGCACTATCCTGCACAGCCGATCTCACAGCAATATGAATGTGTGTGATACTCTTGGACCTAATAGACTTTCTCTTCAGAGAAAATAAAGCACCTTTGAAATGGAAAGTGCAAACACACTACAGCTTCTGGCAGAACTACTCTGGCTTTCTCTTTATGTAAAGGTCATTGCAAATGGGGAAGTTTCATTCATGACCTGCCTGTTTTGTGCCACCTGTTACGCTCCTTAGCTGATAAATAAGAAAAATGAATTTGGTCCTGAAGAGAGGAGGTGTACAGGTGAACAGTATAAACTTGCCTAGGTGCTTCCCAGGGGGAGGGTTTAGCCACATCTTTGGCTACGGTGTACTTTTTAATGTTTTGCAGTAGAGGCATTTCTAAACTATTCATGACTTTAGTACAAAGAATGACAAACAATGTATTCAGTGATGGATCATAGGGATGACAAAGGAAAAGAGAACTTAGATGTATGATTATAATTTCTAGTTTACAGATAACCTAAAAATGTAGGCTGCTAGATTTGTATGTAGTGACTCAAGAAATAAAATTATTCTTGACACAAAGAAGTGAGCCTAATTTATTTCTACAGCTCAAGCACAGTAATACCTGTTTTGGTATTAAAAAAATTGGTAACAGACTAAATTACTAACAAAGATTCCTATTCGTAACTTTACAAATCATCAACTGAAAGAAAATGATGGAGAGACAGTATGCCAAACAGAAAAAGGTTTTTGTAAATCTCCATGGTACATGAAGAACAGCCTTGTTTTCAGAAACTCTAGTCCTGCATGCAGTATATTTTGGTAAGGGATGCATCCAAGAAGTTGCTACAATGTCTGTGCCAGAGAGCAGCTAATGAAGCTTTATTCCTTTTCTAGTATTGCAGTTTGCTTTTCAGCAGGATAGGACATGTGTTCTCTTGCTCCTTTTTTTTTTTTAACTCCCTATTGTGTGAACTCATATGTATTACACAAACATGCAAAAGTGAGGATGTTGAGAATGTGTTTGAAGGGAAGAAATAAGAATTTACTTGCACAACGATGTTTGGGTATAAAAAGCTACTTTTACAGTAAAATGGATTGAGAGGATTTTTGTTTGTTGTGATAGCAGTTATCTAAAATACACCAGCTCTGGACAGCATATCACACCTTTCTGAATGTAGAAGCTCATCAGCTCTATTATGTTTGTTTGATATAGTGTTGCTTTGGGATATAGCTCAGTTATATTTGCCCTGTAGGAGTAATCTCATTGAGGTAGCATACATGCTCTTTTTGCCTCCTTTATATTTCAGTTATAGAGATCAAAAGGTTTATTGGAGTTCATATTGCTACTGCCATGCCATTTTCCTTAGTGTCTCACAAACAGGGAAGGAGCATGGGAAGCACGCCTTGCAGAGGACTGTGGTAGAATCATAGAATCATTTTGGTTAAAAAAGACCATTAAGATCATAGAGTCCAACTGTTAACCTAACACTGCCACGTCCACCTCTAAACCATATCCCTATGAACCTTATCTAAGAACCATGCTCTCTTTGCCCCCTTTCCTCAAGTCACAGAGGAGTGGTGAGTTTCTAAGTTCAAGGAATATGGGAATGATTACATTTTTCATCAGCATGAGTGCCAGTGCCAGCCAGAGCGTTACCTGTTAAAGCACTGTAGGAGCAAATAGTGTACAGCAACATCAGCAAGCAATGGACTGTGACCTCAAGTCCCTCACTGCATATCTTTGGGTGCCAGCAGAGCCTGGCCCAGCCTCACTCATGGTTGGACTCCTGCCAAGCAGCCTACGAGGTCTGGAGGTAAGACCAACGCTTGTCCTGGTGCTGGGGGGTGCTTTGATGCTGCCATTGGTAGATCTTAGTGCCTGTTCCAGAACCATCGCACTTCCCCAGCCCTGCCTTGTTCAGGTAGCTGGGCACTGTGGGACATGCTTGCAGCAGCAGAGGTGAGGTGTGTGGGGAAATGTTCCGCCCCGGGGTGGCCATGGTTGTGTGACGGGGCTTGGGGAGCCTTGGAGGGTGTCCTTCTTGAGGAGTCTGGGCATTTCTTCCTCCCATCCATGGGGCAGCGAGTGACCATAGCCTCTGTCTCTTTAGCAGAGTGTGATGCCAGCAAGGGGGAGCAGCTCCTGGTCTTAATCTCTCACTACCCTGCTGCAAGAAGCAAACATGGCTGTAGAAACAGAGTGGAGCTGCCCCATCTGCTGCAATGCTGAAGATGACATTGCTTATGTGACCCGCTGCCTCCACCAATTCTACCTGGGCTGCATTTTGTGGTGCGCAAAGAGGGGACCATCATACCCCCTTTGCAGGCAGACTGTCAACACTATAATGTGGCCAGAGGGTGACTTTTTGGAGACGGATATTCCATACCCCTCAGATCCATTGGTTGATAGCCACTAGGACAAGCAGGGGGCTGCAGAGTCACCTACATGTCTTGCAGCCCCAGGTCTCAGCAGGCCTTTTCCATGACTCCTGGGAGATCCTCGAAGCCCTGCTGGCCTGGGTGAACAAGGTGCTGCATGGGAGTTGCTGGTGGGAGGTGGCTGTGACACATGGCACCATCATGAGAAATCTGTGCTGCTACAGCCTCGATGAAGAGGCTTTGGTCTGGGAGCTGCAGCCCTTCCTGCAACACCAGATGGTGATATTTGTGCACCAGCTAATTGATGTCACTGCACACCAGTGCGGTGAGCAGATCCTGCGGCAGCTGGAACTCCTGGAGTACTATGCTGCCAAGGAGCAGGAGGACAGCCCCATGGCCACCTCTGGCCCCACTGTCTCCCCGGGGGGTTCTCCTGCTCCCAACCCCAGAGTGCAGAAGGAGCTGCATGAGGAGCTGGGGCAGGTGGTGCCAGGTCCCTCCCCTGCTGGCCAGAAACTCTTAGCTGGGGAGCCCCAGCATGTGTTGAAGAGAAGGGCCAGTGTCTCCAGTGCTTCTTTAGCCCACAAGAGGCCACGCCACTCACAACATTAGGGTGACCCAGACACCAGAGAAACCAAGGACAAGCCAGCAGCTGGGGCACGTGTTGGCCCCCAATGGGACTTGGAGATAGAATCAAAGAGAGATTGGGCTCCAGAGACCCCAATCAGTTGCCTTGAGGGAGATGCTGAGTTAATGCTGATATATGTAGCAAAAGTAACTAAAACACAAGGAAAAAAAAAATGTCTTCTATTATCTGCTTTCTAGTTTCTTGCTATTAAGCAGGTATTCCTCCAGGTATATTTCCTTTTTCTCACAACTAAGAATTTTAGAGGGATTTGCACACCTTTGTCTTTCTGAAGCAGTGCCAATGTTTCTACACTTACCTGTCTAGAATAGCAGGTCAGGATTGTGAAAGAATGGGATTTTGAATGGAAATTTGAGCAAAACTAAATTGAAAAGTTCTGAAGAAACAAGATTAATGTTTAGGTCTTTTGTTTGTTTTCTATTGAATTGAAAGCCAGGTTTCAGATTGGTTTTAGACTAGGTTGAAAAAAATAATGAGAGCTATGTTTGTAGCTTCTGTCAGTTTCTTTTCCTTATTAATGTCTGCTACTTAAAATAAGTTATGGATCAGCCTCAGAACAGAAAGAGACTTTATTCCTTCGATATTTCTCCCATTTGTCTTACATTGTCAGCTCTTCAGGTAGAGTTTTTCTGTTTTAACGGCCAGTTTCCATAGTTGTGGCTCTATAAATGATGATAGCATCAACCTAAAATAAACTCACTTCTTGGCAGCCGTATTACTGAAGACTCAGAAAGGCATAAGCCTGAGCTTTTCAGGAATACACTGCATGGACTAGAGGACCCCATATCTCTAAGGTCTTCCTCTGCTTTGCAGAGTCAAATCTCTAGTTAGACAGGTAGCTTTCATAGTGTGGCTCAGGTCTCCTGTATAGACTGATGAGGAACAGCCAAGTGTTAGTCTGTTGTTATTTGGAGTGAGAATTGATCCCTGCAGAGCTGCAAGGTGTTTGAGGAGTGTGAATAAAGCCACAATGATTTTAGGAGCATTCAGCTAAATGTTCTCTCACCTGGTGGATTCCTAAGGAATGCTTTCTTTCTTGTCTTCCTTTCCTTGGCTTTCAGGGACATGAAGTTTCCAGGCTTCACCCTGTGAATCTCATTTCCCCCATCTCTGCTGCACACACCTGTGTACTGGAGAAGGGCCTGTATCCCCAGCTCACCTCTGAAAGACCCAAGCATTACCACAGCACTTGTATTCCCCAAACCATGCCCAGGGAGGGGACAAACACACCTGTGTCAGGCTGGCATGTCAGATCTGAGACAGTTTTGTGGCTGTAATCCCTTGAGCTGTGTGGGTATTCCACAAACCTCCTCCCACCCCTTTACAACAGGTCTCTGTCTATCTCCTTGTATGCAGTGGGAGAAGAGTGGGGGCAGGGTGCTCCACAGCCCCCTACCTTATGGTTCAGACATGTTCTCAAATTTGAGATGCTGTTTAGAGGATTTTGGTACAGTATATGTTAATAGGAGACAGCTTACTTTGACTTGGCAAGTTTTAGGTGCCTCTTTCTTCCAGACAGAGCTTTTATTGTAATATCGACCTGTGAGAATAGATTTGTGAGTCCATCCCCTCATCACCAATTAAAATGGAAGTAATTTAGCACAAGAAGGCCTTGCACAATCAAACCCAGCAGCTTTCATACACCTTACACTCAAGTGGCTGTACTACCTATTTAAGCATACAAAGTCTATAAAATATCCACTTCTGTCGCTCACCATGATGTACTGCAGCTCCCAGGACTGCATTCCCTAGGCAGCACAAATCAAATTTCTAGACAACGGTATCTGTGCTCCTAGTTCATTTGGTTATATAAGGCAGTAATTCATTTTCCATTAATTTTCACACAGATTATGCTTTCTTGAATATTAACAAGAAGGGGGTGAGAATCAAAGCTTAATCCAGAATTTACAGCAAATAGAAATAACAGCTTTTTGCCTTCCTTAGCATCAATGATCTTTTGAGTCAATACCATTAATAAAAATAAATATCTGGCAGAATTAATTTCACATAACTTCAGGTATCTACAGTAGATGTAGCTCTACACCTGGTTTTCTCACCTCTTGCCACATTGTTGCTGACACGAAGTGAGCATTAGGGAAGGATTCATCTGAAATTCTTTGGGGAACCAATTAGTCTGTAATTTGGGGTGACAGAATGGGCACAAAAAAGCCTATTTCTTCCCTGTGACAGTTGTGGAAGCCCAAGCTGATATGCCCAGGCAGAGTCCATCATTCAGAAGAACACTCTTCCAGACGGGACTTCTCACATGTGGGGTGACGTGCACAGCCTGGCTGGCATCCAGGGGGCCCTGAAAGTCACTGCCTGCACAGGAGAGGAACCCAGATATGTACGCCTGTTTGACAGATCATATGCTTTACTGATAATGATTTTTTAGCTTGTCTGTTTGATATTAATGTCTGAGCAGCTGAAGAGGAATAGTTACCAGCAAAGGCTCAAAGTTTATTTGTTTTACATGCTACTGTTTCTGTAACAAGAATAATGCTAGGAAAGATTTGCTAATTATGGTGGTTTTGTCTTTGTTTTTGGCGTTCTTTTGCAACAAACAAAAAACCCAAACAACTCTGAAGAATATTAGACTTTAAAATGTTTAATTCAGGTGTATTACAGCAAAATTCCCAGGGGTTAAAAATGTTTTTTCTTTTCTGAGGGTCACAAAAGTCTTCCAGAGACCTGTTATGTCAGGTGCTGATCACACCCTTGCTTACTCAATTTCTTATATGTGCAACTAGATATTTTATTTTGATAGTGATTAATAATCGGTCATTGTTTTAATGTAATGTTTAAACCAACAGCAAATGGCAAACAAACACTGCCTAATACCCAAGCATATCTGTCTAGTTCAGGCCTTAGTCTCCCACCCCATAAGACAATATCCTTACCAGCCCACAGAATTCAATGTTGCAGCAGTGCTGTTGTACGTGTACGGCAGCTGCAGGCATATTTTGGTTGAGGCTTTTGCTCTTAAATGCATTTATTAGATGGGAATTTAGGTACCTGTGTAGATTAGAATATAAGAAACAAAAGATACCATGACTTTTCCCACTGAGGAAAAACTGTGTGACAGCAGTGCTGGCCTGGTACCCACTGCAGTGTCTTCAGGCAAACTGAATTCCGTGACTCAAATCTTGCTATTGCGACACTTGTAAGCTGTGCAAGCCCTTGCCATCAGATTTCAGTCACTGGAAGCTCTCTGGGACTAAAACTGAACTCTTCTGTAGTCACCAGAGCAGGACCTCCTGCAAAAGTTTACAGGAAAGAGATGGATGTGTATTTATGTTTATTCCATAGCAAATTGAAAGTGATGTTGCAATTAGTTTGTAGTGGTAGAGGTTTGTACTTTTGCTATGGCGCCAGCAGTGTTGTTTCAAGTATCATGGCCTGTGTATCAGAAAAACCTGAACTCTTAATAGTAGAATTTGATGTACTGGTTTTTAAATAGGACATAATTAAGCTAATTCAACAAGAGAAAATTTGCATTTTCATTTGTTCTGACCAAAGTAGAACGGTTTGAAAAAGAAGCACTAAAATCTGCATCTCAAGATAGTTGTAACAGGTTAGTTACATTCTGTGGCCTGGAAAGGGTGTAGGTTCAGGTTCTCCTAAGAGAAAAAGGGGATTTGAACAGATATCTCTGTTACCTTAAACCACCATATAACTGGATTAAGGAGACGAATGGCACTAGAAATGGTGTTTGGTGGGAATGAAGAGTAAATTCAAAGTTTACTTTGGCACCAAAAGTAGGACACTCCCTGCAGCCAGGGTGTAAGGTGCTGGCTGAGCCCTGGAAAGAAGCAAATATTTTAAAGACTTCACTGAAGGAAAATCTCCTTACAAAGCTGATGTATAAGTGTGAATTGCACAAACAAATCAAAAAGAATCATTTGTTTTAGGAGCTGCTGCACTAAAATAAGCTACTAATAAAAACGTGAATCAACTAAAATGAATATACAAGCCTATTTGTAGAACTTACATTTAAAATGGACTGAACAAGACAAAACTAAAAATGTACTTAAGCACCAAGGTGACTTTCATTCAAGAAGTTTGCTAAGCTTGCTACGTCATTGGGGAAATAATTACAGCCAGCGGAAAGGAAAAACAAAGAAGCACTTGCAAGCCCAGATGGGCGGGCACCAAATGGCAGTGTAGGGGCAAATAGCAGCAAGGTGTTTGCCAATATTGTAATGCAAAGCTTGGATGGTACTGAACAAAGGTTGAGATTATTGGTATTTGAAACGCATTCACCACCAGTATCCGTTTGGGGGACGACTGCATCAACAGTACTTACCCTTGCTTGATCTTTCAGTCTTCAGTGACTTGAGTTTGGACTCTGAACTACACAGTGACTACTCTCGTTGCTGAATTTTAGCTTATGTGCAGCTCAGTTGTGAGACTCTGTGCAGGCTTTCCAACTTTATGAGGATCCTGTCTCAGTTTGGAAATAAAAGAGACTCTTTGGGACATGCTCTATTATCAAAACTGCAGAGTGGAACATTTCTGTTGTTTCTCTGAATGTTACAGTGTTCACCAAAATGTAGTTGCTTTTTTATTACCTAGATTTGAAAACACATTTTCTGACTTTTTCTTTCATTTATTGAAAGATGGTTGTACAGGAAAAAGTTCACACTTTTTTTGTCAGGATATACAGACCTGGAGGAATTAATTTCTGTCATACAGGAAAACTGTCTGCTATCTTGTTTCTCTGCTGTGCAGTGGAATTCACCCACAATTTCTAGCCCAGAGGATAAGGAAAGTTGAAAGACTAGACCTGTTCATTATGTCTGTTTCCATTGTGCTTTTTAAAAATAAGTTGGATTATTGGAAGCAGGTGAGAGTAACAAGCACGCTGATTTAATTTTCATGGGATTTGTGTATCTAAGTTGCCCAGGCTATTTCGAAAATACTCACGGATGTGTTCTGTATTATTGCAAGTCTGGGAAGAAGTGCTCTTTGCCTTCTCTGGGCACCTAGCATCCCTTGCTGAAACAGCACTTGCGGCTTTCCATTTTTTAACAAAAATACAGAGTTTGCAGGTCCACATCCATCAGGAATTAGTGTTACCACTGCTATACTTGCTATGTTGTGCCCTGCACCAAATGAGTTTGGATGTTGTGCGTTCACTTGTTGTGCACAATATGGGAGTCACGGGTCCAGGCTCACTCTGCATGGGGGGGTGAAGTGGTTCTGGATGGGTCTGTGCAGCTTCTGCATGTGTATGTTGGTTAAGTCCTGTTGAAATCCTGCAGCAGATCCTGGAAAGCCTTCCCTTACCCTGAGCAATGACTGGATTGGGCACATACTGAGTAAAACTGCCCAGCTTCACAGGTGTTCACCTCCTATCTGCACCTGTCCATCCATTATAATATCAAGTGATGTAATAACAACAGTTGTGTGGCTCTCTTTGCCTCACCTGCGCATCTGCTGAGCGTTTCTAGCACAGCATGGAAGAGCATTATCTTGGTTTACAGCTTATCTTGTTCTAACAGTATCAGAAACACTGGCCATCAATACTCTCCGTCTGGAGAGCAAACCAATCGCAGGTGTGCCAGCCGGCTGCAGTTATATTCACAGGCTTGTACTTGTCTTGCCTCAGCTCATTGCAACTGCTAATCTGTGTGGTTCTAAAATTATTTATTACCATACGAATGAACCAGATGACCTAATCAGTCTGGGGCTCATGATTCATATGAAGAATATTAACTGATGTTTGTCGGAAAAGAAACATTTGAGGCTTTGAACAAATTTCCATTAAAATATGTTTTTCAAATTATGACATTTATTTCATGAAACATTAACTCAATTTTCTGCAGACTGTTTTAACATTTGGAGTTAAAGGTTTTTCTCTCACTTTCGCATTACTAGATAACTGTAATAATGCAGAACATATAATAAAGTTTACGGAGAGCTGTAAGTCTGAAACAATGTTACAGCTCAGAAATGAGACAAAGTCCAAAGAGAAAACTGTCAATGAAAATTGGTAGAAATTGGATATGTATGTAAATTACAAAAACTAATCTACCAAGATTCATAGGGCAAATAGCTCTAGCTACCATTACTTGGCACCAAACAAACATTTCATTGAAAGTGCTGCCGCTAGAGAAATGAACTGATGAACCTAAATTGAACAAGCAAACTGCAAGCAAACTGAAGCACCGAATAGAAAAGGAACAGAAAAAAAAAAAAAAATGGTGTTCCTATATGTGTGAGAGTGCACACAGTGTGTTATTTACATATAAACATCTGCCAGTCTTGGGAATGGATTGAATTGCCAAGGATTCCCAATGCAGTGAGTTTCCCAGGTGTGGAACCATCAGCCACCCTCACCAAGGATGGAGACAATCCCAGGGTACAGGCGGTGAATGAAACCCATCCAGAGCAGAGTCCTGCTGCTGACCAGGGTGGGACAGGAACTCTGGCCAGAGAGAAAAGGGATGGAAGGATGAAGTCAGACTCTGAATTTAATGCTGTGCAAATTGATTGGTTTAATGTATTAGATTGTTTTATAAGTTCTTATGTAAAGTCTTAGGCCAAAATGTGATATAATTTTTATTACTTGAAATCTGGAATGACTCCGTTATATTTCTAATATAAAGGAAAAAAACTGGCATTTTATCTTATCCCTCTTCTGCTCCCATTCTTTGCTCAGAGTCCCAGCTGTATCGCTATGTGCTTCTTTGAATGAAATTCTTTCCCTAAGGACACCCATTAGTTTATGCTAAAAATAAATATAAAAATATGTACGTACATATGGACATATGAACACCCCTCCTCCTCCCGTGCACGTAGATGACATAAATCGTTCTCTGCAGTTTCCTAGAAACCATTCTACAGATATGGTATTTAAGAGTGAATGTGGCTAACGTTTATTAGACTTGAACTGTATTGTGGGTAATTGTCCAGTAATAACCTTTGGTAAATTTCACGAAGCCTTTACTTTACTTAACACGGAATGCAGGCTCCCCAAACTCTAATATTGTCATCATTCAAGATAATGAGCAACACAAACCATTCTATTACCAATCTAAAAGCAATAAATGTCAAAGTAAAGAACTATGCAATATTCTGGCCTGGAAGAACAAAGGACAAAAGTAATGATAATGCCTTTTTATATTTGCAGTCTATTATATCATGCATAACAAATTACCCTGTAATTGTAGACAGTGTTATTTTAACAGGTTGTAAAGAGAAAATGGTGGGAGTAGGAAGGGAGTGTTTTGAACACTTCCCTGACAAATGTTGTAGGGCTGGTAAATTGAAATAGCTGATGTTTTATTTGCATTTTATCCTGGTGGGTATGCTGGTTTATTCTGAAGCTGTTTTTTTTTTTTATCACCATGATTACCTAGAGCTCTGTAATATGACACCAAGATCCTTGTTTGCCACTTTGATAGTTTTCCTAATAACTTGGTGAAAGCCTCACTTATCTTTTGACAGAAAAAATAAGCAAGGGCAAAAATACATTTTAAAACATAGATTATTGATTTATGGAAATTCCAAATTTGGGTATTTATAGACCATTCAGAGGTCACACAGCACTGGAGTCTTCATTCATTATGAGCCTGAGCGTTACAGCAAGTAACGGGTGCTCTGTTCACTGCTGTGCATATGGTGGTATAGATTTGGGTACTCAAGGATTAGTAGAGCGATGCCACTTTGAATTATCTTGGTTTAGGGTTTTTTACAAACAAAAGCAGAAAGTAGTTAGTTATTTGATCAGCATTTAGAGTAATTTTTCTTAAGTTAGGGGTGAAGGACATTCCTTGAAACTCAGGAAGCCAATGCCTCAGCTACTCCTATGTAAAAGTAAGATAATTCTTACTTTCTTGCACATTATATTCAAATGCTGTCTCTTAATTTGCATGTGTTTCATGTCAACATGTAAATGTCTGAAAAGCAAGGTATTTACCAAAACAAATAGTTAAATAGTTCTAGTCTCTGTGTGGTTGAAGAAATTCATTCATTTAACTTTGATACAGTAGAGAGGCAATTAGTACAACTGTAAGTTATATTTTAGATCTCATTCACCACAATGTACAGTCAAATTCTGTTCCTGGGTACCTAGAACTGAAGTAAATCCATCCATTCTGCTCTTTCTCTTGATCTGTGCTTGTGGACATGGGAGTAGAATTTAGCTGTAGGGGGAAAAGTTGAGAGTTCTTTGTCCAGAAATTTTGCCAACTTTACATTGCCTTATAACTTGTGTGATTCTTTATGCTTTCCCTTATGTGGCCATTCTATACTCTCCCTCACCCAACACAAAAGATTCCATCAGATTCAGGACCCTGTAGGGTCAAGCCCCGTAAGGCTTCATTAGGTGAAATTCTGTTTTGGCTTGCTTCGGTGCTTTGTTATCAGCTGGCTTGTAAACCACAAACAACAAATATTATATTAAACCGAACTAACCTTGCTTGTGTCATCCTTATTAAGCTGGTTTAATAAGTTGCTTTTGGTGCATGTTTGCTGTTTATAAGGTCACATTTCTTCACCAGCTCAAAAATGAATTCACCGAAGTGTTTGTCAGAGAGAAAACAGGCCCTCAGAACAAAGCCATCAAATTTAGGTTTGCACTTGTACCACTGCTTAACAGAAGTGACAGAAAAAAATAGCAAGCAGTTATTTTACATATCTTTTTCCTTCTCATGGAAAACAAATGATTAAACTTCTCAATATTTACATTTTCCCCAACAGCATACATCCCAAACCTGTCACGTGAATGGCAGAGGGTGGCAATGCCTGTCGCATTTCTGCTTTTGGAAAAGATCAGAACCTAATCTTCCTGATGGCACAGCCATTCTACAGTTTCTATGGCAGATCTCAGAAAATATGTTCCTCGTGGGAGTTATTTAACATCTATTTTCAGGTGAGTTCCAGAACAATGAACACAGCTTGTGTTGTGGTTTATTTTTGCTCCTGCTTCCTCGTATCAAAATGTATATTATGCATTTTATCTATATGTTCATCTGTTTCTGTTTGTCTGTAATTTTATGTGGTAGCATCTGTGAGTTGTAGTTTTGTACAATAACATGTATATAAATGAAATCAACAGTTGGGTTTAAGGACTGTGTTCAGTAAGCAGAGAAGTCTTGGATGACTGCTACTTGTTACTATGGATTGACTGCTATATAACTGATATGTGAAGAGGGTTTTAGTGAAATGATTTGTCTAGGTGTCTAGATTATTGTCCTCTTTTATTGAGCTACTACAGAAAAGAAATCTAGCTGCTTTTTGTCTGAAAAAAAAAATAATATCTACAACAGAATTGTCATTTGGCTCACTGACTCACCATCCCAAATGGCATTTGGTTGCTCATCAGACTTTGTCAGGCTCAGAAATAGTTTTGGGAAGAACATATGTGAATCCACCCTCAGACAAAAGTGTAAATGTTAATGCTGCCACTGAGCTGGGAGCAAGATAAGTGACAACGTCCAAGACAGTCAAGTTTAAATAATTAGGGAAAATATTTTGAAATTGCTTATATATTGAGTTTTTATTTCCAATATTTCATTGAAACTGAGTGAGAAGCCAAGTGTATGTGCCAAGTACCAGTCTGAAGGCAAGAGTGTAAGGCTTCAAATGGTACATCTGAGGTACAGAAAGTTTCAGAAAGAAGTAGAAATGCCAAAAGTCTTCCTCTGTGAAAAAAAAATAAAAATACAAGAGTAAGCTATTGCTAATCCAGTTTTCAGCCCATTTGACACTGCACAGATGGGATTGGGCACATTACTAGTAAAAATATAAAGTAAGGCTTTGCACAAATTAGTTGACAAATATGATTTACCCTTCTTGAACTACCTCTGCAGCATGTAGGGGTTAAAGATTGCTTCCAAGGCACTGAACAAATGAGTAGTAACACTATTATAAACCAGGAGAATTTTCCTTTTTTCAGTTCTGTTCTGCATAACAATGCTTACTCAGTCCTTTTGTGCTAGGCTTCATTATGAGCAGGGAAGTGGTCACATCTGAAATGGAATATCCATTTCCCCAGCTGTACTTGCAAATATCTGACAAATGGATCTGCCACTCATCTCGCCTGTCTCCCGTTATCTCAGAAGTTCCCCGTGTTGATCAGATGCTGGTACCAATAGCTATGCCTCTGACTGACCATCCTGAAATTATTGCAAGTTTATTTAAGCTGACATGAAGAAGTAATACTGGAATATCTTATCATGGATTCAAATTGGTTGTTCCTGACACTTGCCATATCACAACATGGTGTGCAACCCATCACCAGAGAAAGTAACTACTTCTCTTAAGCTTGTTTCTGTAATTTACCTGCTTTTGAAAATCAGTATGCAAGCATCTCTTAATGCACATTTGTTTCCTATATTAGAATACAGCTTTTACAGCCTATGCAAATATTTTTTGTCAAACTAAAGAAAAGCACCATATTTTCATTTTTTACTATTAGCCCAAAAGAGTGATGATTTAATTATTTTAAATAACAGGATACCTCCTGTATATGAATATGTTAGAGTTCATTTATGCCAAGAAAACTTCCTAAGCCTCCATTTTTACTGCCTGTAATTTGCAGAGCTTAAAAACCTTCACTACAGTCAGCAGCTACATGCTAAATTTTTGCATCTAACGCATAATTGTGATTAATAGAGCTTCAAGATGACAAATTCTACTTACTTTACTGTTTCTTTTCTTAAACATTTCTAGTTATTTTCTAACATTAATAATACAAGGGTGTTGGGGAAAAAAGTTGGTTTTTTTCTTTCATCATCAACAATGCAAAACATTTTTTTATTTAGCATTTTTCCTTATTGTCGTTGGTAGAGGAGAACATGCTTAGAGCTTATGTTCCTTCTAAGTATTTTCCTAAAAAAGCTATTATTAGAATTCAATTCTATATTAATTATTCATAAGAGAATAAAGAAGATTCAGAAAAATTCTGATAGATGTCATATGAGCAGACAGTACTGTACACTTTACTGGATAATGGTTGAGTGAAGATGATGCAACTGCAGGAAAATGGGGTACTACTGCAATGGTGCACACCAAAAGGAGCAGGTTCTCATCTCTCCCTACAGCTTACCCCAGCAAGTCCCAGGGACATCATGGGAGACATCAGTGAGGACAGTTATACAGTGAACTTTCCATAAAGTGTCTTATTATTATTATTATTATTATTATTATTATTATTATTATTATTATTATTATTATTTTTACTTTGCTGTTTCCATAATAACTATAAACCCTTCAAGCTTAGAGATACAGCTAGTCAGGAAACTGAATCTTCAGCATAGGAAGATTGCCACATTTCAAAATGTTGTTCTGATCTAGAATTTTTCTTTATCTACTTCATCTCCCAAAATATCCCACAAATGAAAATTCAAGAGTGAAGACAGTTGAACCATTTTGATATGAAAAAGTTTTGCAGTTATAGCAAAGCAATATACTTGTACAATGTCCTGTACCGCGTGGTCCTGTAAAAGCCTTTGCAATTAATATTAATTAATTAATTAATTAATATTTCATCCTATATTGAAATAAACATGCTGCCATACATTACAATGCTTGCTTTTCAAATAAAGGCATTTTTTTAAATTAAAGACAGCTTACTTCATCAGTTTTTCAAGTATGGCTCCCAAGAACTGAATCAAGGTAGGACATGCAGACCTTCTAGACTTGATTATTTTCAGTGATAACAACCTCCATATTCTTATCTACAAAAGATCCTTAAACTCTGTGTCACCATTTTGTGTCAGTGACCATGAGGGTTTAATTGTGATTGCTAGCTAAAATACCACACATTCTTTCCAACTAAATGTTTATTAATTATGTAATTATTAATGTATTAAATTTATGTTATTATTAATGTAATAATCAAATTTAAGGGACTTAATAGTAAGTACTAGTACATTTTAAGTGCTAACATTGACTGTTGAAGAGTCAGAAAAAAATCCCACACCTGTTTTACACACCTGAAAACACTCTTCCCCTTCTCCTTCCCTACATAATCTCACAGGTGAAGTTTAGGGCATTGATTTCAACAGGAGTTCCCCAGTTTCACCTATCGTTTTGTGTTTGGCTCTAGGCAAATTCAGGCAAGGTCTGAGGATTCTGCATAATCAAACAAAGGCTTCCTAGGGTCAAGTCATCCAGGTGATCCTAAATATAGAGTAAATTATTTCCTCTATATTGGATATATGAGAGATAAACTTTTTTTTGTCTTTTTTTTTTTTTTGTCTGTGAGGGATCCTTCTGTAGTGCTTAACCCACATGAAGCAGTTCTCTTTTACCATCAGTCATACAGGTCAAGCTGGTAGTTTTAATGGAGGTATTTCATAGCCTTGTTTTGCTGAGACCGGTCTATAATATAATCATAAGGACTGGTTACAAACTGAAGAAGTATGCTGGCATGGTGGAGCAGGTGGGTTGGACTAGATGATCTCTGCCTAAAAAGCTGTTGTGCAATTGGGAAGAGCTCATACAACTGGCAATGTGTCTTACACATTAACGGAAGATTCCTGAGGTTGTTAATGCATTTTGGAGATCGAGAACTCGTGTTAATGGGCAATTGCATGGAATTATACAGTGCAAGGTCTTGTGGGACTTCCACAGTTTCAAGTAATCTCATCAGATATACTTGGAAGAAAGGGCTAATTAAAAGTATAAAAGAGCATATGTGGTATTTGTGAAGCTATTATCCAAAGTTGTATTGCTGCATCTGTTATGCACTGCAATTAGTCATAGTTTAATGAGAAAACAAGATATCTGAGGTCTGCATTTCTAAAACTTAAACCCCCTCCTTGGACTCCCTCCTCCCGTTGTAGAACAGTCATGGCACATCTGTAACACAGTAGTGGAAACAGTATTTATCGTTTCAGCAGGTGTAAAACCTACATGACGACTTCGCTGTTGTAATTTTGCTTTGATCGTGATACATTATTGAACTACTTTTCAAGCTTTTAAAACTGGCAGTGACAATAGAAGCTTTTGCTGTGTAACAGAGGGGAAGATGGGATCAGATGTTATATATAGATGATCTTTGCATGTCCCACATTAATATGTCTCTTCATATGACATACTGCCATAGGTATATATCCTACTGGGATTTTTTTTTTCAACAAAACTGAAGAAAAAATATGAAAGATGTATCTTTTGAATGAAATGTCATAATAATTGATCCTGCAGAGATAAAGATTTAATTCACTGAAACTTTTCTGGATTTAAGAAAAAAATTTCTTCTTTATAATGACCTTATTTTTCCTAAAGTGTTCTGTATTTCCATGACTTTAGCTTATCTGTTTTATTAAACTCAGTCTAATAGCTATTATTACTCTGGTCTCACAGTGTAGTGAGGGCTACACTGTGGGGTTTTTTTTGTTTGTTTGTTTGGTCATTTTGTTTTGTTTTGTTTTTACACCCTTTACCATGTCCCTCCCCCAGTATATGTAGGATTTAAGGAGGTGAATAAAAACGTTAAGTTAATGATGATAGCTACAATGACAAATCTTATTGTCAGGCTTAATCCAAAATAAGATTTCACCTGTAACATTTCACCTGCTGCTATCTGCACTTCAGAGCCAGGATTAGATCAATAAGGATCTCTTGTCCATCAGCAGTATGCAAGAGTTATTTCTGTTTCAGTGCTACTAAAAATTATTTTAAGAAGTTGTTAAAAAATCTGTATCATTAGTAGAAAAATATTGTTAATATTAGGAAAAAGTAGAATAAAACAGGGAAGGTTTTTTTTCTATATTTTTTTTCTGATGTGTGACCCATTTGAGAACTTAAACTATAACTTATGGTGATGCAATGATTTTTAGCAGCATCCAGAATTGGAACTTTCCACTAATCTATTCACAGAAGTCACAGTAGTAGAAAGGGGGAGAAAAGCAACAGTGATATGGCATTTTCTTAACAGATGTTTCAAAGTTTTGAAATACAAAAGGACAACACACTTTGGGAAAAAAAAAAAAAGGAAAAACAGTTTGAAGTCCTGTGATTTATGATTACCTACCTTTGTGATGCTAATTTTTTTAATTGTTTAGGTACTCTGTACTTACTGTGGGTTTGACAAAATTTCTTGATCCTTATTTTTGCTTGTTGGATCTCCTCTTTCTGCATGATCCTCCCTTTCCTTTTAGAAATGTTTTGCTTCTTAAGTAAGGGAGACAAGCAATTCTACCACAGATGGGGACTCAGGCCTCGGGGGAAACAGGGGACCTCTTCAGAAAGTGTCTGAATTTTCTGTATCCCAGTGTGTTTTGTTACTAGGCAGACTTCCAGTTCCATGTGTATAAAATGAATTGTAGAACTCCTAAATAGATAGATGGGAAAGTAACTATATTATATTATTTTTATTAATCTAGGATTTAGCATGAAATATACCAGTTATTATTTTCTTTTTCAGCTGTTATTGGAGGCTTATGGGATGCTGTTCATGAATAGTGTTTCAGAACACTATACTCATAATTAGACCTGGCTGAATTTTTCATCCCAGACAATACTGACTACAAATTTATGCTCCCCGCTTCCTGCAAGAGGACTAGTTAATATTATGCTTATAGAATAGGACAGTATGCTGCTTACCAAGGGCTCTCTGTTTCTGTTACAAGGTGCACCTATGAATTTTGTATCCTGAGTCTTTTGTTTTACCTCAGAGATGATGGGGATGTTGTTCTCACAGGAGCAACACTGAGGGGTTACTCCTGCTAACTCTGACTGGTCAGTTGAAGCAAAGGACATGTTTCTGAAGGTGTGACCTTTCCCTGAAGGCAAATATCTTCCATCAGCGTAGTTTGCAGCTGATCAATTTGTCACTCATACGCTTCAGTGGTTGACCAGCGCTATTTTGATATGGGCCAACTTGGCTTCATGAATATTGTTTGTTGTGACCTTAACACCTCCTTTTGAGGCAAGCAAAGCTTTTTTTGGCTCTGGCTTCCGGAGTCATCGTAAACTGGCTTGAGCTGACCTGACCTGAGCTGGAGGTGTTAACGTGGCCTGTCATCTTGCCTGCTGAGTGCCATGGGGACTGAGGCTTTCTGTGGATGATTTGGCTTACGCAAGTATTTGGGTACTGGGCTATGACTCAACCTCACCCAGCCAGCAAGATGAGGGAGAGAATTGAAAGGGTAAAAGTGACAAAATTCATGAACTGAGATCAAAGCATTTTAATAGGGAAAGCAAAAGCTAACCACACAAACAAAGCAAAACTAGGGGTTGATTCAGTGCTTCTCGTGGGCAGGCAGGTTTTCAGCCATCTCCAGGAAAGCCAGGCTTCATCACACATAACAGTGACTTGGGATGACAAATGCTATAACTTTAAACTTCCCTCACATTCATTCTTCTTCACCCAGCTTTATATGCTGAATACAATGTCCTGTTGTCTGGGGTATCCCTTTGGTCAGTTGGGGTCAGCTGTCCTGGCTGTGTCCCCTTCCAACTCCTTGTGCACCTACAGCATCCTCACTGGCAGGGCAGGATGAGAAGCAGGAAAGGCCTTGGCCCCCTGTGTAAACAGTAACTGAAACACTCCTCAGTGTTATCAACAGTTTTAACCACAAATCCAAAACATAGCCCCATATCAGCTACTACGAAGAGAATTAACTCTCACCCAGCGAAAACCGGTACAGCATGTCACCTGCTGCATAGGAATTTAAACATGTGTCTAAGTCTTTTTTTCTGTGACTGCGTGGGAAAAGGGCTGGTGCCAGAGGCTGCCCAGTGTGTACAACGGTGAGGTACCATTGCCTTTTCTGATGGTCCCCAGTAGGGTCCTTGCCCAGCCAGGTGGGACTGCTGCTGGCTTCCAAGCAGCCCCTTCCATGAGCAACGTCAGTGCTATTCACGAAAACCACTCTTCTCTAATTCATGTTTGCTCAGTAGTGCTCGCTTCTAATGCTGCAGGGTGCCTTGTTTAAATAATTTAGCACTGGGTATTCTCCTTTTTGGAATGCTAGGTATTTTATATAGGAGAAAATTGTTGGAATCAGTTCTATGCTAGCAACAGAAAAGCCAGGCTTGTGCTTGAACTGTGAATCTCAAACTCTCAGATATGAGGAAAATGAGGTTTCCTTAAAGAAAAGATAAAAAAGTTCTTAGATTTCATGTTTGCAGGTGTAAGCTTAAAGTAAGAGGAGTGTACAGTCTAAAAAGCTGAAATAGAAAAAATAGAAAAAAGAAAATAGAAAGAAGAGAGTCTTTCAGAAAATTATTATTCTTTGGGAGTGGACTTTATTCACATGATTTGTGAGTACAATTTTCTTCTAACTTTCTTCACAGAATGTCACAAAATAGGTCTGAGCCGGTTTTGGGTGCCAATGCAATGATGTCTATTCTCTAAAATTTTTTTTTTAAAACAATTCCTACTCTTTTAATGTGTTTATGTGCAAAATACGTGTAAGTTTGGGGATGTGTGCATCCTTCATTATAATCCATTTTTTGTATCCAGACTCTTAAATGCCAACATTAAACAAGTGTGATGGTTTCATCTATGTATAAATTTTGCATTACCCAAACAAATAAATATTTGTAGGAAGTATTTTCTATTAAATCTAAAGATTTTTTTTTCTTCATCGTTGGTTGGTCTAGAGAAGAAAAAATAAATAAAAAGACACGTTTATGTGGTCATTTACAGGACTGTTATACCTGTGTTATTTTGAGTAAGACTGATAAAATGAATACCAATTGCCAGAAAAGAAGCAAAAAATACTCTGTATTTAATTTTTTTCTTCAAGGAGTGGAATCCATTTCATAGCATCAAAAATAAAAGATGACTTGTCACCCACTTGATGCACAAAATTCCTATTGTCACAGAAAATTTACGTACCATATTAGATTTACTTATGTTCTTCATAATAAAGGTTTTATAACCTGCCTCTTCTAAACTATAGCATCTCTGGAGATGTTGCTAGATGCATGTGGAATATATATTCTCCCAGAGACTAGACAAATTCTGTACCTGAAGAGAATTTCACCTCTGTTTGTAATCTACTGCGGTTACAGTAACACCACATCTGCATTCTGTACCCAAAGCTGTACTTATTGGTGCCATTTCTTGCAAGAACTAGAGATAGCCAGGAAAAGAATGCAAAGGGATGGGAGGAATTCTAAGGGCCAGGATGTGGAATATTTTTTTTTTCCCTTTGCAGAAATCAAGTGATTTTCAAAAACCTGAAAGATGAGGAAAAAAGCTTTTTCTATCTGTTTCAGTGGAAGACCGCATGATGAGTGACAAGAGGGGTATTTGGCCAGCTTGCTGCAAAAGGCTTCAATTAGTAATAGGACAAGGGGGCATAGGCTTAAACTCTGCCAGGGGAAATTTAGGCTGGATATTAGAAAGAAATTCTTTATGGAGAGAGTGGTCAGGCATTGGAATGGCCTGCCCAGGGAGGTGGTGGACTCACCGTCCCTGGAGGTTTTTAAACTGAGATTGGATATGGCGCTTAGTGCCATGATCTAGTAAATGGACTGGAGTTGGACCAAGGGTTGGACTTGATGATCTCTGAGGTCTTTTCCAACCCAGCCGATTCTGTGAGATTCTGTTCACCTTGTTTGTTGTCAAAAATTGAAGTTACAGTAATGCAATATCAAGGTTCTCTTTTTTTTTTTTTTCCCTGTTTTATTTTTGTGGAGGTGACACTGAGCTGCAATACAGGAGATGTGAGTTTCACTCCTGGATTCTTCCCCTGACCTACCACTGGGAGATCTTGTGCAACCACTTTCTCCACTTTTTCATTTCTGTCATGTTTAATTAATATCCAAGAAAATTACATCTACTGTATTCAATATAAAAGACTATGGCACCATCTAAAAGAGATATTCTGATCTCAGTTTATGTATCTACCCATTGATCTAATTTGAACAATAAAGAAAAAATAATGATAACTCCAAAATCATGGGTCATCTATCCTCCGGCTCACAGCGACTCTGTGGAGCGCAGATTCCCTCAAGGGTTTGGTAAAACTGTGGAGGAGAACACGAAGCAAGTGATCTATGGAAAAGAATGAGGATAACATTTAGGACTAAATGGGTTTATATCCCTGCAGGTACTTCAAATGAGGTAGAATATTTCAGCAAATAAGCATCTCTGGCCGCATTAGTGCTAAAACTCCTGTAATTGGTACGAGACAATATGTCTCTACTTATGTCATTGGGCGCAGGTGTTTGGTATTGTGTTTTTTGTGTGTGTGTGTGTGGTGGTTTGTGGGTGGGTTTGCTTGTTTTGTTTTGTGGGGAGTTTGTTTGTTGTGTTTTTTGTTTTTTTTTTAAGTAATGCCTTAGTGTCTCTACCTGCACCCAGTGAAGTTAACAAAATCTTATGTGTCAGAACGTAAATAAATTCACCTGTCTTCCAAACTCCATTTGTTTTCTTCAGGTATCCTTTTTCTCCGCCATCCTATCTCCTTCCTCTGCCTTGAGACAAAATCCTCTCAAGTGCTAAGGAACTTCTGTTTCCTCTGAAATTAAAGATTTTCCTTGATCCTTTTTCTCTGTTTTCCTTACTAAACTATTTCAAATAAATAAATATTTTATTTGAAATGAGAAATTAGGAATGGGGAGGATATGACCTAATTTGTCTCTCATCATTATGAGATATTTTTAGTAATTCTTAAAAGGATTTCCTGAAATGTCTTTTCTAATATCCCTCTTTCCTTCCCAGGACTTTTTTTTTTTTTTTAATGTTCATGAAGAACCTGAAGCTGGCCTGAGATATAACTATGTCAATTCACCCCATAAAGTGATAGAAACTCAGTGTGAGGAAGTGTATAGTCTCAAAAAGCAGAAACGCAGTATGTGTGTCAGAGGCGGATTGTTAATGAAGTATTTTAGAGACAGTAAAAGCTTGCTTTTTTGAGGAAGACAAAAAATTAGATGTTGCAAAATAGAATACTTCAGAATTTTTCCTGTAGTTTCATCAGACTTTATCCCAGGGCAACCCACGTAAAACAGGCATATTTTGTCTTAGAAGTAGTGCTCTGTTTAAACCTGTGGATGATGTTAATTGCAGCACATACAACAATACCAGGTTCTCTGATGTTTTCTGATATCTCCCTGCCATCTTTGAATTTTACTGATTTTTTTTTTTTTTAAGTGGAAATCGAAGTTTGGAACAAAGTTCTTAAAATTACATTTATCATTTTAAGTAAGGTCTAGCGGAATGTGCTGGTCTGATGATGGAGGTTTAATTTGTTTTTCACAGGGATTTTATTTTATTAGGATCCAAATCTTGAAATATTGAAGTTATCTACAAAATACATTTTTTCCCATAGAACTATGGCACCATTTACAAATGTTATGGTCATCATCACCTACATGGCTCTTTATTTCTTTCAAATTTATTAAAATCTTAAGGATGATATAATAAATTCCCTTATCTGAATTTAAGCTAAAAGTTATAACAGGAGTGAGAGATCTAAACCTCTAAAAGCAGTTTGTTTTATCTTTCACGGTGACAAGTACAACAACATTTAAGTGACTGTGACATTTTCAAGTTTGACTGATGACCTACACCTTTTTCTTTTAAGCAGTAGTTCTTTTATTAAAGACCCAAAATGTCGTCGTTCTCTTTTTCACTTCTGCCCTTTCCCTGTTGCCTTTATCTGCTACAAAGCTCATTCTTCTTCCAGTCCCATTGCTTTCTTCTCCAGTCCCCTCTTTCCTCCTGTGCCCACAGTCTTTTTTATCCTTTGCAATGGCCAGGTCCTGCTTTGCACCCAACCAGTTCCTGAGGGCTGAAGATCTCTACCTTCCTCAGCGTAACACCCAGATACACCTGCTTGTGTCAGCTGCACATAGGGAGTCTCATTGCTAAAAAGCAGGTTTTCTAGCTCCTGAGCAGCCAAGAGGCTTTATGCCACCCTTTGGAGAAGAGGTGTGCACCCGCAGCTGCCTGCTGAGCACAGGAATCATGGGGAGTCACTTGTGGCTGGCAGAGAACTCCCCTTGCAGGGAGTGGTTTGTCCGGGAAGATTTTTCTGGGAAGATCCTAGGAATTCAGTAGGCCTACTGGCAGCTGTGTAGTGGCTTTTAAAGGTAGTTCTTGTAGCTGCTGTTAAATTACGGGGGACTATTTTTGAAGAAATGGGAATGCTTTGGAGTTTAGTCCTAAATATAGATCTCTCCTTTGGAGAAGATATTATTTTTTCATAACAAGAGTCAGAACAGAGAGAAAATAAGAACTATGAGGGCAAAATTTCTCACAAAATGTTTCTTATTCATTTTTTTTCCTTGCATGTATATGACAGGATGAAACCCTAATGGCATTATCAAACTTGTATCTGAGAAAAGCTATTATCATATATTTTACTTTAGCAGAAGGCATAAAATATTTCTGATAAAATGTAAAATTTGTATTTCACTTGATTGTTTTTCTTCAGTGGAACGTTAATGAAGGGAATATATCTCTTTGGTAGTTTACAGTTTATCGTTGTGAATAATTAGCTTAACATTGCCTTAGGAGGTTTGCTTTAACATGCAAGCACAATGGATATAATGTAAGGATTTTGTTCCTCTCCTAAAGCTATCCCAACCATTCAGTGCTTCAACCAGAGAAAGCCTGTGTCCTGCAGGCCTGTTACTTGCATCAAGACTGGCAAACAGAGCAGCTCTCTAGAGAGTGACAAGTTCTGTTTGGAGCCAGCAGCATTTTGAAATTTTTTTTTTTCCCCCCATCCCTTTAAACACAAGTCCTGAAATTGACTGTATTGTTTAGGGAAATCTGAGGGATGACTTATGTGTTGGTACTTCTGTTGTATAAAGGATTTGCTCTTAATCCAGAGTCTCTTGGTACAGGCCACTGAGGAGAAGTGGGTATGACAGACATCGAGGCATAGTTCATCATTGAGACTGTTTTGCAATGTATACTTAATAAATGCAAGTTTTTGTTAAAAAGGAGATTTCTGAACCTTCCATAAATAAAGCACTATTGAAACTGTCAGCCTCTGATCATACTGGTATACAGTGAAACCAGTTTATTTTTTAACTTGTAGCATTCTCTGGAGCGTGATTGATTTTTATACTGTACTTTGCTGCCTGAACATGAGCTCCATCTTCCCAGGTGAAAACCCGATACCCTTTCTTCATGGTGCTCTGGACGCATGATGACATTTGAAAAGAAAATGTCATTTTGTGTCTGCTGAAGGTGTGATGAGATGTGCTAGTCTGGCGGGTCTGGAAGCTGGCACACAATCAGAGAAATTCACATTAAACTGCAGTGTAAGGGTTGATTAATTCAGTAATCTCATGGCTACGATTCATTGCAAATACCATCTTGATTGGAGTTGGTTTTCCTGTAGAGGAAGAGCAGGTGTGCTTTCAGGAACAGTGTTATTTTACAGGGAAGTGTCCTGCATAAATGAAACTAGAAGTGACCATGCTTTCACATGCTTCTCTCCAGAAGTGAAATGGGATGTGATTATTCCAGCTGCATTTCATCCTGTGACTTACAGCTGGCAATTAATAATTAATTTTTTCAAAGTAAAGGACTCACACAGTGGAGGATGCAATAGCATCTCACCTTATATGTGAAGTACTGAGTGCTTATTTCTAGGAGCAATAAACCAAGAGCTTCTTTGAATTGTAAAAACACAAGCTGAAAAGTGCTGACTTCGGTGTGAGCTAGATAGGATGAGTTAAATAGAAAAAGTTCGGCTCCATCTCACATAAAGTTTGCACTGTCTGCACTACCCTCAATAACCTTGCTAGCATGATTTTTTTCACCCTCTGTCTGTAAAGGCCTTAATGATATATCAAATAAAGAGTAGCAAGTGCCTTCACTGCATTTTCAAAAAGTTATTTTGTTACAAACTTTTCACTGTGTTTTCCTGTGGTACTTGGATTCCTGTGTGTTTGCAATGTGGTCTGCTGATTATTTTTTTGTTTGGTTCTGCTTGTGTGAGTCACCTTTTGCTCCTCCAGACTGTAGGGGCTGTTTTCACATTTCTTCTCATGCCCTGGTATAGAGAAGCACACACACTGGCTTTGCAGCCTGGGCAAACTATCAGTTGGCTCAACTCAGGCCTGTTGAGAGCAAAGTAGGCTTGATAGCATTCAACTTGAGAAGCAGTAATCACTGTCTCTCCAAATTTGAGATTATAAGAAATGCCTGTGTGTTTATATACATGTGCATATACAAACCCATATATATATGCATGTATATAAGCAAAACAAAAAAGACATCTGGGGAGTGCTTAAAGATTAAATGCAGACAAACTCTCTCCCTGCAACATCCAAGGGAGCCTTGTGCGATGAGTGCGATCCTAGACCCTCCCTGGTCCACAGAGGTGGCCTGTCCATCCTGACATTTCACACCCCTGGGAAATAGCCAGAGCTGGTAATCAGAAGTTTGCAGAGATGATTTCATCTGTGCAGTTAGCTTGTTGCTAAGATCTCAGAGGATCAAAATTAAATAAGTTCATATCTTAGTCTATTCTCAGAAACTGAACATAATGTGTCTTTTATAATGTTCTGGTGCTCGAAGTACCCAGCTGCCTCTTCTAAATTCAACTTGTGCCTCACCTGTCAAGAGTCTCACAGAAATGCAGAGGTCTAGACAAGACAGATGGAGCAGAAGAATATATATATTTTTACTATTACACAATAACATTCAAACTATTTAGTGTTGATAGGCTTTCACAGAATCACAGAAACATTTCAGTTGGAAGAGACCCTCAGGATCATCGAGTCCAATGTCTGATTTTTTTTCTGAAGTCCAAGTGGACTTCTGGTTCTTGGACTTTAGTAAAAATCATATCAGTTTGATGGACATTATAAACATGTAAAAAATGGGATGGTGAGCCAAATAACTCAAAATGCAAAAGCCACATTTCTGCGGAACCTTCTTGTTGCAGCGGCAACACCAGGTCTGGTCTATTTCACTAGAAAGAGGAAAAGTGAAGAGGAAATGACCAGGAACAGATAACAGCTGGGTAAATTTTATGCTTATCTTGACCTTGGATTTACATTTAGGAACAGTATTAATAACCAGAGAAGATAACGACATCACTTCAAATATTAAAAAGTAATTAAGGTGTTAAAAGGCTGAAATTCTTCACTATTTTTATTTTATTCTGTGCTAATAGCATTAACAGGCTTTTCATTTAATTCTGGTTCTTGTAGCTTTCACTTTGTCTTTCTTGTATCCATAAAATAGCAGTATTTTAGCTCACTTTTGCATCAACAGATAAGAAAACAGAGAGGAAAGGAAGAGGGTGTTCCCCTCAGAGTATGACTCTGAGATGGTGGGAAAGCTCTAGAACCCCTGTTTTAAAACAAACACAGCATTTTAGCCTTACCCACTGTGATGGTTTATTCCCACGAATATAAGAGATTAAGAAAAAACCCTGGAGAATTTAAAGGAGTAGGAGAGGAAACATCTGTCCAAAACACTCCCTGCAAAACGAGAGATGAGACTTTGAGTAGTTGCACATTTCACTGGGGAAGGGAAGGCTATGAAGCTATTATAGCTAGGAATGTATTTACTCTTTCAAGACATGGTTGACAAAAACGAATATAGGTGGAGGTGCTGGGTCTAGTTATGCTCATTTATAAACCAGTCATTAGCATCAAACTCCATTGCAGTGCATTAAAACAAAGCTGAAACAAAAGCCACTGAATTTGCCGTGTCACAGCAGAATAGAAGGAATCCACCCTACGGAAAGCATAACCTGGGTCTTTACTGCTAGATCACACAGAATTACAGACTGTTAGGGATTGGAAGGGACTTTAAATGGTATCATCTGAAATCTTCTTCTCACAGAACTGTACGTTAGCTAGCCTCACAGACCACTCAGATTTTTAGGAGATACCATACTGCTGTTGTCCCAGAACAACTTTTTTTTTTTTTTTTTTATGTGGGGCAGGGGAGTGTGAGGGAGAAAGGTGCTTCCACACAAAGCCAGACTGGTAGAAGACTCTCTCCCAGCATTTATCACAACATGCCAACACCAGTGCCGTGCTGCTGGGCACCTACATCTTCCATGAGCGTGTTGCGGTCCAATCTGCTCCTTGCCAGCCATGAGTAAATTTGCACTAGAGTTTCCTACAGAATTTAAGCAATCCTCAGCTACTCTATTCCTCCTTGTTTTCACAGATCTGAGAGGTTTTTTTGTTTAGACTGAAGAAATTTCTTACAAGGGGGACTTCGAAGGTGGCTCACTGTACAGTGAATTCGGTTTCCCAGGGAGTGCCATGAACAGCAATACAACTCATAGAAAATGTAACATGCATCTTCTGTAGTCATGGTGGTGTATTGATTTTTTTGGAGTCCATGTCTCACTGGAACCTGCTCTGAATAACTTACTACATGTCATAAAAAAACAGCGCCTTTGTATTTTTTTTGTTCTTGTCAAAATACCAAAAATAGCCGGAGGGCAAGTGGTCTGATATAGTGAGAATATTGTAAACTGCTAATCTGTTTCATTTGTTTGTGTGTATTCAAAACCAAACCAAACTTTACATGCCCATCCTATACACTTTTTAACATATCAAGAAGCATGTGCATATGGACAACTGTGTACACACATATGATTGTGTCCCTATTAAAAATATTTTAATGTTATATTAAAAAAAGTTTCTTAAACTGCCACAATTTTACTGTAATATCACGCAATATTTGCCAAATCAAATAAACTATGAATTTATTAATAACATTTAGTTCAGACCTTTATATTAATTGGATAGCCTTAGAACTAATGAAATAATAATTACCATCATCATGGTGGTGTACACCCAGCGTGAGTTTTACTGGTTCTCCTGTAACCAGTCGCTTCTAGATTTTGGTTGAGAGTGTATGGAGCTAATTTGATGTTTCTAGAAGAGCAATCTTTTGTGAAATGTTTTGATTACATGGCAGAGCAGGCTCCATAAAGAGATATTTGGTTAAGCAGAGGCTCTTAACTCCAAACAGCGGTAAAAAAATAAATAATGACTACTCAAATGAGTGCAACAAAAGCAAAAAAGATTGTCTTAACAAGCCCTGGCAGACAGACCATTAGCTGAAATTCATGTTTATGTATGTGCCACATGACTTCAGTATCACTGAGGTTCTGTGTAAGCCCTGTGCTAAAAAAGTACTTGAAAAAATATGCTATTTATTTAATATATAAATATTACACAGTTCTTGTACTGCTGCTGAATTTGTGCAAGGGTATGCTTTTGCCTAGTAAGTGTTATGTTTGTAGAATGATAAAGTAAATGGTAGCTATGGAGATGTACAAAGGACACTTTGTCCTACACCATAAATTTAAGCATGCTTCTTTGTGGGCTTGTGCTAGTTCTTCCTACCAACTTCCACTCCATACCAGTAAATTAGAGGGATACATGGTGCCTGTTGCTTGATTCACAGGTTTCTTACATGTGCTCCTGAGAAACCTTAGTGTGTCTGTTCTTTGTTTTCTGTTTCATGAAAGTATCTCTCTCTTGCTAGAGGGTGTGCATTTAACATGGCAGAATGGGTCAGTAGGTTCTGAAGAAGGGATAAAGGGCTATGTAAATATTTTTCCTTTTCCAAATATTTTAATCATGCTGGTATGGGCAGTGGTGAAAGGATAATTGGTTTGAATGATTTTTTTGAATGTAATTTGAATTATTCTTTGTAGCTCCATTTATAGTTATCAGCTCAAAAAATGAAATCTGAGAAAATGTAACTATCTATCTATTTCCAAATTACTGTAGAGGTTGAAGAGATGTAGAGACATGACATCCTGTAGCAACTAGACATTTCAGTTTGTAATACTGCAAAAGGAGAGAATAGGAGGATTTCTGGAGAAAGGTTGTTTACCTTAAATATAAGCAGTTAGAACATCTGATTGCATGTGTATAACTTCAGACATTAACAGTTAAAATATATGCATTGACTTAAAATATAGCTTAGAAAAATTTACAGCCATGAGCTCTCCGATACATTTTCTCTTTCAGGTTGAAAATGGAAGAGAAACACATACTTCCAGCTTTGCTGTATTTTAGAAAAACAAAACACGCAAACTAAAAAACTAAATATTTTCAAAACAAAACCAAAGCAAAACTTGCGCTAAAAAATTAGCAATTATAAATTCAGCATTCGGTTAATGTTTCTGGATACTAAAAGGGGCCATATTGGCTTAGAAAAACAGTATTTGTGATCCAGCATCCTGTTTCTGACATGTGAAAAATAGATGCCAAGGGAAGAATGTAGGGATGTGGTGACCAGTTAGTGATGTTGCCTTTGTACACTCACACAGCTTTTGGCAGTGTGCATCTGAGAACTCTTGATTTTTTTTCCAATATATTTGTCTCACTGCAAATTGAATCAACAGGAGTTTTCAGCACCTAAACCATCTTGTGTTCCAGAACTGAGTGGTGTTGTGTAGAGTTGTCCCATCCCAACAGATGGGATGAGGGATGAGTTAACTCTCGATGCGACATGCGCCCTAACTCAACAGATGAGACCAGCTGTGAATTAACTCTGGGTTAATTCTGCGCGGTTACGTGAAGTGAATGACAGACAATCATCTCCGGGGTCCAATTCAATTGTGAGTTTTACTAAAATTACTTGTTGGAATATTGTTTACAGTGAATGGTGACTTGGCAAAAGTATAACAGAACTTATCAATACATTAACAGCAAAAATCCTACTACGAGCAGTATATTGGCAACCATAAGTAGATATAATATGAAATTTAACCAGAAATCAACAGCAGAGCTTAAAGATCGTGTTATCCTTAGATGTTCAAAAGGGAAAGAGAGACAGAGAGTGGTAGAGAGGGAAGGAAAACTAAGGTATAAGGGAGAGAGAAAGAGAGTAATACACATACTGAAGGAGAGACAAAGAAATGGGGGTATAGTAAAAAAAAATAAGGAGAGAAGGAAAGAGCAGAGATAAAGGAAGAAAGAGAAGAGTGAGGGATCCAGTCTCTCACGGCCCCAGAGTGTGGATGACAGGACTTGTACAATGATGTATGGCCTTGGTGTTCCACGGCAAGGATGCTGGGGTCAGGAGCACAGCGTCCTCTGATGTCTGGTTCAGAGTGAGGGTCCTCAGGTGCTGGATTCCCTGGGTGGTATTCCCTTTGGTGAGACTGGTAGGCCCCTAACTGGTGCTGTTTAGGTGAGCTTTTTACAGCTCCTAGAGTAGAGGAAAGTCTTGGGGGGGAAAGTGGTGATTGCAAAAGAGGGACAAGTCTGGACAAGTCCTGGGCCATGTTGAGGGGTCTCCGCTTTGCTTATTGTGTCATGCAGAAAATCAAGGGGGAAGGGATGATTGCAAGAGATCAACAAGTCTCAACAAGTCCCAGGCCATGTCAAAGGGTCTCAACTTTTCCCCTGTTTGCTGAGCTGGCATATCAGGAGATGGGGCTATCCAGCACATCCTCCATCTCTGGTCGGTCAGCAGGCCTGATCTGTGGCTCCTTAGCTCGTTGTTGATATGTAGATCGCAGTTCCCCCTGCTCTGAATGTGTCATCTCCTGGCTGAACTAGTTTTGCCACAATGTTTTCAGCCATGATCCTTATCAATACCCAACAAGAGTACTACCTCTTTCGGTTTGTTTTAAAGTCACTACCTGCTTCCTTGATTGGGTGCCCAGCTAGTTCACACTCAAAACCAACCTGTGGTTTAATGAGCTGTAAATTCCCAGGGTCTACAAAAGGATCTTTCAAACTCCCTTGAACATATACTAGAATATAATGACAAAATCATATGTTCTCTACTAAAACTATGCGTCTTCTGTCATTGGGGTATTGTTATGTATGGAGTGGAGTTCAGTGGTGTCTATCTTAAAAAAACAAAAGGTTGAATCTTTTAATCACATTATTCTTTTTTTGTAACTACACGTCTTAATTTTACTTCCTTGCACTATTGCAATATTTTTTCTCCTTTCCTCTGGGGATCTGTTTTCTGTCTCTCAAAATATTCAGAAGACAAAGGAGGGGCAAGGAGCTGGGAACTGGTGAGGTGAACAAGGAACCTTCAGAAAATTAATTTCCTTTTCCATTTAGTCGTTTATCCTGTGTGAAGAATCTCAGTGTTGTGCAGTAAAGCAACATTTGGGTCACAGATTGCTTTTTATTTTGTGGCTTTCTGCAGTAAGAGAATTCTTACTGCTGGTATGCCTCATGCAGGGTGACTGCTGTAAAATTTGACTTTGCAAGCACTGTAGGCATTAAAAATATCCTTGGGGATTTTTTTTTTTTTTTCTTCTTAAGGTATATTGCTATTTGAACAAATTTGATCTGAGACTGGCCCTTGGAAACTTAAGTTCAGTTTTTATTTCATATCTTATCTGTTTTGTTGGCTTTTTCCTTTTTCTTCAGCATAAATAGCCCCTTCAAGATAAAAGCTAAATATAAACAAGCTCCAAAAGTTATCTCTGGCTTATCCTTTAGATGAGCTTTTTTGGTGTAATTAGAAAAAATTCATAAAGCATAGGTGGAAAGAAATATGTGAGGAAAAGCAACACAGAGGATTCATATACGGAAAGGCTTACACAGCATTCTAACATGCACAGTTGTGGACCTATGGTCAATAACAGTCTATTTTCAAAGAATCTGCCTGTCCTTTGAAGTTAACATCAGATCTTGTTCCTCAATAGAATACAAAAAGGATAAAACAAAATGAGGAAATAGCCTCCCAGGTGTTGTTTTGATATCCCACTTGTGGGCATCTCCTTGGTAATACCATTCAAATTAGATAGGAACAACACAAATCTATATGAACTTGATAAACGCTGCAATTATGGATTGATTTCTTCAGCAGGCCTTTTACACGTTGTTAATGGCTGTGGTCGAAAGAGGTTTACCTCACAATTTCTAGTCAACTGTAATTCATGCTCCAGCATTTCTTTGGAGTTGATTGACTCTTGCCTGTAATTATGGCTTACATCCTTCTTTTACACACCTGGTTTAATACGTGTCTGCGTGATCTCGTTACACAATGCAAGCAAGCTCAGAATCCTAAATTCTTCCTTTACGGCAGTGTAGCCTCACCTGTACGTCCATAATTTGCTGAAAGTCTTTAAGTCTCACAGTCTCACAGTATCACAGTATGTTTGGGATTGGAAGTGACCTCAAAAGATCATCTAGTCCAATCCCCCTGCTGGAGCAGGAACACCTAGGTGAGGTCACACAGGAACATGTCCAGGCGGGTTTTGAATGTCTCCAGCGAAGGAGTCTCCACAACCTCCCTGGGCAGCCTGTTCCAGTGCTCTGGCACCCTCACTGAGAAGAAGTTTTTTCTCAAATTTAAATGGAACCTCTTGTGTTCCAGCTTGATCCCATTACCCCTTGTCCTATCATTGTTTGTCACCGAGAAGAGCCTGGCTCCGTCCTCGTGGCACTCACCCTTTATATATTTATAAACATTCATAAGGTCACTCCTCAGTCTCCTCTTCTCCAAACTAAAGAGGGAGGCAGTTGCCTCTTTGTACAACGTTTTGTAGAAAATGACTTCTGACTTCTGAAATTGTTTAACTATCTTAACTTAGTTCAGATATAGTAGCAGGAAATGTGAGAAAGATGGGAATATTGCATTATTATTCAGATTCATTTCACTGACTTTAACATCCTGAAAAAGTTCTGCATCTGACCTAAGCTAATCATATGAGCTTTTTCTATGGCAACACAAGAAAACACTGAAAGTACTTCTCATCCTTTTTCAGCGATAGAAGGATACTAAATGAACAGTTTTCTCAGGATAAACCCCTCCTCATCTAATTAGATAAGTATTTGCAGAAAAATATTGATGGCGAGGAACTGGGAAACGACTGGATACAGAAAAGTGGGAGAAAGCTGATCAAACATTTATGGTGCAGTGTCCCTTCACTGATTCTTTCTGCGCATCATGCTTAAGAGGGGCTTTCTATCAGCATAATGTTGTAAACATCTCAGGTCCCTTGAACTGGCAGATTTGCTCCTAACCTCAGTCAGAAGGATTTGCTTTTTTGAGTGTTCAGAACTGGAAGATTTTGTCTCTCTAGCAGAAACTGGAGCATTGAGCACCTATCCACCATCTCTAATGTACCTCTGCCAAAAGTGAAGCTTGCAGAATCATTCGAAAACACAATTCAGAATAAGAGTTCACAACCCAAAAGGGACTCACACAAGGATAGTACAGATAACAACCTGCATCCTCTTCACAAGTGAAAGATAGCACCTTACAAAGGAAGCTAGGAGATTCTGAGTAAATGAGTGCTGGAAATTTCTGACTCCCAGTTTGTTCAGAACTGACCTTTTAAGAAGATAAAATTGGAGATTTTCAGTGCTTAAGAGTTCTCACCAGTTTCTTGTCATTTCAAGGAACCACAAACAGTGAGGCTGATCAATACTTTTGTATTTTGTAAGAGAATTACACAACGATAAGCTCAGTGTATATGTGCCTTTTCAGATCAGTTGCTTCTTTGAAAAAAAAAAATTGCAGATATACAAAATCTGAGACACAGCAAGTATCCTAGAAAAAAAAGTAAATACCAAGAGTAGAGAAGCATTTAGGAGCTTAGCATCTGGGATACCAGAGAACAGAGGAACAAGTGAAACACTAGGAGCTCCAGAATTTGTGGGTCATTCCTTTTTCACTTGATAGGATCCTTATGAAGAAAATTATACCAAAGAGGTACAGCATTCAGTATTCTGTATGCAGTACCATAACAACTGTAATTTCCATGACAGAAATTAATCAAAATACTGCATGGGAACTGCAAAGAACAGGAAGAAAGCCATTCAGGATGGAGGAATTAGATGATACTGTAATGCACTTTACATCATTAGTTGTTAAACCTTTGTACTCATAAACTCATTACCCTGCTCTGCAGCAAAAACTTCTCAAAGCGCAACACAGATTTTGTATCTGTTTGGTAAGGATTTCACCTACTCGGACAAGGGGATAGAAATGGAAATTTCTTCATCATGCATACAGGATCCTTTCACCAAATAAAAAACAAACAACATAGTTAAGCTTTGACAAAAGTTAGAAACAAGTTAGGTAAAGTTTGGTTTATTACTAAGTGTTTCCTATTACAGTTGGGTCATCTTCTGGCTTGATACGGTTACATGAGGAAGAGTCATTGATTCAAATATTTATGGTTTAAATTATGTAAACAGATATAAGCACTGATAATCTCTTTTCTTATTTACAAAGTAGGGTTTTGCCAAATAGATGTGATGGTGCTATGTAAAATTTGGAAACTCTTAGCCAGGTATTGATCCACAACTAGAAATTCTTTGAAATGCATTGATAAAACCCAATATTTTTCATTCCACTTTTAGTGTGTCTACCTTACACAATTCATGTCAGAGTCTTTTAGGTATGTTTTTATTTGTATTGGGATTACATTTGTACACAGTATGCTTGTTTCATCTTCATAAATGACACAAAACATGTAACAATCCATCTTCTCAATCAAAGGTGAGAATATAACCTTGCCAGATATATCAGGATACCATAGCATAGAGAAAGAATGTGAGATCAGGGAATACACGGGTGACACATATAAGAGAACTGTTGTTACCTTATAGATATATAACTTTTCTTATTTTGTGTGCCATTCAAATACATGTATTTTAGTGGGTCTAACAGCAACTCCCCTGGAGATCAGTATTTAATACCTTATTAATAAAAGACTGAAATACAGTTCTGTCCAAAGTATCATCTAGGTTTGATGTCTCTACAATGAAAGGATGTTTGGTAAAATACGTATTGATTTCCTTGCAACAAACATGTAATTGTCTGAAGTAATAATTCTTTATCAGGAAGCTACTGGAAAACTACTTGGTTCCCTTTCTGAGATGTCAGTTCAATACCATCCATCTTATAGCAGGGCTTGGAACAGCCAAGACCTGACGTTGTAATGCATTGACCCTTCATTCTTCCAGCGATTGCTGCAAACAAATTGCAGGAGGTCTGATAGGTTTAGCTTGTTGTAGGTTAAAGATCAGTGTTCAATGAACACACAAGGCAGGCAGACTAGATTCTCCTTTATTCCCATTAAATTTGAAAAAGGATTGTCTGTAGGTGAATTGTTTGGCTTATGTGAGAATCTATAAGAAGGTGGAGCAGAACTCCAGATTTAGTTAAGAGACACTTTGATAATATGAAGGTCTGTCATGAAGGAACCTTTTAATCCTTTTTCTTTGTGAGATAAAATAAGCTCTGCATAGCAAACAGCAAATCACTTTCCAGTGGGCTAAATGAAGGGGAGAAGAGTTGAAAGGAGGTATTTCTGAGGAAATTAGGCTCTTAAGAATGTCAGAGGGAAGAGAAGACTGTTAAGACAAACATAAGGAGTGGAGAACTCGTTTGAAAAGATAACTTTTGGTGCAGTTTTTGTTTGTATGTTTGTTTGGATTTGTTTGTGTGTGTTTTGGTTTGAAGGCAGTCAAAACCCATCTGAATTTCTTTCTTTCATTAAGGTCTGTCAGCAAGCACTATTAGTGCTATCTGCCACTTGTCAGTACTCTCCATAGATCCTATGAGCTGCATGTGTCTCAGGCTTGCATGAACCACTGTGTTCTACGACACTTCTTTTCTAGTGTATTGTACAATTATCTCACAATACAGCTAGAAATTGCATACTTCATCTACAAAAAAAAAAAAAAAACAAACTAAAAAAATCGCAGGTCTAAGCGAGGAAAGGAACAGAGGAACTTTCACTGGTATCTGAAGTATATTAATTGAACTGAATTCTCTGTACTACCTGCAGCTATGATTTACCTTTCCATCTTCATATGTCTTCTTTTCTTTCCCTTACACAATAACTGTCTTTCTCATTTTCAGTCCTCTGGGAACTCACAAGCTTCACCTTCATTTTTCTTCTAAAACAATAGCTCCAGTTCATGCATGTGTCCCCATTTTGTCTCTGCTGTAATTTTTCTTACAGTACTTTCTCATAAACCCTTTTGGATATATCTTGATCAGTTTTTGTTTCTAGCTCAGTTTTAAAACTAATGCAGCATTTGTAGCTCTAGTGAAGCAAAGCACATATTTTCCTGTTAAACACTCCAATAATGCATTCCACGGATTCTCAAAAAGTAGGAAATTAAGTTCAATTTTTCTGCAGATTTTTTTTTTTTTCAGATTTATGTTGAACAGAATTTGGTTCTCTAAGGGTAAAGAATTTCACTTTACAAAATTTCCTCTCATTTCTAGCTATCTGATTTAGTACATCTTACATGCAATTGCAAAGTGAGAAGAGTTGTTCGTTTTGGTTTGGTTTGGTTTTCTACAGTTTCTTTTAATGACAGGTACATGAAAAATGTATAAAACTTACGGCCAGTTTGGGAAAAGAGAAGAGCTATGTTTTCTAACTATCATATTGATTAGAGTTTCGAGATACACAGAACAGTTAGCCAGAAGCAAGAACATTATTACCAGGAGAAACTGAAAGAGAAAGATACAAATAAAAAGAGAGATGCTGGGATCTTAAGTAAATTATTCAGCTTGCCTTTAGGCCCCTGAAACAAAGCCCAGTGTTAATTCACAGACACTGCCCTGAAGTCAGTGAAACAAGTTTTCATCTACAGTCATCTTGATGATTTGAGAAATACAGAGCAGTAATTCTATTTCAGCTGCCTTGCAGTCCATCAAACAGTTTCCAGCTTGCAGATTTATACCAAAGAGAATTTTGTCCCCAAAGGGTATCTCATAGCCCCATAGGGTTTAGGTTACAATGGTTTTCTTGATTCTAGCCACCTTCTATGATAGCTGTTGTATTTAGTTGTGGAGCTGGTTGGGAGGAGGATTCCACACGTCTCAATGCACTCATGGTGTATCACATGTCTGTCTGAAAACCTCACAAATTTAAGTTATTGTCTTCAGTTTATTCAGGTTCAAGTGTAATGTTTTGTTAACAAATAGTTTGGTAATTAGCTGGCATTGTCTATCAAAAAACATTTGTTTGGTTGTTTTTTTAATAAATTGAGAAACTACTAACACTAGGTGAGAGCACTGGGGAAACTGCTTTTGTGGAAGCAGTCTGTTACAAGAATTTTTTTGTAGCAATCCAGCAGAGATCAAAATTGGAATCCAGCTTTTGTACTCCATCCCAACACTTTTTTCAATCTTTTCCTTCTTCTGAGGCATATTTTTCTGGTGCTGACACTTTCTTTCTAGGTTGAGTAGCTTTCTTTATGGTGTCTGAAGATGAAGAGAAGATGAAGTATTGCACTAGCTGGGTGTGCTGTAACATGGTGATTTACACCTTCCTCTTCAAAGTGTTTCTCATATGCCAAGATCAGAGAGAGACTAGTTGAATTACTGACATCTAGTGAATTAATAGCTGCAGGATAGCAGATGGCTGTTCAAGCCACTCCATGTTTGTGCTTTAGAGATCTATAAATGCACATGGCTGTGCTCATCATTTATTGTAGATTGACCTTCCTACTCACTACACAGCAATATCAATGTATAAAATGATCTGATAAGGGCCAATTTTACTCTTGGTGTGCCTCTTCAGTGTTTCATTAAAGTGAATTTGTTCTGGTAGGACAGTTTTTAAAATAGACCCCACAGCAGGTGCCACCTTCTTTAAGACATTTCTCTTTGCTGCTGAACTCATAAATCAAAATCAAATTAGTTTAACCAGTGTGTGAGCTGTGTAGGGTAACCTTTATGAGCCTGGTACAAAATTTTGAAATAATTTTTTGAAGGCAGAACAACTCCTGCGCTGTTTTTCTGTCAAATACCTATGTACTAATCATATAAAGAGGTCATACTGTATTCAATCTGATGGAATAATGTGTACTCACTGTGTCAGTGTGTCACATAGATGAATCTGTTGATAAACAGCTCAGCTAAATGGCAAAGAGGTTAGTGTTATTGTATTGCCCACTCAGCACAAAATTATCTGGGTTCATTTTTTTACCAGACACCTTTTCTTAAATTTTAACAAACAAAATATTTCTGGGCATATAACTCCTCCTTTACTTGTAAACACTGCCTTATTTTCTGAGAAAGTTTCAAAACAAGGTCAATATTGTCACATGTCTGCAACAGAGTCAGACTTCTTCCCTCATCTTTTCCCTGGGCAGTGAAAATTCTTGCACACCATTCTGGCCCCCAGCAGCCTGGGCTGTCAAAGTGATGCCTTCCACGAAAAAGCACAAAAATCTTTGTCCTGCAGTGTGAAGCTGACTGAAGTCTGTATTATTTTCAAAAGACCTTCTCAAAGCTGAGAATTTAATCTCAGGTGCCATTTTTCTCCTGCCAGCCTCTGTGGAATGGAACTTCAGAGTCTGACAAAGCCAAAGATTTGCTGTTTGATAGGTGCTAACTTCAGTTCAGCTTCTACTTTGAATTTTATTTTGCTCGTATCTCTAGTCTGCTGATCTATGACTTTAGCTTGAGATATTTTTTCACTCCTTGCTCATTTCTCCTTTTCTATCAGGTGGCACAGAATGAAAGAGGATCTTCAGTTGTCTCTTCTTTCCTTACTTGTTGCTTGTCTTAAAAGATTAAGAGCAAGTGCCCATCTTCGAAACAAGATGACTTGTTAGAGTTGTAAGACCTTAAAAACAAAAGCTACGTTTTGACCTGTCCTGTGATTTTTCTCTTAAAGCCCTTATCTCAGCATGATCATATGTTCAGCTGGTGAAAAACTGGGCCTTCAGTGGACAGAAGAATGCAATTTTAACTGCTCAAAACAAGGCTTCATTTACCTTCTCCTAATTTACCATCTCTTTTTTCCAATTGGAAATTTCTGTCAGACCCAGGTCTTGCCCATTCATCTCAGTTGCTCTCAGTTCCCCTTAGACATCACCCTGCTTGCACTGACCTTGTCTATATTGCAGCACCCCTGTCACTATCATTTAGCAACAGTCTGTAGAGTCGAGGTGAAAGGGGAAAGGTTGTAATAGTGTTCATATGTCTTCTTACAGAACAATACAAGCTAACTCAGAGAGATTCTTAGTGGCAAAGCCTGACTCAGAGATTTTATTGACATGGCAATGTTCATTAAAGGGTTAATTTCTTCCGTGAAACTTTGGTGTATGTTTCCGGTCACAGAGCTTCAGGCCTGACTGATCTCCTCATCTCCTGCTCTCCTTTTTCTTTCCCCTTCTTTTTCTCGCGTTATCCCCACCTGTTCCACAGAAGTGCTGGGGGCATTAAGAAACCCACCTCTTAGATGGTGAATGACCTTCACCTTTCTGACCTTCTCCTCTCTCTCCTTATCACCATATTCATTTGTCCACATCTTTCTGTCTTCTATGTCCAGTCTGTGCTATGGTCTTCCTTTCCTACATATAGACTCTTTCTCTGCCCAGTCTTAGCCCAAACAGTTCTTGATGTGAACATTTCTTCCTCCTCCTCCTAAGTTGCTGCTCAGCATGCCCTCATTCATGACACATTTAATATTGTGCCTCAAAGGATTTGTGTTGGTTGAGGCTCTATTTTTAGGCACGTTAGCAGATAGCAGCCTTCTTCACGAGAAGCAGCTTTGCTTCTGTTTTCATCTTTGACAAAGTAACTTCAATGATCTTGAGGATTCCAGTAATATCAGAGAAGGCTGCTTTCCAACCTCATGCAGTGCAGGTTCACTTAACTTTATGATATTTTTTTTTTTTCCCCTACCGTTTTTATTCTTCTTTCTCTTTTACAGTTTCTTCTTTCCTCTTTAATCTTATGCCCGGTGGAGCATTGTGTCATCATAATTGAAAAGATAAAGCATTCAAAATGTAGAAGTGTAGATATTGTTCTAAAAAGAAAATTATCGAAGGCTTATGAAACATGTAGATCTCCTGGTTTAATATTTTCTGCTTGTGCTCTTTGTAATTGCAACATTTTTTTCCTACCAACAGAAAACTGTTAAATATTATGAAAAACAGAAAAAAAAAAGGCATTTTTAAGCATTCACAAACCTAGTTGATGAACTTTGGAAAAAATTTCTGTAATGACAAGCATGTGTTTTACGAAAGAAAAATCTTTACCTATAAGCTTGATAGTATGTTCCTGCAGCCATACAAAGCTCTGAAAGAGAGAAAATGGTATTCTAACATTCTAAAAAAAATTACTCTAAGATATTAAATAGCTTTTTTATTTCCTGCAGCAGGCTAATGTGTATTAGAGAGAGAAACAGCTAATGGAGTAAGAAATCCTCTCTAGATACTAAAAGACAAGAGCACATTGTGTATTGTAAGGACTTATTTTGTGATTGCAAAATATAATATTTTACTAGGGTTGTTTCTGACTTTCCTCTTGTACAAGTGCTTTTATTTGGAGTAGTAAACCAATGTTCTGATCACTTCTGCTGTTTTTATCTCTATTGTCTATGTTCTACTGACAGTTAAAACATCCTTCTGAGATAAATATTCCAAATTATATGTAAGTTTTTGAATGTGGCACTCTGTATTTGGATGCTGACCAAAGATATGCTTACAAATCTCATTACTAGTTGAAACATCTTGATAATACTGTTTCTTGTTTTACTTTATTTCTCTAAGTATTTCAAATACGATTCATCTCAATGCATTTTGGAAGAAAAATAATGACTTTTTTTTTTTGGAAATGTTCTCCTTTTAGGAATGCAGAGTTTCTGAATCTTTAGCCCCTAAGCTTAGCACATAGTTCTCACTTTCATACAGGTAAATGTCTATGAGGAACTTCCCAGACTTTTAAAACTGAAGTTAGCAGAATGTGCATTTTCACAGGGCTAATTAATTCTTACATTTCCTCACACTGAAGAGCTATCAAGTAAAATTTTTCATAAATAGTATAATAGTGATACTCTTTTATACAAATATTATTAGATGTAACATACATAATAAACTTGATTATGACTGTAATAAGTAAATATACTTTTTTGATCATTTGTTGTTTTGTTGTTGCCATGTTAGTTGATTTCATAGTAAACTTAAAGTTCATGGTTAGCTGACAACAGAAATCCTATCGTAAGCCACTGGTTCATCACTCTAGTGGGATCCTTTGGTGGACAATTGCCAGGGAGAGACGTTTTACAAAAATTGTAGCACCACAGCGTTGGGAAATCTTACATTAACCTGCATAATGGCAAGTGCCTTTTACATGATAGAATTACAAGAGCCTAATGTCCCAAGACATACAGCTTGAAAAGATTTTAAACCATGTACCACGACCTGCTCCATCTGGGGAAGCAGACAAGGCATAATCATGTAAAGGGCACAGGAAGGTCTTTTCTTGGAAGAGCAGTGTTAGAGTGAATGTACCTGTCTCCCTTTTCTCTTTCTCTCAAAACATCCTGAGATAGAGCAGGACATCCATGTCCTGAAATGCAAAGGCAAGCCCGGATTCTCCAGTGGCACAACCTGCATAATTCAGCAACTTTATTCTCATCTCATTTATCCTAGAACCTGACACATAAAACCTTTGCTTCAGTGTTGTTTGCATCATGTCTGTAGACCACAAATACCATGTTTCTATCAGAGCATCTTTCTTATTTGAAAGTATATACACTTTCTTTCATATACATCCCTGTGTATTGTAGCAGATAGCAGTTATTAGACTTCTTGTGTGTACTTAATTTTTACTCCTCATTCAAATTTAAAAGGCTATTTTTCTGTTAAACTCACAAAGTCAAATGTTCATTTTAGTAGAGAGTAATAAAGCCAACTTATACTACTTATTCTAACAGTGTATCACAGACTGGAACAGACTGCCTAGGGAGCTTGTGAAGTCTCCTTCTCTGGAGACGTTCAAAACCTGCCTGGACACCTTCCTGTGTAGCCTCATGTAGGTGTTCCTGCTCCGGCAGGGGGATTGGACTAGATGATCTTTAGAGGCCACTTCCAATCTCAAACATTCTGTGATTCTGTGATTCTGTGACTGCGTATTTTTCAACTGAATCATATCTGCCCTTTAGTTCACCTGAAGAGCTTCTTTCCTGTTAAAAACCTTTGCAATATTTAAGTACTCATGGTTTATAATGAAGTGAACACACCCTTTAGATTAAAAGTTCTTTTGGGTGTATTACTAGTTAACAAACGGTAACCTGTGAAATACAAAGCACAACTCTTATGTCTGCCGTTAAGATTAATTACCTTTGCAGCATATTAATCACACAATTTGGGGAGCAAAATCAGAAGGCATATTCCTGTGTGGTTCTCAGAAATCTCATTTGTTTAATGGAGTCATTTGGATAATGAAAATCAGTACAGGTAATTTAGCTAAAGTGCAATCTACAGGAAATATTATCTAGCAATTTCTTTGTGCTTATCTCAGTTTTTTGTCTTATTTTTTTTCCTCACTAGTTATTTATAGACATAGCTCAGTAGTTTAAAAAGCTTCATTTCTGTAGCAAAAGAAATATCCCTTTGTCTTGATAAAACTATAGTAGATTATTTGGATTCAAGAAAGCCCCCCGAAGGAAGTAGTTAAAAGGTGGTCCTACACAACAGCCCTGAAAAACCACCTTGTTTGACTTCCATTTCACTCAAAAACCTACAATTCTTGTCTTGACTGTACTTAGGTGAGATCCTGCCTTACATTACTTTTTTTTTCTTTTTTGGTAAGAGGAGAGTTTTCAGACCAACAAGTGATTATGTGTCTGCTATTGTTAACAAGTATGGAAGAAAGTGGTGTTGATGGGCTATTTGAGGCTGCACCCACATGTGTAGAAAAGGCTGCAGCTGAAATTCCAGTCACCCAGATGGAATATAACAGGCAATGGAACCCTTCATACATGCCTTAGCTCTGATGGGCTCCAGAACGATTGTTGTTTGTTTTGTTAGATATATATATACGTATATACATGTGTATTTCTAGTCGGTGAATTTTAATTGTGTCTTACTTTAAACATTTGACACTAAAGCTTGGTCTCGCTAGTGTTTGCAGATTTTCCCGTGGAGAGGTAGAAGATCCTTTAGGGGGTAGTTCAGATGTAAAGCCTCATTTGATGACCTGAACTGCTTTCCAGAAAAGCCTTGCATTTCTACCTAGAGGGGATATAGGCTAGTCTGCCATTCTATTTTCATGTTAAAGTCTGTGGTGTAACTATCTGCCTTTGCATCTTATGCCTTCATTCCCAAGGAGAAGCCACCTATGCTGATTGTATCCATAGATTTCAGCAGCATTGATCACAAGCTAAAATACATTTGAATTGCAAGAAATTCCCAGCAGTAAACTGTCCTTTTTCAGAGATAAACTCAGTAATGGGAGGTACTGTGCATTTTTTGCATCTAAAACAAACAAGCAAAAAATTAAAAGGCTACAGCAGGGAGTTCAGCTAGGTGAAATTATGTTAATTACTTGTGGAAATGTAGTTTTATAAAACTTGCCATTACCAACCAGAAGACTATGTCTGACTAGTGTTAGTTGCTTTGAAAACCATGTGAAAACATTCTGAAAGAACTGGACATTAACTTTAAAATTAAATTGAAATGTGTGATTTGACTACTTGCCAAAAAACAAATGCATCAACAGTCTAATAATTAATATCTTAGAAAAGTTTGTACTGAACATCCGTGACATTTAAATGAGATGATTGGAAAAGCCCCTGCTTCTTGAGATACGGCATATTAATAATTGAGAGATTAAAAAGCATTGCAGTTCATATAAAACACTATTCAGGCACACTTGGGTATTACATTACTAACTTCATCTTTCAAAATTAGCAAACACAGCTCATGAGGTAAAAATTTGAGGCAGTATATGCAAATCTGTTATTCCAGTTCAAAAATTCACATCTATTCAAGCTAATGGATCCATAAAAAGCTATTAGCTTGAGGCTTGTTCCTGTAATTCTGACTATTGGAACAGAAATATTTGTAGTCGTTTATTATTAAATATATTGTAAACAGCTGCATGTTTGCCTTTCCAAAGTGTAGAAATTGTTTACACTGCTGCAAGAAGAAAATTGCTGCATGGTACTTGCAGGCAAATTGTCTTGTTATGTCTAAAACAAATATTCCTAGATATTGCACCTGTTAAATATCTGCTTCTGTAATCTTTACCCCAATACCACTTAATGATTTAGTGATTTAGTGCTGCAAATGATGGCAGAGCATCTATTCTGGGTAGATTTCTGTGGGACTATTATTCATAGTAGTAGCTTTCACACACAGCAATAAGTACTGGCAAGATTAGCTCTTTATATTTTCAGATGAATCTGAGTCAGATGGGATATAGGGGGCAACTCTTAGTGTTTCCAAAGTGCTGTCCATTTGATGTTTCTTGGAGAGGAGAGCTCAGTTGCCTAGAGCTCATATATCAAGCACTGCAAGCATGAGGCAATAACAGAAAATCCAACTAGTGGCTAGGGATGTACATTTGGGCTGTTAAATGAGAAAAAAAAAATCAAGCTTGGTGCAGGGGTTGTATGTTTGGGCTGCAAAGCATCAATCACTGTAGAAGTAATAAAGGTACAACTGGCAGCAGTTCTCTGTCTCTCCATGTGTGCATATATACTTAAGCCTGGACAATGACACAAGTGGGTTATTATTACAGCTGTGACATTCCTGCTGCTTCAGTAAAAATTTCACTACTTCCATTTAAAACCGCTATATTTACAAGTTTTTAACTCGGCAAGATAAAAAAATCTAAGAGTTTGCGAGTCGTTTTTTCTCCTCTTTAATAAAACTCAGCTAAGGTTTTACATGAAAAGCATAATTCACTTCCCTCAGCCCCATTTGGGTATGCTTTTAGGGTATCTCACTGATGTTCTTTAAGCAAAAGTAAAAATGGTAATAGGAATAATGATAGTGTTTTAGAAGTCAAGGTATTGTTTCAGTAGTATATTTTTTTTATGAGATAACTGGAAATGTAGAACATTTAAGCAATACCTATAAAGTAAGCAGTAAAAGTCAGAGGAGTGTAGGAAAGCCCAAATTAAGTAAGCTAATGTGTGCCTCCAAGGAAAAGTAAATATCAGATAAACACTTAAGATCTGCCACAGAATCACAGAATGTTAGGGACTGGAAGGGACCTCAAAAGATCATCTAGTCCAAACCCTCTGCCAGTAGAAATTTGTTGTGAAATAAAAATGAGTCACAGTGGTTATGCCTAACAGTGTTTTAGATATCCACTTCTGTTCCTGGCTGGAACCAGGCACTATCAAGAAGACAGTAAGAGAATAGCTAAAAGGAATAAAGTAGCTGGAATAATAAATCTTGTGGATTGTCTCTGATTTGGGACCTGCTTCATAATTTCTGTTTTTGTTCTATCATTGGGGCACACTGTTCACTTGTAAGGAGCATGTGTATTTTTCGAAGTGCTCCACTATGGAAGGCAATTATGCACTGTGCTCTGAACAAACTCTTTGCTAGCTTGGGAAAGGGATTGTGGTGTTGTAGTGGATAGATTTCTGAAAAGTTCAGCTTGATGCTCAAAAGCTAAAATGCAACTGTTGCTGAAAAATAATTCTGGCAGGGTGTGTGCAGGGTTTGTTCTAAGCCTCAGATGGGATGTGGTAGGACTGTGTGACGTGAGTGGCAGGATGGCTAAAAAGCATGAAATGTGGGCAGAGATTAAACTGACTGGGAAGGAGAGACAGTAGTATCTGCAGCGGTGATAGAAGCATATCAAATAATAATTTGCACCAAAAACTAGAATAAGAAATAATTATTCAGTGTTTCTCATAGCACCAGTGGAGACATCCCATGAATCAGCCAGTTGAAAGGCTCAGAGCACATGGCGTGTGATACTGCAACAGAAGCTGTTTTTCCCAGGGTGTGGAAGCCCAACACAGGCTCAAATGATAAGACACCTTCATGGAAGATAAAGGGAGTTATGAGCACAATTAAATTCAGCCTTACCTCTGCAGGCTTTAGGGATTTCTGAACTGTAGATTGCTGGAGGCTGAGAAGGACAGGAGCAGCATCTTATATCTCCCCCTGTATGCTATTCCTAAGACAACCGCATCCCACTTCTTTCCCATATGATTAGTGGCAATAAAGCAGTGCTCTTAACTGGAATCCCAGTCAGGACTGTTGCTGGTTAGCTGGTAGTTTCGCTAAGGGAAGCACTGATTTGAACAACATCCTTAGGGAGAGGGTGTGCTTTAGTAGAAGTAGTGATACTTGGGTTTGGAAAACACCTTTTAATGCAGCTCAGTTGGCTGTTGCCCCTGTACATTTCTACTTGGGATTTTTGTTATGACCTAAATATTTACCTGGGCAAAAAGCAGCCAGCAGGTAAGTCGCACTGCTAATTAGCTGAAGTGTTTGCCTCTGCTGTCTTCTCATGCAAGTGAGGACTGGAGATACAGAGAGTTACTAATTTGTGACAGTGCGAAGCCTTGCTGATGCTGCGGCACACAAAAGCATTTATCTCTTATTCAATGACTGTAAGTCTTTGTCTGTTATTCATACTTTTTGCAGATTTTCTCCATTTTGGGGAGCAGGTGGAGGTCTAGAGATGACAACAATCACTGTAGCTTGCATAGGTGTCAATAAAAAAATATACTTTTAAATATACTGTAATATATATATATATATACACTTTAAAATATACTGTTTAAAATATACTTTTTTTTTTTTTTTTTTTTTTTACCCTCTTAGAGTAGGATGAAATTTGATCAATTTGGAAGATTGGTAGGGGGTGGGAATGTGTGTCAAAAAGGAAGAAACATAATAGGCCAAGGGTTTAGGCCACAAAATGCTACAGTTATAGTGCAAGCAAAACCAGAAGGCTGAGCCAAGAAGAAATCCTAGTAAAGAAGGTTCTGGAAAATCAGGCAAGTCAGATTTATGCTGCAGGAAGCTGCAGACTCCATGTTGGCTCTGAAAATCTATTTCCCACTTTCGTGGGGCCCAGCAGAGCTCTCCAAAGGGAGCAGAGATATGACAGGCAGCTCCACTCTCGGTCACCTGGCTGCTGAGCTGCAAATTGAGGGTGAGTGAAAAGGAGTTGCAGAACAGATAGCAGATAAAGAAAAGCAAAGGGAAAGTGGGAGCAAAAGCAAGGAAAGGAGAGTGACATTCACAGTCTTTTAGGCTTTCTGAGGAAAAATAGTTGCTGGAGGAAGTAAAAGCAACATATTTACCCTACAGCAGAAGAAAGCAGTGCTTCTCAAAGCTGGGGGTATCCAGGTGGTACAAAGTAAAGCCATGTTTTGCAATGGAAGTGTTAAAATTTTGAAGCTCACTAGTCTAAATTTCCAATTTGAAGAACAGACTGGTATATCATATCACTACATTCTGGCTTGCAGTACAGTTTAAATTGAGTGACTGGAATTACCTTGATGCAGTTCTTGTTTAGATCAGAACTTTTTCTTGACTGAACGTAGACTAATTGACTGGGCGTGAGACACAAATATTGTTTAAGGATGTTGCACTGCATGTGGGTGTACCTGTTTGCACCCCTCTGTTAGATGCTCTTTTTTTCTTTTAAAATACAAGTGTGGGATTTCGCCAACTCTGCACAAAAGAATTAGAAAGGAAAGTAGTATGTTAATCCTAGGCCAGTTTTCTAAATAAATAATTCAACTTCTTTGTTCTTCCACTACATTAGTTTAGTGGAAATGGAATGGTAGTCATATTCCACTACAAAGTTGTTAATGATTCACGGTTGGAAAAATAATTGCTTTATTCAGGTGGAAAAATTAGTCTAACAATAACCTGGTATGGAGGTGAACTAGTTAAGTTTTAGTAAAAAAACAGATTTAGTAAAGAAGTAAGTGCAATGTTTTACCATGAGAAGGGAGATCCGATGCCTTCTCAGCATGATAGGTGAGGTTTTATAAACATTTTTTTTTTGCTATAACAACTATGTCTATAATTTACATGTCTGAATTATGTAATTTTGTTGTTCTGTAGTAGCTACTGACCTCAAATCACATCAGATCTGTTACCTATCTATTATCTATCATGACAATTTCAGTACCTGTAGTCCAGGGAAGAATAAGCCAGGTTTTCTTTGGCTATTGCTGATTTACTTCAGCTGATTGCTCCCTCAGAGCCTTTCTGAGAGAATTTGAAACTGAGTGGGTTACACCTGGGTTTCTCTCTTTTCTGTACTCACATATTTTATCTGTTACAGAGCTCAAAAGACACTGAGCTGCAATCAGGCAGGACATTTTATTAAAAACAAAAAATTAGATAAGAACACTATTCTGTATGTAAAAACACAACCTGGAATTTCTCCAAGAGCAGCTCTCAGTCTCAGATTGCTCTTCTGTCTCAAGTTATTAAATTAAGCCAAAGCGCCAGTGGATTTAGTACTGAGGAGACTTTTGAGGCTGAGAGAGGTAAGGATGGACTTTGGCAAGTGAGGCATGTGTCCCTAGCCTTTTTATCTGAACCATGGAGAGAACCTTGATTCTCTTGAGAGAATAATCATAGGAGAAGTTGAAGTATGAGGGTGCTGGGTTGCCTGAGGAGAGAAGGAGGGACTGGGGGTCTCTTTTGACTGCATAAGAAAAGGAGCCTGTAAGATTTCTGACTACTTGTAAGCATCCTGAAGTACTTCAGTGTCTCTTGCTGCTGTTAATACCTCTGAATGTCTCTGAGAATGGTTGAATCCTGGGGACCATCCTGACACCTGTCACGTGAGAGACAAATTGCAACTGCAACAATTCTGCTTTAAACAGAGTGGAAAATCTGGTTTATTTGTTAACCAAAGACACCGTTCCTTTTCAGATTTTCTAAGAATGAAAATCAATATCCTTGCTCAGTGCTTAACCAGTTTCATATTGGAAGCATTATACTAGGTTAGTTCTGTACAAATCACATTGTGGTTTTGGTAGAAAAGAATTCATATGGTTACTGTGAGAAAAACAAATGCAAATAAGAGTCTGTGTTTTGCTTATGGTTATAAATTCCTTTGCTATTTAGTGGCATAGCTGGAGAATTGGGTTAAGCTTCTGGGCATGATCCCAGTAGGTTTCTGTATTTATTCTGTATAATCTATTTTTTTCCTCTCTTTTCAATCTTTCTTTGCTTGCCAGGCTTTCCTTTGTGGCCTCCTTCCTACTGCTGCATGCTGGCTTCTGCTCTCTCATGTTGTTTACTGAAGCTTAGACATGAAAGTACAATAAAATGGACATTTTAATCAATTAACTGTAGCCTGATCAAAGTTTCATTCTTCCTTATTGTTGTTGTTGTTTAAAGTGTTTTTATTTACAACACCATCCAGTTGAGCTTTTGATTCATGTGGTGTGACAAAGTCGCTCTCTTGCATAGAATAGCAAGCTGAGTGTCTGAAAACTGCATTTGATCAAGGTCTTGCTTTAATCAGGGATCATGCCAGGGTTCTGAACAGCAGCTCAGCTTTCCTTGTGGACCAACGCTGAAGGCAGAAGGGGAGTGTGTTGGCATAACAAAATACACAATAAGCAGAGAACACAAAGAAAGAGGTGAATGTCTACACACTAGCCCTTTATTCAATTACTTTTGCCTTCAGAGGCCACCTGCTCACCTTCTTCCTCTTGAAAGAGAATAACAAACACATTCAGTCTCTACTCCTGTCAAGGGTTTGTTTATCCTTTTTGATTCATGGGAGGTAAATATCTCAATCTGTTAGAGATACGTACAGAAAAGGGTATTGTTCACATGAAGTCATCATGGCCTATTTGTTGTTGCTTAGGATTTTTAGCAGTTTTAAGTGCTGGGGTAATATTTTATTTTATTTTATTTTATTTTATTTTATTTTATTTTATTTTATTTTACTTTATTTTCAATTTTTCCCCTTTTAATGCCTCAGGTATATTTTCTACATCTGAGTATTACTCACAACAAAGTAAAGAGAAAAGTGTATCCTCTAGCCCACCCAAACTATACTGTTAGCAAATGTTGCTGATTTTTTGAAATTTCTGTGAATTTGTGATTTGCAAAAGGGACATGAGATCTCTCAATAAAGATGTCTTTGGATCGGTTACATCTCTGTAAAAGTCCAACCGACTGGATAAGTTGCACAAGTTTTGGAAAAACTGCTTCTTGCCTGTAGCTAGGAGAGCTTTTGTGTGTAACGGCTGATCTTTATCGAGTTTTATCTTCACTGAATGTGGCCTGTCCACATTTCAGATCAAGCTACTGAGAAAATAAAGAATTTTAGTTGCTGATGGAGCCTGCTTCTGGCCATATTAGGTCTGTCAACTAGCACTTGACTGAAGATCAACAGTGTTTTCCTATTGCTACCACAGTTCCTCCTTCCCATGCTTTGACTTAGACAATGCCAGGGAGGTAGTCAATTTGATTTCAAGGGTCAAGACTTTGCTGTGAGTATTGGATACATGTTGAGGCATTTTGAGGGATGAGAAGTGCAGGGCAAGACCTAGTGCCTTGTGTCAAGGTGAACTGGCTTTTTTGAGGAGAGAAAAGAAAAAGGAATCATACCTGTACGTCAGACTTCACTCAGCAGGCAATTAGTGCATACATCTTGTTTAGTTATGGTGTCATGTGGGTGAGCATTCAAATTTGAGCTAAAGAACTCGAGTCTCTTGAAAGTACCTCTAAAATGGTTGAAAGTCACACTCTAAACCAAAAAACAAGTAGAAGGGTTTTGCGATCAAAGCAGTGGAGTCAAAGCTCATGGCTGCCCTTATATAGTGTACTCTCAAAGTTTAAGCAGAGATTAAATGAGGCAACCTCCTGGTCTCTATCAGAAGGTTCCTCCACTCCCATATTCTAGTGTTATTTAGGAAACGTGACCTGAACGTGGAGCATTAGTAATAATCACATATTCATTCAGATCCCTTAATATTAAAGATAAACAAGTAGTTTTGCTCTTCTGATTTCTACATTTATGTAAATACAAGCAAGTAAGAAATGTGTCTGGTTTGTTTTCTGAAAGTTTTTTCCAATCCATCTTCCCCAGTGGCAACGGTTAATGAAAAAGATTATTTTATTAATTAAACATTCAAAACAATGCAGTTTGTTGCTGGCAGCCACTTGTTTGGAATAATCTTCTATGCATCATAACCTTCTATCTTTGTGTTTAATTGCTTTTTTTCCCCCTTTCCTTCCTCTGGAGCACTATTTCAAATATCTCTCCTGACCTTTCATGCTGCTGTTGCATTTCATGTAATTTCAGTTAAGAAATGTTTAATTACTGAAATAATCACTTCTGCTTTTAATCTATTTATGCTTTTCTGCCTGGCTCTTGTTCTTCCACTGTAATTCCTGCTGATTGCAATGATGCCTGTGTTAGGGAAGAACCAATCTCCCCCAGTTCACAGGAGGACTTTTTCATAATTACAGGTCATCCCTTAGTCTAACGGGAATTTCAATCAAGCACCTGCCAAGACAAATTCATCTCATGTAAGAAAGGCAACCGATTTGGTGTCATAAAAGCTTAAGGTCAGATACAAGAGAACTTTCCTAACTTCAAGTGAATGACCCCACTTGAAACATCAGTGGAGACTACACCTTGCTATAGAGAGGTACATTGAGTATGGAGATGATAAATTTGTAAGGATAAGTGGACAGGTTATTTGCACCATTCAGGATAAAGGACCTAAATCATCTGGCTAGTTTAACATATCTCCTTAAATTCCCTGTTTCACAGATGGAAGGAGAGATATCCAGAGAATGACTGAGAACACCTAAGTTAGGCACTCTGCTCATGAAGTGAGCCTAGGGAAAGCATCTGTAGCTCCACTAGCTTAGTAAACATAATCCAACTCTGTTTTTTGGCCCTTGCATTACTGCTTCTGAGAGCACACACTCACATGGGGCCTGTTCCAAACCCTCTACAGAGAGTTGTCCTACAGCCTCCCATGTGAGTGGGGCTTGAAGCAGATTGACTAGGACAAATCCTACGTGCCTTTGAACTCATCTCTGATGAACCTACTCACCTCAGATTTACAACTTTGTCGCTGTCAGCAGAAAGTGGCTCTCTGACATTAATGTACCAGTGACAAAGGAGCTCAGAGAGTCAAGTCCATCAGAGTAGATGGATGTGAAGGAGATTAATTATATATGCCATATCTGGACTAAAACAGAAGTAAATTGCGCTCCCCTGAATTTACTGTCTACACATCTGAGTAAGTGCTACTCAACTTGAACAGTCGAAGTAAATCGAGTCAGGTTTCAAATTATGACGTTTTTCTCATCTGCATGAATGCTCACATACTGATTTTTGGGGTCAAAAAAAGTAATTACAAGCAGCTGAAGATACCTAATCTGGGTATTACTAGAAGTCAGAGCAGACAAATCCTTTAGTAGATAACAAAAAATGGTGAGAATAAATGAGATTACTTCCTCTCTGCCTGCTTCTCTGTTCAAGAACTCTGCTGCTCCCACAAGCATCAGTTAGTTATCAATCTTTAGGCACCACCAGTACACGTTTCAGCATAATACATGTTCTGTGCACTCATTTGTAGAGGTAAGGAAATAAGATTCTCAGATCTGGACTACAGTCTTAGAGCAGCCATGCCCCCCTCTCTCACCCTCTGGCTGCTGAGATAGCACTTGCACAATCCATCTCTCTAGCTCTTGCTCTGTGTTTCCCTCAGTAGCAGGAGGAAGACGTGGCTACTGCTTGTCCCAACCTTGAAAAGTGAAGGTCCATGCTACTCTGCTACCAAACCCATGACAGAGCTGCCAGGGTTTAAGACAAATATGATTCACAGTTAGTTTTTCACATTTACACAAGCTTCATTTACATCTCTTGTATCTGTGCTTGTTCTTCTTCTTTTTGTTGTTGTTGTTGTTACTGGGTTTTCTTTAATCAATTTGGTATTTTCTGTGTGAATTTATTGAAAATTTGAAACAGAATTTTAGCCCCAAGACCTCCACATTATACAAAAGCTTAAAAAAAAGCATGTTTGCTGATCTAGCCCTGCATAATCAGCCAAAACTTCAGATTCCCAAAAAGCAAATAACTTGTGACACAATGGGTTTTTTGCAGATGTATAATGCCTTCTTCATTTTGTTTCCTATTTACTGAGAAAGCAAGAGGGATTGCATCAGTGCCAGTCTGAGAGAGAGGACCCATCCCAAATAAATGCAGAAAGAAATGTGAAGATTTGTTGCCAGTTCCTGTTGTTTACATCTGTTTGATTCTGAGTTGCCTATATTTTTCAAGGTCAGGCTTTACCCATATTCTTGCAAAATCAGTCCCTGACTCATTAGAGACAGAGTATGGAAGAGGCTGATCTCCTTCCCTGTGTTGCAATAGCTGGTCTGACCCCAGTGTAGAGAGAGGCTCCTTTAATGAGCTTTAGCTAATTGATCACCTCTTGAGTACAACTACAGAGGAATGTAGCAGGGAATTTTGGGTTCTTCAGGGAAGATACTTTCTTACACCTCTTGTCAAGACTGTGATTAAATGTGACAAATTAGTTTTCAGTTTTGCAGCTTGTTTACAGTTTTACCTAATTGCAGACTGAATTTTTGAGGAATTTTTATTTACTAGTACCTAGGCTACAATTTAAATAGGCAGAATTGCTTGTAGTGTATTGTGCTTACCAAGGTTATTTTCTCACACACACAGAGAAAAAAATTTTGAAAATAAAGTTTGTTAGGAAGCAAAATAAACTGGTTGGCCATAGCAAAAAAGAAGCCATGATTCCTTTGTGAAGTTATTACCTTCCTGTAGTTTAGCTTGTAGAAATGCACTTTCTTAATGTTTAGTGCTACTGAGCAGTTAGTGTATCTTTGTTTACCATGAAAGATTATCTACATTTTATTTGATATTGTGTCTCAGGCAGTTTTAAAGTGATTATGGAGTAGTAATACAGCAGCAGGCTGATAAGCAGCATTAATACTTCCATGGTATATGACGTCTTGATTATCTTGGTCGAAGTTATTTCCCCATACAAAGAAAACAAAGACCTGCCTACCTCCAAGTACAGCCTTAATTAAAAATGAATGTGTTGAAAATTAGTCTTGGCAGATAAAACAGTGAAAAAGTGCTGGTGAAGGAAAATCCTCTAAGTTTATGAAGTTGCTTGCAATTCAGTGCTAGATGCTCTATGAGGCATCTTCCAGGTAGAGACAGAAGAGATGACTAGAAAGCAGAGGGACCCTTACCTGTCTTCTGGATCCTCAAAGCTTTTCTAAACTGGCCTATAGAAATAAAAAATAAAAAGTTCGGCAGTGAGTATAAGGTTCTGTAAGAGTTGCAGCAGAATCCAAGTCTTGACACCACTCTTGAGATGGTGTATCTTACACAGCAGTGCTCTGTTTTGATTTGAACTGATTTGAAGGTGTAGTACAGACAGTGACTGGACCAAGAGACAAATTAATTTCCATGTCTAGTTGAGTCCTTAAATTTAGTCCCTTCTATGCTTTTGCCAGTACATAAAGCACTGTGCTAAATGTGAGTGTTTTGTTCAGTGAGAAATGCATTAAATCTGAAGGGCTCCATTTGTATGAGAAAAGATGGTTGTTTATTGACCACTTAACTTACAGTCATAGTTAATACAGGTCTGGTTTGATTCTTGCAAGTTTCTTTCTATCATTCTTGTTGGGGCTGGGGCAAACTGTACAAAGGCAGTAACTGTTTTGATGATATTTTATTCTGGTTTTGTGTACTCCAAATAATTATTTTTACCTCCACAGAAGAAATGCCAGAATCTTTTAAGTCCATCTAGCATACTGAGATATTTGGTGGAAGTTATGTCTATTTTTAGCCAAACAATGTCACTGAGAAACACACAGATCATAATATATTATTTTTAAAATGCAGTCAGTTTAGATCACTTGTCCATCTCTGCCGACTTGTTTATGTTGTTTACGGTTAAAATTGTGAGTATTCCACAAAAGACAGGTAAGCATTTGCACAACTGGTTACTTGTTCATTTTTCTAGATCACTGCCTGATTTTCATGTAGGATTGCTATTGTAGTGAAGAAGTTAAATTAGATGTGTAATGGACACTTTGCACGTTCAATTGACTGTTTAGGTGAAAAAATGAGACTATAAACTCCCTGGTACGTTTAAATAAACTTGTCCTCACTCCAACATAGTCAAAAGGGAGAACACTTCCACAGGAAAAAAAAAAAGTCACTGTATCACTTGTATCACTTAGGGGCTTTTCCCAAGCTTCTGCAAATCCAGGACATTCAATTTGTTAGCTAAGCACTCCTGTTCTCTTAAAGATATAAGGTGATTTATTTTCAGTGTCAGTAAGAGCATCATCATTACTGGGAGATCCAACTGTACTGAATGTTACGCTAATAAATCATCAGCTGTGGAAATCAATACTCCAATGAATTGAATCAAATGAAACTTTCTGTTGTGCAGTTTCACCCATGAAGTCAAAACCTCTGCTGTACGAGTTAATAAAATTTCTATCAACTGGTTAGGCCAAAGTCGTCAGACATGGTGGCCCAGTCTCAATGTCAGACAAACCTGATGGATTTATTTTATTTTTTTATGACAACCCATCAATGTGTCTGTGATGTTATATTAGGATATTTGCTTCCTCTGAAGTGACTCAAATTTTATTTGGCATCCTGAAAACATAACAAAAGTTAGATCTGAACTACCTTTTTCTCCTTTTAGAGTCCTGGTTTTCCCTACCGAAAAAACTTTTTCCACCTCTACCCCCTTTTACGTCTACTCTTATAGAAAAACTAACAGCTTTGTTTGTTTTCACAAGGTTGCTTGTTGGTCAAGTAGAGAGCACAATGAAATTTGTATACCTGTAGAAACATGCTTGTCATCTGTTCCAGGGCATTTATATTCTCCTGTTAGAATTTTTGGCAGAGTAATTTAGTGTTCACTACATTTACCTGTTTATTGCTGCTATCTGGAAGTCTGGTGGAATTCATGGTACTTCCTTTTCAATATGTCATCACTCCTACTAGTGATGAGAAAAAAAATCTCTTGTGACAGACAATTTTACACTGTATGTAAGTACAGCTTCTGACACAAATGTCAATAAAGACAGACAGAAAGTTATTTATGAAACTTAATGATGGCTAGTCTATGTCTAGCACTAAGGCTGAATGCAAATAAACTACCTATGCAAGAATGAAAGCAGATGACTTCTCTAACATGATAATGGAATTTCCTTTCCTGATTTCCATCGTTATTGAAAGCACTCTAAAGTTTATGCTATATTTGTATATATTACTCAAAAATTTCCTACAACAGTAAAAACTGTTGTAAATGTTGTAGATGTTGTAGATGTTGTAAAATCCAGTGGTTTTCTCCATTTCTTAATGTCAATATACTGTAGATCTCCATGTTGCTTTTGCATCAATGCAGTGATGCCATGATTTTCGTCATGAAAGTTGTTCTCCCTTATGAAGAAAATCCAGCCAGCATTTCTTTCTTTAAACTCCATGTCTTTCTTCTTTCTCATCTCTAAATATTCTATTTTTATCTACTATTGTTTTCAACATGAACGTTAATCCAACCGTGAAGTTGAAGCCACAGGCAGAAAAACTAATTTTCTGTTCTCATGCGATCAGTTTTCCAGCTTCAGTTTTAATTTTACCGGAAATACCAAAAAGCTTGGAGAACTGTTTGTACTAATACAGCTGTAGCCAGAAATACTGATTTTTTTATGACTTTGATGCTTGCATGATTTGTTGAGGTCCCTTCTGTTTCTGTGCCCAGATGTCCTGGCAATGTTCGAGTAGATGTCAGCTAACAAGGACCACTTTATTTTAACATCTTTTGCTTCCTTGTACTCAGCAATCATCTCTTGCAACATTCTTAAAACATAAACTCTTGAAAACTCTGGTGTTATATGGTAGAGCTTACTGCCACTGGGGTGAGGTAGTAGAAATCCTTCACACTCTGTACTGTGATGGTGTTAATAATCACACATGGCATTTTGAGTTTTTCTCCTCACTCTGTGTGTTTTGCCTCATGTGTTCTGTGTGTCAGACTAACTGCAATAGCTTCAAATTTTAAGTTCATATCCATTTTCCTAATTATTGTGACATTTTGAGTTGAATTGCATCCTTTCATTTTGCAGTCATTATCCTGGCTACAGTGAGAAAAATGAGTAAACTCTTCCTGTCTTGCAGATAGGTAGTGAGAAGCACGTGAACTTATGTTCAAATAAGAATCAGATAGGCTGTTTTCTGTATCAGGGACTGTATCCCTGCTTACCAAGACAAGAATACCTAGAGCATCTGCAAACTCCACCAAGGCAGGTGCACCCATTCTTCACCACCTGCTCTCATCTCCAATGCCGAGCCTTCCCCTTCTGGTGCAGTGAAATCTCACTTGATCCATCATACTGCCTGCTCCTACTTGCCTTTTTGCCTTCTGGTCATGCTGTGATGGAAAGGACAGCCTTAGGGCTATATGAACTTTAAAGAGATACCGTGAGGCACTGGAGACTTGCAGATTTATGGAGTTGTTGCTGGACATCAGGAGTCTGTGAACTTGATGGAGTTTGCCTTAGGGCTGTGGGCGTTTACGGGCTCTGAAGGATTTTAGGATATAAAAATGCTTTTAATAACTAGGTAACTCACCTTCAGATCTTAAAAAAAAACACATTAGAATTTTCATGCTGACCAACTACAACAGATTAAGACAAAATTATATATGTCTTCCCAAAGCTTTATTTGAAATATGATAAGTCACTCTGCACCACATTTCCTAGCAAAATGTAGGTTTATTCAATGTAATGTGTGGGACAGAGGCAAAAATATAATTGAGAGGATGAAAGTAGGTGTATCTGTAACAGGCCAGAAGTAACTTATATTAGATATTGTTTGAGTGGAAAAGTCCTGAGATTCTTACATCTTAAGAAAATATACATCAAAGAATGCTGTGTTTATTATTTTTTTAACCAATATCTGGAGTACATATTTTGGTTCTGATATTCCCCAGGATGGCAACTGGTCACAGCTATTGTCCAGTGACCAGTCAGAGAAGAAATCATTGAATTATACATGGTGTTAATTGAGGACTGGAGTACTCTTGCAAATCAACATTTGACAGATGTGCTATGTTAAAGTAAGGCAATGGCTCAATATGACCTGCTGTGGCCATTGAATCACAGTAACACATCTATATATCACATCTTCTTGCATTTCTTGATCTGTGCTCATGCTACTGAAAATTTCTTATTAGGAAAGATTTGATTTAGAGAGTCATTATTCTAAAATGTCATCAAGTTGGAGGCATGAAGGAACAGAGGTCATTTAGATGTTACTAGTTACATGTTATTTACATTACAAATTGAACAAAATAATCCTGGTACTTCTAGGTGTATTAGGCAAGGGAACCAAATATAATCAAAGTGATGAGCATGGCGTCTGGAAACTCAGTCAAAACAGTAAGCTTTATCACCCTGGACAAATAAATACAGGAATTGAGTTTCAGTTTTCAACAATAACACTTTTATAGGTTCCAAGGTAAAATGGATCTTATTTCAAAGCTGTACAAGAAAAATTTTTGGTAATGTGGATTTTTTAATATCAACCTGAGAAATTCCGTAGAAAAAATAACAAATTGAACAGTACACAAAATGATGTAGAAAAACACTGCCCAAAAACAAAACCTCACACACATACTTTTACCTCAAGGAAACCCTTCCCCATGCTCTTTTTCACACACTGAAAAGAAAACCATGTAATCAATTATGATCCAAGGGATCTCAGATCTTCTCTAGCTCTCTCCGATAAGGAGCTGATTTAATTTACCTACATCTCTTCCAGCATAGGCTGTAGTAATAAAATAATGACAAAGCTACACTTGAGTAATTGTGTCACACACAGCCTTCGTTTCCTATTTCTTGAGTAGTTATTCATGTATAAGCAGGTTTTCCTTATTATCCCGAGGCAGATTGATTTCTGTAAGAGCCTCTGATGAGGGAGTTTGTCAAAAAGCTTGCTGAAGTCCAAATACACTTTTATGCTATTATGTTTTGCTTTCAGTGGATTTATAAAAAGGAAGCAGTTGTGATAAAAAGAATCTTGTAATTCTAGATATGAATTTTAAATTCGGGTTTTCTTTTGAGGGAGAGAAGCAGGGATGGAAGCATGAGGAAGGGTGACAACTCTTCTATCTCTCAAAATTTTAGAATTAAATGTTAAAGACATATTTGTTTATAGGAGACTGAGTTGCTCTCTGAAAAAGTGCTGCTGGGGGTATCTGTTTTCAAACAATAATTCTTAAAACTGCAAAGTCTTGAAGTTTTGCACACAATTAGAAGTCAAAAATAGCATAAGGCAAAGAAATCATTAATCAAATATTTCTAATGTGACATCAGATAAATGGTGTAGGATATTATAATAAACATTTCTACCACTCTGTTCCTCAATCTGCTAATTAAACCTGTAGGTAAGCACAAATTTATGGGAAAGGAGAGAACCATATTGCACTGAAGCTCTGATAGGAGAGGGATATAGTTCTTTGTAAGTGAAGGAACCAGTTTTTTCTGCTCCTGTCCCTCAATTTTAGAGGCATTCCTCTCTCAGGGCTTTGATCTCATCTCGTCTAGCTTCCTTCAGACAGACAAAGTGGCAAGAAGATAAAAAACCTAAAAGTCCTCATACAGCGCCAAAACCAGCATGATCCTCCTTCTGCAGCTACTGTCATCACTAGGACACTGTTGCCTAGTGGTGAAACGGTATTTGTCAAATCACGATAAAAAATTTACCCTACTTTATTTCAGTGATGCTGCTAGTTAAATTCAATGTGTCTCTCCTGTAAAAATCCAAGACTCTTTCAGGAATAGATTCCTAAAGGCAAAACCAAACTATAATCTTGCAAATGGAGAAATACGGCAAATTAAAACTGAATGCCAGATTTTTAATAAGCATTGATTTTTCTCACAAGGCAATTCCTCTGATAGCATCTTTTTAGCAGCTAAAATAGTTTCTCTTGTTAAGATTACTCATATTTGATGATTTGTGAATTCTTTGTACTAACAAAGATTAAACCACAGCACTAAACTTGTCTTAAGAGAGTTCCTCTGCACTTTCAAAAACTAGTTTTGGAAAGCTGTGTCTCTGAGTAGCTGAAGCAACCATTGTTTGTTTGCATGTTTGCTACTATGCTGTCTGGCTTCCTCAATTTCTCCTTTTCTTTAACAGGGAGTCACATCTGTTATTCTGTTTTGGTTTTTTTTTTTCCTAATTTTAATTATGGTTTCCTACAGCCCCAATAATGTTACAAAGAATCCAGATGTTAAAAGGTTCAGTTGCGCTTCCTTATTTCCTTATACTGTACTTTTAATTTCAGAAATTTTCAACAGTGCTTACTATATACCATATGCTCTTTTCACTGTCTGATAGACAATGAGTATTACATAGCATATTTCTGCTTCCCTCTTCAGGGAGTGGGTTTAACTGGGATCTTGAGAAAGAAAGAGAAGGGAGATGGATACAAGTCAGTTTTGACTAAGGGAATGGAAGTGGTTTGGAAAGTCCAGAAGAAAGAAGCAGAGTGCTGATTTTTGCTCACAGTGGTTCATTTGATATTACACTGGTATATTTCTGAAAAGAAAAAAGGCATGTTAAATAAAGCAGGTATATCTAGCTGTAGATTCCAAGCTACAAATGCATGCAGATACAACAGATCCAGAATTTTGTGTTTTGAGGACTCAGTAACATTGCCCAATACTGTATTTTAGGATCAGTTCTTGTTATGCAGGGCTTTACTGCCGAGAGATGGTTTTTGGATCTGGTTGGAAATCAAGTTCGTCTGAGTGCCTGGAAAACTGCCACTACCACCACTCACCACTTCTTTTCTCTTAATATGATGTATGTTCAAATCAGGATGAAAACTAAAGTTTGTTGGGTTTCTTTATTATTATTATTATTATTATTATTATTATTATTATTATAGTGACCCAAAAGAGCCCTGGATACTGCAGATGCTCAATTAAACTATTGCACTTGTCAAAAACATTGCTGTTAGCAGCTGTGAAACTAAGGCTGTCAGCTGCAATGACCAAATGCAGAGTTTTGTACCTGCAGGACTGTATGCAAGGGTACATCTGTTGCTGAGTCACTGACTTGGCACTTTTTAGGATTTGGTACTCTGGAGCAAATCCCTCAGGAAACCTTCCTGCCATTGATTTGAATGAAGGTTTCAGACTCAGTGATCTAGCTTTTTCTGTCAGATCTTTGTTTTGTGAGGGATTTGCAGCCAACTCTAGCAAATACATTGCCATTGATATTGTGAAGTAGCTATAATGTTTTTTCAAAGATATTTGTGGTTCTATACTCTGAAATAAAAGGACAGTAGAGGGGCAGCATCTCATAAGCCATTCTAATTATTTTCCACAGCTACCGTATTTGTTTTTACAGATTCCACTTTTCAGAATGACTGAATTCACCACCCTTTAGGTTCAAAAGTTACATTCAGAAAAGTTTAAAAAGTTGTGTTCAGAGAAATAGCTTTCATTAAACTGTACTGAAGCTGCAAAGAAGGAATAGATTTTATCTTCAGTTCACAAAATATGCACAGTCAAGAAAGCAAGAGGTTGTAGATGGCTTCTAAGTCAGTACTGCACAAGCTCTCATTCTACATGGAAAATTGTGGGACCATATCTTAAAACAGTAATCCACATGGATGCTTCATTCCCTTTTGTTGGAAAGATATGTCAACTTGTGCTCTTTCACTTCTGAAGAAAATAAAGGCAATTGGGTCTCACACCTTACACAAGCTGTTCCAACCTTTTTTACTAACCTAAGCAGATTTTATTGTGCCTCAACTTTTCCACTGCCAAGACTGTATGCAACATCCATCACAAAATGCCTACTATTTTCCTTTCTCCAGGTACTCTATTAGGGACCGTTCTCTCCATGTTGGCAAATGTATTGATTCTGCTACTGAAAGAACAAAGGAACTCAAACAAACAAACAAATGACAAGGCTGTAGGTTGAGGATAAATTACAGCCTATTCTGGGGCTTTCTGGGGGTCCACAGATAATTCTTAGCCCGTTGAAGTTAGTATTTCATCTGATTACAAGAAAAATGCAATACCATGAGCAGTGTGACAATATTTAGCACGCAGTATTTCTCTTTCGACAACCAGAGAGTATCACACAAGTTTTTCTTCAGTACTAATGTGTTATACGCTTGAGCTGAACAGCATATGCCATGGAAGCATGCTCAGACAATTCCTTTTTATAACTCTTGTAGGCGGCAGGCAAGTTAATTTATCCGGTTTGCTATACAGGTTTCAGCTCTTCAAGCTGTAATATTTGTACAGTGACATTAATTCACAAAGCTGTATTTTGTAGACCAAACAGTTATGACTAATTTGGAAAACTTTTCTCTGCACTTTAAGTGTTTGACTTCACCCACTATCAACACCTGTCAAACTTTAGGATCTACTTATCAAGTAATGAAACCTCAGGAATAAAGGTAGCAACCAACTGGCTTTGTTAGAAAATCGGGATGATGACAGCGAACAAGGAAAAAAGTATTGGTACAAAATCTTCAGGAATACAGTGGCTTATTTGACACTGCAGGGGACCATGAAAGGTTTTTCTCCCCTTCAGTTTCTGTGTATAGCTACGTACAGCCTCAGTCTTTACATTTCCTGGGTGACAGGTTTAGGAGCAAACTTGTGCACACTTTTTCTGAGTAGAGAAGGTTTTAGACACCTTTTCATTACCTTCTGTGTTTCCACATCGCCACAGGATGTGATAAATATAATACATTATCATAGAATAGAATCATAGAACAGTTTGGGTTGGAAGGGACCTTGAAAGGTCATCTAGTCCAATTCCCTGCAATGAGCAGGGACATCTTCAACTAGATCAGGTTGCTCAGAGCCCCATCCAGCCTGGCCTGGGGTGTCTCCAGGGATGGGGCATCTACCACCTCTCTGGGCAACCTGGGACAGTGTTTCACCACTCTCATTGTAAAAAATTTCTTCCTGATATCTAGTCTCAATCTACCCTCTCTTAGTTTAAAAGAACTACTCCTTGCCCTATTGCAACAAGCCCTGATAAAAAAATCTGTCCTCCTCTTTCTTATAGGCCCCTTTTAAGTACTGAAAGGCCACAATAAGGTCTGACCAGAGCCTTCTCTTCTCCAGGCTGAACACACTCTATTCACAGTGAAAAGCAAGTGTACCACCCCTTTTCTGTGGAGGCAGAGAAACTATGACTTGTCAGGACCTTATATGCATAATGTCACAGTGAAAGAAGAGCATCAAATCTCTTGCACTTCCTCAAACCTGCCTCTCCCCATTTCTGATGTCCAGAGTATCTATGGGAGGTTCTCATACTTTCATGATCTCTATAAACCACTTTTAATCACTTCCACATGCTTAGAAATGACCATTCAGGTTTGTTGCACCAGGTTTAGTTAGTTCTTTGCAATATTGATATTTCTATTTTATAGATGGGTGAGCTCTGAAGCAAACAAATTATCTGTAGGAAAGAGGACTTTGCAGATAGGAAGAAAGTTAACTATTGTAATATTGGATGATAATTTGAAAAAGTATAGGTCTTGATTACAGTTTATATATGTGTTAATTTAGAATAGTTTAAAAGACACTATTCTCTTCAACATTTAGCTGCTCACTTTTAACTTTTTGATGCCAAAGATCTGCACACAAAATGCAAAAAATTAGCAAGTCAGGACTATAAGGTTTCAGAAAACTGGTAAGGGAGCCATAGTATGCATGTAACTAATGCAAATCTGTTTTAATAATGATTTAATTACGTATTAATGATTTATTCATTACATTGTTTATCCTCACATCTCATCAAAAGTCTCAGGTGTCCCTGCCTAGAAGCTGCAGTTCTTTCAAATGGCCTGGCAGTGTAGCACTGCAGTTTATTGGTATATTTAAGGCCAAAGTTAATGAGATGACACTTTTAGCTGGAGGAGAAGGTCTTTGAAATTTCATAGCATCCAACTTTGTGAATTTTCAAGCTTCCTTGACACCGTAACTGTAAAGCCAGTATGTTATTAAGGAGCAAGTACTGACATGGGAACATAGCACTTCAGTTGGCTTGTTCACATCATAATTAATTTTGAAGTATTAAAAAAAAAGTCTCTCAGAGATGTCTTCTCCCCAGCCATGGAACAGTCCTCCTATTGAATGAGCTGGCAATCTTTTAAGACATTTTTTCCTTAATGTAAAGAGAGTACGCTCACCCTCAAAGTCCTCTGGAGTATTAGTAACAAGCTATGTTTGGCCTCAGTATTGCATAATAAAATGTGCCTTGTTCTGAGACATGGCAGATCACAAGATGTTGTGATTTAAGCCTTATAAACTGTGCACTGAATGTCTGTCTGCAACCCATAAACAGGGAGTGGGTTTTATATCACTGACCATATCAAGGTGTTCATTTACTTGGGCCTTTCTTTTGTTCTTTCCTGCATTACTTTTTCTTTTAAACAACTATAATATGCAAAAGATGATGGGGCAGCACGGTAGTAGATTACTTGATTTCCTGTGTATTAGCACCCATGTTTTCAAAGTTTAATTATGTGCAACGCTTTAACCTCTTTTATAGTTAGCATACAGTCTCCAGGCTACCTGCTGGTTTTGCAGGTTATTAAAAAAGAAAGGCAGAGTAGAGAGTAGTGGAAACTGAGCTTTATTCAAAAAGATGCCATCCTGAATTTTCTTCTGTCATTGCTTGTATTTATTTTCTGCCATCTCACATTTGCACAAATCAGAATTTTCATTAAATCTTATGCTGTGTAAAATAATAAAAATGTACTTTAGATTATAATTAGCAATTGAAATCCCTGAAAGGAGTTTATTGATTCAAGATTTGTGTGGGGTTTATATTTGTTTTTAAGAAAACCCTGGAAATCAGTTCTATTTTTTCTGTTTGTTAATTAGCAAACAAACCTTTTCATGAACATGGTGAGTTAATTCCCATGTTAGTATAAAAATGAGAGATCTTTATGCAGTGTGTAAAATAACACCTGTCTCTTGCAGAGACTCAGTAGATCCATGGTAAAACTGTTCATTTGTTCTCTATTGGGCCTTACAGATTTAATATTACTTCTGCTTTACTACCACAGCTACCATTTACTGCTATTTCCTCTGAGCATTTCCTTCTTCTAAAAGAGGCACAGGAGCAGTTGTTATCATGAAATTAAGCAGACAGATCTTACAGACATAGGTGCCAGGGAGATTCTGTCCATGTAAGTGTGACATCTGCTCTGACCCACAGTGCTGTTGCAGGGACAATTCTGAGTCCCAGGTAACCTGGGCCATCAATTCCCCTGTGTCCTTCCTTGCCAAGATTTGTTTGCAGGCATTCTGCTCATCTCTATTATATGATAGACAGATGGATGTTTATGGAAGGTTTCAGAGCACACTGTTTCTTCCACCTTAAGTTTTATGAATGTCTGCAGATTTTTAATTGCTTGACAAGCCGAGTGTTGTAAACAACCCATATTTTATGCATATGTGAAAGGTAATTATGAGTTTTATGCTGTTATTGATTGCTGGCCTTGAAAAGTTGAGCAGGGGAGGTTAGAAGATTTGAGACTTGGCAAGAATGCATGGCTTCTTTGTGATACATGCTATGTTTGCAGTAAGTTTTATGTCTCAAAAGTGACTTTTAAAAATAAAACAGGTCTGTGGCTGCTCCTCAACAACCTGTAAGTTGCTGGTGAACACATTAGCAAACTCAGCTTTCAAAGGTGGGCCTTGTAAAAGAGGTATCAAACAGCACAAGATTTCAGGCCATATTACCACATTTCATAATTTTACTATTGTTCTCCATGGTTTTATTTAGATGGCTGCATAGCTACCAAATTTTGACCAACTGCTATAAACAAGACCTGTCTAAGGGAAGTCCAGAAGAACTCTGAAGTCTTTGTCCATACCCTGGAGAAAGGTAAAGGTTCAGTCCCAAAAAGCACTAAGCATATTGAAATTCCCCAAAGGGTCAGATACAGGATAACTTTTGCAGTGACCTGCACTATTTTTAAACCACAGGATGGAAGATTATTTATTTTTATAGATAATTCATAGGCTCTGTATCTGAAAATCTGATCATCAGGGCTGGTTGTATAAACAACTTTATGTCTGCTTAAATGGGAGCTTGTCAGAAATACTTGAAAATTCCATGTACTTTTTCTTTCAAAAAGCAAGGCTTAAAAAAAATACAAACTGTTTCTACATTAAGATCAGATTTGACAAGTATAATGGAGTAGGGAGCAAATAGGGTATTTTGATCTACTGTTGAACAGAAGACATGAACTGTTCCCAGTTCCATATCTCCTCGCCTCGCCTCACCTCACCTCACCTGGCCTCCCCTCCCCTTCTTTCCCTTCCCTCCTCTTCTCCTCCTCTTCTCTTCTTCTTCTCTTTCAATTTCCAAAGAGAGACATATCCGTTCTTGCTGGAAACTTAGAACCAAGTGCATATAAAGTCCATCAGTACCCATTGTTACCCTGAAAATACCTTAAATTCCCAAGTGGGCTTTCTGAGTCTGTGTCACCAGAAACACCGAAACACAAGAAGTATGATGGAATCACGTTGCAAAACTCTCAGCCCTTTCTGATGTTAAGAGCAAGAAGGAAGGCTAGTGGGGGTGGGAAAGGAGGGAGAGGTGCTTGTTGTTTTTTATTTTTTTTGTAACCAGTTCTATGTTAGAACTGTTTAATTTTGAATACAGATTGCTTCCTGAGGTCAGTGTATTTTTTTACACTTTAGTGAGAATCCCTACAGATATTGTGATTATGTGCCTCTCATGTAAATAAAGTGTTTTTCTACTGTTGAAGTGACTCTTCATACATGTATTAATATATTTCAATACAAAGGGAAGCAATGCTGAATTCAGTCACCTCAGGGTAAATAAGGAAGTGTATTTAGGATGGGAGAGTGGGTACAACTAATATAGCAATTGAATGTCAACATCACATTCTCCTCTCTGCTGAAGTCTAACAAAGATGACGTTTTTTTCCTCTAATTGCTTTCTTGTATTTCTTCAATATGGAAACCCAGCAATCATTCTTTTTCAGAGATTCCAGTTCTGCAGCACAGACCCCTTTTAGACTGTTTTTGCTAGGTGGTTGCAGGGGAGAAAAGATTCAAGCTGACCTATGAGAATAATTGCCTCCTCTCAAACCACTTCTATTCTATGGTAAAGTCTATTGTTTTGTCAGACACCTTCACTAACTTCAAAGGGTTCTGTGCTGAACTGCAGGTGGATTTTGGATTGTTTGTTTGTTTGTTTGTGGTTTTGTTGTGTTTTTTGTTTGTTTGAGGGTTTTTTTGTTTTTTGTTTTTTGTTTTTTTTGAGGGGTGTGGGTTTTGTTTGTTTGTTTGCCGTCATTTAGAAGTATTGTCTTTGCAAAGGAGATTTAGCTACCGTTTAGTTGCTTTAGTACTTTTTTTCATTTAGTACAATTGAAAATAGGAGTACAAGTGTAACTTCAAGGTTAGATGAACAAAACCTGTGATCGCTATTCTACTGAAAAACTTTTGCTGAGAACCCGTTTGTCAATTTTGTCATGTAAATGATAGTAGATTAAAAATATTGGGTCATAGTGCCCTTTGCATTCTGTTAAGAGCTAACATGTGTATAATTATAAAAGCAAATGTGCAGAAGGCAATCACGTAAATACGAATAAAGGTTTCCTAGTAGCACAGCTAATTTCATGTAAATAACTCATCTTAATCTGTTTTAATTAAAAAAGTTCAATTACAGAGAGCAGGTTAAGTTGATCAGCATGTTCAGATAAACACTGGTATATGTCATCCAGAAATAAATAAATAAGAGTGAACTAATCTATCTAAAGAAATCCAAAAATAGTGTCAGATAACAAGAGCTGATTTAGAATACTGACACTGAATATATGTTACTGGATTCATCCCAGGCAGTTAGAAAGTGAAGGACAGCTGAAAATACAGGGTGCTTCAAAATGATGGACTTTGAAAGGCATTTGGGACGAATTCAAGTATTGTCTCAGTCTCGATACTCAAGTGTCTTTGTCTGTACAACATGTGGGGGGAGCATAGAGCATTTATAAAAAGGTTATCACATCTTGACAACTCATTAAATTGTTTGTAAAATTTTCTGTAATTATAACATATTGCCATAATGAAATATACTGCTTTCAAACTGAGTTCATCTTTTTGAAACACCATGTACTTCCAACTAAAAGCAAAGCAAAACAAAATAAATCTTTGACTGCAGTCCCATCACATCATGCATGCCTGGTTCTTTTGTTTGGGAAAGTTCTCCACCAGGGACCTTCCCTTCCCTTCCCTTCCCTTCCCTTCCCTTCCCTTCCCTTCCCTTCCCTTCCCTTCCCTTCCCTTCCCTTCCCTTCCCTTCCCTTCCCTTCCCTTCCCTTCCCTTCCCTTCCCTTCCCTTCCCTTCCCTTCCCTTCCCTTCCCTTCCCTTCCCTTCCCTTCCCTTCCCTTCCCTTCGTATCCAATATTCTTCATGTACTCATATACCTTTCACTACTGAGGGCATTAAGCAAAGGCTCACTCTGGATAAAACAGATTTTCAGGTATTGAAAAGAAGTAGTAGTGAATTGGTAGTAAATGGTGATTTGATAATTACCTAGAAAACGATGGAAAACTGCAGTTTCCTATTACTCAAAGACAAGAAAAAAAATGTTTCAAAACAGAAATTTGAAACAGAATGGTCTAAACACTAAGTGAAATTTCCAATTTCTACTCTTCTTATAATAACTCAAATATTTTAAAATATTTCTAAAAATTAAAGATTAATAGAACCATCATCAGTATGGAAAAACAATACATAATGAATGGATCAACGGGGGGCTTTTTCCTGCAAAGTGGATTAAAGTCCACTTGAGAATAGATTAGAATTGGCTTTTTAATTTTAAATGGCATATTTTTTTTCCTGCTATCCTTTGAAGATAGTATTTATGTGATCACATTTTCTGTTCATCTCCTGCTCCAATAAACTTTTGACCTTTCAAGCAATTTTAAGCTGAATTTGACAAAGGATTAGAGATCTCAAAGCCTCTATCAGGCTCTTAAAAAAAAATATTATCGACCAAGGATGGCAAGGATCAAGGGAGATGATGGTGAGCTGTGAATTTCATGCCATTGTTAAACATGAGGGGATCTATCGATGTTCTCATATGACTGTTACCCTTTTTTTTACTACACCTACTGCAAAGAAAGGTGAAAATAAAACAAGCAAAGAAACCCCACAAAACAAACAAACAAACAACCAACAACAACAACAACAAAACAAAACAAAAAGGTGGTTTTTTTTAAAGTATGTATATTTATGTTGTAACCCTATCACAAAATTTTTAAGAAGGTCCATGTGGTTTTGGTGCAGTAGTTGTTGGTATTAAGTCATTTTTATCAAAAAAGTCAACAACTTCAGCAGATCTTAGAAGCTTAAAACTTCTCAGTGCATGTCTAACACCCTCACAGGTGACAGGATATAGAAGTTTCATGTTCAAATTCCTGCTGTATTTTGGTTCAAACCAGGCATTTTCCAAATGCATCTTGAATTCTCTAGCTTTCTAGGCTGTCTCATTTGTACTAATGAGTATTTAATTTTTCACTGGAGGTAAGATATTGCGAATGGTACAATACAGCCTGTAGCTCCATAGACACCGTATTACAGAGAAAATGTAGATGAATCAGTCCGAAATTGCTTACAGAATATTACCAAAGAAATCTGGATTTTATTCTAGTGTGGAAAAGGTGGAGCAGAGAACTACCTGCAGCCCAGGGAGGACCCCACAATGGAGCAGGTGGATGCTCAAAGGAGACTGTGACCCCCATGGTGAGCCCACACTGGAGCAGGGAGGACCTGCAGACTTGTGGAAAGAAGAACCCAGGCTAGATCAGGTTTTCTGACAGGACTTGTGACCCCATGGGGGACTCACACTGGAGCAGTCTGTTCCTGAAAGACTGTGTCCTGTGGAAGGGACCAACACTGGAGCAGTTTGTGAAGAACTGCATCCCATGGGAAGGACCCACGTTGGAGAAGTTTGTGGAGGACTGTCTCCCATGGGAGGGCCCCCATGCTGTAGCAGGGGAAGAACGTCAGAAATCCTCCCCCTGAGGAGGAAGGAATGGCAGAGACCACGTGTGATGAACTGACCACAACCTCTGTTCTCTGTCCCCCTGTGCTGCTCAGGGACAGGAGACAGAGAAACTGGAAGTGAAGTTGAGCTTGGGAAAAAAGAGAGATGGGAGAAAGATGTTTTAAGACTTGGTTTTATTTCTCATTAACCTATTCTGATTTGATTACTGATAAATTGAATTAATTTCCCCAAGTTGAGTCTCTTTTTCCCACAACAGTAATTAACGAGTGATCTCTCCCTGTCCTTATCTTGATCCATGCTCCTTCCTTTATATTTTCTCTCTCCTGTGCAGCTGAGAAGGGGAGTGATAGAGCAGTTTTGGTGGACACCTGCAATCCAGCCAAGGTCAAACCACCGCACCACAAAAGGACATAGCCGAAGTTATGTTGTTCAAATTATTTTATTCAAATTATTATGTTAGACTGAAATTAAAAAAAAAAAAAAAGACACAAAACTTCAAACAAAACCTTTCAATTAAGGCCACTCATCCCATGACAGAAGATGAAGTATGTTATTTTTATATCTTCCCCAGGTTTTATTATCTTTAATCATACATCTTCCTGCTATTTTTCTGCTATAAACAGTTGATTTAAAGACTTGGGAGATAGGGGTACATTCAGTAGTGTGATTGTTCTGTTAGAATCATAGGCTGTGCTGAAAAGCTGTGGGAAAACATACAACTTGCTAAACATATTACAGATTTACTCTCTTAGGTGAATATGTAACTGTCAGTTGCAATGAGACGCCGTGTTTTCTGGTTTCAGACACCTTCCATTAAAGGTGTAGACCCTCTTCTACCCAAATAGGATCTGGTGCATTGAGATTTGTGTTTGTGGTTAAGTGCATGTGTGCCCACAACATGGTTGGATGCCTCCATCTACATGAAGAAAAAGGGAAGCTTTCTTATAGTACCTGTCAATCTGAGAGCCGGTTTAGTGGGAGAGATTGAGAGTTACACTCTATTGTGTCGTATGATCAATTTGAAAATGAAGTCATATAAAAACACAGCAGTGTAGTTCTTCTGTGCTTCATAGTTTTTCCCTACTTTCAGCAGAATGCTATTTACAGCAAGCAATGGATTGAAAAGCATATCTACCTGAGATCAGCACCTTCAGTGCTTACTAGCAGACTGACCTCCTGGTTGATGTATAGAGTACAAGTTTTTCTTAAAAGTTCAATAAGGAGGACTGAAATTGATGTCTTCACCCTTGTGGTACTCTCTGGTATGTTCAGCTGAAAAAAAAAAAATAAAAATTACTTCCTATTCTAGAAAGCATACAAAGTATATACATCTGCCCTAGACTTTAGTAGCAGCATTTTTTTTAACGCAGCTACAAAACACAGTCATGTCTGTAAAGGTGCCATCTGGAAGAATGCACACAAATATTTGGAAAATATTTGGAGTTTGCTGAGGAGTTAAACCAGTAAGAGTTGGGAGCAATGCTACCCTAAAATGCTGGGTTTAACAGGCTTTCTGTTTTGGGGAGAGGTATCGCTCAAGTAAAGAGAGGATGTTAGGGTAAGATTTAATCTTGTTGGCAGAGTTTTCACATTAACCTTGCCCTGAATTCTTTTGAAGATATGTTATATCTTTCTAAAAGTCTTCTGTTACCAAGTCAGTGTGCTGTAAGCAGAAAAGTATTGTGGGTCTCAGTGGAATGAGTCTTTTCACTATGAGCATCAGCTTTTACTTAAAATAACATCATTGTCATTCTCTAGGAGGGAAAAAATAACAGCTGACTCTCAAGAAAAAAAAGCCATCAGCATGTTCTGTAAATATAGATGAGAAATGTCCAATATAATAACTGTAAACATCCTGTGCAAATATAGGGTTGCAATACTAGCAAAACAGTGTAAATGCTAAAACCCTGGTAAAGATGAAAAAAATCAATTTCAGTTTTTCCCCATGAGTATATTGCTATACAGAGCATTGTCTCTAGGTACCTATCACTTTTCAGAGCTAGCTTCTGTGGGGAAAAGCAGATGAGGCACATGCTTTGCCAGTAAGCAGCGCGTTATAGGCATTTAAAAACACCAAAGATGGGATTTAGCTCATTCATCTGAGCTAGCTGTCATTAAAAAGGCAGTTCTATTTTTATGTTTTACAAATCAGGCATTGTAAGAGCTGATAATCACTTACTTGCCTAAAAAAACCTTATGGCATGCAGTTTGTTCTCAAGAGTACACTTAGAGCAAACTGTGATCAAAACAGAGGAAAGCATATTTAAGAGGGATGCTAGCATGGAGCCCAAGGACACTTCTGAAAATCATCATTGTGCTTCAATCACCAGCATTTTGTTGTACCATATACACCTGAAAATAAATTAAATGAAGTGGGACTTCATTGTTTATGCAAAACCAATATTTCAGCAACTAGCAGACGGAAACTGAGAAAAAAAAAAAATCAATATACCTCTGATATAAACATTCCTCTACTCAAAGGTCTTTTTATTGATCCCAGGCATTGGAATATGGCCAAGCAGTAAGGGGCTGTGAGTCCAGTACTAGCCCCTCAAACTTCTGCCCATCCTGAACATGTTTTCAATAAAAATCAGATAGTCTCCTACTCTCCCTGCTTGTCTCTCAGCTTGGAACATCCATATACATCCCTTTCCTTTGCAGTTGATGACAGACTGCAGCTGTCTCCTCCTTGATGCCTTGAAGCTGTCTCTCTACTACAGCTTATGCTGCAGGACCACTAGATAAATCAATATTTTCCCAACCTCCTAGTCATTGATCTTTTCTCCAGATCCTGATCCCTATTTATTTCCTCCTGCTGGATAACTTTTATATCTATGTCTTAGTATGCACAGGCTTCCCCAAACTTAGACTGTATCTTTTAGTCACCCTGAAATTGTGGGAAGCCTGTAGTACCACCAAATATGAAAATACATGTCGTTCATTTTCCCAGCACAAAGCAGCACCACTTTCCTCTATTCAGGAGAATGTATTCAGCTGAAGCTTTAAGTAGTCTTTAGACAAGCAGAATGAGACAAATAAACTTGTCATTAGGATGTTCCATGAATGGCTTCTAAGTAAACTGGGTGCTCCAACAATCAAAACTATGTGTTGACCTTGATTGCCTAGGAAGGAAGACACTTACTGAAAGAAACTCTTATGAAGATGGGAGTTTTTTTGAATTTACATTCAAACCAGAAAATGCCACGTACTGAATCACCAATGCTACTACCTACAACTCATTACTCATTCTTATTATGTTTGATAGTGTTTATTCTTAATTTTAACTCTTTGACATGAAATAACTTCTGTGTGTGAACTTGTGTGACTGCAATTAGGATCATTTTATTAATGTTCCACATTCTAGGAACAAAAATAAAAGAAGATATTTTTCAGAAAATATCATGCCATGAAGTCTTGGAAATAAAGCGTCCTATTTTTTGTCATTGGAGGTACATGGTCACTACCATTCTAGGTTGTTTTCTTCCTAAGATAAAACCAAACCATTCCCAAGCCCATGTTTTAAGTGCTGTTGCTGAAATTTAGAGAAAACAGTATTTAGGGAGTAATATTGCCCTTAAATAGCATGTGTAACATGATCACTTTAAAATTAGGTGTGTCAAATGTAAGGAAGAAATCATGTTTTTATTAAATCACTGAAGGCAGGTCCAGCTACAGTGCCTGTGTGTTTCCATATGTAAAAATATATGACATTTTCTCCCTAGTCTTTCTCTATAATGAATGGACAGAAGTAAGCACTTATAGAAATTTAGATTCTTCTGCTCTGTTTTATACTTCAATATGCAATAAATCATGCATTATAAATGCTGATTTCTCCCCGCTGAAGAAGGGCTATATATATTCTCCATACAACAAAAATAAGGATGACATTCAAATGCAGATGTCTTCATTTGGAGCATGAGGAGTTAGATAGACTCCTATTCCCACATGAAAAAACATATATTCCTGTAGCCATGAATGCAGATTTATAGTACTCGCAAGAGTTGTCAGGTTTGCAAATCTTTCAGCACAAGTATGAGCTCAATTTGAGTGTCAAGTCACTTATTTTGTAGCCTGAATAGGAATGACACCTTCCTAAAAATCTGTCCCTTTTTTGAGACGCTGAGCCCATCAGAAACTGACACATTTGACCCTGCATATCTTGAGAAAAGCACCAAATACAAACTGGTCAGAAGTACTAAATAAAAGCTCTTTTGATCAATTACTATTGATTTTTGAAGATATAACTGAACAATTATCTTCTTCTTAACAAAAAACTGATCAATACTAACAGATAAATTAAACAAGGATAACTCCAGGAGAACTTTGAAGACGATAAAAAGAATATTATATAGACATGTCCGGAAGAAATGTCTTTCACAATACAAAGAACAACTTAAACAGAAACAGCCATATTTGTGAAGTGCTGTGCTTACTCTTGATTATAAAGAGACCCATGATATGAGTGTGAATGTCTTGTCTGAGTTCAATAACAAAAGATCCTTGCATTGGCTTTGATGGACAAGATATGGCAAGGTTCACTTTCTCAGCTCATTTTGAAAAGTTCAAGGGAGTTTCAGTCACGTTCTCAATTGGTCATTGTTATGCTATTGAAATCAATGGCATATCACAGGTTGTTCTCCAGTGATACATTACTTTTTCTCCACCTCAGTAAAAAGATTTGATTTTTTCTTGTTCCAAATCACTTCAGAGAGGTTATATAATTTATCTGGTTTTATTATTAAGCATTTTTCCTCTTTCCTTTGGAAAAGCCATACTGTAAAAAATTCTCTCTTTTCAAAATGATCCTTGACATCCATCTATAAATTTCTTCCGGTCTTACAATATGTTTTATATCTGGGCCTTTTTAACTGGAATATATATCACACACTAGAATAAAAATCAAATAGCAGGGGGGGAAGCAATGAATAAAACCATAAAGGTCTCATACCCACACTAACACGGAGAAATGGTAATATCAAGAATATGATCTGGATCTGAAAGTCAAGCTTGAGATTGCTTATTCTTAACATTTAACATCTCTGTCTATTTTCTTCCTGTTTTTCTTTATAGAAACTTCCACAACATAACACATCAAATAGGAATTTTACTTTTTTTCTGTGTTATAAATGTAGTCCATATCTTTCTCTTTCCTCAGGATGCCGCACTTCAAAAAGTGAAACAAAGTGTATCCCAGCACCCATTACATTCTGGTTTGATCTCTAGGCACAAGCTAAATTATTATGAAAATGGATTTGGTTATTACAAAACAGCACATAGTATTTACACTTTTCTTTCTCCTCTTACAGACTTCTCCAATTTATATTGAAGATAAAGGATATGCGAATATCAAAATGTCCCATCAGAAGTGCTTTCCACATAATTCATTTACGTAGCACTAGTAAACTAATACTGGAAGTCATTCGAACATTCATTAATATTGTATTCTGTTTTTTTTTTATTTATTTGTTAAAGGAAGTGTGGTGCCAGATCTGTAATTCTAAAGATAATAGTCTTTTGTCCAGATACATCCATATTACCAGCTATAGTATTGTTTCTCTGGGACAACAGCTCAGCTGTAAGATTTGTTCATCTGACAAGTCTCTTTTTCTCTAATTTCACCCAGAACTTCTCACAGTCAGAATAGTTGCTTTAAAATAGTCTGTTTATGTGAATCTGAATAGAGGCCTCTTAGCCATGCTACCTATATCAGTCTGTCAATGTTTTTTGAGACATTTTGGCTGTTAAATTCAGTAATATCATACACAGGGGAAGAACCACATGCATTTACTACGGTGACCAGAAATATTTTTCCGAATAGATATTTATACTTACTTAATAAAACCTTTTGCAGCTCTCTATAAAAGGCAGGGAACCTTACCTTTCTTTTAACAATTGAATGAACAGCTGCAGAATTAAAATTTAGGTTAAAAAGCTGTGATCTTCCTTTTAGTTTATATAAAGATGCTACCTGTTATTTGAATTAAATCAGTGAAAGACTCTCCTTAGACTTTACTGAGAGTAAATCAGCCAGGGCACATGTCTGATTTCAAGATGGACTTGCAGAATACCCTAGTGAGGTCAATGTCCACGTTCCTAGCAATTCTTTATGCAGAAGCCTGGAGAGGGTTGACTAGAGCACTGTGTTACTCACTATGCTTTTAAGTAAGATAAAATATAGTGTATACTTTATCAAAATTATTTGAACTTCTAATGACTTAAACCATTTGCAACAGAAAGTCAGGACTTCATTCCTTCTTCTCTGATCTGTTTTCATAAAAATGCTTTAAAGTACAGAAAAGATCTGTTATAGAGAGGAGTTGCTGCCTTAATCTGTACATGACTAATTAAGAACACCTCAATGTTTGTTAGAACATTAGTCACAATCTAGCCATATATAAATGTTTGAAATCATTGGCCTGCACTAAGAGCTTTGTGAGGTTTCTAAAAATATTCAACTGTGCTATGTCACGCTTTTGTTAATTCTTTCCCCTGTATTCAGCACAGAAAAGGTTGCTTTGGAATCAAATTAGAGACTGTATACCCACTCTTTCTTTCTTTCTTTTTTTTTTTTATTTGGTCCTACTGGTAATTTGTTTGTTTGGTTCAGTTTTTCTTGGGTTTGGGGGTTATTTTTGTTTGTTTATTTTAATGTCATGAAGCTATTGACTGTGGCTTTGCTGTCAGAAAATTCCATTTGTGTATGTATTCTTTACTTCTATTTCATAAGTATGATTTATGACTTGCCTTTGAATGCATTCATTTTATCTTGTACTAACTGTGAATTTGAGATAGAGCTATACTAATCTGTCATCTTCTGCTACATAAAGTTTTCTTCTCTATGCTTCCCTTCCATTTATTGTGAAATGCATAGCCTACAGACTAAAACTGACTGTCCGCTCTGCCAAATAATGACAGCTGACAACACTAGTGAATAGATCTAATGTCTGTGTATGCAAATAAAACACTTCCTCATAATGGACATAACAAATAAAAAATTACAGGGAAGTCCTAAATGGAAAGAAATACAAAGACACTTTTATTACGTCAGGTGCTTCCTAAGGGCACCATTTGCCAATTTTGCTTCACTGGAAAAATAACCAACATTTCTCAGAAAGATCATGAAAAGAAATTCACCTTAACATCTGTGAATAATATTTTTTTAATGTATTTAATATAAAAATATACTCAGAGCTTGAAAATAGTTAAAAATTTGTTCACCCTAAAGCCTTTCCCTGCATTACTGGAAAAATCAATTACTGAAAAATAATGTGTACAAAAATTACCTGTTTTGCATAGTCCTACTTATTATATCAGAATGTAAGTGTAGCTAAAAGGAAGCAGGTGATTAGTTCTATTTTAAGGAAACCTGAATTTCTAGGCTGTTATTTAAAACACTGTTTCTATCCTTATGGTTGGCTGTAGCAGCAGAGTTACCTTGCTAAACTCAAATTCTTCCAAGAGCATGTTCCGTTGAGTCAAATTCTGTCTTCAGCAGTCCTAAGGAAATTTATTACATGATTTATTTTATTACTTATTTAGATCTATTATGCGGCTCATTACTTAGAGAACAATAAGATATTCAGTTAAATAATAGCTATATATGAGTGATGGTATGTAACATATACTAGCCCAGACCTAGCTAGTTTCTTATTAGCTTCAATTCATTTAATTCAGCAAGGTTCTGGAAAAATAGTTTTGGAGTAATGTAGGGTTTACCAAAAAAAATAAAAAAGTGCATTTAAATGCCTAAGATGCCCATACTTTGTCTCAGGTATTGAATTAAGAAGTTGTATTACAGTTTGGCTTGTGGACTTTAAGTAATCATCAGTTTTATGCTTGAGGTATGGAGGTAATAAAGTATCACTAAGAAATAGGTGAACAATGAAAAGTAAGAGAAGGATGTGAAGGGAAGTAAAAAGTGAAAAACCCTCCAGGACAGAATGCAAGAGGAAAAGAAAAGGAAGAAATTAGCTTTTCTGTCTATAAAAGATTTTGTAGAAGAAAAAATTTGATGTAACTGAAAAGTATTTAAATTGAAAGGGCTTTCTTATTAGGATGTTCATGAGCAATTCCATAAAACTGGAAACAAATCTTTCCCTATGAACACCTTGCCACAGTACCTTGCCTACATAAGGTAACAATCCTCTTTAGTATTGGCAGATCACACCAGGGTGTGAAAGCAGGATACAGGCAAGCAGCTGGGTGTTCATGCTCCCTCCCTCTCCCAGCTTTCAGTGCTTCTACACCTGATAAAGAGTTGGTGGAATTGACTAAAAGTTTTTCCAAGTTACTAAAGCTGCACAGTAATCTGAAAGAACAAGGTAAAAAAACCTAAAACACCCCCCCGAAAAAGAAAAAAAAAATCAACAAAACTAAGAAAAAACACACAGAAATGAAATATTCTTTCATTCATCTTAGAATGAGATATAATTATTGATATTTTGTAACTTTATATTCTACTATGAAACATTTTATAGAAACAGAAGTCCTTGAGAAAATTTGCTTGGTAAGTAGATATGCTATTAAGGGAAAAGAGTTCGTTACCATAACAGCTTTTTATTGACCCTTTTATTGAACATGAGAATCTCAGAAGTACTCTGTATTGTAATGGTATTTTACAGTTATAAAGTGGACAGAGGAAGTGAAACATAAAACTGTTTTTTCATATTTAGTGGGAAATACTACACATTCAGTTTCTGAAAAGCAGTTTTCATTTCTATTATATTTAAGAACTTCTTTGCACCTTCTGAAAGCCAGCAAATATGAAAAAAAAAAAGAAAAAAGATAGAAAGGTATTTTCTACAGCTTTCCATCTCTGTCCCAGATTTCTCCTTCGCTGCATGCAGACAATTATCAGACTTTCCTGCTACTGGTCAAAAAATGTATTGTGAAGGTCACAGGGTTCTTGGTGAATTTTTGTTGCCCTCCAATGGGGCTGAAGCAGAGTCCGTTAATCCAGGTACATCCATGGCTGGAAGAGGTAGCAGAGTGCAGATCCAGACCTAAAGGCGAGTTGGAAAACTTCTCACAGCAGCTTGTCTTTAGAATCATGCTGAGGCCATTCTTGAATAGTCTTTCCAGAACAATGCTGTGTATGTCTTTTAATGTGCACCCCTCATAATGCTGTCAGTGCAAAACTCGGTACTTGAAAAGCCTAAAACTCTTTGATTCTGTGTTCAACAAGCATGCACTGTTGTTCAACAACTGCTGAAGAACAAACATTTAAAAAAAACCAATAAATGGTCTTTCATTGACTGACTTCTGCTAAAGAATTCAGCACATCATGATAACCTTCTCTGAACCACTTGTCTCAAGTACTGCACATTAGAAAGACATTATGAAAAGGGTTAGGTTTTGTCTAGGTCTTACACAGACATGCTTACTATGTGTTTAGGAGAAATAATCACCATAGGTTTTTCAGTTGCACCAGCGAAGCCTCAGGGGAGCAAAAAGGCTTGTGCATGTTTGGACAGAATTTTCCACAAAGTAAGGGAACAAAGCTGATGAGATCTGACAGTGCCCAGTGGGGATGGGATAAATTCGTTGACAGAAGTAGAATTTTAAGTTTAGTCACAGCATAAACAAAACCTCTACTTCAAATTGTCTATCTTTCACTGCGACAGATCCTCAGAGATGCTTCCCTTCACCTTCGTTAATCACATGCAAAGGTTGTTAGACAAGCAGATCTTTGTTGGTCACTGATTTTTGTTGGTCACAAACTAATGCCTTCTGGGTCTGTGCTGCAGTTACTTCTCCAGCAAATCTGTTAAGCTTATTCTCAGGTTCCCTTTATTGGCATTTAGTTCATTGCTACTATCTGTTGGATTATCCATTATTTTTTTTTCCAATTAAAGCAATCATTAATACTCTATGTTTAGTTCAAACGACATTAGGATATTTTTGCAACCTACACATTTTAGACATCTGGACAATACTATCTGCAAATGGTCTGGGTGCAGATTGGGATTTCTTTTTCCTCTTTAAGGTTTAGCCTTTTTTAATTAGGGTCACATATCTCATGCATGTCTTGTAAATATTATAGGAAGGCTTCCTGACTGTGCCAGGACTGCCAGATCAGGACCACAGTAAAGGAAGGTTTAATGGCCAGGAGTATCTAACCTGCCAACCATCAAGGAAAAGAGATTCTGACCCTTCTTTTGAGTGTTGGCTCGTCTATCCCTGGGTCTGGCAGACAATCTGCCCAGAGCAGATTGCAAAGTTGCCTGAGAAAAGACATCAGGAACCAATCCTGTTCTACCATTGCCTAACTTTTACTTTCTATAATTGATTATGAATAGAAAGAGGAAATAGGTAGGATGAGATCTAACTTAGGAGAAAGGAAAGGCTGCAGCAAAATCAGTACAGGAAAAATGAAATAAAGTCTTTTTTACTGAATTCCTCTTGTGAAGGGTGACGTTTGCCTGCTTAGTGTGTATATATAATACTTGAATCTGTTCTGCCTGAGGAGTCAAGTATTTCAGGTCTGATTTAACTTTTACAAACACATAGTAGGATGATGCAGGCACGTGTACCTATACATGCATGCTATAAGAATATTAGGTCAGTAAATAAAAGAATCTGGATTGTCTGACAACACAGAATACAAACTTTGTGCTGGATCCTTAAGATATTTTTTTTTCTATTGGACCAATTCCCTTTTCCTGCACTCTCTTTTCTTGATCGCTGTGTTGTAAGATACATTGAGATTCTGCTTCCTTTAACTCACAAAGGGGTGACAAGTAGGGCATCTCCAAGGAAGACCTAATTTAAAGACCACATTAGAGTCTTCAGCTTAGTGTAATACTATAATAAACTCTACTTCTTATCTCTGCTCTGAATACCACTAGCCTTTTCAGGTTTTTTTTACCCTCCCAAAGTACACAGCTGTAGATGAGAAGGCACATGCAAGGCTTGTCTCTGGAGCTCCCAGGAGGTCAGTTGTCTGTATAGCGCAAGAGCCGTAAGGAGGTTTGCCTGAACACCAGCCTGGGCATCTCTGCTGCTGCATGGCCATAGGGCAGTCAGACAAGCCTGCCTCTAGCAGCTGTGGCTGAGCAGCAGGAGGGAGGCTGTCGGGCTGCCCTGCAAAAGCAGCGGGAAAGGGGATGTAGAAGGATATTCATGCTCGGTGTGCAGGCCTGGGAAGATCTGCCTGTGTTTGTAGTTGTTCTGGCTTGGATTTAGCAGATCTGTGGGTTTTCCTGTTCTATCACTGTGGAGAAAGCTGCTATCCTCACTGGCAAATCTTCTTTAGTCATAACAGCTGTTGTCTCTTTTCGACTCCTATTTTAGGAGATGATTTAAGAAAGCATTTGAGAGCCTTAATGAGGACAATAAATGATCCCAATGGAAATGATACGCAAATTTATTTTTTTTTAGTACTTTGATGAATCACATTCTCAAGCCTTATATCTAACCACAGTGGTAGAACCACACTTTTCCTACTGCTAACCACTTCCCCCCCACCAAATAAATTTCGTTTGGGCACAACCGATGCTTTTCCAGTAACCTACAGGGTACTCCAGTTGAACATTTCTGTGCTTCAAATATATGCTAGTCAATTGCTAAGAAGAGTAATGAATCCTTAAGTGTACATAAGAATGATTTATGGCACAATGTGAATTTACAGCCCATTACAGGAAATAATTACATTCCACTAATTACAAAATTTAATAAGTCACTCCAGCCTAGGAAACAGCATTATGAACAAGCAGATTAGCAGTCACACACTCAGTAGTATTAAAAACACGAGAAGCAGTTGGCTGAAAATCAGTTTGCCATTTGACCCCAGCTCAATTCAGAGATCTAATTCACGACAATGTTGTTATTGAATTAGTTTTCTCCACTCTCAACTTTTCTAAAAACTTGAAGGAAGTGGGTTCATTAAAGAGACTGACTAGAAGTATGTTAAGAAACTTGCTTCATTAGTTCTCAAAAGTAGTATGTTTCTGATAGAGTTCTTCAGGAGAAAATAAAAAAAAAAGACTTTTGCCCATAGTGTGAGCAGTTTTTGTAAGGCATATGTAATAATACACTTCATCCTATGGGGTGCAAAACCGCTCTTTTGTTACACACTGTTTCTCATACAGGTGAGCAGTGTAGGACCTACTTCTTTCCTTTGAAATGTATAAATGATTAGTAACTGTCAGAATCCGTTTTGTAAATGTCGAGAATAAAGCCCAATGTGTTTGCTCTGTGACTTTCAACTGAGAAGCAGACAGTCTTTATTTTACTCTTTGATACCTGATTCACCTGTCAGGCACTTGCACACAGTGGTGTGGTCTGCAATTTCTATATGTGAGATACGGACCTAGGAGACAGATTTTATGCTAGGATCTGTTTAATAAAACAGGAAAAATGACAAGGACAATTTCGGTTTGATAGAATAGCATCTAATAGGAAGTACAGCATACTAATTGAAACAAATAATTTGATCCAGCTTGCATTATATTTAGGGAACTGAACATGATGCAGAAAGAAAAGCCACACACTGTGTGAAGTGTTCTGTTTAACCTTCATAACAACCCTTGCAGTTTTCAAGAATAGCTGCTTGACAGATTAGTTGTTCTGTGTTGGACTTGGGAAAGTAAAACCATCTTTCACTGACCAAAAAAGTTTGAACTTAACAAGATTCAGGTGGCAAGAGCAGATTGTAAGCAAATTTTCAGGCAGTGGGCATATAATGGAAGTGTATGGCAAAACTGTTATTTTTGGATGCATGCATGTTTCAGAAGAGATGTTAAATGATAATACTATCCAGAGCTGATGAATTTGCTTGGAGAATGAGACAGCTTCAAGGGCACAATCAGTTAAACAAGGGCTCATTTAAACACAATTGAAGCTTTTGTTTCTGTAACTTTACAAATTCACATCATTATGAAACCAGGAAAGCAACATTTGAGCTAGTAGTGGAGACTCTTCTCACATACACAGAGTTGCAAATGATGCTCTTGATCTCACCAAGACATAGCAGAAAATAAGCATAGTCTTTTTCAGAACACCAAAAATCTTATTATGTGTTTGAAGACAAAAGTATTGTGTTAAGTTCCTCAACCAGTTTCATTTTTTTTTGCAAACAGCTGATCTGAGAATAAAGATTTTTAATATTTCTTTTTAAACAAACTGCAAATTTAAGATTTTACCAAAGTTGTTTTATATTTTTCCTCCCTTGAACTGGAAAATAAAAACAATCTTATTCCAGAATTAAACCACACATACTTAAATGCCATTGGGCCTCACTGTTACAGCTCTAGCTAAGCTGATTGGTCTAAATGTCTTTCATGAAGGAGGCTCAGAGACTGCCATCTCAAAGGCTGGTAGGCCGCCCTCATCAAAATACTTACTGGCTTTTAAAAAAAAAAAAAAAAAAAAAAATTATGCATCTATTATGGCATTATATTGGTTTTTGAATCTGAATCTAACGTTCTGGATTTACTTCATCTCCATCCCCATTTGGAATCATGTGTTAAAGCAATCTGAAGAAAGGTGCAGGTAGAACCACTTTGATTTACTAAGGAAACAGTCAATAGCAATCCGAGGGTTTTTTTGTTGGATATGTGTTTTTGACACTTCTTCCTTGAACCATGCAATGTGGGCATTATTTTTTTTCTGTAATAGAAGGAAGGTGCTGCCTTGGTATTTGAGAGAAAGAATACCTATGAAAAAGTAAACTAAGTTCTATTTTGTTCATGTCTAGAAACAGCCTGGGCCTAATGTCAGAGGAATTGCAATAAACTGAAAGCAGCATCAGGTTCACAATATTTACGTGTACTAATCTTGCCTCTACAGCCCAGCTGCCTTCTGGAACTCAGCATATTCTTTGATTTTGATTCAGCTTTCTCTCTCTCTGTGCCTTGCCTACTTGCTTCCCTAAGATTATCAGTTAAGCAAGAATGTCAAAAATTGTATACCTTTAATTCTCTTTTAGTTAATCCGATTCCATCAGGTGCAATGATTTGCAGATGCTTTGTGAAAAATGCATTTGTTTTCTACCTGGTAATCCACATGCAGATTGAGGAAGCTGCACTTTTGGGTTGAATATTTACCTAAAGGAACCTTTCAAAAAATGGTAGAAGTAAAAGCTGATGCATAGAAACCAGAAGGGTATTCAGGTATATGATGGAACTTCAACTTTTCTTTTGGAAGTTAAAGGCTAAGGTTATCTTCCCTAACACATTCACCTTTCCGGGACTACAAACACAACACTGAAGTTGTGTTTTAACTCTGTTTACAAATGGACTGCAGCACATTGCAATCTGTTTGAGTAAACACATTAATTGTTCTTCATTTAAATAAATGCTTGCAAAACAAGGAGGTTAGATCCTGGGTTTTTCTAAGTAGCTTGAGTACAAATGTATCTTAGTTTATATAATTTGGCCTGAGATCAGTAGTTCACAACTACTCAACACTTGTTATTCAGACTACTTGTAATGACAAGCAGTCTTAAGTGTTGTTTCTGTATCCTAATGGGTCACCATCTCTTAGATCAGGGTTTTTGGCATAAAAGGTTAAATAGGAAGATTGTTGCTATATTAAGTAACCTTTCCACTGACTTTCTTTCGAAACTGTAAAATATCTTTTACTACAACTTCAGCAAAAACCACTTACCTTAATGATTGATGCATACAGTCAACAGTTGCTAAATGATATAGCGAAGGACCATTCAAATGAGTTACCTGATATATGAGCATCGGCCTGAAATTTATGCCTGATAGAAAATGGACTGACCAGATTCCAAGACAGCCAGGATTTAAGTCTACAGTTCATCTCTAATTATCACCACACGATGCTGCGAATGTCAGACAACAGTCTTTCCACTCATAGAATCACAGAATAGTTCGAGCTGGAAGGGACCTTCAAAGGTCATCTAGTCCAACTCCCTGCAATAAGTAGGGACGTATTCAACTAGATGAGGTTGCTCAGAGCCCCATTGAGCCTGGCCCGGAATGTTTCCAGGGGTGGGGAACACGCCATGGCCTGTAGCCTTGGTACTCTTGGGTATATTTGGACATGGTCACATCCTATATGATTAGAACTGGAGAAATCACATACCTTAAATATAATATTATTTTATCATGTAGATGGTGTTTCTCCTCATCAAGGAGCTTCTCCTTAGGACCTTGATCTTAATATTCACTTTAGCTTTGCCTAGATTTTTACAGATTGGCAAATATGAAAAACCTAGGAAACATCCGTGTGAGTAATAAAAGCAATGTGTCAGAAAACTTAGTCAAGTTGCTGCAGTCTGTCTTCCTGGCATGTCTGCTGAACAAAGACTACAGAACTTATCTTCATTTTGGCTTGCCAAATTTTTGAGTGTTTGATATTCAATTCTTTGTATTGCTTTTGGTGTTACATGTAATAACCTCTTCTTTCTACTTTCAGCAGATTGCAGAGTGCCTGTTACCAATGCTGAGGTTTGAACCTACCCACAACCACACTTTTAGAAGACAGATGTTTGCAGCTAACTTGTTAGCAAATTGTAAGAGTTGATAGGATACTAGCATTCAGTAATACAGCAGCATTGACAGTTTAGTGATAATCAAACATTAATTAGTTGCCCTTATGAGAATTCCCCTTATCTTCATATGATCTTATTCCTAAACCTTTACTACAAATGTTATAATATTCATAGGTCTTGAAGTATTATCATAATATTTGCTTCCAGCACAGACTTCTAGTCAAGAATTATTTGACATTAACCCCATTTGTAAAAGTTCTCTATACTGTTTTGTGGTGAGACTCAGAGCTATAGTGTCTGAAGTTCTTTGCATACATATATTTGTGCATGCATACACACACCACAAATAGAACCACCCAAGACGTGTACATTTATTTGGGATTATAGAGTTAAATTACTTTGGACCACTGGTCTAACTGGTGTAGAGATCTCACTTTTAATTTCATATGCGTAAGGGTTTAGTTGTATATGTCATCAGTATAGTAATTTATTGTAAATTTCTAACTGATTTTGGATTATCTCTTCACACTTTCAAAGCTAATGTCTCCTGAAAAAAAAAAAAAAAAAAAATTATTACATAGTCTGTATCTTTAAGTAACCAAGGTAAAAGTGAAGTGTTACTGGAGTAAAGGAAAATGTATAATTGACAAAGAGAGGGATTGTAGTTTGGTCCAAAGTTAAGCTTCTCTTTTATTGCCCATAAAGTTCTCTACCCCAAGAACCATCCTGTAACCTCTCCTTACTTATTAAACAGTAAATTTTATATTTGAAAATATGCTATCTGCACAACTCAGCAGACTTTCTTTTACCCTTTCCTGAGGTCACAAACTCAACCAAACTGAACCTTCAGTAGACCTGCAAAAATTCATTCTCCGTGCTCATTCAACCTTGCGTTAAGCATGAAAGTGAAATTATTAGCTAGTTTCATACATATATTGCCAGGAAAGCAGCAGATGGTCAGTATAACTGCAGTACACTGCTAAACAAAACAGGTACAAGGACTATTTTCTTGTCACCAGATTGATCCTGTCAAAATAATTGCAGATCGACTGACCCCTCTAGCTCCCATGCAGTGCACTGTGTCCCTAACACAGTATTTGTATATATATGTGTATATGCTCATTTGTTTTCAGTTCAGAGTGATGTTTTCCTGGTGTGAAACTGAGGGTGGGCATCTCATGCCCCTGAGACACTGCGTATGTGTGCATGTGTGTGTAGGAAAGTAACTTCCCTCACTGTGCCACAAGAATTTGGGCAACTTATACCATAAAACAGTTTCTGCAGGAAGTGCATGCATAAATGACGAGTGCAAAGCTTTTTTAAATTTACTAATGCACATAGTAGCTAACTATGAATAATGAGGTACTAGGCTCAACATGTAGGTGCTCATAGCCACCTGATGAAATGCTTGATGGTGTTTTACCAGCTAATAAATTATCAATCAAATGGTGATAGGTCAGTCTGTCTTGCTTCTGTCTTGCTGTCTTGCTCATCTTCTTGTGTTGCTGAATTAACATTTTTTGTGGTCTCTGCTGTTTTTTCTTATAGTTCTGTATGTTCTCATGTAAGTATTTTTTCTCTTGAGTTCTTGAGTTGTTCATGGCTCTTGTCTCAAAAATTAGATTACTTCTTTGTGTTTTTCATGTTTTATCTTGGATAGTCTTACCATATATACTTTCTTCCAACTTAATAACAGTTTTCTCAGTAAAAGAGAGCCAAGATCATGCAAGTCCTTTGCATGCCTGTAGTCCTTGGATCACAGAACCCAAACTACTGAATGACGCTTACAGAAGTGAGGATACAAAGTGAGTTTGGATCCTATTGAAAAATAGCATATGGTAAAAGGAGCTAAACCTGGTGCAGTCCTAACCAAAAGTGGGAACTGTCCCTAGTGTTTGCTGCTCCTCAAACCAGACCAGCGTGTTGCCTGAGGGAGTGCTGACTGGCATAGCCAAATCTGTGCTGAGGAGCACAATAGCAGTTCAGCAGTATGGATCATTGGCTGCTGTAGTGTTGGAGATTGTCCTTGGCACCACTTTCCTTAAAAGTACAGGGAAAGCTGTCACGGCAGGGTTTGTTTTGAATGAGCCAACTAGAGGCTAGAGACTTCTGGATCCAGTCTTCTGGCTTCCTGAGATCCGTCACGCATGTCTTTGTTGTGGTTTAAATCAGTCGGTGATTTCCTTGCACTAGAGAAGGAAATCTGATGGAAAACACCTGAAGGTCAGTATATTGCAGATATTGAAAACCTGTTTTGGAGAAGCAAGATATTTCTCTTGTAAATGGAAGTCTTTATTCTCCAGGATGCAGTATTGAACTGCAATTCCATACTACAACATCTGTCATTTAATCTGTTAAAAAGATAATTTATTTTCATTGAGACTGAGTGACATTTACTTTGGGAAATGTTGGGAAATGTTAACTTGTGTTCTGTTAAAACTGTAATTGGATTATTACTTCTTAACATTTTCAAATTCTTACTCGTGTCAGCTAAATCATTCATGTGCCAGGCCATTTTGTTCAGCTATCCTTTCCTCTTTCTCAGATACCTTACTCTTGCAACCTGAAATTATGCATTCCAGCTATCAATTGTTTCAAAAATCCATTATTACGAGGTAGATCTCAACAGCATTATAGCTGAAGTTGACAAGCAGATGATGGATTGGTCTCACTAAACACTGATTTTTTAAATCATGTCCCAAACTTTCAAGGATTAAAATTAGGATTCAAAGTTGGAAGAATGGAAGACTGGAAAGATTAAAGGTTTCCATGGCCTAGAACTATGCCACAGGTAATGACTAAATCATTAATGCTTCACTAATGATTATGAAGCTTTTGAGGGTCCTTTGCTTTTCACTACCTCAGTAAGGGAAAGCCTCAGATCACCTCAGGCTCATTGTTCTATAAAATGTGTTTTTCATATATCATAGAATCATAGAACTATTGAATCATATAATAGTTTGAGTTGGAAGGAACCTTCAAAACTCATCTAGTCCAAGCCCCTGCCATGAGCAGGAACATTTTCAACTAGATCAGGTTGCTCAGAGCCCTGTCCAGCCTAGCCTGGAATGTCTCCAGGGATGGGACATTTGCCACCTCTCTGGGCAACCTTTTCCAATATTTTCCCAGCCTCAATGTAAAAAATTTCTTCCTCATGTCTAGCCTGAATCTACCCCTATTTAGCTTAAACCCCCTTGTCCTGTTGCAACAGGCCCTGCAAAAAAAGTCTGCCCCCATCTTTCTTACAGGCCCCTTTTAAGTACTGAAAGACCACAACAAGGTCTCCCCAGGGCCTTGTCTTCTCCAGGCTGAACAACCCCAACTCTCTCAACCTGTCCTCATAGGAGAGCTGTTCCAGCCCTCTGATAATTTTTTGGGGCCTCCTTTTGCCCCTCTCCAACAGGTCCATAGCTCTCCTGTACGGAGGGAGGGCTCCAGAACTGGACACATGACTCAGGTGGGGTCTCACCAGAGCAGAGCAGAGCAGAGGGACAGGATCACCTCCCTCGACCTGCTGGCCATGCTGCTTTTGATGCAGCCTAAGATATGATTGGCCCTCTGGGCTGAAAGCATTCATTGCCAGCTCATATAATAGTATAGAAGAAACTTATAGTCAAGTTAAACCCTGCAAGGGAAAATCAACGAAGTTCCCTATTGCTGTATATTAATTGCTTTACATTCTCTTACCTGTTGCGTATTTTTATGTTACATTGGAGTTTTAATTTACATATGTTCTAAGTGATTGACAGGACCTTTTTTAGTGTGGGTCAGGAAACTCAAATCAGTATTTTCATAGATGATTAAAAAAATGGTTCTAACCCTGAATGTAGTTTTGAAGAATTAATTGTTATTTTCCAAAATCTTTTTCACAATGGAAAGTGAGTTTCAAGTTGTATCCTCATGAATCTGCCCAAAGAGACATAATACATTGATACACTCTGGTAGCTCATGGGACATGAAATCTGGCTGGAGATCCCAGCTCCTTAGGTAGACCTTGTACCTGAGGCACTTGAATTATAACTGTGATGATGCATGGCAGTGCCAGGAATTGGATCATACTAATGTCAAGTACCTTGGTTTTGACTGAAAAATGTCAGCATTACATCTGTCATCAGATTATTTTTTTTTTTTACAGCTGATAGCCTGAGGGCTTTGAAAGGCTTAATAATTTAAAATTTTGTTTTATTCTGCTGCTGTGATCTGATGCCACTTCCTTGAAAAGTGTTGCTGCACTATTCTTGAGGCATTTTTTCAAACCACTGTGGCTAGACTGCAGACAGAGTAGGCTTTAATGAAAGTTTATTTTAGACACAATACCAAAAGCGGAAAAGAAAAAATGCATTTTCTCTCAGTCTTTTAGAGGAAATCCACTAACTGGGCTTTTTTTCTTACTAATTTACTGCTAAGTTTAGCTCTCTGTAAATCATTATAGGCCAGTTCTGTTTCAAAAAACAGACACTCACTGCCACTTGCTAGCTGAAGGGGCAAATAAGGCTACTGATGTGGAACAAGAGAGTCTGTGTGCTCTGTGTGGTGTGAACTAAACATTTGCAATGACACACATCATGGTTCAGGGTGCAAAAAGACCCTGTAAATAATTTGGTACTGCCAAGGCACATGATATTTCGGTGAATGGATGACTGTCTGCACAAAGATGATTTTCTGCACCTGGGCAACGCCTGGGTTAAGGTGGATTATAATCAAGCTACAAGCTTAATTTGTTCAAGGATTTTCAGACTCAATCACTGGCTGAAGTTTTTCTTGGTGCGAGTATAAACTCATTCTGAAATTCTGGCTAATGGAGGGATGGTCAGCTCTGTGTTTAGAATCCAATGAAATGTGTCTCTTTATTCTCTTGAACATACCTTATGAAAGATTCTTCATCTGTGCACCATTACCTGCCAGGCAAGATACCGTGACATTCCCTCTTTTTTCCCTTGAAATATGTTTTCCTCTTAAAAGGACATGAGGGAAGGGTTTTCAGAGCTGTGCTTTAAATGCTGCTCTTCATAAAGGCATTCTGCTTTGATAAGGTTTTTCCCAGCACCTTTTTCAACTGAATGGTGTGTCAGGTTCCTGTCAAAAAGCGCCTCTTCATCACAAGGCGTGCTGTCCCTCAGCAGGCAGTCCAGCCATGACACCGAGGAAATAACAGCTTGCCACCTATGCAGAGGAAGAGTCACCTTGGAGGATCTGTGCTACCTTTATTTTTCTCCCTTGAAAACAGTGTCTAGTGTACATAAGCCTATTATAGGTTTTCTTTTTTTTCTGAGTGACTGGCAAGCTACAATTTGGTTTTGTTTACATCGCTGTCAAAAAAGGAAATATTTGGACGCAAATCTTAACCTTACACTGACTTGAAACAAGATGAAACAGTACAAAAGAGGATCACCAAGCAAACAGAAAAACATAGTTGCTTTTTTTTTTTATTCAGAGAAGACTGTCGTATAGCTATATGTGATAAAGTATTTATATATTAGTAAGTGCTATCTTACATTTATTAAGCAATTATTCCTTTCTACTTGTGATTTCTATTGAACTTTATCTGAAACTTTGACTTTAATCAGGAAAGCCTAAAAATGGAATTCTAAGTTTACAATTCAAGCTTACAATTTAACAAGAGTCTGACCTTTTTATAGGAATTATGTTGTTGAGAAAACAAAACAAAACAAAACAAAACAAAACAAAACAAAAAGACAAGTTTATTTTAAAAAAGGGAATTGCTATTTTAAATTAGTGCATTATCTTTCTCGGCTGCAAAGTGTCCTGGATTATGGAAATACTAGTTCTCACTCCTCATTTACAGCCATACCATATGAGGAAAACAGTTTTCCAAACTTTTCAGTTCCTCAGACAGTGCTGTAGTGAAAATTACTTTCTGAATTGAAATACTTTAATGAACTGAGATGTGGAAAATAAAATCTACTTTTAAAACAAGTCTGTCTGCAAAGAGGCTACGGTTGTAAAAAGCTGCTTTAATTCTTATAGGAGTTTAAACTACTTACTGATATTAGACACCACTGTTTCTAGTACTGATTCAAAATCTTTAAAGATACTACCTGAATTATTTTATTTAAATTTTAGAAAATATGAGTAATAGATAAGATAGCAAAGTATTTATTATTTTTTAAACCATGATGATACATTTACCTCACATAAAATAAATCACTTTATTTAAAGGAAAGTCAATTGAAGTATTAAATAAACATTTTTATATTAAAACTAAATATTTTCTTAACAAAACTGTCTTCAGAAATAGATCCCACATTGCAGATTGTATATCATCAGTATTGTTCCTTCTTGTGTGCACTGTGTCCCAGAAACTCCATTATTTTCAGCCAGGAGGCATTCACTTTTGATCCACCTTCCCCAGGATAATGAATTAGTTTATTTTAAAAACAAACAAACAAACAAACCTAAACAGAAATCAATGCCAAAAACAAGCAAACAAAAACAACCAGAAGCCTACTACAGTGTTTTAATTTAGTATACACGGAAATCAAGGTACACAAACAGCGTATGAGAGGTGCTGAATCTTTCTTTCTAAATTCAGATTAACATTAGCACAGCAATAATAATAATAACAATAATAATAATAACAACAAGGGATTAACGTTGTATAATGAAGTGGTAGCATTTTGCAGTGGAAAAGTATCATAACCTCTATAGTGAATGATGGCTAGGGTTATTTAGAATGGTGTGTGCTGCATGTACACTGGAAAGGTTATGATAATAAAGCAAGAAGTCACAGGAATTAGTGAGCTCTTCATTATTATCATTGTAATGGCTCCCCAAAGGACAATGTGCACTACGAAAAAACTCAAACACTCAGAGAAGTAGTTAGTATGAACACACTGCTACCTCTCCCCCAAGGTTAATAATTCATCTACATACTTATGAAGAACCAGAAGGCCCTAATCTATGCTAAACTAAGCAATTTCACTTTGTGTTTTCTTTTCTTTCTAGAGAAGCCTCTTGATAAAAACATACTAGCTAAACTGCAGGCTACATTCTTTCCTTACTTGAGTCACTGTGGTGAGACAGAGAAGAAGAAAAAATCCTGGAGGGTCTCCTTGAAGGAGAAAAATATTTAAAGTGAAAATGACAGAGAAGCAAAGTTATGAAAAAAAAATAAAAAGAACTTTTTTTTTTCCAGCAGTGACCACACATCTTTTGCTGGTTGGAAGACAGTGTAGAACCTTGCTGAGCTCTTCTGCAATTTTAATGCTGCAGCTCCTTTTATAACTAAGGTGAAGTCAAAAGAGGTCGCAGATGTGCTAAGAAAAATCACTCGTATAAATTCTGCAACTTTTATCTGGTGACATCTCTTTTGTCATTTTACCTTCATTGTCTCTAAGACCTGCAGGACACAGGACCATGAGTAAGCTCAAAATAAATGGAATAATTCAATACCCTCATCCTTAAATATTCAAAGTCATGATTTCTCTACCTCTCCCTCTGCATACTGAACATTATGTTTTTTTAATGTAGTGCTTTTTTTGTTTTTTAGTTAAATGTCTGGATTCCTGTATTCGCTTTCAAGCAATATAGTTCCAAAATGTTCTCGGTTCATTGACCAGAATAAGTTTTTATTAGATAATGCCAGCAGAGATCCTCATAAGCATGTGAGATGCGGTAAATTTCAGGAGACACAGAACAGTCTAGCTATGAGACCTTGCCACATCATTCCTGGAGTGACTCCACATATCCCCTACAAATATCCTGAAACACCAAAGGATTTGCCTTGCTTTTGTTTTTCCTTTTAAGTCATAAACATCAGGTCAAATTATTATTATGCTGGATTATGTTTGCTTTATCCCATTTATGGTGCAAAGGTGTGTTTGTGAGGTGAAATCAAAGCAAGAACAGCCATGCCTTGAGAGATAGAGGGATGTTGAGGCACAGTTCCTTGGCTAGTTGCTGTTCAGCCTTAGGAAGGACTTTGCAAGAAAGAAACTACTTTTACCAGTAAGTTTTAAAGCAGAAGGAAGATTTAGCCAGCTAAGCTCAGAAGGGCATAATAATAACAGAGCAGCTGGTGGTTATTAAAGGATTTATAACAAGGTTAAGTAGCAGTACTAAAAGTGTTCAGCACAAATTTCTCTTTCTCTCTCATCTGTTAGGTTTCCCTATCCCCAGTAGCAAACAGTCAGTAAGCAGAGAATTATGTCCTTGCAAAAAAAATCCCCCAAACCAAGAAAAACATCTAGGATTAACCAAAGAAAAGTACAACCTCATTATCTATCAAAAATGTTACTCCTGCTATAATGAATATTGCACATATTTTTATTTGGCTCTTACTTGTTATATTTTGTTAGTACTGATTTCAAGAATATCAGAAGTGGAACACATTTTATTTTAAGATACTGTGAGGTTTAAAACCTCCCAAATTTTGATTTAAAACAATCCAAATGGAACAATTAATTTTCAAAGCTAAAGCAAGTTGGCAATATACTTAGATAGAACCCACATTTCCTAGAGCTAGAGCATAGTAAACCAGCTAGTAAAACACACAGAAAAAGGCAGCATGTTGTTGAGAATCAAAGATGTGGTTTGGAGTTTCTTATAAATCATCAGGACAGATACTTCAACTTCATTAGCACTGGAGTTATGAGTTATAATAGAATGCACCAACAGCATAATAAAATCCCACACAGAGAATGGCCTCTTTCAACTCGGATATCCAGGGTAATTCAGTTTTCATAAGCAGGTGTTGGAAACTCTATAAAAGATTTTGGCTGTATCTCACAAGGGAACAGTCAACATTTACTGATGCACTCAATCATTCAAGATGTTTTTCTCAGAAATTAATGTCAAATTTGCAATAACCCAATTATAAACATCATGAAATCAGAAATAAACCATAGAAACAGAAATGGTGTAAATGTCTCAAACTGTTTTTCTTCAGAAATCAGACTTTCCTTCTCAGAAGTATACTGCAATTTATGAAGGTAAAAAATTCAGGCTAAAGGACTGACTTAAATCTACAATGTCCCTTCTTTTGCTATTACTAAAGCCTCAAATGCAGTAACTTCTTTTCTAGTTAGGTGGTGTCACTTGTCTTATTTCATATCACTCATCATAGCTGCACTCATTCTACAGTATAATCCGAAACACACACAACCTTTATTCCTAAATTGGAAATCAGGGTCAATCATCTGTGTTCAGGCCCTGTTTCAAATTCAAAATTAAAGAAAATTTACAATCTGCTGGGCAGAATTTGGCAGAGCTGCAGTTGAGCACTGCATCACCTCCCTTCATGTCAAAAGAAATGTTATGACTTGAAGACTCTTGTTCCTTTCCCACTGCAGGTCTCTCCTGAAGAAACAAGATAGCCCCTTCTCATTTCAGGGACTTCTCTACAGCTAATAATTCCTGTACAAATGTTTCTGTTTCCCACAAGCTCATCTTTCTTCCTATCCTTAATTTTTGATGAAATGTTAGGAAAGCCCTAGGGTTGTGGTTCTTTAGTTTTTAGATTTTGTAACAATGAGATACTGGTTGATGTATCCTAAGAAGCATGAAATGCAATGCTTCATGCAATGCTTCCTAAGGAATTGGAATTACGAGGAAAAGAGGCAGCCGTGCAACCTCCTGGTGAAACTCTGTGGAGGTGCATTCAGTTTCCACTAAAACATGACTGTGGCAGCTGGACTAATTACCTCTTATGAGCAAAGCTGTCTAATTTCAGTTTGAAAAAGCCTTTGTGGAGGCTGCCTGCCAAAACAAAACTGCAGGTTGACTCCGTGAGAGATGTGTGGCAAGACAAGACTGTCTGCTAATTTTGAAAGCTTAGTGGTGAAGAGAAGGGCTTTCTTCAGACAGAACAGGAAGTTGTAAATAGAAAAATGGCATGCATTTAAAGAAGTATAATATTGCTGAATGCAGAAAAAGATCCATGACAATGAGATTTACTATGCTATGGAGTGGTCTCCTACGGAAAGATGTGAAAGCCCCAATCTTTTAGCACAATTTGAAGCATAGTGAACGAAACAAGACATATTGCACGGAAAAGTCTTGCCATGACAGAAAGATAAAACAGATCACAGTCTCACAGTATCACAGTATGTTTGGGATTGGAAAGAACCTCAAAAGATCACCTAGTCCAATCCCCCTGCTGGAGCAGGAACGCCTAGGTGAGGTTGCACAGGAACATGTCCAGGTGGGTTTTGAATGTCTCCAAAGAAAGAGACTCCACAACCTCCCTGGGCAGCCTGTTCCAGTGCTCTGGCACCCTCACTGAGAAGAAGTTTTTTCTCAAATTTAAGTGGAACCTCTTGTGTTCCAGCTTGATCCCATTACCCCTTGTCCTATCATTGTTTGCCACCGAGAAGAGCCTGGCTCCATCCTTGTGGCACTCACCCTTTATATATTTATAAACATTAATAAGGTCACCCCTCAGTCTCCTCGTCTCCAAACTAAAGACACCCAGTTCCCTCAGCCTTTCTTCATAAGGGAGGTGCTCCACTCTCTTAATCATCTTTGTTGCCCTACGCTGGACCCTCTCCAGCAGTTCCCTGTCCTTCTTGAACGGAGGGGCCCAGAACTGGACACAAGATAGACTGATAGATCTTCACAACAGCTTATCTATGATTCTTTGACTTGAAGCTCCCTGTTGCTTAATTAGTTCCATTAGTTTCAGATTAATTGTTATGATGTGGTAGTTATTGTACAGAGTAAAATCAAAGATGTGCGTCTATACGGCACCGTAGGCTACTCTGCCTGCAGTATGAGATGGAGAGACGGGACGGAGGAGTAATTTACTTGTAAAAATGGCACATAAATTGAAAGGAAAGGAAAGGAAAGGAAAGGAAAGGAAAGGAAAGGAAAGGAAAGGAAAGGAAAGGAAAGGAAAGGAAAGGAAAGGAAAGGAAAGGAAAGGAAAGGAAAGGAAAGGAAAGGAAAGGAAAGGAAAGGAAAGGAAAGGAAAGGAAAGGAAAGGAAAGGAAAGGAAGGAAAGGGAAAGGAAGAAAAGAGAAAAGAAAAGGAAAAGAAAAGGAAAAGAAAAGGAAAAGAAAAGAAAAGGAAAAGAAAGAAAAGAAAAGAAAAGAAAAGAAAAGAAAAGAAAAGAAAAGAAAAGAAAAGAAAAGAAAAGAAAAAGAAAAGAAAAGAAAAGAAAAGAAAAGAAAAGAAAAGAAAAGAAAAGAAAAGAAAAGAAAAGAAAAGAAAAGAAAAGAAAAGAAAAGAAAAGAAAAGAAAAGAAAAGAAAAGAAAACTGCTAAAATTTTAAAAGTAGCAAAATATCTCCTGCACAGCAGGTTTATACAAGAGAGCATAAAACCCTGCAGTTATGCTATCCAGTATCACTAAGTTCTGGTACCACTCCTTGGAGAGAAATTACAGTCACAATAGTGAATATCATAAATGGAACACCAATTGCTTATCACTAGTTTCCAGGGAGGAAAATAGGCAACTATATACATAACTGTGATTTTAATACAGACTGAACTACTATACAGTGTTTATAATATATATAAATTAATGTATAGTGGCTGAGCAAGTTTATTAGTATAGTAATTGTAGTACAGTTATCCAATATGCAATGGCTCTGTTCAGTCTCTGTTTAAATTTCCAGTGGAGAACTTAAGGGGAACTTAATGATCATATATCACTGTACTGAAATCTTTCTGAAACCCTAAGTTTCTATTCAGTTCTAGCTGTACTCTTCCATGAGCTGCAGCTCAGGCCAGTATTGTTTTCTACCTGGAAAATGAAGAGAGGTGCAAGCTGTCTCTCTCAGAGCAATGGGAGCATGAGCCTTTTTTACTCTGAGATTACTAAATCACTAAGGTTTTGCATCAGAAAAGATGACAACTGGTGACAACAGTCCCTGTGTCTGCTCAGTACTTGGCTCCTCACTTGGGATAACTAGTTGAGGATGGGACAATTTTAATATTATGAATACTGCAACAAACTGATAATAGGTAATTTCAATAGAAGGTTAAAGCAACATAGGGTAGTAAATATTTTCAGGTTTACTGTCCTTGAGAAATAAAGGGTTTACTCCTATAGATTTGAAGGTTTCTTGCATGTTCTAGACTACCTGTTTCATTGCATATACCATAGTTCTGTTCTTTATGAGCACTGACATAACAGTTGTATTTTGCTACTTGCACAAAAAGAAAAAGATAGACAAATCAGAGTGTATCTCCAGTTTGGTCTGAGGGCTGGCTTCTAGTCTTGTTTGCTGCATGTTTTTTATGGAACTCTTGGTCCACCTGTGCTTGGTCTGCTGGTAAAGTGAGAATAACGGCTGCTTGTGGGCTGGTAAGTTTCCAGGACTCGTTGGTTGAATACCACCTAGAACGCTTGCATTGAGAAACTTCAGAGAATTGTATTGTACAGACCACCATCGGGCGTAGTCACATCACTTAGACTTAATAGTGTCTGACTGAAGCTCTTCTGAATTGCAGGTCATAGATTCTTATTGTGCTGTGGAATGTGTTTATTGATGCTTGTGTTTTAAAAAGTGACTTAGACAATGCAGTAGGTAACAAGAAAAATAAGAAAGTAAGCTTTCCACAGATTAGCAGTTTTGCTGCTCTTTCTCTTATAAAACAGTTATTTTATTTGCCCATTTGTAACTCAGGATAGTGACCGTAATGCGCTTTCAATTTTTAAAAAGTCTTTATTTAAAAATCTGGATTTTCATCCTTGCACCCCCCTCGCATTTAACCTGTCATGAGAATTCAGAATATTAAGGAGTATAGATCTTTAATGAGCTTAAGTAATTTTTTCTTATAGCTTAATTGCCCAGATAATTTTGATGCTTCACAGCAATGTTTGAGCAGCTGTGAAAAAAATTTTCATGTCCACAGAGTGCAATATATACACAGTACAGGCATCTTCAGGGAAAGCCAGTGAGGCTGAATGTGCTTACAGCTCTGCTCAATTAAATAAGGTGTGTATCTGTTCTACAAAAATGTGCTGATCCACAAATAACTCAAACAGCTTTCCAAGATGGATAGGTATGTAAAAGAGATTACCTGATTGTATATCTTTGGGCTTCAGGACAATGAGATTTGGATATTACAAACCATTTAATATATTTTACGATGGTTGGAAGGTTAGAATGGCATCCAATTTGAGCAGTTGTTTGGAGAAAGATGCCAAATTTTGTATCAGTGACGTAAAAGACTTTAGCGTGAAGAAAGAACAAAGATGATTAAGGGAGTGGAGCACCTCCCTTATGAAGAAAGGCTGAGGGAGCTGGGTGTCTTTAGTTTGGAGAAGAGGAGACTGAGGGGTGACCTTATTAATGTTTATAAATATATAAAGTGAGGGTGCCAGAGCACTGGAACAGGCTGCCCAGGGAGGTTGTGGAGTCTCCTTCCCTGGAGACATTCAAAACCCGCCTGGACATGTTCCTGTGTGACCTCACCTAGGCGTTCCTGCTCCAGCAGGGGGATTGGACTAGATGATCTTTTGAGGTTCCTTCCAATCCCAAACATACTGTGAGACTGTGATAAAACTGTAAGAGAAAGACATAAACTGTGACCTATAGCAACAGAAAAAAAACCAACCTTATTTACTGCAGGTGCTGTGTTTGACAACTCTGGAAGCCTCTGGAAGATGCTCTTTTTGAGGCAATCTTTTCCTAGCCTTAGTTAGGTAAGTAACATATACTGTTCTGGATACACATACTTAATTTCATCAGTATGTCAAGCAGAGGCCAGGTTCCTTTAATAAGAGTCGATAGAGAAATATAAAATGTACTACAGCTTTAGACTCTTAAATTTGCCTCTGACAGGTTGTCCTACAAAATGAAGGTGGCCTAGATTGAGTTGCTGGAGAGTTTTAAGAATCAGTGCAGGCTTTTTGCCCAATTCTATTCAGCTGAGGTCATGGACACGCATCATCCTCCAGCCACAGATGTGATTACTGACATAGTAGTTGTCATGCCTCTCTCAGTGAGGAGCTCAGCCCTATTTTTCTCCCTGTGGTTACCACCACAGCAGATTTGGCAGATTGTTTGAGCACTTTCTAGCACATTTCAATGAATATGACCTGCATTAGTTTAAATGGTTGAATGAGAAAGTGTTGCTAATATTGGCTAATTTTCATTCAACAGCCTAGAAGGTTAAGAGGAAGAAAGAAAGGAAGGAAATCCCCTCTTTTTCCAGAATTGTATCTCCATAGTAGGTTGTATTGATCCTCAACAAGGCAATATTCTCTTGCTTTCTGCATGACAAGATTAAAGTACTACTTACATGCAGCAGTTATCACTAGGTTTTCCTGTACTCTTCCTTTCTGTACTGGTTCTTATAGTAATGACTGCAAAGCTTTTGAGGATGGCAAAAACAATTTTGGAGCCAAATGGTAAGACAAAATAAAGCCAAAGGAGGTGAAATAACCTATGTGGCATAAGAGATACAAATCTAAAAATTAAATGCCCAGAATCACAGCTCAATATCTTAAAAATTCTTTGACACAGCATTTTTGGATTTTCCTGAAAGTACATATTCCTTCACTAGTGAAATTCTCTGGAGTAAACAAATATCATTTCCATTTGTGCCAATTAAAACCAGTGACTAGCTCAAAGAAACACAAATGAATTGTCTAAAATCATACCCTGTGTCAGGGACAGAGTTACAGTAGGAAAGCAGGTGTTTCACCTCTTTGCAGATTTATTTTTGGTGACTCCAAATTTCCTTAGACTCTTGTAAATTATGATTTCTCCTGAACACTTCATAGAAACAAAGAACGATTTCTATTCTGAACTACTAACTTTATTTTATTCTTGTAGATGAAACAGTTGGCTTACATCCACTTGCAATATTTCCACCTTTGCTCCATTTATACTACCTTCTGTTTTATAGACTTCTGACCATATTTTCCATAATTACTAAACGCCAGTAGAATTTCTGAAATGAATATGGAAAATAATTTGGTTTTGTTTTGATTTAGTATTACAACTTCAGGCTCAGATAGTTCCTTAACATTACTTCATTTTTGAAAGTATGAGGAAATTACTACAGATGCATAATTTCTATTGTTCTTTCACTGAGTATTATACATTTTAATATTTAATACTGGGCACTGATTTTGGTGACAGGAAACTTTTTCTAAGAGGTGCCCTTCATATCATCCTTGCAACTTTTAAAGAAAGCAAACTGAAATGAAGATGAAAGGGACTGCATACCTGAGACCCCTATTTTAGTGTCAATCTTTTTGTGGACTTTTTCTATTCCATGCTAAGTAGGTTAATTAATTTTTTTTCAGAACATGATTTTAAACAACAACAAGACATTAAATATTTGACTCATCAAAAAGACAGAATGAAAATAATGATATTACCTTTACAAATACTATTATCTTGACACATCACAGATCATATTCCAAAGTTATTTGTGTTCTGGTACATTCAGCATCTTCTAAACAAGAGTGTAAGTGTATGTGTTTCAGTCTAATACTCCTAAATAACTTCAACAGTGAAAAAAAAAATTAAGACTTGTTGATTTTGCTACACATTGGACTAGTAAATATGCTGAGGAACAGAAGCCTTTTGGCTTTGAGTAAATGGAGTAAGAGTTTTGTTTGCAGTAAGAGGACTACAGAACCAGAAAACATGAATAGCATAGCAAATAATGCAAATGAGTGAAACTGTGTCAAAGTAAAATTTAGAATTAACATCTAAAGCTACATAAAAAAAAAATAGCATGCTACACCAATTGTACAGGAAGTAGGAATAAAAACATTACTTTTGTGAAATATGATCTCTGGAAACTTTTTCAGAACGCTTAGTGAGCACTGAATACTTAGTGACTCTTTGAAATGTGCTGGCCTTAGTATGAGAGAGTGATTTTAGTGTGCAAAGCAGATTAATCAAGCTTGGAACTGAACTCTGGCATCTTAAATTGTACACACTTTGTTATGAACAAAATTATCTTATATAAAGCTGTGTGCTACCATGTCCAAAATCCTTTCAAGGCTTACCCAGTCTTGCACATCTTTGTTCTATGCTGCAATTTAAAAGACAGATAATTCTTCTGACTCATCCAGACAAGGTATGTTAATTATCCAGGACTCTGCAAGTTCTAGTGCTTTTGCTGAGACATTTCAGTGGCACTGCTAGAAAGAAAAAAGGAAGTAAAATATGTGCACTCATTAACCAATCATGAGCTTACAAATGAAATTCATGACATTTAGAGTTATGTGAAAAACAATAAAATTCAGGAATGCACAGGAAATTAAGAACCCCATCTCATTTTGGCAAACACATTACTACATGCTTACATGCATTTTTCCATTATTAATGAAAGAAATGTAAGAAAGGAACCATTGGAAAACTCTACTGTGCTTGCAGTTTCAGTTTGTTTTTTTCTGATTTTGGAAGTTTCGTAAAGCTTGAGCCATAAATTATAAAGAGCTGCTAAATGATTCAAAGCAGTTCAGGTAATTATCGCCCATGTATCATAGAATAGTCAGTAACACACAACGTTAGTTTGAGTATTATCACATAACATAATTGGCTAATTCCTTGTACTCTTTCTTTTTCTTTTTTAAATAAGCTACTCGTGTACTTTGATCAGCTAATAATTAACATACTGTAGAAATACAGATCATATTTTTTTATTCAAATTTTGTTTCCCAGGAAATTTCATGTCTTATTTCTCATGAAGAAAATAAAACTCTCCACAAAGTGAGACATTGCAAGAGATATTTTTATTCCAGCAAACATGACACCTTTGATTACTGGAAGTCAAACATACAGTTTCTGTGCCAAAAAATTCATTTTTATCACAAAATTTTTTTTTGTGATATTATTTTGTGAAATTATTTCATTTCATTTTATCACAAAATTGTTTTACCTTCAAGAGCATGGGACTCTTGCACATTTGCACGAAGTATGAGAAAGGAAGCAAAAAGAAAAAAAAATGGTATCTGGTCAAAATATATTTCATTCAACAGAGATGATTGAATGCCTTTTCACCATTTATGTTTAACCAGGACAGACTGGAAATGTTAGCACTGAAGTAAACGGATGGTGTCAGTGATGACCAATACCCATTGGAGTTATATTACCACTGTTATGTTCAGAGCCTGTCAAGAAGCTCAAATTGTAATCAAATTATACAAGTTACCTACTGGAATAAAAACTGTGAACAAGACCAAACCACTTTAGGGTGCCTAAAACTGGTCTCTTCATTGCATACTCTTCTAATGTACATTGTTCTACAGAAGAGATGACATGAAGTTAATAGGGATTGGTTTCAATGTTTTTAATAACTGTGTAACAGGAAAGTAAGGTATTAACTGGCCAGCTTCTCTGCATATTTCTAAGATTTTGAAGACTACCACTTCAAAAACAAAGTCATGTCCAAGTTGATGGGCTAGTGGAGAAGTAGAAATTATGCATTAGCATCACTGTGTGTATAACCATACTTAAATAACATTAATGTTATTTGTGCCATTCTCTTTACAGTTCATTCACCTCATACTCTAGATATCAGATTTCCATACAGAAGTCAAGCAGTTTCTTTTCCTGGAAACCTTTGAAGACCATGCCATGACTGAATCCATGTGAAGCCATTCCAGATAAGAGTAACATGGAGTTTGGTTCATGCATGTCAATTAAAAAGTGCTATTTAGCAAGGCAGTAGTTACTAAAAATGAACTTAAACAATCCAGTCATTTGAAAGCAGTATAGGAAGGGCAACTGCTATGTGGAATTAACTGAAAAATTGATCCACCAGAATACTTTTAGATACATTATCTCGCATAGGGTTCTGATATCTTGACAGATGTGACAGGTCCTGATTGCTAAATAAGATCTCCTCCTCTGTCACAAGTTTATAGAAGAGCTACTTGCTATTTTGATACAATTAAGATAATGATTGCATAGAAGCATATGAATAGTGTGCTCAGAGATTTCCTTTGCTAACACAATTCTGTAAAACTGACATATGCCTAGATTCCCAGCACCACAACCAGACTTGCTGCTTACTATTTCAGAAAAATAACCTATGTCAGCAGGCAGACTTGTTGAATAGCACGGGATTATGATATTCTGAGGATATAGGACAGCCTTCATGTGTACGTGCATATGCATCTGTTAAACTTGTACTGCAATCACTGATGTAACTCAGTTCAGATTTTCATGTAGGTGTAGTACAGCAGGATAGATTTTGACAGCACAGTTGAAAATGGAGACATAAATTTGTTTGCCAACTTATACCTGATTATTTATTATTGAGTGCATTCTATTTAATAAGTGCATAGACTGAAAACCTATGGACTACATCCTTTTGTATTCTTTGCTTTGAGAAAGTCTGAGAACCTGTGTAAAATGAAATGCTGCAAAAATCGAAGTCAATACTTCAGTCTTAGTTGCCATTTTATAAAATCATAAATGACTTTACAAGACACCAGACAATGGAGTATTTCAGATATTCAGATTAATTTACTTCCACAGTAAACAGATCAAGCAGAAGAGCTGAATTCGATGCCAAGTGCTTTTATTCATATATTTAAATGTATATCTTCTCTATTTTGAGCAGGCTCAGTGATTGTATCTGCTGATTGCCAGATTAATCCTATATATAATAGAAAACAAGTACTGCCTGAGACAGTGCTTAATTCTAAAGACATTTTTCTACAAACCTGTAACACCATGCTCCTATCTTTTCTTTAACAACAGTACTTCTGAAGTTCACTACACTTTGTGCTATATGAATTACTTTGTGTTATTTATTTTTACTTGAGAGAACACAAGACAGATCAAAAACTACAAAAGCTTTCAAGATCCTTGTAAGATGTGCTTCACTGGAGAAAAAGTTCATTCATTAATAATCCTAATACAAAAATGGAATTTGAGGATTATCAGTCCCTTCCCTGTTGTTCTTCTCTACCTCCTGGTAGTATGAACTGGACTTTATATAGAGATACATCTCCTTTGTTTTCCATAGTAATGAAGAATAGAATAAGGGAAAAGATGACACATGAATAAATAATAAGTACTTATCCACCTTCTCATTTTTTCAGGTATTTAAAAGCTACGTCTTTTTTAGTATCTCAAATGATTTCAAATAATTTTCAGAAGCTTCACTTATCCTTTTCTAACATATTCCTCCATCTTCCTGGAGAGAGAAGGCAAGCTGCAGAAGCAAGCTGTGCTGTATTTATTCACTGACAGGGCTGCATTGTGATTTAAGCCCTGCTCCAAGAACATAAATTCTCAATATTCAGTAAAAATTCCCTGCAGCTAATAAGACAAATATCTGTTTGCTGGGCTTTTAAATCCATTTATAACATTATTTTTTGCCCTTCTGTTTGAATTAAATCATGTGAGTTTCATCCAGAGATTGTGACAGATTTCCATCAGACAGTCATTACAGTGGTGTATTTACCAATATGTCCTCTAGTATTACTAGATACTCAAAATTATCATATGTGTTCTGGTTTTCTACTACAGCTAAATCAATTACTCAAAAAAAGTAAAAGAAAATCCCTGTATAAGTTCTCATGGATATCCCTTAATGTTCAATATTTAACAAAACACAAATTTGGTTTAGTATATATTACTAAATGTAAGGATATATAATGCAGATCTCTTCAGGAATTCACTAGTCTTTGAGGAATAAAATAACACAGTAGACCAACACAATACCAATCTAAAGGACCAAGCCAAAGAAAAATTATTTGGAGTTCCTGAATGTATATATTTCTACACACAGAAACTGCAAATATGGTACATTGATCCATAATACTCTAGAGGCTGACAAGGAATTTGGGAAACAAATCTCTGCTATTGAGTATCAGCTAGGTTCAACTGACAGACTAGCAATCGTCTGAAATGGTGGTTCAGCAGCTGGGGTAAACTTAGAGTCATTGGTACAAAAGTTTTTGTCTCAGAGCAAAATAGATGAGAAAGAACTTCCACACTGAGATGCTTCTTTCTATTCATAGCAAGGGGTGCATAGGTCAGTGAAAATTATAAGCACAGGGTTTGTATCCCCTTAAAACTAATTAAATATTCAGTTTGGAAATGCTTCATTCCATTTTATGTGCTTCTGGCTTGCTGGATCCACTCTAAGTGCTTCTCCTCTTCCCTTTGCTTCCAAGCAAAAAGTTGGCCTGGAATGAATTCATCCATTTGGGTAAGATCCTTCTACCCACCACTTTTTTCTTCTCTTCACTTTCTTGTCTCTGAGACTGCCACAGCCATCCCTAACAGAGATAGCAAATATCAAGCGTGCCTCGCTGTTCTCCTTGCTCCTTCAAGGTTTTAACCATTCCCTGTCTGTCACCTTCACCACTGTGAGGGATCATGTAATTCATATTTATCTTCATGCATTGCCACTTCCCTCCTCCCATATCTTTCCTGGTTAACATTTGGGTTTATATATGCCATTGCAAATGAGTTCACTGTGTTTATTAGATTGCAACTAACCTGATGCATAGTAGGTGGTTTTAGTACTAGGGTTTGCTTTTTTTTTTTTTTTTTCCCCTCCAGACATCTCACTGTGTGCATATTGTACTCTCCTCAAACTAGAATTTTGAATTACAATATTTTCATGCTTCAGAAGAATTTCCAGAGTTTTATTTTGAACCTTGCTATTTTGATAGTTCTTTATTCTGTCACTAATGACTGTAATAGAATGGTCCTCAAGGGAAAGGGTTGTACATACCACTACAAAGTCAGTATATTTTCAAAGTTCCCTTATGCTGGGGTTGTGACTGTCTCTAAAGAGACTTGGCTAACCTCGTATTCTGTCAATCATTCAGAAGAAAAGATCTACATTTACTCTTCATTCAGTCCCTAGGAGAAACCAAACAAGACATCCTAGCTAAATGAATGTAGGAAATGGCACTCTATTTTGTCGCTTAAGCCTGAAAAGGATGGAAAACCTATATCTTTCAATTGTTTTTCTTCTTTCTGTGCAGAGCTGGATTTCTGTATCTAATAAGATAGATGCTTCCAGTTTTCCTAAAATGCCGCTGGTGAAATTTGTCCTTGATGCAAGCCCACCAATGAATGGAGACATATCTGGAAATAATGTGACTCACTAGTCCTGAAAAAAAGTAGAAGCGTCCCATAATGAGATCATATTGTTTCTGCAACTAAGGAAACATGAGTAGATGGTAAATATTAAAGTGCAAATCACCAAATGGAAAGAAGAGTGGTTTTACCAAAAGTTAACATAAAGTAACTTCTGCTTGTCTTCTGCTCATTATACATTGTCTATAGTAGGCACAGGGATTTTATTGTGTCTGTTCCCACACAGTAGATGACTACCGCAGCCAAACTAGATACAAGGCCAAGATGCTCCATAGCTAGCTGCTCCAGCCGATCCAGAAGATCTCAGTACTCTTCTCTATATGTTTTAGCGCTTGACAAATTAGTACCTCTTAGTGTTGTATGCACACACATGCAGAGCACACATTTCTTCCTCAAACACTGGTCATTCATTAAAGTAAATCTACTATTAAATAATGCTTTACCAAAATACAATTTAAGCATATTTGTAACTGTTTTCTCATAGTAGAAAAAAAAAAAAAAAGAAAAAAAAAAAAGGTAGTATTCCTGAGGTGCCAACAGCAGTCCCAAATCCATCTGAGGATCTGAGTGACTTCACATTAGCTGTATGGAAGAGCTCTGGCTTGCCATATGTCTGAACTGAGGAAAATTGAAATAAGTTGAGCAAAGATTTGGAGAAAAAGAATTACCTGAAGGTGAGGAAACTGAGGCGAATGGATACGGCTAGCTTGGTAAGCTTTTAAAAATCTGCCTTGAAGTGGAGTCACTATTGTAGTAACCAGCAACAAGCACAGCAGAACATATTACTGTCATCATTTTCTGTACACTGAGAAGGTAATACTTTAAAGTGATCTCTGAATGGGCTTGCAGTTGCCAGAGGACACTGGGAAGTTATTACTTCACTCATGTTTGACTGCAGCTGTTTTTCCCTTTAGTCTTGCTGGAGAGTCTCGTGGGCTTATTTTATAAAACGTCTTTCCCGTACGGTCTTCCAAGAGAGGTATGGGTGCCTTCCGCTTATTGTCTTTCTTTCTGTATCTCTTCTCCTAAAGGTTTCTCTCAGTAAAAACATATGAATAGCTGTCATATTATTTCTGTCTGATCCATTTCTGGCCTGTATTTATGAATCTGTGCTTTCTCACTAGAAAATAAATTGCAAAATCACTGAGCTAGCAAAAAAGCCAGGAGGTGAAAGAAGGTGGGAGGGAAACAAACCAAAAAATCCAAAGCAAAGTTTGGTTGAGATAACAATGACCTGAATGCTAAAAAGAAGAAATAAAGTGTACACTTTCAAATAGTATATTAGGAACCAAAGGCTCTAGATTGTCACGTGGATCTTGTCTTGCTCAGCATATGGGCTCAACAGGTTTATGTGCAATCTTTTGTTTACCAAGCCAAACCCATCCAACCACCTGCTGGCAGTTCAGAGCTCCATCACCTTCGTACTAGTACAGATTATAGCCTCATAGTAAAGCCTTGTACAAACATGATGCAAACAAAGCTTCTGAAAGTGTTTTTCCTTCACCTGATGAAAAGCCAGCAGAAGGAGTTAGATGATTTACGGATATGATCTGAAATAATGCACAGTTATCCCATAGCTTTGCCATTTATAGCCCTGCATGGATGGCTGTACAAGCTGCCTGCTGTGACTACAACTAAGGAGGTTCTTCCCTCTCTCAGTTAGGTCTACTTGGTTGTTGGCCAACACTAGTGAATTAGAAGGCAAGCAGCTTTTGGAAGCTAATGAAAAACTCTGTCTTGAGACGAGAGAGGCTTTAGGCAAAAGGATGAAGATGGAAAAAGAACAGAGAGCAGTTTCACTAAAGAAGAGCACAAATCTGGAAAGTTGTTGTTCTGGGGTAAGGGTCTATTTTGCTCCTACCTTTGCTCTCACATACTGTGTGCAAAGCACTGGCCTCACTCCTCTGCTGGCTGAATGCTCTGAACTGAGCTTTTTTAAGCAAAGAAAAGTGTCAAGGCTCCCAAACCTGCTAATTGGGAGCTTTCAGCAGACAAATTAATCTGCAGTATAGCAGGACAGGGCTGTATCAGGTGCAGGGCACTACCGGATGATATGATCTGCCACAGCTGAGACACCCACTTTGGAATAACAAGTTGAGGCAAATCATCGCAGTTTACCTTCAGTCTGTAAACTGGGGAAAATTTCCTTCTCTTTAAAACAGCCACATTTTGATGACTACCATCTATTTCCATCTATAAACACAGGCTTGAAAAATTCAGAGGATGCAGAATATTTTCTGCAGATTGATGGATGTTTACATGATAACATTCTGTTTTTTCAGCTTACATACAGACAAGATTCAGAACAAAAAGCAAAGACATATTGTATGTTTGTCCACATTTAACAAACACTTGTTTTAGCCCCTGGTTGGTTGTGTGCATAATCCCCATTTCACACAATCTCATTTTTCTTAGCTACTCCCTCCTCCCTTAGCTACTCCTCAGGCCTGCTTTAACAGTGTTGCTAATCACTGCCTTCTATAAAGACAATATCTCCCAGAAGAATTTGAATTACGGGAAGAAGCAAATACTGCTACTTGAAAAACTGTGCAGAGAAGTGGAGTGATTTTTAAAATGATTACTGGTGATATCAAGTGTTGAGTAACTGTGCTGTTTATTGCTTTTATCTTGTATTCCAGGTCATTCACAAAGTCTAAATCTAATACTGCTTTGTCTTTCATGACTCAAACATGTGTAACTTAGAGCATGTGGTACTTTAATTTTATTGGTCTAGTTTGTTCTGCCTAGTGAAAGAAGTGACTTTATCCTGGGAAGAGACCTTTTTAAAAAGCAAACCAATGTTTTGGTTCTTAGACATTTATACCCTCTTCAAACCGAAATGTCATGATGGTATATATTTGCAATTAGATGTTTTTAAATTCTCTAAACCCTATAATTCTCAAAGTTTCATGTTCTGAGACCTGATTTTCATCAAGGTAAATGTGAACTGAAAACAGTTTGAGTAGTACTTGTACCAAATATGCACAAATCTTCTCCTTGGTAGAGATATGGTTCCCCACTTACCTTTCTGTTCTAGTGAAGGTTACTCAATAAACTGTGTTTGGTGACATTTTGAAGTGAAATGTTTACATTTTTTCAAGCAAAAGCTTTCTCCAATATTTTATATTTGAAGTGATCAGTTCCTCTGAGTTGATCATCTTTTCACTATTTATGGCTGTTGTTTACTTACCTTTTAGGAACAAACAGAAGAAAACTGTTCCACTTTTGCTTGCAGTCAGTTCTTCAATCAGCAGCACTATCAATTTCTCACAGAAGGCACCAATTGGGCATTCTTTTCTGTGTTTAAAATCTTTTTAAGATAGTGGCTTTAAGCAGCAGAGAGGGACAAAGGGTCTGCAAAACAGCAAAAGAGCATCTTGCCATCCAAAATGACGGTCATATGTAGAATATATGGGAAATTTGGCTGTGCAGTGTTGCAACACTTTTTTATTGTACTTGCCACATCAGTAACTAAAAGGAGATACAAGAAGTAGATAACCAAACTCTACTTAAAAAAATCTTAGCTTGACAGTGAAATATCTTTTATAATTTCACACTAATGCAATTAGGTGGTAGAGAGGAAAATGGAGCAAACAAGATGGCAATGAAGCTGAGAACAAACTGCATGCGGGTTTAGAGAAGCTCCCTAAGCAATACTAGCCAGTAGATCTGAAATGTCCTATTGGTAATAAGGATTCATGATCACATTTGATCCCACAATGTCACATGTTGTGTTTTGCAGGCATTACAAAGTGTTGCACTTCACTGCAAATAAAACCTAGCAAAGGATGGGAGACTCTGGGCCTGGCTGAGGGACCTTACACTCTGCAGGGTGTTTCAAGTCTGACGTGTTTTTTCCATTACGGTAAGGAAATCACATGGGGAAAAGCAGGGGGAAAAAAAAAAGTGAAAGAAGTATTTTAGGCAAGGAGTAGGTGTGACTGAAAAGACCTGTGGGTAAATGGAATTTTCATTGTGCAAAGCTGACAGGGTAATTTAATCTGGTTTCCCTGTGGAGTGGTGTGTGTAGATCCTTTTTGCCTTTCCGTTAAACATGTAGTGTGGCACAGCTGCACAGCCCAAGCCATGGTACCTAGTGCCTTTGAGACCATTACATCACCATTGGCCATAAGATGTAAAGAAGGCAGATGACCTCAATTATACAACACTTTTGACACCAATTCAGCAAGTTGTGCACCATGTTGCATACATTGAAAATGGTCAATTATTCACTTCTAAGATGTTTGTGTTACCTTCATGCCCACACATAATGTATAAACCTTGTTTGGATCGCGGCTCGTAAAGGTGGATTATCAATAATTTGGTCTAATTAGAGAGTGAAGTGACCACTGGGCTCAGTGATTAAAACTTCCTTTTATGTAAATGAAGAATTACGGCCACTGACATGTACGCCAGTCATGCACGTTATTTTCTGTCATTTATCCAAACATACTTTTAAAAGAACCCTCTTTTTTATAAACATATATGTGTACACAATTTTAACTTCAGTTGCTGTAATTGCGTCTAATCTATTAAAATTCATTTTTATTAAAGTCCACACTGTGAGACTAATGAACCTAAAGCACTGGAATAATTCTCATTACACATGGTTAGATCTACTTACTGAATCTGCATTGTCTTGTGCCCAGAAAAAACAAACAAACAAACAAAATAAACCTACCAAGATGCAAAACACATCTTCTCAAATCATTTCCCTTACAGGAAACAGTTTAAATTACCTATGTTTTCTCAGATAGCGGAATGTAGGCAATGTTTCCCTTGCTGAGTTTTAATATGAAAGAATGGTTCACTGATGAAGAGTGATCTAAGGGACAATGAAACTAGGGGCAAGTCAGTTGCTGGTGATGGACACCTGGATGACACAGTTACAGACAGCTGACATACTTACAAAATTGATGTATCCCAGAAGCTTAAGAAAAGATACAGTCACTCTGGCTGACAGGCAACTGTCCTTTCTTATTTTTTTCTCAATGGCCTGTAGGCAGGGAATGATCTTCTAGAAATCATTCACAAAGCCACTCTTCCCCTGTTCATCCAGTTCCCCTTTCAAAACATGTTATCCCATGGCATGTGCAAATAACTGGCCAACAAGAAACAAGGAAACTGAGTGGTCAGTGTAGGTAGTGCACTTTTTTCTAATACATGAGGTTCATCATGGTCCCTTTACTCAAAAGCCCAAGTAAAGAGATCTTGCTCTGTGATGGTGAAGAAAGTTCTTGAGATTTGGGAAGCTGGTTTGCTTTTTACTCTGAAGAAGACAAAGACAGACTAGACTGTAAAACTGAAAGTCACTGTCAAAACACTTATGTTTTCAATACCCTATTCCCCAAGAAGGAGTGCCTGCTTATCCCACTTCAGTACCAGTGCTCTCTTTGGAGAAGGAAGCACAAACAGCATGCAAAGTGCCAGAATTTCCAAATTAAAGCTCTTCCACAGGTAACAAAACATTTTGCCACATAACCAGTGAGAAGCGATTCCTTCCTGTGTTAATGATACTTCTGAACCTGGTAGAACAATATAATTTCAAATTTTTCCATGGCTTTAAACTCATCATAAGAGCCACCAAAATAGCTTATCTCCTCACCTGCCAGAAGGGAGTGGCTTTTATGTCACATTTTAAGTTGAGCAAAATACAGAACTACTTTTCCATCAACATTTTCATTGACTTTTTCATAGTAGTTTTTCAGTTGTATGTAGCTGCTGATAATTATGGATCATCCAACACAAAAACATCGATAAAGTATGGCAGATATCTCCTCAGTAATGAAAATACATAAATCCCCTGCTCAATAGGCTGTGCAATCAGTTCAACCCATGAAAAAAAAAAAAAAAAAAAAAAGATACTGCAATCTCTATGACAATTCATTTAAAATGAAATTTGTTCATGTGGGGTGACATCCTTGACTGCAGTAAATCAACACAGCCTCCCTGAATCAATGGAATGACACTGAATTGCAGCAGATAAGAGTCAGTCTGCAGCTTTTTGTAACTGACAGTTCATTTGATGAGCTTTGTTGCTATTGTTACATTCATTATGAGTTTACTTAAATATGTTTTTTCTAAAAGACAGTTTATTTTTATAAGATACCTTTTTTAAGATGGCAACATATTGCATCGTTTTCTACTTGCAGAACATAAATTATCAAAGGTTTTACTTAAGTGGCTACTGTTACTCATTTTTTCTCTCCTATTTGGTTAGCAATGGATAAGAAAATCATGGCTCTGCTAAACTGGTCCTCTGACCTCCCAGATTTGGGGACCCAGACAGCTTTGGGTTGCTTCCAACATAGGTACTGGACTTCCCTTGCATGGAAACCATGGTGGAGGAGAAGCAGCAGGTATTCTAGTCAGGACACTGATTTCAGCTCTGGAGTTAAGAACAGTTGCAGGTTTTACAGCTTAAGTGTAGCCTTTTTGTTGTATTGAACCTTTCTACCCCTCTGCCAGCTACAGTACTCAGTGTCACTTGACCTTGTTTCAGTGTTAATATTCTCACTTTTGGGAAATTTGTGGCAACTTTGCAGTAGACTGCACGTTTTCTGCATTGCTCACCTTTCAGAGCTGCAAGTACAGGTAAAGACATATTTCACAAAGCTTTTAAACACGTGCTAAAGCCATGAATCTAAGATATGGTTTGGGAAGGGCAAGAAAAAAAAAGTATCATAGAGTGAAGACCCTTTAATTTGTTCTTATGAAGAGAGATCAGACAAGAAGAAAGAGCCTGGAGTGTTGTCTCTCAGCCTTCTGCCTTTAGCATTAGCATTTACTGTGCTAATGAAGTGCATGTAACAAGAACCTGTGCAGGTAAGTAGAAATAGTGGGGAAGGTTTGATTTTAACATGTTTTACATATAGCCTAGTTTCAGATCTAATATACATACCCCAAAATATATCACAATATGTCCCACAGCATACAAAATTAAAAACATCTTGCTTTCTTTTATAGCTGTCTTTGTTCAGAGGGCTACAAAATTGCCTTGTATATGTATGCTTTCATTTAAAATTTCCAGTTTCCAGGTCCACTGCTTTTTCTTCACAAGTACAAAAGACATCCAAAAGCAGGGAGAAATTACTCCACCGAGTTGGACCTCTGTACTCATTATGAGCTGGTTACGAAGCACCTGTTATTCACCAGCTTAGAAAACAATTTGAAATTCAAGTAAGTCTCAGCAAGAACCTGACAAAGAACATCAAGAAGCTGGGCAGCTAGCCAGTTTCATATGCCTCATCTCTCAAAGATTGGGTTTTTTTGCTCTGGTGCTCTCCCCCACCACCACACACCATTTTTTTTCATGCTTTCATTTCTATATTTGAAGTGGAAACATGTCACTGTTTTAAATGTCTCCGATATACTTTGTAGCATGGAAATTTTAATGCCTTGTAATGACAGAAATCAATTAGCAAGGCATAAAAGAATTTGCTCACATAGAAAGCCAAGACAGATTTTCTCTTCAAAAAAGCAAACGTAAGTATTAGTGAAAAATGTGCTTGGGCCAAATTAGGTTGGAAGCCTGGCACATGCTGTAAGGACTTAGAGCATGTAATTTCCAGCTTTTCTCAGGTATTCATTGTAGCAACAATGTGAAATTAACTTCAATTGTGTAGCAATTTGAGAAATGCTTCATGATGATGATGATCCATTCAGAATTTCTGACTTAGACATTTTTTTGGCCAATTTATAATTTCTCTTTTCTAATAATGATGATAAAAAGAAAGATGAGGTAAATCTGATGTAAATTTATATTTTTTGGCCATCACAATTATGAATATGTTAGAGGAAGGAGAGATGCTGTCTGTGAGTCCCTCATTGTGGATGGAAACCACACTCCATGCTGTTTAAGAAACAATGCTGAGGCAGACTTGCTAACTCTTTGCAGGTTCAGCTGAGCCTTTCATCGTTCTTATGAGTAACATGCACAAACTTTTGAACCTTGGCACATATCATCCTAACCTAAGTGATCTCATTACCACTTAAAGGTGGGAAAACCACATTTCTGCTGTCAATATTTGTTTTTCACACCTCTAAGTTTGGTTCCCTCTTTGCCTGTAAGCAAAGTGATGGTTTGAAATTTTAAATTTTTCACTCAACCTGAAACTTCACCCACAATAGGGCTTTGTTATCTCTAGGGTCCAAAAGAATGAGAATCCATTCAACTTTTCCTATGGGTGCTGTTTTACCTAAATGTTGCACCTCCTCACCATTTTTGCGCAGGGTCTATCATTTTGGCTTTCACCTTCTCCTATCACTGCAGAACTGGGGTGCATGGTTTTGATCAAATGCAGAAACCAAAGTAAGTGAGACCAGTAATTGCAACTATGCGAATATCCATTAAAACAAAGGTCTAAAGCAAGCAATATACTGAAAATATACAAACAGAAAAACAAATCTGATATTCTGTTATGTGTAGATCAAAAGAAAGAGTGGGAAGGTTTGACTTCATGACGTGTACTGATGTGGGAAATTAAACTGGTCACGGTAGTTCCAGGGAGCAGACAATATTTTTCCTTGAGAGTATATTAAATGTTATATTTTCACCCAAAAATGCTAATACTTTGCTTCTCTGTTAGAATTTTGTATTTAGTATTAACCTGTAATTCATTCCGTTTGAGGAAGGATATTTTTTAACCTGCCGATGTACAGTTTGTAGTCTCAGGGAGCAGGGATAACCTTACCCTGATGCATTTGTACTGTGTTCATGCATGCAAATTTAAAACAATTGCTGAATTTGATGTTGACAGAGAATTTCAACTCGTTGTCAGTCTGGTAGCAAACATTGACCTTGCTATATAGTGGATGGCCTGGTCTGCTTCTTAGGGATATTCAAGATGGCTTTATTAATTTGCTTTTCCAGTAACACAGAGTGCTTTACTCTTCCTCTTCTCATGAGGCACATGACAGTTGTGACTTGGGTATTTTACTACAGGTCAAGTAAATATTTTGAAGAGTTCTGCGACTTGCAGCATACCAGTGTGTGAAGTTGCTTCTGCTTTAGGTATATATAGTGTAGTTGTCCATGACTGCAGGGGACAGGGTTCAGTGATCCAAGTAATTGTTTCCAGTCCTATGTTCTCCAGCATCCAGAAGTTCAAAATAGGTGGTAGATGAAGGACAGCATTTATCTGGCCAAAAGCAGTCATGCACATTGTAGATGAGTGACTACATTTTAGCTTTAGCATTAGGCACTTCTGAGGTACAGTTTAAGTCATTCGAAGGCCATGGCTAAAATACTCAGATGAGTCATACCCTAAAATCAAGACATTCACTTTAAAGGAATTTGAGGACACTCAGGTCAGGTGTAGACAGTTACAGCATAAAGTTAGATGAAATTATTTCAGCCAGTGATTGTTGGAATATAAATCAGACATGCCAAGTAACTCCTCTGCTGTCCACTGGCAAGATACCAACTGGAAGACTTCATCCATTTTTTGACATTACACTTCAGGAAAAGTGTGGACTGATTGCAGAGTGTCTACAGTTGAGTAAGAAAGATTAAAGGCTTGAAAACCAAGAACTACACAAAAAAGATAAACGAAGGCTAGATACAGATTAAAGGAAAAAATGCTAGGGAAGATGAAGTAGTAGAAAATAGACATTAATAACTCCTCAAGTGTATAAAAAAATCTTAAAGAGATGGTATTTTATATCTCTGGTGGATATAACAAGAAACATGGATGTATTTTGCTTCAAGATGAAGACTTGATCACAGCTTTGTCAAGAGAGTGCAGCAATAGGAAGCAACCCCAGATGATCAGTCTTTCCCAGGACTCCTCCCTGGTGTTGGAGGTGAATTGCTCAATAGTGCCAAGTCTCTCCTTGGTTCAGTAACTGCTGGTGGATGAGGAGGAGGAGCTAACAGTGTGCCCATCCTCACCCTGTTCTCTTACCTCTCCAAGTCCCATTTCTCACCCTCTTCTCTCTCTATGTTGTTGAGCCATATCTTTGTTCCCTTCTGCTGCAGCAACAGGTGAAAGTTTGGGCCACAAACACAAACAGAAATGTGCTTAGGATTCTGCTGAGAGCCTAGTTAAAGCTATATCCTGCCAGGGAAGCAGAGGGACATACGACCCTGTGTGTTAACAGGCAACTAGAAATGCCCTGCACTCTGACTAAATTGGAGGTTTTTTAATATTTTGCACACTTCTGGTAGCAATCTCAAGGAATGATGAAACAGCTGACTTTTGCTACTGTTTCTCAGGCTTTTCAGGTGCCGTAGCAACTGCTTATGTTGAATATTTAACCACCTCACTATTACAGATCCCAGTTTACTGATGTTCTGACAACTCTCCTTCATCTCTCACCCTTTCATCACTCAAGGTATAAGGCAGACAAGAGAAAGTGTGAGAAAAAAGTCAGTCACCAGTCATTAAGAGCCCACGGAAAGCAGAATGAAAGAGGAGGAAAAATATGCAAATAAGCATGTTTGACTCCTTGTTGCTAGCATGCAAGACAGCGTGAAAACAGCCAGAAGCAATCTGAACTGAATGAGAGAATACGTGGGAGTACTGCTACTGGTGAGGCCTATAGCTAGCTAAGCTCAATTTGTGAAAACACCTGCATATTTTTAAAGCATATTTTCAGTCCAGCATTCTGAGTGTATAATTTCTGGGGTTTTGTACAGACTTAGGAAAGGGTTGTTAGAACATCTCTCCGTGAGCCTGACACTGGCACCCTTTTGAACCCCACCCCAGGGGTTTTCTACCAATCCAAGAAGTGAGGTGGAATCTCCCTTTTCACGTCACCTCCACTCCTAAAAAATGACATACAATCTCTCACACCCTTCCCTGGCCCTTTTCCTTCTGCACAAGGCCCAGGACCAGCTTCCGGTCTCATGGCATCTTTACACCTGTGATGCCTTCCTATGATGCCTTCTTAGTGACCCAGACAACAACAGCTCAGAAAATTCTGCTGGTGCTACAGGAGTCAGCCTGACCTACAGTACTTCAGCTGGCCTTGCCTGATGTGTGGGACCACAGGTGACAGAAAAGTTATCCTGCTCAAACAGGTCCCTCCAACCCTTCTCAGGCAAAGCCTCCTAATCAATTTATCTGATGGCAGATGTACTCTTTGCCACACAGCCATTGCAAGATGATTATGAAGATCATGAAAGAAGACACTTAAGAAGCCTGACACATCATGTGGGACTGTACATCTAAATCCTACTAAAAACTGCACTAACAAATACATGTGCAATTGTCTGCAAACACAACTGTATTTACACAAATAAAAGTTGGCTAACAGTTTTGCAATGGGTTTCAGCAGACATTGGTTCTTTCCTTGCCATTTTCCTGTTCTTTTGTCCTGAAAAATCCTATCTTTGCAATCAGGTTAACAAGCCAGACACTGAATTAAACATCTTTTGCCTCCTTAAAATTCAAAGCAGAAGAATATCTGCAAGCAATTGTTCCTTTTTTCTTTTCTCATGTGTACAGGTGGGAAGTGGAAGCCCTAAGAAGAAGCTGTAACTTCTTACTTGGAGGATATCCTTAAGGTAAAGGACTTCCTGTCCATGCTTCATTGAAATCAGCAATTATAGAAGTCACTCATGGTTTCTGTAGCTACAGCACTGACACAGCTTTCCAGCTTCCATAACCATGTACTCCTTTGGCTCAGGAATGCCTACTATAGTTATTTCTCCTTGTTTTAAATAGGAGAATCTGTCTTCTTAAATTCACATGGAACAATGAATGAGAAAAACATCTTGTCATTAATTTTAAAGAAGATCAAGATGGCTATAGCACACATTTTCTAAATCTAATGAAGTAATTACTTTTCAAATTGACCTCTAATTTAAAAAAAAAAAAAAAAAAAAAGTTCCTATTGCTAGTAATGGAATGGGAATAACTAACAGTATCTACAAATTAAAGCCACCCATACTATATTGCATACTTTGAGATGTTGTATAAATTAATGTTGTTCTTTGCATGGAAACTGACTCTGTGTTTAATAAAACTCAAACCACTCATTCCTTTCTTTTGATGTTACCATCTTACAACAGCAGATTATACTGTCTTTTCCCCTATGTTTCAGTATTCTACCTGCTGCCATGCTGGAAGAGACCTCTGGGTCGCTATGGACAGCACAATGAAAACATCCATTGACATGCACAGTGATGAGAAAAACAAGCAAAATATTAGTCTCAATGAGGCCAGAAAAGATTGCTGAAAATATTTGAGGATCACTAATCTCTTCAGTGATGTATTGTCAAAACTGTCTCTAATTCTCTGTGTCAACACACAGACATCATGCTAAGGATTTTTTGTTGGAGAGATATCACACACCTCAGGATGTGGCCTGACTTTACCTGTAAGTTTGCATCTAAAATTTGCATTTGAGAGAATAGTAATGTCTCCACTTAAAACCACCTATAGAATTAGGACAGTGAAGAAGTTTGTGGATACATAAGTCTGTTGCAGTGATTGGGTAAAAAAAAAGTTATAGAACTATGACTTAGGCAATTATACAAAGATTTTTCCCTTTAAAGTTTGCACATAAAGATAAATAACAGACTGTAAGGATTAGTGAGCACATTTTAGACAACTTCCTTTATTTTGTTGCAAATCATTTTCAGAGGAGGAGAGCACAGGCACATTCTAAAAGACTGGAAAACAACCAGCCTTATTTAAAAAGTATAATTACAACTGACAAAAAGTTTTTAAAAGTTAAACCCTCAGAGCATTCCCCAGCTTTAGTTACGACCAACACTGCAGATAACTGAAATTGCAAATGAAATAGATGTTTATACAGCTAAAAGGCACCCATGTTTACATTGGCATAGTGAAAAGGAGAGAAAATGACAAGGAAAATGTTCAGCATGTAAACTCTATTAAGGGCAGACTTCCTGTTGATGCTATTCCTTAAATCACATGTAGCCAAAATTTTCATGCAGTCCTCTGGCATGTCTGATACTGCTGGAGGAGGACTGATGTGTGATAGAAAATCCTGTGAACTGTATTTCACTCTAATGTTTTGATTGAGAAAGTGTACCTGCAGTAGATTGACAGGATACCAGAATCTACCATGGGAACTGCATTTCCATCTGGGTGGTTTCTTCAGTTCACATCTGTGTGTACCATAAATTATGAATCTTTTTGCCAATTTCTATTCTAGTACTTCATACCACAGGAAGGCAGTTGGCAAGCAGTGTTGGACAGCTATATGTCTGGTTATGTTGCTGTGAAATAATATGTGTTCTACACTAAAGGACTTTTATTGGACTTAAAGTCTGAAGCCCAGAAGCAAAGTGTTTTTTTCCTCTCTGACAGAATCATTTGCCAATGGCAAGTCGTGTGTGACACAGGATACAGCCATTAATGTATTTTTGGGATTCACCAGGTTTTGTTTCAGTATCTTTCCTGTCCTTGCAATTCTACAGCTCTGTGTTATGTCTCCAGCTTCTGTCTTCTGTCTGTGTGGAGACCTGAATTTTCCCACTGCCTGCCTTTGTCTCAGTGTTCTGTTACTTTGGCCTGGTGCTGTTTCATTGCTAGATGAATTACATGTTTGAGCCTTCTTGTCAAACCACAATATCAAACAGGCATAGGCTGCCTAGAAACCATAGTCCTCTTGCCAAGGGAAGATGTCTTTGGAATCTTCCTAATACCTAGGATGACATGTTAATATGACAATCTCAGCTTTTATTTGAAAATTGATTTTTCTTTTAATATTAATTTTCAAAATCTAAGTTTAAAACCAAGGTTATCCTAAAGGATTATATATTAAAAAATAATCCAATATAATTACTAGTTTAAAATGTCAAGAAGTTTCAAGATTAAGAACTTCATGTGTAAATGATTAAGTTTGATAGTACTGCAAAAAATTTGGACATTTCTGCTCGGCTTGAATAGACAAAAAAACCCTTGAAGTCAAACTCTCCTTTCCATATTTTTTTTCTGACAAAAAGAGTTAATAGGCCAGTCTCCTTCATTATCTTCAGAAGCTGGCATATCATATAACAACAAATCAATGAACTAAACACATTCTAATTAATCACTTCAGGGTTACTTGATTGACCACACAGTCAATTCCTTGAATAAATCAATGTAGTGTTAGAAAGTATTTCAAGTTAAGCTTTTTGAGGACTGTGGGCTGGAATTCAGAGGAAAGGAAAGCCACTAGAAACCAACTGAAAACAGGAAATATTTCCTAAACCGACAGAGAATCGAGTCCTACTTCAGTCTTGATAGTGTTGTGTGTCCAATATGATCACAGTAGCTCACCCTGAAATCCTGCCAGCCCAGACATCAGATTTGTGGGTTAGTGAGATTGTGGTCCCAGCTCTTCAGCTAAGGTCTAGACAATGTACTGATTTGACCATGCTCTCTATGCTCACTGTGCTAATCTGAACCAGCTCTGAAATCAACCCTGGTGTGAGGCAGAAGCTCAGTAACCTTATGACACTAATTTAGAGGGAAGCTTGGGCTGGTATCAAAGGAAGGAACCACAGTGCTGAACTCCTGCTCAGCTTTTCTTATCTCCTGCTCCTGGATAGATGACTGTGAACCAGTGCAGAGACTAGCTCTACTTTGTGAGGAAAAAAGGTTATTTTTTATCATGGTGCCTTAAAGCTTTCAATCAAGGAGGAAAAGTAGCATATAATGGAGGGGTATTTGCCCTCCTTGCAGCTTCACAGCAGCTTCTGAGACAAAGTAAAGTGACTAAAGTGGCATCGTTAAAGCACGTCACTCTACTTAAAGATGTTATTATGCAAGTAACCTTTCTGAAATCAGCTAGTACTTGAACAACACTAAAATCTGCCAGTATGGCTTTGGTTGTTCCCTCGATGTCCCCAAATGGCTGCTGACATGTACAAAGCTGTCTGGCACCACATTTCTAACACTGATGAGTTTATATTTCAGGCATGTGGGGAGAGCTCCTGATGGCCCAACCTGGTCCTTTACCTTCCAGCAAAAGGTGGGTCACAATCAAGGGACTGAAACGTCTGTCATACAAGGAAAGGCTGAGAGAGCTGGGACTGTCCAGCCAGGGGAAGAGAAGGCTCAGTAAAGAAGACAGAGCCAGGGTCTTCCCTGTGGTATGCAATGAGCAGACAACAGACAATGAGTATAAATTGAAACACAAGAAATTTAAATTAAGCATAAGAAAAAAATTTTTACACTGAGGGTGATCAAGCAGCAGACCAGGTTGTCCAGAGAGTTTGCAGAGTTTCCATCCTTAGTTTACCAAAATCTGACTAGAAATGGTCCTGGGTGCTCTTGGTGACCCTGCTAGAGCAGAGAGGTTGGAGTAGACAATCTTCAGAGGTCCCTTACTATCTCAGCTCTTCTGTGATTCTGTGAGACTGTGAAATAAAATAAATAAATACACGGTAATTTAGAAACCTAAAAAACAAATCTTTTTAAGGATAGCACAAAAGATTTGATTTTTGTCTCCCCTCTTCTGTCTACCATTTACCATCAACAAGGACAAAATATAAAAGTAAAAAAAAAAAAAAAGGAAGCATGAAAAGTTTGACCCTCAAAAGGGCCAACCATGTCCTGGGGTGCATCAAGCACAGCATAGCCCACCAGTCGAGGAAGGTGATTGTCCCACTCTGCACTGCTGCAGCCCCATCTCAGGCACTGGGTGCAGTTTTTGGTACCTCAGTATAAGAAGGACATCAAACTATTAGGGTATCTCCAGAGGAGGGTGGCCACGATGGCAAAAAGTCTCAAGGGCAAGACTTGCAAGGAGCGGCTGAAGTCGCTTGGTCTGTTCAGCTTGGAGAAGTGAAGTCTGAGAGAGGACCTCATCACAGTCTAAACCTTCCTCAAGAGGGGTAACAGAGGGGGAAGAGCTGATCTCTCTCTGTTGACCAGAGATAGGACATGAGGAAATGGAATTAAGCTGCATCGGAGGAAGTTCAGACTGGACATTAAGAAAAGGTTCTTCACTGAGAGGGTGGTCAGTCACTGGAACAGGCTCCCCAGGGAAGTGGTCAAGACACCAAGCCCCCATAGTGATCAGCAAGAAACAGAATGTCCTGGATTATTTTTTCTTTCACACACTGGTGTAGACATTCCCTAACCACTTGGACAGCAGTGTGTTTGCCACATGACAAAAAAACTGCATTCATTCCATGACATGATCAGTACCCCTCTGGGAATTTCTTGGGCGCTTCATCATGTAAACACAATATGGGTGGATTGGCTGAAAGTTTCTGTGCTCTGGTTCAGTATAAAGCACATTAGATTTTAACCCACAGTCATATATGTTTATCTCTTATTCAGATTGTGATTAGACCGATAAAGGGATAAAGTGCAGACAAACAAGGTCTGAGACACATGAGATCCTCTGCATGCCACCATCTACTACTCATTGTTCCTGTATTCCCATTCTACAGGATTATCGGTAGGCTGGAAGGGTCAAATTAATCTGAATAAGTGCAAACATACTACATTTACTTTGATGACTCCCAGTTGTAGCTCTGTATCTGCAAAAATGCCTGCAGTTTAAATATCTTAATCTGAGCTAGTTTTCTTCATTTTTAAGGTCAGTGGAAAGAAATAGCTGTTTATGGAGTATGATTCACATCATCTTGAGGTAGATGTCTAGGACAGACCAGTTGACTATCACCTTCTTACCACTGACTATTTCTTTGTAAATGGAAACTAGCATAAAGAGTTCACAAGTGGACTGCTCTGCGGACAAGTATCTTGACACATTCGGTCAGGTGAATTCCAATGAAAAAATACTGTGAATGGCATTGAATATATATGCAAATATTTGCCTAGTACATAAAGCATTCTAAGGAGAAAGGGGAGACATCACAGGTTATTCTAGAGGAGTCCAGCATGTGAACACTAGAGATTCTGGGAACACCTGCCTCAATGGCTCCTGGAGATCTTCAGCTCACTTTCACTTGGTGTCATTACCCGCATTCATCTGACTGAATACATTCTGCTCATTCAAGAAAATAAAAATACTGGAGTCTCATAGTTAAATTTACACTGCTTGCAGGCTTTCCAAGTCATGGAAACATCATGACATATATTGCTGTTATTACAGATTAATGTCGCTGTAAGGGAGTTATACTATTTTTCTTCTGTACAAACATATGTATGCAAAGCTGTGCAAGAAAACATAAAATGTCTTAAAATGATCGGTCTCTCAACCAAGAAGATAAGTATTTCAGCCATTTTTCCTTCCTAATTGCACTTCACTTCCTTATTTACTTATTCAAGAATGACTCTAGGAGCTTGTTCTAGCCCCTTCAATAAACAAATGGGGTTCTGTTTCCTTTTTTAGAAACTAATTATGCCTTTTGGAAAACTAGGAAAATGTATCTTAAAAGTAAACATGCATAAAAGAGCAAAGAGAGCTCCATGGAAAGTGTGTACCTAAGAATACTGATGTTTGTTTTGCAGATTTGTAAAAGCTATGAAAAATAAAGGCTAACCAAACCATTTTGCATTTTTGCCTTCAACTGCACTAGATTTTGGGTTGCAAGCACCTCTTTGGGGTTCCCAACCTTCAAAGCACATGATGACACTCCTCCTTTCAACCTACTGTAGCCCGGGGAGAGTTCCTGTGCTATTCCATCACTGTCCAGGTATTGAAAACTGCAGAGAAGGTACAGCCAAGCACACATTCCCAGGCACCCCCAGTAATTTTAACCTTTCTTGGTATCTTTATCATATTCCCAAGATGGATTACATCTGTTCTTTTCAAAAACAGTCGTATTTTACTTTGTAAGAATGTTTCGGGGGGGTGGTGGGGAAAAGAGGAAGGGCACAAATTTATTAAGTAGAGGAAAGACAAATGGCTAAAAATGCAGTGAGTGGTACTCATGAACCAGGAGATCAAGCACTTTCTAAAGTCCCTGTGAATGCTAGTGACTCAGTGTTAACCTGAACTCCATTCACTTCCATTGCTTCTGGCCACTGATGACAAGCTAGAAGACAACTATCCACACACAGGAGAATGCTCACGGAAAGTATACATCCAAGGTGTTGGAGATGTGGAGCCAAAGGAGAAGTGAAAGGTATGGTTTTCACACAAGAGTGTTCTAACAGCTGCTGAAGCCATGTGGGTTTTCTCAGGTCACATTTCACAGTTAGAATGGACACAGAATGATTTAAAACATGACCAGAATTCAAATAAATGCCTATTCAGCCTGAAATTTGTACATCTCAATAAACCTGAGATACTACAGTTAAGTCTGAACTATTAGTATGTGCATATACGTGTCACGTCTGGCCCAGAGGTATGAGGGGAGAGGTGACTGAGGTTCATGGGTTGGAAAACACTTTACAGAATATTAAGGTCCATAAACAAGAAAAAAACTTTTATTTTGCATCACAATTAGCATATGATTCGTCAGCAGAAAGATTTATGTTACCTAAATCAAATTGGTGAAGAGTATAACAGCAAAAGGTTTTACATAAAGGAGTTAGCGGCAGTCTCAGCTTTTCCCTTTGTGCTATGCTGGGCCTATCAGAAGATGGAGCTATGTGCCCTTCCGCATGTCCCAGCTGGCTGGGCTTTGTCTGTGGCTCCTTATTTGGTAGTTGCTATGTAAATTGCCATTCCCTTATCCTGAGTGTCCCATCTCCTGCTACTATGCCACAATGTTTGAGGTATGATTCTTGTCAGTCTCTGACAATGTGTCTGCATATGCTTATTATGTGTTAGTGTGGGTATATCTACAGAGACTTACAAACAAGTGGAAGACCACCAGTGGACACCAGAACAAATGTGACACTGAGTCTGAGGGAGAGCAGCAGCTGCAGCCATAGCAATCCCAGAGCAGCGTTTGCAGGGTGCAACCACAGGTTGGGCTCTGTCACCCACATGACATGGCCATGTGGAAGCAGAGAGACAAGCTGAGTGTCCATGGTCTTCAGCAACTCTCCATTTGCCTTAGACTTTCTAGGAAACATGCAGTTTTCAAACTCAGCCAAAATACCCAAGATCACACCAGTTCATTGGCAGGTGTAAATTGTATCTATTGACTTTACACTTGTCTCAGTGAATTTTAATCACCAGTCGAAGACAGAAAATTCCACTTCTCTGCTATACAAATTAAGTAGTTTTACAAAATACCTCATAGAAAAGATATGTGTGTGCACACGTGCATATTTTGGGTAATATCTGCAGTTCTTAAGGAACTGTCTGAATTACTCTAATTCAGCTATTTCAGGCATCTTTGTAGCACTGTATAAAGATTTCTGCAGCTGCAAGACATTGGTTAAATAGATAACTCTGCGCCTCAGAAAAAGGGAAAATCATTGGCTAAAAATCGTGGAATTTGTCAGTCCTTTCCCAAGTTACATACACATCAGAGAAATGGTATTTCTAAGAGAAGTTGAAAATAAGAGCTTTTCGATTACTGATTATTAAAGTGCAGATTGTTAGGCTGGATTTCTAATAACTGTAATTTGAAGCCATCTGTCTCACATAGTTCATCCTATCATTAAATTCTTTCTTAAAATTATGTTCTCCAAAAACCAGAAAAAATGATAAGCTGATGGGATGGAAAGAAAGGAATGTATAATGAAATCTGTCCTTCAAATATACTCAGTCCTAGGGTTGACTGGATATATATGTAATACTCAAGCTAACAAAAACCTTCAGTCAAATCAGTGAGCCACGTGCAGAGCAATTCATGAATCATTGGCACCATGATCATCTGAAAAAGGAGGAAGACAATAGTCTTCAAAACAGCAAAGGACTGAACAGCAGGTAAAAGGCAAAATAACAGGAATGAGAGAACTACGTTAACTTGTTCCACAATCAGAATATAATTACCAGTTCAGGTGGAATAAAGGATGCAGAATTTTTTGTATCACCAGTGATAGGAAATATTGCTACCTAATAAAATATTACTGCAGAGATACTACTAGTGGATGTCATAAGAAACCAAGAGAGTGACTTCTTTTCTTGCACATAGGAGTGGACATTTGACAGCATTCATTAATGTTGGGACCCCACTGTGGTAATATTTCAGAATTAAAATTAACAATAGGATGAGGACTAGTATGAGTAAAATTAGGAATTTATGCAAACATACATAAAGGCATATATGCACACACAGAGTTTTGTGTATTTTTTTTTTTAATGCATCCCTCTTAATTTCAGCTCTTGTCAGTCTTGTGGGAATGTGGATTTTTTTTCCTTGGTTAATCAAAGAATTCACATATTCACCCTCTCTCTTGAACATGCTATAGCAAAAAAATGCAAAATAACTATGATCTTCAAAAGTGTTTTACCTGCAATTATGAAGTTCTCAAACATTCAGGTCAGACTACAGATATAATTCTGCACATGAAATCATACACTTTATATAACTGGCATCATAAAATTGAAGACAATTTGTTCATTAAAAATAATTTTCCTGTTATGTTTATTGATATATATCACAAATGAAAGCAGTCAGAAGTGATAAACTGAACACAGAACAAGAAAAGCTCATGATAAAAAAATCTAAAAGGAAGAAAAGACCAGTTCCAAGCATTCCTTAGTGAAATACTAAATGCTTGAGAAATCAGTTTATTATCTGATGGTAGGGGCAGATGTCTCGTAAAGCTGGTGCTATAAGTCTGCCAACAAGTACAGAAACAAAGAATAGAAACCTTACTTTATCAAATGTCTCATTTACTGAAAGTTCAAAACATCAGTCAGGCTACTGACCCTTTTAAAAACAGAATCTTTGCATGCACAAAAGCTTTTGCCTTACAGAATGGAGAAGTTGGTGGCATAAAAAATATGTTCTACCTATAATGTTTAAAATAAGTAATACAGCTAATGGGTTTATAGAGCAACAGTGACTGTTTTGAAAACAGGGGAATTGCATATTTTGGGTTTATATCTAGACTATAAACATAGATTTCCTCTGAATACACCTTCAGAAATACTGAGCACAATAATCTCTCATTCACAAAAAAGGAATGTATGCCTTTAAACCCCTCTATGTCAGGTCCTATGCCATTTCTGTCTTGGGACATGTTCAAGTCAGATGCCTTGAATACAAAAGTGTTGAAAGCCCATCAATAGTAGTCTTCTAAATTACTTGTCCAGTGAGAGTTATAAAATCCAGAAGGCAATTTGGACTGGATTTAGGGATGACTTGGAAATCAACCCAAAATTTAGCAATTCAGATGCAAGCTGAATGGCGTTTCTGTCCTAACTGAAGTGAAGATTAAAATATCAGAACTTACTCTCATGACTGAACCTTGGCAATTGTCTAAATTGAAGATTTAAGGCATTTCTTTTTCTCTGTAGGTTATTTTTCCCCATCAGAAGCAACTCCCTAAATCTTTTAGACCAGAACTAAAACATGCATTTTAAGCATCTCTCAGTGAGCTGAAAAGCATTGATTTCAGGTTTGTTGGTTGTTGTTGTTGTTTTGCTTTTTTTTTCAATAACTTTCATTACAGACTGTTACTTTCAAAGCAATGTGAGTAGTCCATCCTAGGCTAGCTGCATTTGCAGCTGCATTTTGTATACAACAGGCTTTAGTTGCACCTTATTTAGGCTATTGAGTCTAATACTACTAGTCTGTTGCATGATGACAGAGACTAATACTGATGTTTGTAATTATGAAAGATAGGCAGTTGTATTTTCTGATTTGTTTATATGTCTAAGAAGCCGTGCTTTTCACATTGTTAACATGAACTCACCCCTATTAATATGGCTCCCCACACTAACAACAGTGCTTAAAGCCATGGTCATATTAATAATATATGTATGATCATTAGCTCCTTTCTGATTATGACCCCATGCAGAAGCAGGATTTTCACCCTGAATAGACAGCATAATTTGAACCACACTATGACATTTGAGGTTTCCAGTTTCTTTCCTGTTTCATCTGAGATGTTTTGCTATTGGAAAGAGTAAAAAGACAAGGGAATTGTATGGCCAGTCCTCCTCCCAGCTGCACTCCAGATTTGTGGCAGTCAGCTCACATGATCAACAGAGACTCCACACTAAGGGAAAAGCAACAAAATAAAAACATACAGTTATAAATTTATATATATATTTCAGACAGCTGACAATTTGGACCTCTGTGAACACAGTCTTCTCATCAGCTCGGGTCACCATCGGCAGTTCTTCTATTCCTCTTTATTTTCTATTGCTTATTCAAAATGGAACCACAGAACGGGTTCTAGTTTTCTTTGTGGACCACATTTAAGGGATGACACTGAACATTTAATGATCTCATGGAACAGTGTGTGAGGGCCTCTCATGGCAGAGGAATAAGAAGAATTTCTCTGCTTCACTTCTTTTTAGTAGACTTGCACATAATCAGCATTGGATCCACGAGGGCAAAAGGGAGATACTAGCAGAGGTAGGAATCAATAGCTGAAGCACTGAAAATAGAGTGGCAAAGAGTTATTTTTAGCTGTTTAAGGGTTTTTTTCTTTTTATCAGGGGAAATGAATACAAAATTAGATCTGGCATTGCTAGGTTGACTAAGCATTGCTATTTTCCTGTAATGATTGTACTTTGCTTGAGACCCACCCCATCCCAACACTCCCCCCTCGCCCTGCAAAATAGAGTAATTTGTACAACTTGAGGCCACACACTGCCTCTGCACTGAGGTTTTTCAATTTTTTTGCATCAACTTGGGATTTTATTAGAGTGCTCCCTCCCAAATTACTGTTTTCTCCCATTCAGAAAGTGTCATAGGTGATACTTCAAAGATCTAGTTCTCATTTGTTATAGAGCTACTTTGGCACTTTACCTCATGTTTTTCTCACTAGTAGCAAATTATTGGCAAGGTTGCAAGGATGACATTGGCAGCATCCAATTTATGGAGTTCCCTTTACAGGGTCCTTGAGCCATTCCATTAATACTTATGTAAACATAAATAACTTCCAATGTCATTGTCATCTCATCATGTTCTTATTGCCTCATGATAAATATTTTAACTCCAGAAGGTTTTTTGAGAAGGTTAGGCCTTTAGATGTGCTTAATGAGGCATACATAAGCTCAACATTGGCTTAGATGTGTATTTAAATAGGTACATAAAATATTAGTAGGATTAGCACTGAAAGCATATGCAAGCTTTATGTAAATATTTTGTATGTACATACATGTAAATATATATAAACATAATTCATATATTAATCACATGTAAACACAAGAATTTTCATAATTTATTTTAAAAATAATAATGATATTACTATTTAGATAGTCTTCAATAATTAATGTATGTATGATCTATATGTTCCTTAGCTGGAGAAGGGTGATTTAAATGGCCCAAATTTTATTTCTTCCATAAATTTTTCTTCCAAGTGTTTTATGCAAAAAACTAGCAAACAAACAAACAATCCACAAAAAACCTTATGGCAACAGAGCTTTAAAATAATTACTAAGTTTTCAGGGCCATGGTAGCTAGGGAAATGCAAGAGAAACAGTGTTAGTAGAAAGAGGATTTATTTTCTAAAAATCACATTACTAACATAGTTGGAGAACGATTTTGGGGTCCAACATAATATTTTTGAAGCTATTTCTTCATGGCTGTTATTGAGCCACTTAACAGAAGTATACGATAGAGTTAATTGCAAGTGCCAGGGAACACATTCATACTCAGAATGCCAAACAATAATTTAATTTAGGTAATTTTATTTAACTTTCTTCATACACTTGTGATACTTCAGAGTTTGAGGATGTTGCCTCTGCTTTTTCTTTTTCAAGATATCCTTTCTACATTGCCTAAGCAATGCAAAATGATTCATTTCCACTTTCAGAACAAAAAGTAACAGCACTGGTTTGGCATATGTATAAAAGTTAAATTATTCAAGCTTTGGTGGAAACTGTCAGAAGACAACCACCTTAGTCATTTCTAAAATGTCTTCCAAATGCAGTCTCTTAGACTCCATATCATTAGCAAACAAGACAAAAATGCAGAACATCCGAGTAGCTGACAAGTACAGGCTCACACAGATCTTCACAGTTATTTGTCAAACCAGGTTGCCGAAGTTATTGTAGCCACTTTAATTATGGTTGATGGTATGTGTGAGATTTTTTTTTCCCCTAGCATTTTTGCTGCAATTGTCATAAACCTCTGGTTTTCAAAGTCTGAATGACCTTATTTTCCCATTAGAAATCTTAACAAGGATATATAGGAACGTTCCACTCTTCTCCAGTGTCCATATCAGTAATATCTCACTCAGAAACTGAAAGCCCACCTTAAATATGTGCATTTTTAGTATTAGTAAACTTGGCACTGCATAATTACAGGCAAGCTGTGGCAGGTTTTTAACATTTGAGCTGTGATTTGAATTTATGGTGTTTCAGGGTGATACATGCATCCAGGGAAAGGGTCAAATATCAAACATATGAAATATCACTTTAAGTCGTGCTCAGGATCTTTTGTAGCACGTAAGACATGCTCATTGTAACAGGTCCTACACATGAAGTGATGCTTGAACTGCAAGGAACATGAGTTTTATGTTCCACTACTCCCAAATACACTCACCTGGTTACCGCTGAGGCCTGTGATGAAGCTTTGAATTGACTGTAGTACCTAATGCCATCTCTGGTTTTAGGTCACCCTTCAAAACAAGCTGGAGAATATTTCCTTTGCAACAGAAAATCTTTTGAAAGAAACTCTTCTAGCACTTTACAGAACGCATTAGACTACTTATCTCTAAAAGCATTCCATTTAGCATGAAATCCAAATAAATCTTAAACAGAATCAACAATAAGAATGTGATTAAAGCAAAAGTAAGTGGTGAAGACTTACGAAGACATGTAAAGATACTTCAGTGAGTCTTACTAAGAGAAAACTTGTTCATGCATTAGGAACTTGATGTATGAAAATTTTATTTCTAAAATTCAAAATATGACACTTCAGGATGTTCCCCAAGGACATGTGTAATTCTATGATCAGGTTGTAAAACTCATTTTTTCCACCCACTCTGGCAAACAATTCAGCTTTTTTTTTTTTTTGTATTGCCCATAACAATCATAGCTCTATATCTAAGTTCTCCAAAATCCATCACAGAGAAGATCATTGTATCCTATGAGCCATGAAAAGTTCATATGGGAAAAGAAATAAGAGAAGGTACTTTATTTTTTTTTATATTCTTTTGGGATTTTCTAGTAAAGAGGTTCACTTATTTCCTAGTAAATCAAAGGTGAAAACATGATCACAGAAAGAAGAGACAGCTCTATAAGTAGAAACTTTTACTTTAGGTTTCAAAACTACTGTTTTATTTTACTCTAAAATTTGCTTTACATTAGGCAAGGAGCCTGGGGGGAAAAAAAAAGAGTCCAATTTTTATCTTGACAAATCTTTTGCCACATACTACAGATTAGTAGAAATTATAGTAATGGCAAAATTGCACATTAGCAGCTAGAGATAACATTCACTGTGAATTTCCATGGTTTTACCATGGATGGTATTGGTATTGTGTGTAAAATAAAACATTTTAATGGTAAATTAGTTTACATTTCAAATGCCTTTTAAATATAGAAGGATAAAAAGTTAATATTTTTGTTTACTATTTTATATCTTCGTGGTAATCTGCTATGTTAATTACCACATGCCAGAAATATTCCATGTCTCTGAGGTTTTTTTAGATTACTACATTGTATGCATTCAGTTAGAACATCTGAACTTTCAGGGTAGCTGGGGATATTTTTGGTTTAAAAGCAAAATAATTCAACTTTGAGTGCCTACTGTATAACAACTTCAACGGCTAGAAGCAAGAAAGATTAAGAAAGGAAAAAGCAAAGTTAATAGGTCAGGACTGCTAGCACTGGGTATGTCATGCTCAAGAGACATTATAAATGATAGTCCTGTCCCTCTCTCAAGGAGCTCTTTCGAGATGCATCTCTGAAAGACATTGGTCCCATTGCCAACACCGTGTGCTCTTGCTCTCAAATAAGTCTGTTTCCTAAAAGGAAAATCAATCATGTGAATCAAGCACCTAAATGTACATACAAAACAGATATTTTGACTCTGCATTAATTTCCCAGGTACCAGGTTTAACCCTTCCAAGATGATCTCTGCTGTATCTGTGTGCTATGAGTGCTTCACCTCCTGGTGTTACTATCAAAAATTCAAGCAAGGAGGAAAACTTCAAGTTCTTACAGAGATTATAATGTTCAGAGCAATGGGTGATGAGTGCTATAAAACTCAGAGGTGAAGTTGTAGAGGTACCAGTAGACGTATCAGAACAGGGTAAAGGTATTTCAGTCCTTACCATGTTGTCTTCCATCAGGTACTGTGCTCATGCCACACACTCTTACAGCCCCTACCAGGGTACAATGACTCTATGGATCCATAATGGGGGGCAATGCAGCTGTCAGTATTGTTCAGTTCTTGTGCTGTTATAAACCATGTATGTACTGTTGCAATTGCTCAATACATGTACACTGGAAGTGGCTCTGGGGAAGGTGCTTGAAGCACAGATCCACATTTATAGTAACATGAAAATGGGTTTACTGTTTGCTGTACACAATCCAAAATATTTATTCTTGTTTGGGAGATAAAGAGAAGCTGTAGGACAGCTCTTCAGTTGTCACACTATTGCTGTTCAGTTAGGTTACCCTGAATCCCAGTAAGAACATCCTTGCCTGCATCCATGTTGCATGTTAGGATGTCAAAAATGACGAATTTCATCCATTCTGCATGTAAGGTGATGTGTGTTACTTCACGAAGTCTGGCAAAGCCTTCTGGCAAAGCCCCATTAACATTCAGCTGAGCCATGTGAAATTTCCATGGGGCAGACCTAGTAAATGAATTCATCTGCCTTGACAAATTTATAGGTCATGTAAAGCAACATGAGCTGATAACCTCTAGGAACACCATGCAATGTGGGTCATCCGGATGTATTCTGGAGACACTCTAAAGAACACCCTAAAGACAGCGTGCTCCCAAAGTCCCAATCCTACGATAACAACTGGGGCATCTTTTGAGGAATTCAAAGGTTTTCCAACAGCTGGATAATTCAGAAGGATGGGGTTTTGGTCCCAGGGGCACTGATAAGCAGCAATGCAACAGGCCACTGCAGAGACAGTGTCAGTAAGAGCATTGAAACTGCTCTGCTGCCAGACCTGCCTCAGCGTAATTCTGTATTTTTATTTGCAAAATTCTAATATGTAATCGAGAGATGAAAGGAATACAGTCGTGTTCAAATGTCAGCACAGCAATATGTTGGTGACCAAGCACAGTGCGTGACTAAATTTCATGCTTCCCTGAATTGCAAATAATTTACAGAGCTATCAGGCCGCTGGTTTAATTCTCCTATTAAACTGGCAGTTGTTTGACCCGGGAATTTGCCATTTGGCATGTGGAAATAAAATCTCTTTATTACAGGATTTCATTATTTTTTGCATTTACCCCAAATAATTAAATGATGCAAAAAGTTACAACTTTTTACTTGACAGCTTTGTTGTACTCATTATATCTGAAACATTTTTTTTTAATGTACATTATGTACACATAGAAATAGCATTCCAGTGATCTACTTTGGAATGGGTTTAAAGAAGCTTGTTACCCTGTTTCTCTTAAAAAAATAAATAAAATAAAATAAAATAAAATAAAATAAAATAAAATAAAATAAAATAAAATAAAATAAAATAATAAAATAAATAATAAAAACCCACAACAACATAGAATAGGAAAAGGTGCCAAAACCTTCACTAAACCTTTGCTAGTAGTAAAAACACCTTAGAATGACCATATTACAGGTCTGCCCAAGGGTACACCTAAATGAGCATCTTGTTTGTGACAGTGACCACCAGCCAGTGCAGCAAAGCTGTTCAAGGCTGTGGCATCCATGCAGTGATACCTCCCTTGGCCACTCGTTCTCTCACCGTGCAACAATTTGCAGAGGTGGCTGTGTGTGGAAAATACTTGAGTTCACCCATGGGATGAAGAGACACTTAATGGGTAGAATGGAAATGTAGATAAGTTGATTTATGTGTCTAAAGCCAAATATAGCATAACAGAGATTAAATCAAGAAAAAAAAAAATTAAAATAATGTTTTGAACTTAGTCTCTTGATGGACAATTACCTGAGGATGCATCATTTGTGATTTATGTCAATGGGCTTCAGTATAGAATTGAACACATGCTCAGGGGTTTTCTTCTGAGCTTAAATAGCAGTAACAAGGTTCACAGAAGAAAAACTAAAGACCTGTCATCATCTACTGGCTAGAATTGGAACAAGCATTGCAGCCCTTTCTGATTCCCCAAGTCCTCCCTCAGGTCCTCAAACTTCAGTCAGGTTCTCAAGGACAGGGATTAGGCATGAATAGGAGTACAGGGACCAAGATAAGGCAGAATCCCAGCTCTTCTGTTTCAGCCATGGGAGTGAGAAGATCCTGACCTAAGCTGCTAAACTAATTAGCAAACTGCAGGTGATTTCAAAGAGATGTGATGCAGGGCCCTACAAGGCTGGCTGGCAGAGCAATGGTTAGTTTGCTGCTGCACCATTGAAGGACATTGTGTGGTTTCCCTGTAAAGCCAGGTGTTCCCTTTGAGTGCCTTTGAGATGGTGCAATTGCATACAAGTCCTGAAAGCAGGACAGTGTCAAAGTAGCACAAGTCAGTCCTATGATGAATTTTTGAAGTTTCAAATAAAAAAAAAAAAATTCTGAAGTTATTATTTTCTTATTCTTTCATACTCAATACCAAACAGCAAGAACTGGGAAAGATAAACAGTCCACTTCAGATCAAGAGGAAAACAATCAGCAAACATTAAATACTATCACAGTTACTGTTGCCCCAAAGCCTTTTCTCTTTCAATATGGACAAAATTCCTCATGGGTTTGTTTGTTGCAACAAATTATTATTTTAGTTAAGTAGGGTCTCCCTTCTGCATGCTCTGAATGCTCACATATTTGCCAAGCATCAAGTAAGATCCTGCCTGCCTTGAGCTCTCTTTAAATCAAAGATGACTAACACAATGAGTAGGTGAGAGGTTTTATTTTTATCTTATTTTTGCATCATATTAGGCCTGAATGCAAATTCACAGTCCCATGGGGTATCTCAGAAGTTAGACGAAGAAAACAAAATATCTACAGTACTTTACTGACAATATCCATAAAAAAACTCTCCTGAGTGGGATATGCCAGTAGTAAAACCTGTCATGAATATGTTAGATGAGTGGCCACTATGAGAAGTGGCATAAATGTTGATATCTCTGTTCGCGTTCACCCTGGATGCATATTATCACCAGTGACATTCTGATCATGCCATGTAATACCTTGAGAGTAGCTGTGAGCTGCAAATTCAATTAGAGAGATATTTTACAACAGATTACATTTTTGTAGGCTGGAGTATTGTAAATTTTTATTCCACCATAAAACATTTTAAAATTAAGTAAACAAGGCTCAACACTCTCAAAGAGAGTTGCCTTCTGCATGTATTTAATTACACATGTTATAACACATATTAAAATTTAGGAGACAGAAGGGAAGGATGCCTGCCTGCAACAATTGCATGTGGAATAAAAGTGGATTAATACTGCTCAATTTTCATGTCAATGACTTTGTATAAATTCATGGAAAAAATACTGCAGCAAGAAGTTATTACTGCTATTACAGTGCAACATTAATAAGTGGTCATGGAAAAGAAGCTTTTGACACGGAAATAGTCTGCATGATACAGCCTTTTACTGATAGGATTTCGTTCAGCTGCCTGTTCTTCACGGTACAAAATAGGATGATGTAACGAAATACAGCAGAATTAGCTATTATTTGTTAGCAGGTGCATAAGTACGAAAAAAATAGCATTGAAATTAGTGGCAGACTAAGTAAAATAATGCATCCTCTTCTTAGTGCTTTAATGGCTTGTCATGGTGAACTGATGATTGCTTGTTTTCTCCTCAGATTGCAGATTAATGTGTTTAAATGAGATAGAGGAATAGCAAATTAACTTCTAATTTGTGGGTTGAAACTTATCTGCTAAGTTTGAACACATGGATGAAAGACAACTGATCACATCACATTTCCCAGGCCAAGACTGCAAGGAAGCTACTCCGAAAGACTCAGGATGAGTTCATATCAGGAAAAAGTTCATGGAAACTCTATCACTAGAAAACTGACAAATCTGTGAAAAAGCTGGTCCAGCCCTCAATTCTGATAAAAGTTGTTGTTGTTCCTGGGAATATACTCAGTGCAAACTGTTCTGCTGATGTGATCAAACTGGCAAGTGTAAGTCTGTAATGAATGTAAGGACCCTGGAAGAATGACAGTGGAGCTCCTCAGCTGCATGTCACAACAATTTGTTGGATTCAAGATAAAATAAACACGTCCATTATTCAGTGATGAGTCAAAGTTTGTGTGTCTGCATTTGAGTAGAGGACCACAGCAAAACTCATCTTATTGCACGTGTTTAAGCAGGAGAGTGGAAAGGATCGAGAGTAAGGGTCGTCTCTGGCAATGTCTTTTTGAAAGGAGCTGTTGCATTTCCTGGAAGTCCAGGGTGAGACAGATTCTGGATGCAGAGCGGCATCTCTTGCTTAGGCTGAGGCTGAGGCATTGCTCCACCCTGGCAATAAGCAGGTCCTTTGCACCCTTACACTATCGCTTATCATATACCTGCAATGCATTGCCTTTTTGCATTGGGCTCCCTTGTCCACCTAGTAAGTTTTGTTGTCAGAGATCTGATTCCAGGGTTGCCATGTTTACAGCCAAAGTGAAGGTCATGCTTCCACAGTAGAGACAGTCCATCAATGCTACTATTTCCTAGAAATAATCAGACCACTTAACACAATATAATTGCACATTATAAAATGATAGCTGGACATCTAGTAGAGTAATCTGAGAACAACTTACCAGTAACGGGGTAATTCTTCCAGCTATGTCTTGCATTAATGGTTGTAGGTCACATTGGTATGGGTACTCAGCTATGGCTCTTTCACAGGCCAGCATTGTTCAACAACAGCACCTGCTTGTTCAGAGCTTTTTGGAACAAAACTTGCAAAAGGAGTCTCTTTTACACCAGTTTTCCTTCTTCCATCCCTCTCACCTGCTTTTGTATTGTGATGCCTACAAGGGCTTTGAAGAGAACAAAGAAGGTGCAATTGCTGTCTCTTAAGGGTTTTTGACATTTCAGTTTTTCATTTGTTCATTTCTCTGTTATATCAAACTCATTTTTCAGGTGATGCTGGAGGGTCTGTTAAGAGCAGCTCCAACAGGCAGACCACACTTTGTATGCATTTTTCTCCTTTTCTTAAAGGATGTGGACACAAGGATGTGGATGCAAGCTTTGCAAAGGTCAACACTACCAAAAAAAAAAAAAAAAAAAAAAAGGCTGGTTAAAGAATATCTGATTTGCAATTATCATGATGCCAAGGTTAATTTGAACTGGAGGGCTCCAAGTTTTAGTCACATATCTTCTCTAAATCACTATTAAGTTATGAAGTAGAAACCCTTTGATTGTAATAAGAACAGGATTCAATTTTAACTCACTTTTGCAGCATTGTGCACTCCTAGGTCCTCATTGCATTCTTTGGGCTAGAAGACAGATTTACCAGAAAATGACAACATAATGTTCTCTTTTATATCTAGCAACTTTTTGGCAGTCTTGCTATTGTTCAATGCAGATAGTTTAGTCTGCAACACCTACAGCAATAAAAGAACAAACTTCCTCAAAGAGCAAAGCTCCTCTGGTAAGCCCCTTCATGTGCTATATGGTCTTAAATTTTAATTTAGCCCCTCAGGGTGAGTTTTCCCTAAGATACATACACACGTATGTACATATTTGTATAAGAATTGCTTTTTAGAAAAATGAAGCTTTCTAGTCAAGCATGCCTGAAAAATCAGTGAGAATCACAGAATCACAGAATCAACTGGGTTGGAAAAGACCTCAGAGATCATCAAGTCCAACCCTTGGTCCAACTCTAGTCCGTTTACTAGATCATGGCACTAAGTGCCATGTCCAATCTCAATTTAAAAACCTCCAGGGACGGCGAGTCCACTACCTCCCTGGGCAGGCCATTCCAATGCCTGACCACTCTCTCTGTAAAGAATTTCTTTCTAATATCCAGCCTAAATTTCCCCTGGCAGAGTTTAAGCCCATGCCCCCTTGTCCTATTGCTAACTGCCTGGGAAAAGAGACCAATCCCCACCTGGCTATAACTTCCCTTCAGGTAGTTATAGAGAGTGATGAGGTCACCTCTAAGCCTCCTCTTCTCTAGACTAAACAACCCCAGCTCCCTCAGCCTCTCCCCATAGGTCTTATGTTCAAGTCCCTTCACCAGTCGTGTTGCTCTTCTCTGGACCCGCTCCAGCACTTCAAAGTCTTTCCTGAACTGAGGGGCCCAGAACTGAACACAATACTTCAGGTGTGGCCTCACCAATGTCGAGTACAGGGGAAAGATCACTTCCCTTGTCCTGCTGACCACGCTATTTTTGATACAGGACAGGATACTGTTGGCCTTCTTGGCCACCTGGGCACACTGTTGGCTCATGTTGAGCTTCCTGTCAGTTAGTACCCCCAGGTCCCTTTCTGTCTGACTGCATCTAATGTGCATGGACCGAATCTGTCTCCTTGGGGCAGTGTTGCTTCACACCAGGATGGCTAAATCAGGTGTGGTTCTTACAATGAAGCGCCATTTCTCTAGTCACCCTTTTTTACTCCTAAGTACTACTGTATCCATAGAGTAGTATATCAGCTCCAGGAAGAATGCTTCGAGGCCTGGATTCACCCAAGCTTTTTCATTTGTACTTACATGACAGAATTGATAAAAAGCATAGTCTTCAGTGTTTTCTTGATTTGAGACTTAAACAAGCAACACAATAATGCCTAAAGCAGCACCATCTTTCTTCGGGTGACTCCTTGAACTCCCTTTGTTTTGTCTTGTAGTATGAATAGCAGCTCTTATAACTTTAGGAGATTGCCTGGAAGCCATTTTGGCTTAACTTATAGATCAGTGATGATGTTCTCAATACCTGCTTTGGTCTCAAGAACTGGTGAAGGTGAGCTGGTTTTGGTGTGATGTGGTCACAAAATATAAATACAGGTAGTTACTGCAAAAGATTTTTTCCAAACCCTCTCTGAATTTACGCCATTTTCCAGCAACAAATGTAGTTTAGTTCCAGGAAAAAAACATATTGAATGACATAACAACATGTAAGAATGACAGCCTTTGTATCTGATATGGACTAGAACAAATTTGAGGTTAACAGACGAAAGAACTAACGGAAATGAAATACGACTACATTGGTTCTCCTATGTGTTTTGTTTCTATAGGGTTGAATTTGCATTAAAATGATATTAGATACCTCCCTAAAAAGGTTACACCATGGAGGACAAGTAGCTAATTCAATAGAAAATGATCACACTGTGATCATCTGCCTCAGGATTAATACAAGAGAACATTTGAGAAGGAATGTATGTATCACTATGACACTTCCAAAATAAGCGGGATCCTTTCAGTTACATGGTACACCTTGACTAGATGTATGCAGATAAAGACCCAAATTTATAAAATCCCATTTTCTTAAGACAGATAAGACCTCTCATTTTGGTTCACAAAACAGTCCCCAAAATTACTGTGCTGGTCCAGCTGAGGGCATCACACGCTGTATCTGGGGAGAACAGTAGGTTGGTTTGGCCAGGAGTGCCCTCTGTACCCTGAGGCTGCAGCTACAGGAGGCTGTGCTCATTTATTGCAACTGATTTATCTCACAGTATATAGCTGTGCAGAAAGGTCAGGGGAAAAAAAAAAAATAGCATCAGTTCTTCTTACCTTTTGGTTTGCTTTCATTATTTTCCATTTATCACTATAACCTTGTCTTTAGCAATGAGAGGAGAGCAAATGTACTTCCTGCTATACCTCTTGAAGACTTCCGGGTTGGTCAATTTTTACCAGTATCCATCAACCTGAAGCAGATAGTGTGGATCGGTGCCTCCCCATCACAGTGCTGCAAAGCGGGATGACTTACAGAATATGTGGTAGATGACTTACACAAAGTGTGATAGAAAATTATTTTTATTTTTTCTTGAGCTTTGAAGTATCGGCATCTGTCACCTCTAAAGATACTAGCTACTTTTATCACTGCTCGGTATAGATGAAGAGGGTTTTTTCTCCAGCGAGGGCAACGCCCCTTAATATCAGAGCATGCATAAGCAGCACGAAAATCCTCCCTCCCTTGAACATATGACACTTGTGGTTGTCCAGAAACACAGATTTTGTAAGTGTCAAAAATGCAGAAATTTGATAGCAAAACAGGTATAATGTAGATTATTCAGCATCCTGTAGCACATTATGCAGCTATTTCTTAAGCAAAATAAAATCCTACAAAGATTTCCAGAAGAAATTTGTTCATTTGTTGCAGGAAAAAGCAAGCTTTGAAACCCTAAAGAAATCTCACCCTGTAGGACAAGTGGATCATACTGAATGCAATGCATCTCCTAGCAAATTGGCCTTCATAATGCCAATGTACCATTCTGAAAGCATAACTGGGACTTGAGAGATGTAAGAAGCCTTGCACTGCTGCTCTATGCAGGGACCAGTTTCACTTGTTGTACACAGTTTGATCACAGGAGCATGGAGAAGAACTATTTTGTGGCTTAATATGAATCTTCCAGTAAATCTGGTATGGCAAAATGCTCTTTTCTTTTCAGTGGAATGCAGTTCAAATAAATAGCTCAGAAAATAGACAAACCAGCCTGCTTGAAAAAAGGCATTCATTGTCCTTGCTGCAGCAAGAGATCACAGACAGGCAAAAATGAAGTAACTTCCTGCACCCTCTCACTGATCTCTAAAATGCAGTAGAGACCCTGAGACTTATATATAAATTCCCCTTGAAAGGGGTTTTCTCTGTTTTTTCATCATAGAAGTCACATCTGAACTAAAGTCTCTGGAATATCTCTCAGTGTACTACTTGAATTTAAATGTACTCAGAGAAGGCTACAAGATCATGTAGAAATCTTCACTTCTGGGCTTTCATCACATTTTTTGTTTATTTGTTCATTTTCCACATTCCAGTATTCAGCATGTTGTCAAGTCTTCTTCCCTTTTCATATCTGGTGGATAGAAATTATATATAGAATCATGTAAATTATCTTAGGAAGACAGCTATTCGGCCATTGCTTCTCTCTATATTTAATTCACTCATAAAATGATGGTATGTGGAAAATGGAAAAATACCCTTTCTGACTCCATTAAAATCTAGAAGGTAGTTTTCTGACTTCTTTAACAAATACAGAAATTTGGGGTAGGGGAAAGGGGGAAAGCTACAGGAAAGAAAAAGAAATCTCTTGTACATGAGAGCAGAAGTTACCAAAGCCCAGAACATCCCACTGAAATATATGATTGTTACAGGGAAAATCTTCTTATTTCAGGTGGTTTGAATCAAATGAAGATCAAATGGTTTATTGATTTATTGACAGCACATGAATCACTGGCAATCGCTGACCTATACATTCAGGGTAAATATCAGCAACAGAGGAGATTAATCACAACACTAGACACTTGCAAAATGTTAACCTGCACTTGCAAACACCTCACACCTTCCTTTGCCACCTCCAATACACGGCACCCACAGATGCACAACCCTCTGCACCCCAGATGTGAGGGTTGCAGGCAGCCCCCTCCCTTGCCGGGTGCCGGCCCCAAACATACTTCATGTTTCTTTATCACTCTTTTTCTAACTGGCTCCTCCTTTTCCCGAAGTCTCTTTATAATGATCAGGTTACTGTTTAATCCAGCTGATGGTCCTCTTCTTCAGTTACTCCACCAGTTTTGGCTGAACACCCTCCCAGGCAGCTTTTGGGTGTTTAAGTGAGGGAGTTTACACTCAATTTTCCAGCTTTTCAGCTGCTGGTATCCAGGCCATCCAATCAAGAGGAAGTGTTGTGCAAGTCTGTGAAATTCATTCCTTGGCCCTTAGCTGCTCTGCACCAGTTTCAGCACCTTCATAATTAATTGTCACTCCTTTCTGAACATTGTGTATTCATTTTCTTGCTTTAAGTCCCTCTGTCTAAGTCCATCACAATGCAATGGCTACCACAATCCATACCTGGTTATAATGATAGTTGCAATATCCCTCTTAAATCCAAACCCCATTCCATTCCCCAGCCAGAATGCAGCTGAGTGATCTTCCATCCCGTTCAAACAGGGTTCTGTTCCTGATCGTCCATTTCAACGAAAGCATCAATTATCTGGATGGTAACACCATCCTTGAGACCTCTCTGTATGACTGAACATCCTATCATATGCTGCTATCCAGGACATCTGACCAAGAGGAGGGACCATGTGAGCACTCCTGTGCAAATAGTTTGATATGACAAATGATGATATGATGTGGTTTTGCCTTGAAACCTGTTACATTTTTGGAAAGCAAACTGCTTTCACCTGAAATGCTTTCAAATGTCCATAAAACTTTGTCACAGTGAAGAGAGCATTGAGAGGAGAACAGTTTGTGCATGGTGTTAGGAAAGGGGGGCAGCTACAGTCATGATCAGGTGGCCTTTAAAAAGAGTTCAGTACCAGTCCAACTCATATACATGACATATTCAGCCCTCTGCACATATAAAAGTAGAAACCACAGCATCCATTTACTTCATGCAGTGTTTGACATCAAGCTGATCTTGTAATGCCCATGGGGACTCCTTGATACTGCTTGACTGTTTTAAGAACGAGGTGCCTGTATCTGCATATAGTTTGCACAGAACCCATTGCAAGGGGATGCACGTTGAGGGCCTCTCATGTGGAGGCACCATGTCAGAGCTCTAAACTAAGCCTAATGAGAATTACCCTTCCATTTCCTCAGCCCAGCAGGATTGTTTTGTCTTTGCATGCTGGGGACGAGAAATAGTGTCATCTGCAATTAAAGCTATATGACCTAGGAAGATAAAAGCAGGCAACTGGACTGTCTGGAGAGGCCATGCTGAACCTGAGAACCTCCCATGTAGCTGCAAGGTGGGCACTGCAGCTCTTTCCAAACCCACATGAGATTGTGGGTTTCAGAAAGAAGAAATGAGAAATATTAGGGAGAACCATGTCACATTTAGCACCTGGAAGATATTTTCAGCATTACAGTCTAGCTTAGCTCAGCAGAAGCACCTCAGCTTTTCATTTCTGTCTATCAAAGGTTCTCTGAAATAGCCAAACCTGTTACAGTTAGACTCACATAACTATCTCAAAAGCCAGAGCGTCCAGCTTTGTGTATTTTGTTCCAGAATGCATTTTCTATGCATCAGAATGACTAGTAATCTGCATAGTGACAATTTATGCTTTAAAGATACAACCTGATACAAAGGCAGCTACAAACTTGTTTAGCATATACGTTGTGGTAGCAGAAATAAATGCTAAATTGGATCTAAATAAAATAAAAATAAAAGTGCATGACCCAAGTAATTACTTTTGCAATTAGATTTTGGATTTTTTATTATGTGCAATCACTTATAGTGCATTTTTAAAATTACTTTGGTGGGGAAGGAAATGTATGCATTTTATTTATTACTAGTTTTTTAACACTAGTCATTCCATATTGTCAGAGTCAAAAGACCTCATCTAGCTGCATGTTTCTCTGAGTATTGTATTTTGGTTAAAACATTTGGACTGCATTGAAATTTATTGTGACAACCCTCACAATATTAATTGTTTATGTCTCAAAACATAGTTGTCTTTCTAATGGTTCACAAAGTCAAGTTCTCTGAGCCAAGATGTAGGTTGTTTTTTTAAGATTCAGTTGATTTTATCATTTTTATAAATTTCAGGTTTCATTCTAAGAAAAATTAAGTATCTTACTGTAAATATTAGTGTAACTAAACGGTGGCTCTCACCAAATTGACATTATAAATAGATGTTGTTGGTTTCGGCTCTACTTCTCTCAAAGTTCCATGGTCAGTTTTAATTGGATGTTTACGATAATTACTGAATAAAGTGGAAAAGCTGAGATTGGTCACTTTTTCTCACCTCATTTATGGCACACTATTAATGATCCAACAAAACCAATGTAGTTGCTTTTCTACCAACCTACAAGTAGTTATACCATTATGACATAAACATTTCAGAAGTTCCAGTAATATCACTTACTGGTACTTTATTCTGACTCTTTTCAAGGTGTCACACACTGATAAACTTCTTTTTATAAACCCAAGAAAATAAAGGATTTGCCAGTAGCTGCCTCTTCTTCATTGATACTCAGATGCATTCCAGTTCAAACATTTGAAGGCCTGTTGTGATTAACAGTGGCGATGTCTAAAGCAATCTTTGCACAAATGCATTATTTCTAAAATATCTAATGTAATAATAGTGCTTCAGCATATATTGACATGAAAATTAGTTGAAAAGATAAAACAAAGCTTTCTCAGGAAAACCTTTAACTAGGCTTATAACAGGACATCCATGACTTGGGCCCTAGACCACTCTTTATAGTTAGATCACTATAGTTACTACAATATGTACCTGTTTCTTTATAGAAGTTGCTATGTTAAAATCAAATCATCTTTGGGCAGGGGTGACTTGTGACTACATCTCAGCAAGCAAACATCCTCACGGCAATTACATTTTTGTTATGCACGGAAGCTAAAGAGCTTTATGTACTGAATCTTCCTAGTATAGACATTTTAGTCCAGGTGCTGAACACAGTTTTGCCTTCTCCGTAGTCACTGGGAGCACTGTCCTAAGTGGGACTGGCAGGAGCAAACCCACAGGCCTGCTTAAGTGTTCAGCCTTCAGGCACTGCCATACACCTTAGTCCCCTTAGTGACTGAAAGATGGGGGACGCTTGCAGCCAACATGCAGAAAAGCTGGTGTTTGAGAAGTGGAAGAGTGTTCTGAGTGAAGCTGCATTCTTTTTCTTTATTTTTTTTAATTTATTTTTAATTAATGATTTCTTTCTCTTTGTTGTTTCTTTTGGCAAATTTGATTCAGACAGAAGATATCTAATAGGTAATTACTGGAGAACCGGAGCACTCTTTCACTATATTTATCTTTGTTCTCACTGATCTTTATTAAATCATTGTGTTTTTTTTATAGCCAGAGAGACTGAGTCATCTTTGGAATATGGAATTGTACCTTTAGTAAAAGGAAAAAGGCCTAGACATAGGACCTTGCTTCTGCTCATATTGACATTTATACATGCACTTAATTCTCCTCACCTGAGTGCAATTAAAAACTTGCATACACATTTTCAGAACTGGGGCCAAAATAATTGTAGTTTACACAAGACTGTGACAGGGAAGCACTTCATTACCACAACTAATCCTTTAGAGCATTACAAAATGGCCAATTTATCTAAATAAAGCAGAACATTTGTTGCTAATCAAAGGTAAAATTTATGTAATAAGAATATATTATATTTAATAGCATAGGAATATATAATATTTAGCAGCTCCATAATCCATGGTTATTTTTATTTCACTAATTTCTATTGCAAATAGAAGAGAAAGAAAAAGAAAACTTTCCCTTCTACTATCAGAGACATTCAGGTTACATTTTTACATTAGGTGGCACTAATTCCCTATTAACTGATATTAATGTAATATGCAAGCACACTCCTATTTCATAGAGCTAATGTATAACTTTAGTGCTGTTACACTTCACAAAGCATATAGTACAGTACTAAGTGTAGGGTTGTCTATACGTTATACAAGTTATAATAAATTTCAGATATTCTTTACCACCAGCCAAGTCAGATCATGTTTTGAGATGATGGACATTTTCAGAATCCCGGACCATCCTCAGATATCCAGTACATGTCCCTGTCAACTGCCGTCATAATGAATTGGTGTTAAATCAGCTAATTAAGTATTCTTCAGTAAGATAGATAGTGTAAAACGGTTGCCAAGGGTACAGAGTATTTGCATCCGATAACTTTTTATTACACACCAAAAGAGCTTCCTATCAACTAAAAGACATGAAACAGTGTGATCTACTGTAGAAAGTGGTGTGGAACAGACAAACAAGGGTTTAGATGTAAATTCTCTGTATGCTTTATTACTGAGCTCACTGGTTTAGAGTCTGGTTCCCTTCTTCAGTGCAGCACATACCCTGCCAAGCCCAAACACAGAGCTTGGTGAGCCACAGTAAACCAGATGACTTCAGAGAAATCACATTGGAGTGGGAGAAAGGGGCAAGGAAGGAAGAGTCAATCATTTCAAAACACACAAGAAGAGATGACTATACACGCACAGTAATGCAACTCAGGAGGCAAGCTCACAGAGAAAAGCACAGACTGGGCACAGTAGTGAGGACTCTATAAAACCAGTGAGCGTGCTGATGTGAAATGCAGCACTGGGCTCCAAGCAGTGTGGGTTTGAGCATAAATGTCACCCTATCCATGTAAGGGTTTCTGTAAAATGACTGTGTTTTGTTGTCTGAGTTTGATTTTGGTTTAAAAGACCCTTATTTCCACCTACCAAGCCACACATTTTAAAGAAACTCAGTCACATAGAATGGTGTTACAGCCTGCTTGCCATTCTCTGTTTAAATATATACGGACACCTATAGATATATAGGCATTATTGATTTTCCACAGCACCAAAAACACAGGAAGGCAGGAGATTAAGCTTTCTAAACCCATTGCTGAAGCGTGTCATCTGCCAAGGGTTCAAAGAAGTCAAATGGACTAACCATTTTACAATTACATTTTCCATTAGCTGTATTGTGCAATCCATCGCCTTATGGCTCCCAACTCAGTGGTGTTTTGTTACTGTTCTCAGTGTTCGCTATTGATAGCTGCCAGGTTAATTGCTCAGGAGAGTCACAAGTTCTACTTGCCAGCACCAACACTGGAAAATAATTGACACAGCAGTGGGGCAACTTTTCAAAGGAAAGCCTTTTAATGGATTCATGAATCAGGAGTGAGAAATCTCAAGAAGGAGCAGCAAATGAACAATTGATACAAATCAGAGGAAATGGTTTTTCTGGAAGGTGAAAGTACATTTCAGAGAATGTGCAAAATTAATTAGCAGTTGGAAGGACAATTATTAAGGAAGGAATACATGGGATTGTCTTTTTAGCATAGTCTGTGTCAACATAGTCCTAAAGAAAAATACCCTAAAAATTCAAGATAAATGTCTATATTTCATTTTGACGTTTACAAATATTTGTGGTTAATTTACTGTCAGACTACCTGGAAAATTTTTGCATAAAACCTGTTCTGAAGTCTGTGAGGTCCCTTACAGGGAAAAAATAAAAACAAACAAACAAACAAAAACCAAAACCAACCAAACAAAAATCCAAACATGTATATAGTAGCAGGGATGTTACTTAGAAGTTCAGTCTCTAAAATGTTTTTTAAAAACATTTAAGATGTTAAACGCATCCAAACATTAGAGTGCAGTTAATGTGGCAGTACCAGAGCACTGAGACATTAAATGCTAGGGGATTCTGTGTACACTAGTAAAGCGCTGACAAGATTTGTGCTACCCAAGGATATCGACCCTCAGGTACTCTGCTGATCCACGTGGATGTGGAGATCCACACTAAGAGTGTGAGAAATGCAGCTAAACTATGAGGTGCCTGGGCCTGCTGGGCAAAACAAATATTTCAGCAGGTGAAGCATTGCCAACCTCCCAGCTGTGGGCACACCACTTTGAAAAGTCCTGAGTGCAGCTTCTGTAGTTTTCCATGGTGTCTAATCTGCCATAAAAAGGAAGCAAGATTCAGTTGAGCCTAGCAGTGACGTTAATAAATGTTTAGAATAAAGCCTACAGTTTCAATAAAAGAAAATGTTCCAGAATCAAGGAAAAAACAACAAGGTCCCTTTCTATTTACTTGGACTTAATTTTTGCTGAAAGGCAGAAAAGTGGGCTATTGTAATAATTAAGACACTAGCCCTCAACTCACAAAACACTCTGAGATACTTAATTCACTGCTCCTGTATATTTTTTTCATGGTTTCAACAGGGCATAGAAGTGGATGATAATGTACTAGCAGAATGACATTAAGGAAAATTAGGTTTTGTATAGTGGCAAAGGCAAGTATGACAAGTGGCTATGAGAGCACTTATAGTTACCAACCATTTTGCACTCACAGCTGGGGTGATGGTTGTATTCTGCTCTTTCAGAGTGGATCAAAATACTGTGCACAGCAACATTCAGCATTTCTGTGTCCACACTTCATGATTAGCATCCACCTAAGTAAAGATCATAGCGTGGCTTGTACACTCTGCACTTATGCCCTAAACCACAAATCCCAAGGCTGCTGTGTACCAACACTGGCACCGCCAACCCATCAGAGTGCCTGGAAGAGCTGTCCTAAACACATAGTTGTTGGTTGTGATGAAATGACACTGAGAAATGTGAGAGGTAGCAAGAGACAGAATATGACCGCAGCTCCACAGTCAGTCACTGACAGCACTCATTAACAGTGCTATCGAGGATACAAATCGCGTTAAGAAAATTAATGTTTTGCATATAATGTTTCTAAGAGTAAGTGACCACTAACAGTAAGCAGCTACAAGGCAGCAGGAAAATCAGACTCACTTCTATTTCTGAATAGTTCCTCCAACCAGGGATAGAGCTTTGTTTGTCTCTGAACAGCAGGAAGGCCAAAAGTATTGTCTTGCTTTCTAGCCTATCTCATGGTTTCTAGACATTATACCAACAGCCACTGAATGTCACAAGCAGGGCTAGATAAATGGTGATGTTGACACTCTTATTCAGACAAAGTCTTTTCTTACTTAAGTCCACCAGGAGAGTGAAGGATGGGGCAGAGAAATATGTCAGCATTACATACACCAAACACAGCATTATGACACTTGACTCACTTCATCTGGCCTAAATACTTAGATACACAAGGACTCACATTGGACACCAAATTTTTGTTGCATGTGTATCAAAAAGAAGTTTGGATTTGAATGCTGTTTCAGATATGAAAACATATTTTATTGGACAAGATATAATATCTTACTAATTCTCATCATGAAAATGGTTAATTTTGTATATTTCTCTACAAGGCTGAAAAGCTGTTTGAGGTCCCAAGAAAAATGAAATATTTGTTCCTATTCTGATGTCTTTTCTCTTCCCTTCCCCTTCCATATGTCATTTCTCCCTTTTCCTTTCTCTGGCCTTCCTCCTCCTTACACTTCCCAAGTGATGGAAGCTAAAAAGATAAGGGAAGGTCTCCAACTCCTTACCACTGCAGACCTGCCCCAGCTGCTCTCCCATGCTGGCAGCTCTGCTGCTTTGTGTGGGAAGGTGTTGCACTAAAAAGGTCTCTCTGTACTGCTACATTAAAATTCAGTATCCATATTCCCTTTCCATTCCCAGCTGTAGTGATCTCACAGCAGCATCTGAACTATCCTTACAAGCAAAACCTAAACACATCAGAGTCCCTTTTGCAATGCTTGGTTAAAAAGCTCAGAAATAACAAATTCCCATAGCATATGTGTTAGAATCTATGTGGGCAGAGCAAGTCATTCCTCAACTTCTCCTGCTGTGGACTTTTCCAGTAGGAAACAGAAGACTTGAATAATTATCCAGTGTTTGTGTTTGGAGTGGAACATCATTGAGAAGTACAACTTCACCTTATTACTGCTGCAGTAAATGCAAGAGCCCCTGCCTTTCCTCCGGTTTAGCAGTGCCAAATCAATATTCCTCGGGTACAGATCTCAGCAACAGCCTTAGTTACAACATTTTTTTAATTATTTCTTTCTTTAAACCATACTGAGGGCTGGAAATTACATCAGTGAAACAACCTGAATCAGTATGCCTTGAGTCAAATCCTTCTGCTCGGTATTCTCGTTTCATGTGCAATTATTTGACTGTTTGGAATTTCTGTTTATGTTTTTGGATAGTTCTGGAGATCTAAGCTGCAGGTTCAGTTTATTTTTGGAGTGATAACAAAAAAACAGCTAAGAGCTGTGGCAGCTAAAAGATGTGTTGTGTCCCAGAACAAAGTATTCACAACCTACACCCTTTCTCATCAGAGAGGTGATTTCCCACCCTCTATAAACTTGATTTAGGTGGTGACATGGAAAAGCTCTGAACTGAAGGATGTTCTCCAGGTCTCTAGCACTCCTATGCTGAGGTCAATGCCCTCATAAAAATTGTGACTCTCATGCATTTCCAAGTGCATTAAAAATGTAGGCATATTTATTTTAAAGTATGATGAAGGATGATGTATCATGAATTGCTGTTATATCACCACAGAAACAGATATATTCATTGGTTCCTAGAGTGTCTGCAAGGGCTATACAAATGTCATGCAAGGCAGAATTACCATGGCTCACGTACAGATGTATGTGGAGTGGACACATGTATGAGAGCAAAGAAATATTGCACACTATTTCAGGAAATCGTATGTATTAACAGCAAAAGAAAGAAAAATAAGCTCTAAAGTAATTGAAATTACAAAGGTAATGTAGGCAAGGTAAATCTAACTATCCAGTTTAGAACCTGAGCAGAGTACCTCTGCTTAATAGCCCTCTTTGGTGAAATCTGCTGTGAGAAAATTTATCAGCATTAGGGGCCAGGATATGGTTTCTGTGTTACCCTTTGGCAGCCCAAAACCCTCAAGCCAAATAGTAAGGGTAAGGTGCAGCACAATTTTGGGCTGTGGAGGGAGGAAGGAATGGCAACACTGGTTACTTATCAATGAGTACAATGTCCTACAAATGTGATGGGTTTCTTTTATCAGCTCTCGGATCAAGCTGCTAACAAGGTAAAGCTGAACATAACTGGGAAATCATGTTGAGATTGTAACTGAAGGAGATGTGGCAACAGGTGTAATTTTCTGATATTTTTGTAAGGGTTTGGCTCCTGATTCAGTCTGTGCACATCATTGCCAACATAGCTGATCACAAAAGTGATCAGAGAGCTGGAACAGCTCTCCTATGAGGACAGGCTGAGAAAGTTGGGGTTGTTCAGCCTGGAGAAGAGAAGGCTCCAGGGAGACCTTATTGTGGCCTCTTGATACCTGAAAGAAGTCTGTAAGAAAGATGGGGACAGAGTTTTTAAAAGGGCCTGTTGTGATAGTGTAAAGGGTAATGTTTTTAAACTAAAAGAGGGGAGATTCAGGGTAGACTTGAGAATAATTTTTTTACAGTGGGGGTGGTGAAACACTGGCCCAGGTTGCCCAGGGAGGTGGTAAATGCCCCATCCCTGGAGACATTCCAGGCCAGGCTGGACAGGGCTCTGAGCAACCTGATCTAGTTGAAGATGTCCCTGCTCATTGCAGAGGGTTGGACCGGATGACGTTTGAAGGTCCCTTCCTACCCAACTGTTCTATGATTCTGTGAACTACATTCATTGCTGAAAGAATGAAGTAGTATCTCTTTTTAAAGTTGGCTACATTTTCATTATTTTGTTGTGTCAGCTCCTGAGCTTTGGATATTTGTTGCTTCTTAATTGGAAGCATGAAAATCTTTAAAACACAACTCAGACAAACAATCATGGAATACTTCCCCAAAATGCAACTTTCCCTCATATTCCCTCCCTTTTCCTGATGTCTGATGAGAGAGCAGAAACCTACATCCTACCCTAGTAGCAGTAATGCCATGCAGTGATTTTCTCAGTTTTGAAGTGAGGGGGAACAGCTGGATTTGTTCCCTCCAAATAAGCAGGTGAAAAATGGCACTTCAAATTAAGTGGAAACCAGTTGGCTCTTTCTAATTAGGACGGCTCTGCTGAGATGCTGTCTCTCTTCCCAGGCTCTGAGTATCCACTTGCAGGAAGAGCAGGGATAAAGCCTGTTTTTACTTTAGGGCATGAGCACAAGCAACAAGGCTCAGTATAGCTGCTACAGTTCCTATAGATGATCTCAAAAAGAGGATGCTTTGAAAGTAAAAGGATTCTCCCCATGGCTGGACCTGAAATAGCAATACTATATCTTTCTGGTACTGAAGCACAATATTGTGCAGCAAAAACAGCTAAAAAAACCCCAAGAAAACAAAACAAAACAAATCAAACCAAAAATCAACCAAAGAAACCCATAAAACCACAAATCGAACCAAACCAAAAACAAACAAACAGAAAAACCATAAAGCCCCAAACACTCACATAAAACCTGAGTTCATTTTTCCTGAAGGACATGGGAACTTCCCTAGTGATATCAAGACATCAAATTGATTGGAAGGGACCTCAAAAGATAATCTAGTCCAATCCCCCTGCAGGAGCAGTAACACCTAGATGAGGCTACACAGGAATGTGTCTAGGTGGGTTTTGAATGTCTCCAGAGAAGGAGACTCCATAACCTCCCTGGGCAGCCTGTTCCAGTGCTCTGGCACCCTCACTAAGAAGAAGTTTCTTCTCAAATTTAAATGGAACCTCTTGTGTTCCAGTTTGAACCCTTTACCCCTTGTCCTACCATTGGTTGTCACCGAGAAGAGCCTGGCTCCATCTTCGTGACACTCACCCTTTATATATTTATAAACATTAACGAAGTCACCCCTCAGTCTCCTCTAAACTAAAGACACCCAGCTCCCTCAGCCTTTCCTCATACAGGAAATGCTGCACTCCCTTAATTATCTTTGAATGCTAATGAACTATCTTGGGTTCCTTTATCTTCAAGCAGCCTTGCCCATGGGATTTCCCCTAGCAATTGTTTGAAAAGGCCAAAGTTTGCCCTGCTAAAGTCCAGGATTGCAATTCTGCTTGCTATTCTGTTTCTGCCACATGAGATCCTGAACTCCACCATCTCATGGTCACTGCAACCAAGGCATCCCTCAACCTTTATTGCTTCAACCAGACCCTCCTTGTTAGTGAGGATGAGATACAGCAGTGCTCCTCTTCTAGTTAGCTCATCCACCATTTGCATCAGAAAGTTATCATCAATGCACTGGAGGAACCTCCTGGACTGTGGTCCTTCCAACAAACATCAGGGTAGTTAAAGTCCCCCATGACAACCAGGGCCTGTGACCCTGAGGCCGCTCTCAACTGTCTGTAGAAGGCCTCATCAGCTTCCTCACCCTGATCTGATGGCCTGTAATAGACACCCACAACTGTATCACCCCTGCCAGACTGCCCCTTAATTCTCACCCATAGACTCTCAACTGCTCCTCATCCACCCCTGCACAGTACTCAATACATGGTAGTTGCTCTCTCACGTAAAGAGCACCTCCACCACCATGCCTGGCTGGCTTGTCTTTCCTGAGAAGCACATAGCCATCCATGACCACATTCCAGTCGTGTGATCTGTCCCACCATGTCTCTGTAATTGCCACCAGATCATAATCTCATGAGTGAACACAGGTTTCTAACTCCTCCTGCTTATTCCCCATGCTGCGTGCATTGGGAGCGAGCTGGATTTCACCCTAGTGGAGGATGCACTGGAGCACACTGGAGGATGCACAGTGGAGCACACTGATTTCACCCTAGGGGGATGGAAGGCCTCCCAGTCTTTGTCAATTCCAGAGTGCTGCCCCACTGATGCAAGCCCAGCTACAACCCCATCCCCCTTCAAATCTAGTTTAAAGCTCTCCAAATGAGCCCTGCTAATTCCTGTCCCAACATCCTTTTGCCCCTGTGAGATAAACCTTTCCCACATATCGCTGTCTGGACTGGTGTCTTATAAAACCAGCCATTCTCAAAGAATCCAAAGCCCTGCCTGTAGCACCAGTCTTGTAGCTAATCATTTATGGACTGAATTCTTCTATTCCATCCCATGTTGTCACCTGAAAATGCAAGGAGGGAAGAGAAAATGCAGAAGAGGGAAGAGATGCATGCAGAAAAAACATATTGAAGCAGAGGGAGGTAGCTGCATGGGCTGGCAAGTGGAAGAAAAAAATTAATAAAAAAAAACCTTTGCAAACATAGAAGTGAGTATCTCCTACCCTGACGGGGTGAGAGCTCACACCAACCTTCAGTGAGAGGCAGCAGTGTTGGGGCTGCTCATGGGAAGCAGGGAGGCCAGGGAAAACTTCAGTCTCCAAAGCCAACCTTCCTCCTCAATGAGATGTGCTCTCCCAGGTGTTCCCAGGGAAATGTCATCTCTCTGACTTATGCACACAGGACAGTTTTGTGCTGTAAGCACAAATTTTTCTGACTTTTTCCACAGAATAAGTTGAACGTATGTTGTACCTGCAAATTTTCCGTCAGCCTGTGAGGTCAGCATGCCAGATGCTTCCTGCCAGCATAAAATTGTCACTGTAACTGTAACTGGGCTGCCCATGTTGCAATATATATTGTGCACAAACCACTTTTTTTTCACTTCTGTACAAGTTTATCTTCTTTATCCCTGTGAATAAAAAACATAATGAATAAATAAACCCAGAAGTATTGCCCTTGCAAATTATTTAATTAAAGCATAAATGATGTGTTCCAGCAGACTTGTAGTTTAAGTTAGTAGTTTTTTATTCAGTGTACCCACTAATATCAATATAGTGATAAATACTTTTTTTTTTTTTTTTCCCTCCATATGTTATAGTTCACGTACATCTACAATCCAGTGGTAAGTTATAGCTGGAGGAATAGCTGAGAAATGCCCTCTCAGTCTCTTTGACTTCATAAAGCACATTCAGAAGAGCATCTAGCACACTAAACACATACACACATCCCAACTGAAAAACACCTACATTGTTTTTTTAAAAAATAATTGCTTGTTTGAAAAATCTATCAACAAGATAGTGTATGCTAGGGAAATATTTGAATAACTGGTTATTCTGGTGTGAAGACTTGGTATAAAAAAAAAATAGCTAATCTGAAATTTGTTATATGAGCATTTCACAAACAGGCAAATTATTTGTGCCATTCTTTTGTGAGCATAATCTAATAAACTAGCAACATATCTAGAAAAGAAAAATACAAACATTTCTTAATGTTTTTTCCTGTCACTTTAAGCTGCCTATACTTTTCCATAAAGTATATTAAAAAACAAAATCACAAGTTGGAATGCCTGAGGGCTGTAAAAATAGATTGCAAAAAGTCAGGTAGGTTATAACTTTTTGCATATATGCCCAGCATATGCTGGTGTTCCAAATCACAGTGTACTGGTAACTAAAGAGAATTCTGCAGTTAAGCAGAGCCAAGCACATGCAAGGTAGTCTAAATTAATAATAACAGAAAAAGCCTGATATGTGGCATCTTCAGTACCATTTCGCTCTACAAGTGCCTTCCTCTCAATCCATGTTACTAGATAGCATAGCCATTGTACCCATTTCGGCAATATTCACCATATGCTGTGAGACTCATGCTGTGGGAAGCAAAACGCCTGTTGAATTATTATGACAAAAAAATTCAAAATTGCAAGTCTTCCAGCTAACCATTGCCAATGTTACAACTGCTTCTATACTGTGGGACAAAAGCTATTTCTGAAGGACAGAAGTAAGTACGGTGGTCAGGGATATAAGTTGTATATGCATTTATGTGGAGGATTGCAGTGTAGGGAGTCAGCATCAGTTACTAACTGGTACTGACTAGTTGTATTAGTTAAACTAGCTATGATAACCATGCCAGCATAGATATACTGCCATGAATTTCAATGCAAACTGTTTCCACTTGTCAGAGCTCTTGGGTACGTAGCCTTGCCAGACTGACACCTACGCTACTGATCCATCACTTCCTATGGCTTATCAAGTTAGTCACGAGAGGGATAAGTAGAATGATACAGAGGTGGCTTTCTCTGTGTTTTAAACTTTGTAATAAGAACATGTCAGGTAGGAATACAAAGAGTGCAAATTCAGTTTCACTTGCAAAATCATCTTAATTTTATCTTTTAATTGGCAGCCTGTGGAACAGCCTTGGGACTAATACTAACCTTGCTTGCCAATGATTTTTTTATACTTACAGAGGAAAGGACTGCTTAAACCAGCAGCTGTTGTGATACAGATTCACCAAATGCACGTGAACATTTGCTTTGCCCAGCGTATAGGCAAGTGTGAAAGAATTCCCTGCTTTGTATACTCCAATAAGAAAACATTGGGCTTTACATCAGTGGGCTGTAAAATATTTGATGTGAAAAGAGTGCCCTTTTTCCTCTTCACACATCCATTCAGGACACAGCTGCAAAGAACATTTTCCTAGTGCAGCTTGCTCTCTTTGGCACAGATTTCCTCTCTGCCTTGATGAAAGCTTGGGAGAGGGTAGGATATATTGCCTTTCCACTCCTGTGTGTAATAGTCCAAAAAACCTTCCCAAACAAAAGTCAGCTGCTGTTTGAAAAACAAAGCAAAATAAAATCTTGAAAACTAAACTAACAAGAAAGTGTTTAACTGCATTATACACTCAAGAGCAGACATGCTATCTGTCCCACGTCTCCCATTCTGTGGGCCTTCACCTAGCTGCCCTCTGAACTGAACAGAATAGGAATTAAAGCTTTGGTTGTAGGAATGGGAAATGCCTACAATATCCCTCCAAGCAATAATATGCAGTTTTACGGTTTGAAAAAACTTTCCTGTTGCTACAGCATTTGACCCCCATCAGTGAGACACAAAGTGGCCTTTACACAGCCTGGCTACCACAGGCAGCGTCAGAGTCTGAGGAGAAAGGTGTTTACAAAGGTCTCTGCATGGAAGCCAAGCTGGAGCTAAAACCACAGCTGCTATGACAGTGGTGGACATGCATGTTTCAACTGGCAAGGAATTCCAGTTGTACTTTTAATATAATTTAAATGAACACTCTTGTTTCTTGAAGAAAATAATCTTTCCACCAGCTTGCTGTTTCTCCACTGACTTTGTATTTGACAGCAGAAAAAGATGTCATGCTGAACCGCTTCCCTGGGATGAGACCTCTTACGTAATTAGAGCTGACACCACTGTGAATTTAAAGAACAAATATAAATATGACAATCACAGAGGGACCTGAATTTTTAATGGACATTAAAAGTATTAAAAATGGTAGTGGCAGACTGGGTAAATTCCATGTTAATCAGTGGGCAGACACCAGCATCCTTTGAAGTCAGTGGGATTTTTGCACGCCTTAACTCTCCCTGAGAAGTCATGATTTCTTTACCTCTGAAAGAAATTTCTTATTCATATCATTTAATAAAAACGTTTCATTCCAAAAGCAATCTTAGTTGGCATCATATGGAACTGAAATTAAAGATTTATGATCCTATTAAAAGGTAATGTTATAGTTAATAATAACACACTTCATAAAATTTTGGTGTTACACACAAAGCTGAGAGCAGGTGATGAGTTCTGCAAAATATTTACTGTATTTTCCAAGTCTCAGCACCAATTGCACTGCTACAGCTCTCCTTCAAACAATAATATATACAACTGTGGAAGTAACCTACTAAACTCTAGACATCACTTACCATTTATGACCTATACATCTATACTGATGTCTAAGGCACACATTTTTTCCATCTTGATTTTTACGGGATTAGCATAGAGATAATCCCACTTTATTTCATACAGCTCTATTTGGATGACAGTGGCAGAAACAGGGCTTGATTCAGCCTAGAGCATGGTGTCAGTATTACCTCTGTACATTACCCAATGGTGAATAATTTATTTGTGAAATTATTTATTATTAAAAATAAACATGATATAATTTCAATTTTAATATGATACATGAACTAAAAGAAAAGTATTATCCTGCAAAAGTAATAGAGTGTAACCTTCATAAGTGTGAATGAGTGATTTAAATCTATCAAAGTCCTTAACACTGAACAACAATATGGGCTTGATTGCATTTCTTTTATTATATTTCACATAGAGTTGAAATTGTGAGAAATTCTCTGATTCCAGACAAAGAATATATGTGATTGAATTTTTTTCAATTATCTTTTTACACAATTTTTTAAGGAAAAAGCAAAATAGCTGTATGGATCATATAAGAATCCAAAGCACTACTTTTATTTTTCATTCATGCAAAGCTTTTCCTCAGCTTCAGTTGATATAATGTTGGTTCAAATAAGCTTGAAAAGCTTGTCTTGAAATTCAGCCAAAATTCCTGCAAACAAAGTAGAAGCCAAAATCGTTCCATGTAGGCAGTTGATACAAATATTGCAGATTTTTTAAACTGTGATTGGTTATGCAAAGCATTGTCATATTATGTTCCTAGTGTACATGAAGGGCATTAGTTTTTGCGTTTTGTTCAATTCCAGAAAAAGTGGTAACAAAAAGCAACGCTAAATTGCCATAGAGTTATTTGCAACATAATTGCTGAGCTTACTTATATGTAACAACTTTGTTAACTTTTACCATTTCAAGACACCTTATACACACCAAATAATTTCCAAACCACTTCTGTCCTTTTGAATTTTTGCTGTAAAAGCAGTAGTCAGTGTGACTTTCCAGTTGGCACTGCCCCCGTTGATGGTTTTAGAGAGATGGGAAATGTCTGCTGTGTCACCACCTCCAGCCAGAGCAACCATAATAGCGTGCTAAGCCTTTGCACCATTCCCCCCACCCCCACAATCCTCACAGAGCTGAAAAACTAAAAGCCATTCCTGCATCCCTCCCTTAAGGACTTTCTGCTCCCTGTTTTCATATTACACAAAGGAAGAAGCACAACTGCAGTTGCTCCACCATTGGCACTTCTCCATTGGCAATTCCATGCACAAGACTTTTCCAGAAATATTTCTAGGAGATTTGGTTTCCATTGTGTTTTACCCATACATGCACAGCAAAATGAGTTGCTTGGTTAGTTTCTCCCTGGAGGCTCAGTCTGCAGCAACATCAGCTGTTTTGCCCTAAGGCAAGAGAGAGGAAGGATTTCTTTCTTGCTGTGTTTCATCTCACACAGTAGGACATGGGATCCCAGTGTCAGCTAAAAACAAATGGGCACTGCTGGCCAACCATAAATGCAGTACAAATAAGGTGTCTGCCTAGGCATTTGAATGTTTTGTTTTTTTTTTTCCACCTTACACTCATTATTTGCTGTCCCTTCCAAGCAAATGAAAAGCTAAAATGGTATCTTAACATCTGTTCAAAGAAAGCCACTTGAGCAGAGAGGAATGTTGCTGACAATCTCAGCATGATATTCCCTTTACCCTATGGGATATGATTTCTAAAGATGAAAAGCTGCTTTGAAGCAAGAAGAGCTGCAGTAAGTTGCTGTTTGTGTGAGAGAGACTCTGCTCTGCTACCTGCTGTGTCCGACCAACGCGTCCCTGTCGTGACGGAGCTCCCTCATTGCCCTCTGCAGGCAGAGACTCATGAAATGGATGGCACCTGCAGTAAAAGCAGGCTTTGCACACCAGTCAATGTCTAACTCAGTGTCGCAATGCTATAAGAAAGAATTTGCAAATATTTTTGTCTCTCTGGTTTTCTCAGCAGCTGGATTTGTTTCCTTATCTGCAGTAATCTTTCAGCCATTCTATAATAGTTTTTTTTTTCCTCCTTAGCTGTGGGGAGCGTTATGTTTTGATGGCTATACAAGAATGAAAATTCCTTATATCCACCATTATATTAGCAATAATATTAGTAAAATTGTAATAAGTATAAAAATAACACAAACTACATTAAATCTGTGACACATTTAGCTACAGGAACATCAATAGCATAGATAGTATTACCCTGTGGTCCTAGATCTCTCCTGATATTGAATGTGACTTAAACGTGTGTTTCAGAACTGTTGGTTGACTGGGATTATGCACAACCATGTAAGAGAAAGACAATGTCTGCCCTAAGGAAACCACAGTGTACAGATAGGTAGAGGGACAAGCCGTAGCTACAGATGAGAGAAGAAAAGGTGACAGGGCAGGATTCGACAGCGCACGGGACAGTAGTCAACAGTCTGCCAGTTTGCCAATGAACACAGACTGATAAAGAGTTTTCTTTTCTTCCTAGGGTTTTTTTTTTGGGAAAATGACAGAAATCCTGGTTTAATTCCAGCTGTGCTAACAGCTGCCCTACTGGCACCAATATTTTAGCTTTGCCATTTTCTAAAAGTACCTGTATACCTGCATTATAAATCAAATAGCAACAATTTCCACAAAATACAGACTTAGGCCCTTAATTTCCCAGCATATATTTACTTCAATTGTTCTGTGTACATTAATAGTTACAGACACCAGGGTTAGCTGAATAGAAATTCATATACATATATATATATACATGTATGTATCTGCAATTGTGCATCTTGAGTTGGATTTGAATGAATTAACCTGAAAGAAAATTACCAATCCTCTATTTCATCAGCAATTACAATCTTTCATTTCACCCAATTTCTTTCATGAATGCTCATAAATTCTGACCTCTTGTTGTCCTTTAGCACCTTCAGAAATATTGTAGATAAAATAAAAATAGAAAAATTTTACATAGACAAAATTAATTTAAATGAAACTCATTGAAGTATTTTAAATCTTTCTGAAACAAGTGGTGAATTTATTAATACACAGTACCGAGAACCTATGTCCGAAACTAAAAAACATGTCTGTTTGGGTCTGTATGCAATAGAAAAAACCCTTATCTTCTGCCATTTTTTTACAGACAACTCTGAGTGTCAGATGCCAAAGTCATGTTCAGTTTTGAACAAAAAGCATCTTCCCCACATGGTCATCATACAACATCACATTCTCAAGTTATGAGTACACAGCTTCCTTTTGAATCCAGCATTTTTTTAATTACAGGGAAAAATGTTGAAGTGTATTAGCCCACAAATATGGAAGGCGTTGTTTATATTTTTTAATTTGTGAAGCAGAGAGAGGTCTAAGGCAAACCTGATTTAGTACACTGCATACGTTAACAAACTTCACAAACTTGGTCAGAGGTATCAACCTAATGCAAAGGATGAAGATTCTCAATCCCTCAGGCAGCTTAAAAAAAGCTTATTATCAATCATTTTTAGGAAAAAGAAGACAAGAATAAATCTGCACCAGCTTCTTTCTAAAATGAATAATCGCTTTACAACTTGTCCTGAAACAAAAGATTTTAAAGTTAACTGAGAATGACATGTTATCATGTTTAATGTCTCTCCTCATTCTATTGATAAGGTGACAATATCCTTGACTGCACACATACATCACTACTTGAGTGAGTATTCTGAGTATCCGTGATCTAAACTCAAAAACAGCACCAAGAAGGAAAGTCAGTATGAAACGTTTCTTTTATCATTGAACTGGGCAGGACTTTTCGTTTCATCTTGTGGCAGAATGCAACCCCCCCCTCTCTCCCCCTCCTTCCTTCAGTATGGAAGGAGTGGGCACATCTCCCTCTTTCTCTGCTAGTTGAGGCTAACAGCTTCTTTTGTTTGGCCCCAGAGCACCCTGGCCACGGCCATTAGGAGAAGGGAGTGCCAAGGCACACTGAGCCACGCCCAGCGTGGGGGATGTTTGGAGGCTTCAGGGGCACCCACAGCCAGTGTGGGGGGTGCAGAGAAGCTTCTAGAGTGCCTACAGTCAGATCTGATCAGATAAAAACGGGATTCTCATCGAGACTCCGCCCATTGTGTGGGTCTCTCAGAGCACGAGCAAGATGCTGCTGCCGAGAGTCCCCCTCCCCAGGATGGGGACTCCTCTTGCCTTGCCGCCACGTGTGTAAGTAAAACTTCTTGCAGGATTGCGAGTATATTTGTACTTTTCGTGCACATATGCACGTATAACTTTCCGCGCTCCATATAAGCGCCTGTAAAATTAATCCTCACACAATCGCGGGTGTATTTTCCTCCCGTGCACACTTGCACACGTAACTTTCCGTGCCCAATACGAGCACGTGTATAAATTATTTCCTTGCACAATCGCGAGTGGCCGCCGAGAGCCCCCTGCACAGTCGCGAGTGCATTTTCCTCCCGTGCTTCCACATAAGCACGTGTAGGATTCCGTGCACATTTGCACGTGTAAGTAAATTAACTCTCGCAGGATTGTGGGTGTATTATAAATTTACCCTCGCGGAATCGCGAGTGTACACTTTCCGTACTCACTACGAGTGCGTGTATCTCTTTAAAAATAATCCTGCACCATGTTTAGGCAAGTGTGTATTTCTCCGGGACTCAGGGACGGCTCCGGCATTGTTTGGGTGGAAGCCACATGCATGCACACTGTGGACTGCCTGTTGTATTAGTTGCTGCCCCTTAAATAATTTTCCTCAGCTGATATTCGAACCTTTATTTAAGTCACTTTTGGAGTGCTAAAACCCTGTTCCTCACTGGTCTAATAAAAGTTGGTTTTGGACCTTGTTGTCCCTTAAATTAACCTCGGGGTGCCTCCGTGACACATCTTGCATAATAAACAGGAGGAGGCCAGGAAATGCCCCAAACCCCACCTCAAAAATCTCAAGACTCAGCAGTGACCCTCCTGCTGTTTAGGTTGTGAAGGTATCCTTAGTAAACAGTGGCTCATCTTCACTTAGTGCTTCTAGGAACACTGCTGGAGCGCCTACAGGTCCTACAATAAAAGGGATTTTGAATGCTCAGCTCAAGATGCCTCAGGGATGCCTGATTTTCAGATGATGCCAGGTAGAGATTGTCTGCAACCTAAACACCTGATGCTCATACCCTGGCACAGAGGCTTTGGAAAAACCCCAGAAGTGGAGACCCATCTCCAAAGCCCAAATACACTTGTTTCTAAGCAGCAGATCTTTCCATCTCGCACATGATGGTTCCCAGAAGAACAGGTCTCCTGGATGTATGAAATGCAGAGGATAGTCTTTTATCTGTTTTGACATTTCCACACAGCTCCACAAATTACCTTCTATCCTCACAGGATAAGAGTGGCAGGACAATCGGTGTGCTGCCAGCCCAGGCCAGATATTCATTGGGCCAGATGTGTTGCCATTCAGGTTCCTCTATCATTGCTCATAAATACTGTCACTCAGAAAGCCAAGAACCATTGCAGTGCTCTTCTGTTTCTAAACTAGAGGATAAATTAAAAGATGGTTATTAATATTTAATTAAAAGTAACTGGGCATCCAAAAAAGATAAAATAGAATGAGAAAGGATGTAAGGTAAAATTAATAATGTATTGGAAATAAGAATTAAAATGAATTGCCTATAAGAAAATAGAAGTTTGAAAATAAGGTCTATTATTTTTGTTCAATAATGTTAATGAAATTTATTATAGTTGATGAAAATGACCATCATGTCAGGCAGCTACTCCTATATCTTTTTCTCCAGCAACGTTCCTACACATAAGCTTTTCAGAACTGTGCAGCTCAATTTCTGTCTGGCTTGTAAAGTCCATGTAGGTGTCACCATGCTGCTGGGGTTACAACATTTCATTTGAAAGCCAGCAAGACTTGATTCACTCTTGCAGTTTTACTTCAAAATGGGTCAAGCTAGAGGTGAAGAAAGTCTCGAGGGTTTTTTTTTTAGCTGCAAACTAGACACAGTGCATAACACCGACCAATGTTAAAAACTGTATTTTCAAGGCAAATAACCCATCTGTCATAACAGAGAAAGGTGGAAGAAGTATGTTGACCTGCATTGGCCAGCTCTGGAGAAGAAGAGGAAAACTCACTGTTAACTCCTGCCATGCCTGGGAACAGCAGGTCCAGCACTGTCCTTTGGTGGCTGTGCAGAATGCATGGCTGTGAGCCTGCTTTCCCAGTATAAGAATAATATCTCAGAATAACAAACAAAGCATCCTATCTCATGTGCTAAGTGTGTGTCTTCCTCTAATGCCTTTAAGCCCTAAATTAATTCCCCACAGACTACCTCAGTATTTTTATGTAACAGCAAGCTACATATAAAATAATAATGAATACAAAATGCCCTAAATATCTAAACATCCTCAAACTGTGGGTTTTTAAAATAAATATATTATGAATTTAAACCTTTTTAATTTCTTTGTATATAATGCAATTCTCCATTCCATTTTCATCAGGTTTCATAATAGAATACAATTTTCAGAAAAGAAACAATCTGCTAACACTGAGTACAACAAACATCTAACAGTAATAAAAGGCACTTTGTTTTCTTTCTTGAAAATACCTGTCTAAGACAAGATAATCAGATTTACCTTTGCTTCAAGTGTACCGTGCTAGGAGACAAACTGTGCCTTACTACAGAGCTGTTGTGTTGCACAAAATTGAACAGTGAGGAAACGCGATTGCCAGAGAGAAGCAACTCTTTTTGGCATCCTCCAGGCCTCCTTGGGGTCCCCAGTGCCCTCAAGGCTGAAACTCAGCAGCCCCTGCTTGGTATTGGGACCAGACTCAGTCCCTGTGATCCCCATGAGGTACCAGAGAGCTATTGAGGGGAGCCCTTGGTGGCAGCCCAGAGACGGTGTGAAAGTCTTGGAAGTGGGAGAGTAGGAAATTTGCAGACCCTCAGCCTGGCAGAATTGTCTCTCAAAGTTTTCTCCTCTTCTCCTTCTCCCATCACATATAAGGCACTGCATCTGCTTGTTTCTCCTTTACCTAGGGCTTGCTACAGAGGTTTCTTCTTTCTTTTCCTTTTCCCCCTCTGCACCACTTCAGAAGTCTCAGATCTTTGATAGTTCTTTTTTTCTTTTGTACATATGATGCCGGTGCCTAATTTCAAGTTTCAGATTTCAGAGGAATGGAGCACCAGCTTGTATTTTCAAAGTGAACTACAGTAGCAGCTGGCCACTGTAATCAAATGAATATTTTTACTAGCAGCATAGGTTTGAAGAGGATACATTACAATTCTACTCTAGAACACGTTTAGTCTTTTTGAACTTAAGAACTGGTAAGCGTTGAATATATGAAACTGTTAAAATGCCCATTTAAATAAAACAGTGACAAGGGGCCCAAGTAAAAGCCCAGGGATGTCAATGAGAGACATTTTCTTGGCTTTCAGTGCACTGCATGGCTGGCTTTAGGGAAACAGAGGTTTCTCCAGTTATATGAAAGCAATTCTGGGATAATCATTTGGTTTTCAAGAAAATCAGTCTTGCATGTCTGGTAGCTTAGCTCACAAAAAACTCACAGGTGAGTGCATGACCACCCACAGGTTGCTAGAGAAAACAAAGGCCACATGTCAGGCTAATAATGAGGAAAGTAAAGTGCATGTCACAATTCATTACACAGAAAGTAAACAAAAAAAAGTAAAGCAAATGAATAGTAAAAAGATTATGTGTCAGATCGTATTTTCTTAGTACACTTTCAATACAGCAACTACAGAAGATGCTTATAAGGAAATATTGAAGAAATTATGTACTTTCAAACTTATTCGTTGACTTTGGGCAGCAACACATTAGGAGATTAATGTCAAAGCAGGTCTCTCTTCAGAGTTCCTCAGTTATTTCTGGTGAACTGTACTCTGCAAATAGATATGGAACATATTAGAAGGAAACTACTATGGGTCTTCTCAGGCTGTTACACACTGCATCATGCCAGGGTTGATAAATGTAGGTGGGTCACCCCATTAGTATAGTTACACTTCCAATCACTTTTCCTAGTGGCACTAAATTAGATCTCCTCAGATATCGTATTAATATTCTAGTTTAAAGCAAAACAAAACAAAACAAAACAAAACCAAAAAACTAACAACACAAAACCAAACCAAACCAAATGAAAAAACAGCACTACCACCACAACATAAAAAAAACACCTGGTTTGTGGCAAACCTTAAAAATGAATCCTGAAGTCCTGAAGGCTTTTAACTTATTTATGCTGCAGAAAACAGTCCTTTTTTGAGTGCAGGTTGTTAAAATTGCCGTGAGGAAATCAACTGGTATGGATCAGTTGTGCCAATTGATTAATACAACCCCTGCTCATGTACTTTACAACGTTTTGTGGGTAGTTTGACCTGAAGAATAGACTTGTGTGCTCAGGAAGATGAAATTGCTTAACTTTGATATGCAGGTTAAGTCATAGATTCCAGTCCATGCAGCCATTGCACTTGGCAAACTTAGTAGTAAGGGCTGCACATACAAAGATCTGGCCCTCGCTGTTCCAGTGTGTGCACATGTGAGGGTATAAATAATGATGATACTAACGGTTATCATCTGCCTTTATTCATCTGAAAGGAATAAAGGAAAAATTTATTAAGTTACTGATGCTGTTTGCAATACAGCTTATATTGCATATGCAAAAACAGAAGAAACGAAAACCCTTTACTGGTTGCATTACAAGCTGAGGAATTTTGCATTCTTCCATGTTGCCCCCTGGTGGTAAGATTGTGATAAAGACTGTGATAAGAATGAAAAAAGAATAACCCCAGTGCTCTAGCCAAAAAGGCTGTGTTGCCTCAATATCAGTTTTTCTGACACATGCTCAATGTTTCAAACTTAACAGACACAAAGGTGAAAGCCTTTTCATTAGAGCACATCATGAGCTTTGCAGAGAGGTTTATCCTGTCCCATCATGTCTGACAAGTACTTGTAGCTAGATTGTTTCTGTTTCTAGGATAAACACATCCCAAATGGTTATTACGATGAGGTCTAGAAACATTTGGACCACTTAATAATTAATTTATAATATCATTTCACTGATGTGATATATTTCACTGTGAAGGCATATGTTTTGGGGACATATTTTCAAAGCATTTTTCTATGTGTTTCATAGCTGTGTTTTGCAGCTGGTATCCTACTTAGGGCTTGGAATATCATCTCTTTTCACATGTGTACAAGCACCCTTGTTGGGTTGAGCTATAGCATCCTACAGCTGCACCAAAATTAATTGAATGCTCTTCCCTCAGGGATTAGCAGAACCATGGTTTGAATGAAAACAAGACCAGCAGGTGGATGTAGAAAAAATTGTTTGTGGAGGGTTTTCACAGAGGAGGGGTGTTGTTTCATTTTTCAGTCATATTCCTTGTACTGATATCTGAGGCAAAAGGCACTGGGATGACACTTCCCAGTTAGCAGAGGTGTTCTGCCACCATGAGGCATGGGGCACCATCGCCAACACCACCCGCTATGAGAGGTCCACACCCTGGTGACCTCCTGAGGGGTCATATAGCCATGCTGGGAGAGTAGCGAGGGACATCAGTGAGACTCCCTGCTGCAGGCCCAGAGGCCCCTGTCTGTCCACCTGACCCACAGACAAGGAGGGGTTTCTCACAGAGGCCAGCTCTGCAGCCCCACTGCCAGCACTTTGCCACCTACACCTCATGCATCCCCTGTCTGGGAATAACCCCAGGCACAAGTAGAGGCTGGAAAGCAGCTCTGCGAAAGAAGACTTGGGGTCCTGGTGCACACCAAGCTGACCATGATCCAGCAACTCACCCTTGGCAGCAAAGTACAACAGTCTCCTGGGCTGCAGTAGGGAGAACATTGCTGGCAGGTTTGAGAAGGTGATAATTCCCTTCCACTCATCCGTGTGTGCTGGGTCCACTGCTGGACTACCCAGTGCAGGTGAGACATGGGCACACTGGAGTGAGTCCAGGCCCATCAAGACGATAAAGGGACAAGAGCATCTGTTGTATGAGGAGAGGTTGAAAGAGCTGGGACTATACAGCCTAGAGAAGAGAAGGCTCCAGGGTAACTTACCAATATGCATAAACACTTGATGGGAGGGAATGAAGAAGAAGGAGGCAAGCTCGGTGGTGCGCAGTGAATAGACAAGAGGCAACTGGCACAAAACAAAATACAGAAAATTAAATTTAAACATAAGACAAAGCATTTTTTTACTGGGAAAATAGTCAAATACTGACACAGACTGCCCAGGAGTTTGTGGAAACCCTGTCCTTGGTCCTAGAAACCCAGCTGCAGGTGCCTCAGCTTGAGCAAGGGAGTTGGACAAGGTGGTCTGCAGAGGTCCCTTCCATCCTTAACCATTCTGTGATTCTATAATATTGCATGTCACTGGAAGTCTTATTTTAGATCAAATGTTTTTTTCCCCAAGAATCCACAGTCTTTAAATGCTTTTCAGATTATCATGCTTTTTCTTACTATATGAACGCAAATCATGCATGCAGGGAAAAAGCAAGAGGAAAGCTCTTCAAACCAGCAGAGGAGCTCTCATACCAAAACTGGTTGCATGTTAAGAGGCCAGGAAAGAAATTCAGTAAAGCTAAAAATCACTCATTGTCATAAAAACACTTGTGTATGAACTGTCTGTGAATAAAGTTACTTTGGAAATAAGTGATCATTATCACAAAAAGAAGGATGGTCACTTTTCCAGCTGGTTAAGTGAAGCAAAACTCCCTAGGGGTCTTGGAAACGGTGCCCAGTGAACTAATGAAGGGAATCAGAAAAATCATTTGGTATTGTACCAAAGGGCCAGGTTTCACAAGCCTAGGAGGTGATTTTGAGCCCTCTGTTCTGTTACACATGCAAACATATTAAGGAACATATGACAAAGTTGTAGAGGCACATGATGATTTGATTATGTCTTTTTAATGGTTTCCCTTCAGCATGAGATCAAATTGTTATGAGGCTTCAAGCAATCTATCATTTTCATGTAAATCAATATGCCACAGAGGTGGTAGCAATTATCTTTAAAGCTGTATGTTTTTTACATCTTTGTCCAATGTAGTCCCGCCCCAAGGACAGTCAGAAGCGTGATAGGAAGAACAAGAAATTAGTTGTTCCCTAAAATTTCCATATTTCTATTGCTTGAGAAAGTTACTTGCTTTGTGTGTGTGTGTGCATTTGTGTTAAATTTTGTAAGAATGTTGTACTTTAAACATTTGCTCAGTACTGATAATGAGTGTAAAGCCAGGTATTGGAACAAGATATATTGTCTTGAATCCAACACTAAAGGGCCACCACAGACTCCTTTTGCAAAATGAGTCTTTGTTTCCAGTCTTGGAAGGTGCAGACATACAGAATTTTATACAAGTGTCCCTTTCACATGTGGATATAATGTTTTAAGCTGCTAATATAACATAAGCTTTTACAGTTACTTCTGAGAGCTGAATACTGGTGACTATTTTCTTGTCTTTCAAAAAGGAAAGTTCTAAAAAATGGATTAAAACTCTAAGGTGCTCTTGGTTCTTTTGCTTTGTTTTTAGACCAAAGTAGTATTTTCAAAAGTTGTAATGTGGCAGATACATAACCAGTTATGACCACTTTCTTGCAATGACTGTTGGCTTTAAGGCTCCTGAGTATTGAATTCACCCCAAACTCACTATATGAATTTTTTTTGCACCATGCTGCAAACTGAATTTGCACTACTTACATACACACTATTAACTTTCTCATCCCCAAAGTTTAGTCACCTCAGGGGAAAGAAGGTGGCAGCTGTGTTGTGCTACACATAATGAAACTGCACATGCAGATTACAACAGACATTCCAGTTTCAATATAGAGATTTCCATTTGCTTCTTTAGCACCTCTTGATGAGCTATAAGAACAACAGAAGGCCTCTTCTCTTTTCCCTTGGCTGATTGCCCAACAAATTTTGCTCACTCACAGCCCTGAAGACAGCTCTTGATTGTGTTTTGATGTTTCTGCTGGCCTATTACTGTATTGACTGTATTGCAGCCAAAACATACATTTGTGTTCTCATTTTTCCCTTGCACTCCTTCCACTCAATCAAACAGGCACACAAACTCTCACTGAACAGGAGAATGCTTTTAAGCCATGGTGGTGCTCCTGGGAATGTTGTCACAAGAAATCTCTTTTCTCCTTAAAGAAACACACTCAGCTGACTGCTAAGACTTGCCATTTTTGCCTTTCTGTCCTTGTGTTTTGTTTTGTTTGGCTTCTCCCCTCCCTTGGAATGTAACATCCAAATTCACCTTGGAAATTACCACTGTAAAAAAATACTTCTTCTCTGGCAGCACCTTCCATTCTATGAAATATTTATTGAGAGTGGTGTCTTCTGTGATGTGAGGTACTGGATTTTTAATTTGGAGTAGATTGCTGGGGATGATTTTTTCATAAGATGCAACTGTCCATTTGAATTATCATCAGGTGACATAGCTTGCTGCAGACACGAAAGACCCAAATATGTCTCTAAAGCACTTATACTATGGGGCATATAAAAAATTAGACAGAAGTTTACCCCCTAGGTCCCTTACACAGCATTACACTCTCATACTGCCTTACATTTTTAGCATCACAAGGCTTCAGATGTGAAACTTGAGTTCCTGAGAGCTGCTGTGTATCAGCAGAATTACTTCCACTCTATAAAGGCAACTTCATTGTCTTACCCTTGTTTAGCGTATTTTCCTCTCCATATCTAGAATCCATCGCAGCATTTCCCTGGCTGTATCAAAAGCCCTCTCAGTGCCTGACTTTTCTTCTGGTGATCACAAAACAGCACCACAGAGTATCTCCGGTGACATCTACTTTTGGATGAAGGGCCCAGTCTCTTCTGGAGATGGGCCAGAGCTGAGGCATCTAGGACAAACTCTGGGCATCTCAATTCAATTTTCAGCTCTGCTACTGGTCTCCAGGGTGACCTTGACCAAGAGCACTTAGTCTTTCGGCTCCTCATTTCCTTATCTGGAAGATGCAGATTAATCCTGTTCTTTCTGTTTCTCTGTTTTAATATCAATGTTTTGAAGCAGGCAGAATATGCTAAAAACCAGTCCCAGGCAGCAGGGTCCTTTTTACTTGGGTACTGCCAAATCTCTTTGCAAAATCAGATTTTTACCCTGACTTACACCAATACTGCAAGCAGAACTGGAAGCATTCAGTCTATCTCCAATCATTACGATTCTGCAGTCTGTTCACCAGTAGGCATTTATCCATGGTTCATTACTAGAAAGGCTGTTAGACACATCTGCATACATAATCCTTCTAATAGGCATTTATTCAGTGTTTCCTAATGGCTCTTTACTGAAATAGATAGATCTGATTGTACACTTTCATATGCTAGACATAGCTGGAGGCAAGGAACATTGAAGCAGGCACTGTTAAGCAGTTCAGCACTGATACCTAACACAAGCTGGTTGTCTGCGCACTGGGATGTGTAGTAACACTAACGTTTTAAGACATCTCTCTAGAAAATCAAGACTGATGAAGGTAGTGGAGAGGCAGTGATATCACAGCATGAACCATAATTTTATCTACCTTGAAATGGTTCCTCACTGATGTTCATCATTTACAGATAATGGAGAATACAGGGATTATCAAGTTCTTTGCAAACAAAACATCAAAAAATAAGGAAACTGGGAACAAGTGCGAGGAATGTGGGGAACATTCATTTTGTCCTAAATCTCGGATCAGATCCTGCTTTGCATTTTGCAGGATTTCCTTTTGCAGATCATTCAGGCCCTGACTGACCATGCTTCAACAGTTGTGTAGACCTCTCTTCATAGGTTAAGCCTCCACTGAGAAAAACATTACATAGCTGATCAATGTTGTATTTCACAACTGAATCTCCTCAGCAAAAGCACTAGGTAATAAAATGAGCACATCCTTGTTGCTGTTGCAGCTGCAAAGCTCATTATAGGATTTGTTCAATTCTTGAAGGCTTTTTGAGAAATCCAAATTCCTGTGGTTTATTGTCTCTCCTGAAAGTGGGAATACAGCTATTTTCTTCAAACTATTTTACTAGTCCTTGCTATGTAGGTTTCCAGGACTGTGGGCAAGACCTTGGTACAGAATGTAATGTGACAAGGTCTCTATGCAAGACAGGGTCTCTTTGGAGCTTTTGCAATGCAAACAGTAACAACACTCTAACCAGCACAGAATTAAGCTTCCTGTTTTTTCATTGACAACATATTTGAGCTTGTCATCCACAGGATTAACTTTTTTTTCTTATACTTCACTATCAACTGGTCAAAAGGGGAAGAAATGCCTATACAACCCTCTGAAATGTGACTCTTGTCCAGATCACATTATTCAATTTAAAAAAAAATAAAACCAGTTTTTTATCATTTACTTCATTACTTGGAGAAAAAATGTTCAGGAGAGAAACATACATGAACTTTTTGCCACTTAGCAACTGCTAAGTACCAAAAGGCTAAAGCAGTCAATGCTTTAGAGTAATTTGTCTAGTCAGTTTATCCAGGAAGGTAAATAATTTGTTGTTATTAGTTTTATCACATATAAATGCAGCAGACCTTTCTCACAACCTTTGAATTGTACAAAACCTGTGACATGACCCGTCCCATGTCAAGCAAAAACCTATTTGAACTGCTGAAATAGTCTCAGACCTTATGGATTGCAACTAGATTTTGGGGTCAGCACCTTTCCAGGTTTAAGCCCCAAGTCACATAGCCAAAATGAACATTGTATTATATATATATATAAAACAAACAAACAAACAAACAAACACCCCCCCCAAAAAAAAAAAAAAAAAAAACAAATTAAAAAACCCCAAACAAAACCAAGCAAACAAACATTCAACAGAAAATTATTGTTAAAAATGAAAGCCTTTGGAAATCAGGACATGTTAGAGTTAAGTTTGCCTATGATTCCTGACTGTTTGCATTATGGTGTAAATACTGAATTATGTAGTATCATTTCCCTATAGACATTTTCACAATGGGCAGCTGGACGTTTAGCCCTACTGAGGTGGTGGTGCCTGGGCAGAGCCCAGAAGCACACAAATCAGGGGATGGGATGTGCTAAATAAAGCCAAACCTCCAGATAATTCGGTTTCCAAACCTGCAAACTGCTGCTGAGAGTGTTTCTCAGGGACATTCATCACAGTCAAATTTGCATGGCAAGGCAATAGGTGGCCTCCCAGTCATGAAAGGGCTCTAAATAAAAGCTAAAGCACCAGATCTCATCAGTAAACTAGGGGGTGTTTTTTTCATTTGTGTGCTTTAATAATTTTGAAAGATGCTAATGTATGTTAGCACAATAATGTTAGATCTTATTTAGAGAATATTTTTGCCCATATAACTTATACATATACCCTCCTATTATGGAGCTTCAGTGAATGTGTGCTAAGTCCACCCTAACCGGAGTCTCTACACAGCAAATTTCACCCCCAAATGCTAAGGTGTGGGAAAATTAAAACCAACTAAAACTGTAGTTTGTGATAAGCATTAGCTAGAAAGTTAAATAATCAATATTACGTTTATATAAGACCATATAAGAACCATAACTGGCTGCAGAGCTAAAGTAGCTGCAGTTAGTTGCAGCCAGTTTGACTAGAGGCAGAGACATGGTACGTTTCATTTATACAGCCTGGTATTACCACATACATAAATAAGGAATCTAAATCCTGCTGATTAACAAATTTCTTTCAGCCTGTTTTTCCCCAGAATTTATCAAGCTTAAAATACAACAATTGTCTACTTTTCATTAGAAATAATATTTATTTATTTATGAATAGCTCATTTTTATTTATTTGCCATCCAATGCACTGCAATAGTAGGAACCGTAATTGTTAAGTAATGATTCTACTCATAAAGCCAAGATGGAGGAATGCAAGTGTTTGAGCTATTGAGCTCTGTATTGAACAACAGTTACTTTCCAAGCTTTTGAGTTATGGAATAAAAGAACCCCAAACAAAGCAAATAATAAAATTTTGTGTCCCTATTTCAATCCTTTCAAAAATAACATTAGGAAGTCAGTTTCTACCCATTGACAGTAAAGATACTTCAGCGAAGGCTGATAGACTGATGTGACAGGGAGTTCTATGGCTGCAGAGGGAAACGTTTCTTTGAACATCAAATATTTGTGGTCCTGATTCAAAGCAGCCGTTCTCAACATGTGTCAAGCACAGGCTGATGTCCCCTTCAGGGCTGGAGAGCCCGTGCTCAGATTCTGGCCCTCACAGACTGCCCAACACGAGTCTGAGGCCAGTGACATTTGCAATGTGATCAGGAGCTTGGCACACCATAGAAAAGGGGCTCCAGGAAAATCTGTGTTCTCTGTTGAGGTCCATGTGATTAAGCAGACTGATTTGAAATACTGTACATTCAGACCTAGTTTTACTGCCTGAGAAACAGGCTCCTTAAGAAATCTCAGAAAATATTAGTGCATAATTATGTAGCTGACAACCTTTTATTTTAATTTGGATTTGCCTCATACAGCTACAAAATTCTCTCTGTTACAGCACAACCAGGCAAACTGGTAGCATTATTATTTACAATACCCAGATGAGAAATTAAAAAGGAAGCCTAATAATTTTCATGCATTTAGAAAAGACTACAAAATTCAGGACAGGGAAATTATGTGTTTGCAGCAGAAAAGAGTGCAGATATGATTCCTTCTTGTGTCCCAAAGCTTACAAGAGACAATCCTGAGACATATGGTTCTAAAAGGCTGTTTCAATTGAAAAGCAGAAAAAAATTCCCAAACTTTAATAATACTTTCAATTTCAGTTAAAAATCTTTCATAAATAGCTAGAATTTTAAAAAATTAAATTAATTAATTTTTTATTTCTAAATTACAGGTTATCATACTCTGGTGCTACTAGCTACATCAATTATCACCAACTAGAAAAAAAACCCAAACTTATACTGTAAATTAAATGGTGATGGTAACATAAAGATTTATGAAATCTCAGTATGACTCCTGTGATAAAATTTGAATGTATTTTTCCAAGGAAACTTTTCTATGCAACGTTCTTTATGATAGGTTTTCAATATTAAAAAAAAAAAAAAGAAAAAAGAAAAAAAAAGAATTAGCATGAGATAGTAAGGTACAAGATATCCGGAATATTTTGTAGGAGGCATTATGGTTTGGCATAGTTCTTAACTGTGAACCCACTACAGAACCTGTAAAGACAGAAGGCATTTAATCAGCAGCCAACAACAGAGTCTCCTCCAAATATGATACAACATGCAGAAGAATTTGTTTTAATGCCAAATAATAATTTTATTCTAAGAAAATATACTTGTGGAACATATATTTTCTGGAACAAGTTCAAACTTAGGGTTTTCCTCTGCCAGCCCATCTCATCTAGATGGTACTAGAAACACAGGTCAAACCTTGCTGTGTCTTCCCTTTTCAAGAAACGACCAAACTTCTTTCTGTTTTCTGAACAACTTGGTTCTGCAATATCCAGTCTGAACCTTCTCATACTCTCAGAAATATACTGAGATCTGAAAAAGAGATAGGAGTTGTAGCTCCCTCCTGTTTTTTTTTCAGTAGTGTGAGCCCCGATTGATGCTCAAAACCACAAAACAACTCGCCTCTTGTTTGTCTGCTCCTTCCTTTGACAGACATTGGGACTGCTTCAGCTCATCATTGCTTCATTTATGGGAGACACACAACATCAGACTCACACACTGGACCGAGAATCAGCCACCCAACAAAGAAAATAAAAGATTTTTGCTATCAATAATGCAAACAAGTTAGAAGACAGAATATCACACCATAGTGGTGTAGTCACAGTAACACAAATAGGCTTAGTAACTGTGATTAGCCTGCACAATGCTCCTCAGACACATGGCTAAATCAGTGGTGGTTCTGCCACTGAACTGCCTTTACAGAGAGGCTTTACAATTTGCCTGACTTGCTGTGCTCCTTTTGACTACTTATTTTCAGTAACAGTGAGGATTAAATTACTTGGCGCTTATTAGTTTTCCTCTTGGCATTTCACCCATTTAAGGTGATTAATGTGCTTAAGTGTTGTTATACAAGGACCTTAGACTTTGCTTTCCTTCTTAGGCATAAGATGGAGGCAGTATCCCCAACTTCCACAGCAATGCAGCCCCCTATGGTTAGTATCTCCTGCTGGAAACACACCACAATTAACACATTCGTAAAAAGATAATGCTGATGCAAAAAAAAACCGTACTGTTATAAAGATTTGAGACAGTCTTCCAACACTTATGAACCCTTTTTTTTTCTGTGCAGACAGTCCTTAAATCTTTCCCAGAAATGAAGTGGCATTGCAGCAAAGCTAGAAGAAGCCTCACTTCCTTTCGAAAGTGATGCCTCCATTTTGCCATCTGTCTTCATCAGACTTCTCCTGGCCAGAAACATTTAAAATAATTTATCTAATAAAGCCCTTTGGGGAAGCCCTATCTTGGTGTCTGCTTGGCTTTGAAGCCAGTTTGTTGGTGAACCAGATTAGCAGATGACACCCAGAGAGAAATTCTGTTTGTTTCCTCAAAGGTCAGTTCAGTAAAGATGGCAATATCTTCGTTTGGGCACGTGACTTGGGTACTCAAAGGCACTGCAGTGACAACTTCACTGTCGCCATATGCTTTAATCATCTGGACTGATCATGTGTGATGGATGTGGTAGAGCATGTTTTTCACTTAGGATTGCTAACTAGAGCTATGCATCACATTTAGAGCAAAAAAAGATACGAAAGACTTTTTGATGGTTCATTGGGCATTCAGCTGTTTGGGCATAGCATTACTGTTATATGCCCAAAGTAGAAGGTAGGAATGTGTCTCTTAATAGTTCAGCCATTTATAGGCTGTGATTCTTATTGACTTCATTAGTTATTACTAAGCTTTTCTAGCTGATGTAGGGATTTAAAATGTTGCTGTGGAACAAATAAAAAATTAAAAGTTCAACCTCTCCCAAGTCCAACAACGTGGACACATGTACTGATAGTCCAGAGCAGATCAGATCAGCATACTCTGGCTTACAGACTTCTGGGGAATGCTGTTAAAACCATATTCCAGCAGGCTATTACATAGGCAAGACAGAATGCAATATAATTTGGGGTTAATGCTAGAGACAGGGGAGAACATGAACTGATTTGTTTTATGTATTTGTTTAACTGTGTTCTATAGTTATAAAATGTCTGAGTGTTTTAAAAGGAATATTTATTAAAAGGATATAATAACCACAGTTTTTAAGAGCATCTGCTTCGTACAAATGACATCTGGAGTTATGAGAGACTTCAGGTTTAATAAAGTAATTGAGAAGTTCTTCTAAATGTAACTTCATCACACCTGATTTAAGCTGTATTTTAAAATATGCATTTGCATGTTTGACAGGTTTTCAGCCTATGGTTCCAATCCTGACAATTACATGTCGAATTTGATGGATTTCTCATGAGCATTTTGACTCTAGTTGGACTGAATAGGAAACAAGATGCTATCCAAATAATGAAGGTAAGAAAAAACAACACGATCTGATAATCTGACCACAAGTACTGATGGAACTGTGAGACTCCTAAGATGCAATTTCTCTGTCCTCATCACTTACGCAATTATTCCTCAGTGGCATTTTAGAATATTTTCTGATGAGCCAGTCTTAATACCGTAAATTTCAAAATGACATCTTCACATCTCACTAATTTTTTCCCCTCAATTTTTTTCAGAGATTTACTCACGTGATTTGCTCTGTACCTTTATGGGAGTGTTTTGATAATCTAACATGAAGACTAGAAAAAATGAATGATCAGTAAAGTCAGAATTTAGATCTTAGCATATTTTATTTATCATTAATAAAGCATGCACATACAAAAGATAAAGGCAAAACAGTGTGTGGTGATCTGGATAAATCATGATCAACAAAGAAAATATTGTGAACATTATCAATTAATCTAATTTGTATTTGAAAAATATTTAATAATACATGCAATCTGTTATTTCAAGGGTATCTGCAGTTGACATTTACAGGTTTATAGTAAGTCACTCAAACTGAAGAATGAATACCTGTATTGAAAGAGTTCATGATCGAAATTATCACACAGGTGGTTTTCATTTTCAAATTATTACTTGAAAACTATGCACTTGAGATTCCGATGAGTAGGAAGCAATTATTGACTACCTTTACAATAGAGAGCCAAGGAACATCAAGAGACACTGGGAGCTGACAGGTTTGAAACAAACAAAAACAGTCTCTTTTTCATACTGTGTGCAATTAAGCTATTGAATTCCTTGTCAGAATGTGTTCAGGATGTTTAAAATTTCTAGAGGTTGAAAGGCAACTGAGGGAGCTGATGGAGGAAAAAAGAACCTATTGAAGGCTGTTGAATATAAAAGGATACTCAAGTGTTTTCAGAAGTGCTCAAGTTACTACTTATTAAAACTTCAGAAAATATTTCTTGGTTTCCAAGAAAGAGTACACTAGCTCTCATCCTGTACTTCCACAGGCTTCTTCAATAACCACATTTAGAGGCTGACTTTTAAGCTGACCCTATACAGCTGTTTTTACAGGATGTCTGTCCCTTGATGTTCCATTTCACATGTACTGTTTCAAGAGCAAGATTATGCATCATAGGCTCCTAGACTTAGGTTTACTAAACCTGAGGTGATTTGTACTAGATTCAAAGCTGTGAAGGCAAAGCCTGGTTTCATAGACACCAGTCAGTTATGTGGGACAGCAGCTAAACCAGTAGGAACCATATCCATCTCAGAGAGAAGTTCCTTGGATGTATGGGACACCCAACTTTGCAGCAGCCCAATTAACTTCAGTATCACCAGGTACCGACCCCGCTCTTCCCAGGACAGGGCAATGCTAAGCACTTTCAGGTCTCAGTTTCTCAAATATAAAAGCATCTCACACCCTGTCCCCCCCACCAAGTGTGTTGTGAAGAACTGAAAGAAGCAAACAAACAGATCAATCCCAGAAATCTAAGAGAATATGAACTGTCAATAGCCAGATGACAAATCAGAAGCTAGTATTAATTCATTGCAGGCTGCTCTGGAGGGACACTACCAGTAGGTTAATATACATGAAAATCTTTGCTATTTCCAAATCAGCATCTCTTTGGAAGAGCCACTAATAGCAGAAGCTGCAATCACTCTTTCCTGAAATAATGTAGGTTTGTTTAATAAGGAGCAATAAAACATTTAAATTAATATTTGAATACCAAATGCATGATTAAGCCCATGGGAAACAAAAATGGAAGCATTATACATTTATTTAATAATTTCTTTCTTTTTAACATAATTAAATATACATCACAGTTTTTCTGAAAAAGGAAAAAATATTTTCTAAAGTAAATAATCCATTATAACTCTCTAATATTTGATTCTTTATGAATATTTATTTTGAAAATGTGCCAGAAATAATACCGTCTAATTTGTAAATCTGGGCAATCTGGATATTCTGGGCCCTGATTTAAAAAAACTCCTCTAACAAACTGCTTTAAAACTAAGGGTTTGCTTAAGCAAAGGAGAATTTAAGAAGTGCATGAGGTGGGGCAGGAACTGCCTGATTTGGTACAGAATCTGCATCACAGAGCTACTCTTGTGGCCTGTCTCCAGCCTTGGCTTTCATTTCTGTTATGTACAGGGGCTGGATCAAAAAGTGAGCAGTAGCTCAGGTCTTTAAAGTCTGCTGCAGGAAACTATCCTATTATCTCAGGTGGTAGGTAGAAAAATTAATCAACATCCATGGCGGTAAACATTTCTCCTCTTGTGGGCACTCCTACAGCACGAGACACAGGTTTTTCCACCAGTCCCACATTTCCATGCTCTGCAGGTCATGCCCAAACTTCTGATAATAGTAATGAATAGATAGCAGCAGTAGCAGCATCTGCTTATGTGCACCATAGAATCACAGAACCATGGAATGTTAGGGGTTGGAAGGGACCTCAAAAGATCATCTAGTCCAATCCCCTCACTGGAGCAGGAACACCTAGATGAAGCTACACAGGAATGTGTCCAGGAGGGTTTTGAATGTCTCCAGAGAAGAAGACTCCACAACCTCCCTGGGCAGCCTGTTCCAGTGTTCTGTTGCCCTCACTGAGAACACCTCCTGTGTTTCAGTTTGCACCCATTGCTCCTTGTCATACCATTGGTTGTAACTGACAAGAGCCTGGCTCCATCCTCATGACACTCATCCTTTACATATTTATAAACATGAATGAGGTCACCCCTCAGTCTCCTCCAAGCTAAAGAGACCCAGCTCCCTCAGCCTTTCCTCATAAGGGAGATGCTCCACTCACCAGTCACACCTTCAGCCTTACATCCTCTCTTCCACAGATTCAGTGGCAGTTTTGGCCTTCAGTATTATTTCCCACTTTTTATAGGTGCTAAACCAGATGTTTTGGTGCAAGGACTGAAGGTATCCCTGATGATGATGTTGTGGCCATGAATGTCTCCATATGCATGGCACAAAAGGTCCATGAAGAATAGATGCACCACTCCAAATTTTCTCATGTATCTCCCCTTGCATAAGATGGTTTGGGCACTCTTGTTTTAAAAAAGTGTGCATGTAATATTACATGGCTAGAATGCTCTACCGGCAGTCTTGAAGTTAGGTGTTGAAATATTTGTAGGAACATGGAATTAGTCTAATGTCACAAGAGTCAACACTCCAGTGTCAGCAAACAGTAACCCGATTTAGATATAGTCAAAGCTGAAGGAAGAAACAACTCACCACTGCAAATGACAAACCAACAACAGGAGAAAAAAAGAATAAATTGTTTGTATCTTCAGGTTTGTACGGCCTGTTCTGACAACAATATGCTGCTACATCCCATAAAGCTCTCACTTCCATTGCCGACAGATATTACCTGACAATATGCTCCTCATCTTTACAATTTAATCTCACAGAAAACTTTCATGTGGACATCACATGCTTTTATAACACTACAGGTGCATATCTGACTGTCACAAATCTTTTATTTGAGAAGCTATTCTGATTTAACACTAGTGAAGTTGCTTAGCTTTTATTTAAAAATAACTGCAATGCAATCATAACTCTGGAGCAGTTTTAAACAGTGTTTCACAGAATCACAATTAATGCTTAAATTTGATGACTCACAAATCCTCTAAATTCACAGATCTCATGATGGCTCTTGATTCCTTAGAAGGTAAATGCCATGTGGTCTGTCTTAGTATCTTGCTAGCTGAGCAGTGGAGTAAAGCAGAACTCAGATTATCAGGGCGATGAGCTGCTGACTGCTTCTCCTGAAACCCACAGAAACCCCAAAGCAGAGAGAGCAGGCTGTGCAGAAAAGGGGGCAGCATGCTCAAAGCATTGGAAAGTAAATTAAAGAAAGAAAAGGGAACACCTATTTGTTCAAAATTAGATTATAAACTGTCCTGTGTGAATATTGATAAAGTGAAATCAGATTTTAAATGTTTGGTTACGGGACGTCCATACACGTGTTCAGCTCTTCTGTTTTTGAATACCTGAAATAAAGTTATTACCCAGCTTTATGACATGCTGGACTACTCAGTAACTTCACACAGTTTTTCCCATGTCAGTTTGCCTACTGAAATTCCTTTGGTTAAAACACCATAACAAGTGTTCAAGACATGCATTGTGAAGGTGTTTTGCTTTTATGCTATTGCCATCAGAAACGTGCCACGGAACTTCCCACTGCCTTCACTGGCACCAAACAGGAATTTTAATGATGTTGTGGGAATCAACACTAATACAGGCAGCTGCATATGCACAGAGGTGTAATATTTATTAATTGTGAAGTCGTCTCTGCTGACCACATATTTAAAAAGCCTGCCAGTGAAAGATAAATTCAGGTTTTTGACAGAAATCTTGTTCAGCCTACATAAGAAAAGCCTTTAATCTTATGTCACATCATTTTGCTCATCTTTGGATTTCACTTCCAAAATGACTATATCAATTAAGTATGATAGTGCTCCCGGATTGCTTCACATTTGGGAACCTAAGGGAAGCATCACATAATGTTGCATGGCTCACCTCACCAATATGCTGCTTTCTCCTTTAGTCTGATTTGCTGGAGTCATAAAAGCTTTCATTGACTGAAATAGCCAGTTTATACAGATTGAGTAGCACTGGGGAAGAGAAAAGCCTATTTCATGAAAAATAAATCAGATATGAACATAATGGCATCTCAATGGGTTCTACAAAGATTCATTTTAACCAGATGATTTAACAGAGTGAGTGGGAAATAGGTGGAGAAAGAGGAAAAAGATAAGAGAAAAAAGAGAAATAAAGTTCTTAGCTGACTAAATGCTAACATGAAAGAAATACAAACAGCTTTGGAAAGAGGATAAGGGTGCATGGGCTTATTTAACCCAGGAAAACCACAGGCACATCTTCCCTCAAAGAAGCTTTAAACCTCCCTGGCAAAACAAACACTCACATGCAATTGTGCTCTTCAGGAACCATTCCTGATGACATATTGCTCATTGGTTGCTTCACATTTAACATATTTCCCTTGCTTCATAACCTGTGCTCAGCTACCAGAATTGCATGCCTCATGCAGTTACCTCAATAGTTTTCCTTTTTTCCCTCATTTAAATGAGTTCTGGTTGCAGAACTTCATAGCTAATTGTAATCTAAGGAAAATAAGTAAAAGATACAATAAATATAATTGAAATACGGGTGTCCCTTTTGGCCTGGAAAGTATCCCTCAAATCTATGTTTTTATGGATTCTGACATAGTGCCACAGCATCACGAATTCAGCTGGCTTGTGGGCCCTGACACCTACTTCACATTAAACCCAATATTTTGCTGTCACATTTGTTCTCAGCAAATGGCTTTTCCTGTCACCTAAAAGTAAAGATTGTAAATAAGACTCATCTGTGTTTAATTCCCAAAGTCCACTAGCAGACACAAGCATACTCAGAACAGTACCCTCCTTCCCCCTCCACTGTTGGTCTATTCAGAAGGAAATATGTGAACTCTGAAATTCAGACAGATGTGCTGCTTTTGGTAAATAGAAGAATGATAAGCATACTGCAAGTATGCTGTCCTTAGAAGGTATTTGCTTTCTGTTTGAGGGGTTGCTGGTTACTAGAAATAGGACAATACTTTTCCATTTTACTTCTTCAAAAAGAAGTATGTGTATCTTGAGTTTTTAAAAAAGCAGCCTACATAATTTAGAGACCTCTTTGCAGGCTACTTCACTAATTGATTATGGACCTTAAAGACACAAATCCCTACTCCTGCAAATTCTGATATAGACTCCAAATATTATGCCTATAATTAGTCCCATCAGGATAAACGTATACACCACATAAAATATCAGAAAAAAACCTTTTGCTGAGAGAAATACAAACCTGCATATCTGGTTTTGAATTTGTTGCATACAGGGTGAAGGTGACTATGGATCAAGAGAAAAGTGGAGCTGATATTGAACAGCAAAGCTTTTTTTATTTTCCTTTGAAGGTTAGAATCATCTCCCTCTTCTCTTCCTTTTCATTCCCTTCCCCTATGAAGCACGGCAAGAATGATTAATATGAACAAGACTATATAATTAAACAAAGAAGACATAAGCAATGTATATTATGCTTTCATGTAACAGAAGTCCAAAATCACAGAGAAGTTTGTATCATGTTGTCAAAGTCATGGATTCTGAAGTTTTATAAAAATAATCCTGATTTATCTGAACTCTGTTCTCTTTGATGGAAAATATCATTATCTCTATTTCAAAGACAAGTTTAGAGAAAAATCAAGGGACCTTAAGTGATTCATGCAAGGCTACATAGGAAGCCTATGTCAGAATGAACAAATATCTAGATGGTGCAAAAACACCATTTAAGAGGGTACTGTTAGCTTAAAACTTCCCTCTTCCAGACAATAGCAAGATACACTATCCACTGTGGAACATAACCAGCTCACAGACTTTCATTTAATGTTAAAGTGTTAGCTGCAGTATTATGATAGCTTTTATTATAAAAACACTGCTGTGCAGAAGGAATCTCAGATATGACATTTGATCAAAGCTGAATGTCACAATGACGATCTGTTCATTTTTGCACAGTGGAAAACCATTTGAAACAAGATTTTTTGATGGCCACCTAGAGATTTAGCCAAGTGATATCTTTTGAGTCTTCTGTCATTATTTTCACCCTCAGTATCTCAAATTACTTGGGGCAGAAAAAAATATGTAAACCATATCAGTAGAATGCCAGAAGATAAATGTAAATAAAAGGTTATTGAAGAAACGTAGGTGCTCTAGTCTGCAAAAAGAGTTTGGTGATTAAAAGAAAGTAGTTACATAAATATAACTCTATGTCAGTAGTTAGAATATATTGTTTTCAAACAGGTTCAGGGTGTCACTACTCTTCCCACTCTGGAGTTTGTGATAGTCAGTGTTATTCTGCACGGTTTATAAAGAAATCATAAGCTGTGAAAAAAGCTTCAGTGGAACAAGAATGTTAGCCAAGACTTTGAGTCCAAAATGACATATTGAATCTCTTTTGACTGATTACCATTCCAGACATGAATTATGCACTGGACCTTGTCGACAGTAGTGAGAACATGTACCACATTGTATGTAGGATACAACGATGAGTTTGTGAATGCTAGTCTTACCACCTGCCCAAGCCTGCTGTGGCGTATTCTTTGTATCACACAGAAATTAAGTACTGTGGAGAGAAATCAGTGATCCAAATTCTTTATGGATAACATTCACATTAACCTTCTCCAGGACTCACTAGTCCTCTTCTCCACTGCTGATGCAGCAGTGGAAAACATACAGCAAAGGCCTTTGAGTCAGGCTGTGTATCAGCACAAAATCTAAACAAGCATTTAGGGTAACTAGAGGACATACATGACGTCAGGTCCTCATTATGGGGTCATGTAAGATACATTTTTATAGAGCAATGTTTATGTCTTTATAAATACTTAATAATGTCAGCTGTCTGATTCATCTTTCCCCAGACACCTAGGCCTAAAGGGAGAATGGTTAATATTCTGTTTTCCCTAGCTTGGAAGAGCAGCCCAAAAGCCATTCTGCATCCCATGACCTGAAAGGGACAAAGTTTTGTAAGCTTTTGAAATAATACTTTTTTAGCTTCAGGCTCTTGAGAGGTTTGGGAAAGGAAGAGCTTCAGTCTGACAGTAATAAGTGAAAAGTACATGCTCTAGTTCTCTTGAGGCAGCATAGGGCATGCCCGCTTTTTGGTTTTTGCTTTCTTAAAAGCTGCAGTAAGAAGCAGACACTGTAAAAAACTGTTCTATAAAAGGAAGACTTCTTTTTCCACATTAAAGTGCAAATTAAACTTTGCTCTGTGGTGGCACTTTTTAGAAAGGTGTAAGGAATTCCCAATCAAGTAGGCAAAGGACTGAACATTACCAAGGGCTTTAAATATATTTCACAAGTCCCACATGGTGAGAAAAGCTCTCCTGACAACACATGTAAGAGCCAGATGCTGAAAGAAACAAGTACAGATAAGATGTCTGATCCTGCATTTCTCACATGAGGAAAACTCCCTTTGAAGTCCATGGGAATGTGAGCAAGGATTGCTGCTTCTATCACTATTCTGTCATCCTCTATCATTCATCTAATTTAAAACACACAATTTCCATCTGAGAGACTAATTCTCATCTTCCCATCCTTATACCATTTTCTCGTTTAATAGCTATTTTTAGTGTAATTCAGCTGCCTATGTGATGTAACCAGATCATTTGGCACTTGTCATTCAAGTATAAAAGAGAAATTTAAGTAGGGACATGTATTACAATTTAAAGATAGAATATTTAAAAACTTAAGAAATACTCAGATTGACACTCATCTGAGGAACGGCTCTTGAAATCCCACCAGCCCACACCCCAAAAGATATCACAGCAAACTGAATGCAACTGTCAGTCAGTCACTAGAGCTCTCATCTTGGGTGCAGATGAGTTGAGCTCAGCTGGTCATTCTAACAGGATCTCAACATATTGCAGATACCAGCAGAGGACATCAGGGTTTTGTACAAAGACTAGTCCAGTGGGCAGCTCTGAGGATCCCTATCTTAACAGCTCCTCTGATGGGATAGAAAAAGTGACATCAAATTTCCAGATCTTGGTGGATCCAGAGATTAGCTTGGTACTGAGTTTCCCAGCCTAAGTGTTTGAAGGATCATGGACTGCCTTTTCTGTCTCTGCTCTTACCTTACATGGCCAGAAGTGGATTTTCTAGCATCTTAGAAACTGTAGCGTTAAACCCTGAGAACTGTAGTGCAGGGTCTAGGGGTATGTGATAGCAAAGCAGGAATTTTGAACATAATGACTTGAAATTTCCACACCCAATTTCTTCTGTGTATGTACTCTCTCATAAACTAAAGGCCCTCAGGAAACATTATATTCCTTCTACTCTAATTATCTTAGGGAATGAAGGCTGAGGTCCCCAAGCTTCATTATCTTACATACCAGGATAGAGTTCAGAAGATACTTTTAATCCAAGCACCAACACCATGTTAATTACATTTAATCAAAGAACAAATAGAAGCACACTCTTTATTGAATATAATAATGCATATAAAATATTTATGCTTCTTTGTAAAGCCATTTCTTTTCTACTGTCAATGCTAAAGCAACACTGAGAACGCATGCTCCTTAAGATTAAAGTTTGAAATAACATAACCAGAACTACCAGATCAGGATTCCTACATCCACTTCTACAAAACTGGAGTGCAGGGCTGTGGAGGGGTGTTTTACATTTTCAATGATTTTTATCATTGTTGTTGTTACTGTTACAATTAATATCACTATTTATTTTTAAGACACGGTCTTAATCTTGCAGAATAACTTCCCTGTACTCATTTCAACACTGTCTGCCCTTAGACTACAACCATGACAACCATCATCCCATTTCTACTGTTCATAGCTCTCCCATTATGCTAGGGGGAAAGATGTCAAATCAACTTGTAAATGGAAAGAAGAAAGTGTAAATGTATTGAGTATATCCCTTTTTTTTTTTTTTTGCCATTACTTATTCCACATTTATGGGGGAAAAAACCCACAAACAAAAAAAAAAAACGACAGGCAGCCATTAAATGGGAGCTTTTCACTGATAATTCTTAATTCTTCTTCTAATACGGCTCTAATTGTGAGAAGGGATATTAAGTGCTGATGATGCTGTTAGCTAGTTTTAGTTCAAGACAGAGTGGAGATTGGAAATACCTTTCCAAATGACTCAGCTGTCTACTGTGCCAAAACACACACAAATGACTATGAGCTAAATCTAGCAATTTTGCTAAAATGCCAATCAAACTAATTTTGCCAGGTGATTGCCACACCATAGAAAATGAATATGAATTAGAATCAGGCAAGTCAGTCTGACATGCAGATTCCTACTGTAAAAACATCATAGGATGTCCATAGGAAGCCAAACCATTGGGATTGGTTTCATAAGGTTCAGAATACATTGGAAAATAAATTAGCTAATATTGAATACAATTTATTCCATATTTTAGTATAAAAAACAAACAGCAAGATGCCTCAATAAATCAGCAAGCTCATATTAAAAACTGATATAATTTTCTTTTTCAGTAAAAGTTGTGATTTTTTGAGAGTATCATAGACTACAAAATAAAGCTGAGACCCATTTTCTAACATGCAGTCTTCTTGTGGAAGGTTTTATGTTGAACTTTTAAGGTGGCTTTTTTGATGGCTTTGAGAAAATGACTAACATGTTCTGAACACATTAAACGTCATGCTGATTATTTAAAATTGAATATTATTTTACTTCTCAAAATTTGACAAGAAACAAAAGCTTTAACGTACTAAAGGCTTTTCCTATGGGAGCCTGTCATTCCCTATGCTGTGATTTCAGAGTCCTCTTAGAACAGTACCTTCAGCTCACCATGTACTAGGATAAAAGTTGTACAAGACCGTTGTTGAGTGTTTCCTGTAAGAACATGTTTTAAGAATGCCAAATTTCATTCTTCTATCTTGCGCTGAATGACTCAGAATTTGAAAATAAAAATAACCTTTTTTCTTTCATGAAATAGTATCTGTGAGCTCTGTCAGTTTTAGTGCTCCCATCTTGGTCTCTGGCAGCTGAAAGCATGCATATGAAGTTATTCTTTTGCTATCATTGCTTTTTAAACTCAGGAAGAATCCCAAGGTACATCTCAATTTTTTACAGCAAAATTACCATAGGTTTTTCATTTCTTCTACTTTTAAAAAAGTGTAAGATTTGATTCAGACATTTATTTTCAAGCAGCTGATTATATATGCAATTTTTACATTCTGAAGTCTTTCTTCCACTATAGGTCTATTTTTATACAATGTAAGCTGTCTTCCCCTGGCACTGAATTTTGTTGCATGAACTTTGGGGAAAACATATATTCAGGTGTACTTGTCATCTTAGACACTGGATATTGATATGCTACTTTTGATTTACAGATGTATTTAACAATGTAATAATGTGAAGTTAAGGACCTCATATTTTTCTGTTTTGTCTATTGTTAAAGGTATTCTGTGCAAAAGATTGGGGATTAACAGTATACTTTGTAACATTTCTGAGCAGTCATTAGGTACAATGCGATTTTAAAACGTTGAGTAAATACGTAGGAATAAAGAAAACCCATACCAAAACAAACAGAAAGGGTTTTACATTCAATACTCTTGATCTTGTTCAGACAACAGGTAACAGTGGCATGTACTTCTTAATTAAAATAAGTATTTCCATGACTTTACAGATACTCACTCTACAGAGCCCACATCACTGCTAAATCACTGCTAAACCCCTGTATAAAGGTATACTTCATGTGTAGGCAAGTAATTACATAATAAATGGGATGGAAATACTCTGACAACACAGGTAGCTTTCCAAGAATGAGTCAGAAGATTCTCGTGAGGATTATATGGAGTCTTTAAAGGTCATGATGATGCTTCATGATGCCATTCTTTCAAGGGAGAGGTTCTCAACAACTTTTGTGTCCTTTTGTAAAACAGAGGCACCTAAAATATTGTGTGGATCTTCTGGAGCACTACAGATGGAGAGAATATACATCTGCAGAGAGAGACAGGTGAAAGACTGAGTCCTGTTCAAAACTGTTCGTGCCCTTGGGTTACAGTTTTCCATGGAAGAAAGGGGAATAGATTCCTTGTGAATGTGCATTTGGTGCAGTTCATATTTTGTGAATAATAGCTGAACATCATGCATGGAGTAGACTTAATTTCTAATATTCTAATGGTAAAAATCTCTGAAATAGTGTATATAGTGAAATAGTGTAAATAGTATAAAGTGATTCTTTATATGTGTAAGGGAGAGATTCCTGTTTTTTTATAAAAGTACAGGCAGACAGTTCAAAATAAGTCTTCACTTTCCCAACATCTTTTTAGTCTTATGACCTATATCTGTGTTTTTGATAGAGAGAACATGAACTGAATTGCTTAATAGAATTATAGCAATTTAATGCAGCACATACTAATATTAATAAAGTGCACACCATACAATTATGGTGCTTAAATGCCAATAAAGTTGTGTCATTAAGGAGAGTGTACTACATTATGTAGTTGGTTCCTATGCTGTTACAAAAATTATCCTTTAAAATACACAGAATTATATTAAAATGGTAGCTCCAATTTAATGAATGTATAAAGCAGAGTCTTTGCCTTTCAAACATATCCAGCGAAGGGCTATCTTCTCAACAGTAATCTAAAACCGACAAAGAATCTGTTTTGACTTTACCATTAGAAGACTAAGGAAAGTCAGGGTATACATTTTTGATTGTGTCCTGATTTCAGAAAAGCAGAGACCCTTTATCCTCCTATATGAATACTGGTTCCATATATCATCTAACAATGATTACAGGGTCAGCTGGACCAGATTGCTGTAGTGGCTTTAGCCATGTCTATTGGCTTTTGAATATCTCCAGGAATAGAGACCCCACTATCTCTTTGTGCAAACTGTTTCATTGTTTGACCACTCTCACAGCAAAAAGAAGTTTTTCCTTCTGATTGTTTCACATTGCTGCTTGACAGTCTTTGGGAAATTCCTGAAAGAATTTGAGGATATTACGTGTGTTATGGTGAAGTGACCCTTGACTTTCAAGAAGATGAAGCCAAAGATGCAGAGCAATCTTGTGTCAACTCTAGCAGCAGCAGAAGTGCTCTGTGTTCCAGACAGTTCCAAACCATCAATATCTGCCTACAGATAGAAAACACTGCACTCTGAGAAGAAGGATGTCTAGTAACTATTTTTCTCCCTGGATTTGGACTATGTTGAGCACTTGTATGCTCTTGTAAGGAGCCCTTAGCTGTAAAAGAGAAGCAGGCAGCAGCCAAGAGTCCCCAGTGAGAAGGACTGCGATTTGCTGACCATGGGGTGGGAGATCAGGGCTGGCTGGCAGGAACTGGGCATGGGAGAGAAAATTCATCAGACATTTGATAAGTAAATCTGTTTTGGCCAAAACAGAGCAATAAAAATGATGGTTAGCCATAGACTCTGGATGCAGATAAATGGCTGCAATCCTCTGTTTTTATAGTGCTAACTGAAACAGAATTGCTTTACATCTACTAGAAACAGTCACCTGTTACAGTCAAAGGATGCATTTGGCTTTGCCATGGCTGTTATACACCGCAGTTTTATTGTTATCTTGTGACTCACTGATACATTCAGCTTTTTTTCCCCCTCTCTTGTAAGTACATAAACTTGTTCTTTGTACTACTGCATTTCATCGCATTTTTTCAATCAGATTCTTTCTGTGTCATACTTCAGTCCTCTGTATTAAAAGCACCTTTGAACTCTGTCTTATCAAGTAATTTAATCAGCAACAAAATTTTTCACTGAGATTTTTAAGGGAAATAAATAAATATTAATTTCAGGTTTTATTTTAAGGAACACAAGTTGTAACCTTCCCCAGCCTGACAGGTCCTCCTTCAAAGCAGTCTCACCTGCCTTTCAGTCAATTTTACCAAACATTTCTTGTTCTAGTTCATGCTTGCTTCATTTTTTGAGTGCTTTCTTATATAGCACCACTTACAAGTTCAAATACTTACAAACAAATATATTTTCCTATTGAGAAAGCAGCTATCTCTACAAAGGAAGATAAGAGGATTTTCTCATTTAGAATCTGATATGGCTTGTCTCCAGACAGAAAACTATTTGTTTTTGCTGTTTTACCAAGGGCATGTGAACTTCAGACCAGGTAGAACAGAATCTGTCGAAGTGTAGAGCTTTCTGAGGTAGCAATGATCAGGAAGCCTACTGCCTGTAACAAAGGATTTACAAAGAGACAGTTTTTGTCTTTAAAATAAAGAAAAAAATAAATTACCAAATAAACCCTAAAATATAATGGCTGAGCCTGAGTCAGATAAAGGTGAAAATACTTTGGATCCTTATTCAGGCATTTATAGAGTAACAAAGTAAACAGAGAGGTCAGAGTCAAATATGTTTTTTGTAGCTTTTCATGGGAACACAAGAGAGATATCAGACACCCAGGTGCTCCCTTCAGATACAGTAAGAAAAAGAAAAGCAAATTTCCTTTCACCTTTATGTACTATATGGTGAATTTGCAAACATATTAAGAAGCAGGGATCTATATCTGATGTTGGTCTGACTTATAAAGCCAGAACTAACTCATTTAATGAACTAATACTTCATAATTGTGTGGAAGTTATCTGAATATTTTCAGATCCAATAATTCAGAAGATGAGAGCTTGAGCTACGTGTACTTGTGTGTGCATATATGTACATATATATAATATATATATATGTACAGACATATATATATATATATAAACAGATTTAATAACTATTTCAGAGTTAATATTACCATTCTGGAAGGGACTTTAGTTAAGTCAGGGAAGGTATATGCACTCTTTTCAAATTTAAACTGATTTTACGTAGAAAGGGGAAGCTAAATCCACAGGCAATGTCAGTGTTCATTATTTTAATGGAAATAGTTCAAACTCAGAGAAAAAAACAGTGTAAATTAGAAGAGAATTACAGGACAGATGTATTTTTCATCTGCTCACTAAGTATAAAAATATTACTCATGGGTAAAATAAGTAATAAAAATAATTATTATTATAATAATAGTAATAATAATAATAATAATAAATGCATTGTCTATCAGCTGCTCATTTTGAAAGTAATGAGATAAAGCCAGTACAGTTTGGAAAAGACAACTGTTATGACAGACCACACTTTTCAGCTGTTGTGAGGGTATCTGGTTCATTTAGTTTGCTTAAGAGACCTAATTTCTGATGAAGCCTGTAGATATTTAGGGTTAATAGACTTTCCTCATTTCATTATGCTTCTGTGAACTGTAAAAGTTTTCAAAGTGAGTAGGCTAAGAAATATTCACAGATGTTCTCAGCTGAAGATTACTTCCTCATCTCTTTCCTTGCCACTTTTCTGCAGCTAATAAAATAAGATATAGAACTGTACCCTGCAGTTTTCAGCAGTTTTTACATTTCTCTCTGTCAAAGCAAAGGTTGTCTACACAAGCCTGTGGTCTCCTCTTTGGGAGTCACTGCCTGATGACAAATTGGGCTTCCCATTAATGAAGCTTTGCTTTTGCTTTAAGAAAGAATTCTGAAGAAAGTACCTGCACATAAATTCCAACATTCTACTCCATCTACTTAGAAGAAAGCAGAAGAGATCTTCCTCTGGACTGAAAGTCCCATTTTTTTTATCTTCTATTTTACCATGTTGAGAAATAAAATTGGACCAATGATGTTTGGATTTTAATTCAAATGGAACAAGATTGAGCAGTTTGTTCAACACTTTATTTCTGATGGTGGCATTGTAGGATTCAGTATATTCGTAGGCAACGTTTTGCAGAAGTTGAGAGATATATGAAGGTTTCTTCAGAAGCGTTCAAATCTTTTCAATATAACACACTTGCCAATGAACTGGACTACTCATGGAATTAAGAAGTCAACAAATGTAGCAACTGTGTTTTGTTCTTTTCTTACTTAGAATTACAGCTTCTGCCTTTTAAGTTTGTTTTTGTTTTGTGGGTTTTTTTTGGTTGGTTGTTTTTGCTGTCTACTGGAAAGTTTTCACTGTGAATGCCATGCTCATATATCCATAGTTTAGATGCATGAGCAGAAAAATAGTATCATAAAATTATGAAAACTTTATTTGTGCTCTTTCAAGACCACAAAATCATAGTGCATACCATCTGTCCAAAATCGGGTTTATGTAAGATTTCCTGTTGATTTAAGACATAGAATAGCATAAATTAATTTTGAAAGTTCACAGTCAAAGTTGGCATAAACTGTAAAGTCTGTGATAATATTATTTATTTGCTATTACTATGATTGCCAGCAGCTAATTCATCAGTTTGAACATTTAAGTGATCTTTTAAATAGATTTGAATTTTTTTGTTGATGCTACTTTTTTACCCTTGCAATGGTGAAAATGAAACAGGTATTTTTGTGTTGTAAAAGCAAATACTAAAAAGTATATAGAATGAAGCAGGGAGAATCAAACAGAATTTATAGCTTCAACTTTTTCTTAGCAGTCCCTGCTCAACTTCCCTCTCTGCTTATGGGATTTGTCTCTGCCTGGGTGTTTTCTGAGCACCAGGGGGCTGTGCCAAGGGATGGCACTTCCCAAATCCTTTCTGTCAATCCTTTTTCATTTTGCACATAACATTTAAATATGCACTGGAGCAGTGGCTGAAGCTCAGGTGTTTCATCAGGATGAGAAGTGCCCTAAGTATTGGATTACAAAACCATTCTCACTTTCAATCTCTGTTGTTTAATGACATTCTAAAACATTCTGTACAGAATGGGAAAACAGGAGGAACTCCATGACACAGAATGTTTTCCCTGGCACATGGTAGCCCTAAAACAGTTTAGAAGCTGTGCAGGAAACTAAGTGTGGTTTTTCACAAACTGACATCATACATTTGCCAAAGCTATTGATTGAGGTAAAAATAGAAGCAGAGTTTTAGAAATCTAGTCCAATTCTCTTCTTTTTCTGGCCAAAATAATTTGGTAGATTTTTGGCCAACTGCAAAAGAATCATTGCATATTTTAGTAAATAGATTATTACACAATTATTTTAAACAATCCTTTTTTTTGTTCTTGATAAGTATTACAGTAGCTCTGAGTAAGCATTGTGTAAATGTTGACTAACGGTTTTTACCACTAGCAGTGTATTTCAAATCACACTTGATAACAACGCTTGATCTTGTAAATCATTTTATTAATATTCTAGAGAAAGAATAAAGGACTGCTCCTTCTCCTGGTATTTAAATAATACTGCCATCACAAACTCTTGTTTGCAAAATGGTGATTTTTTTCCACAGGGTTAAACTTTTTCAAAGCTCAGAGAGCCTTTTTGCCATATGACTATATCAGAATTTCAGCTTTTATTTAAAAAGCAAATTTCTAGCATCAGAGACAAGATTAAGAACCTAAACCTCGAGATCTTAAAAGATAAATAAAAAGCCACTCAAAATTGTTACTTTTATCTTCTCTCATGGCTCTGACTCACATTGGAAGACTGGTACTACTGAAATGACTTGAAGGACAAAAGAAAAAAAGATAATATGTGGTCTAGTTTCACAAGAAAAGAGCTCCACAATTCCACTCAGTAATTCCTGTGTTTCATTCCAGTTCCAAAAGCCTCAAATTCCTGCCTTCTACGTAAAAAGAAAAAAACCCATGATTTTTTTGATGTTTATAAGAAAAAAACAAACAAGCCCCACACCCCTGTGAGCTAGACAGGCAGGGGGGAGACACAAAGTCATCTGCAATACATTTAATTTAAAATGCAAGTTAATGCGATTAGAAAATACGGTTTTGCTTTCCACAGATTAGGACTACTGAGTTCTAATTACAGGTGTGTGACATCCTTTCAGAATGTCTAAGATGCCAGCACAGAGGGAGCGCACCAAGAGGAGCACACGGCACATAGAGAGGGCTGTCATGTGCTGAAGAGAGCCAACTTATACCTGTCTCCAGTGAAGCCTCTTTGCATGAGTAGGAGGCAGATTTGATGAGAATAACCGGAAAAACAAAAGTCTGAAGCTGAACATCAGCATACAGGTTAGTGTGGGCTAGATATGGACAGATACACATGAAAAGTTGAAATGGCTTTGAAGAAATACTCATTATAAACCTTACATGAGAAAAGCCTTATTAAAGATTTTTTTTTACAGCTCATTGACCCTAAGGTAATTAGCATTAAATATCACTTAGGGAAATTACTAATCTATGGCATCTGACATGGTGAAAGAATAATAGAGGAACTCGCTCTGACTCATATAGCTTTGAACTTTCCTTTCTAAATATCACACAGCTTTCCAATTTAGTTTAAAGTAACCCATGAGCTGAACTCTAGCCCACAGGATAATAGAGTGAGGGACTGGGCTCCTACCTTCTTAGCAAACAGGGCTACAAAAAGCCATCACTGTGCATAATTATTTCGTTCATTCTGGTCTGGCTGAATGCCACTGGTCTCCCACATGGCATCCTTAGCAACTCAAGCTATTGCCTCTGACAAGTCAAAAGCCCAAGACCTACGGTACGTACTAACAAACTAGCAAGTAGAGTAGCAGAGGATGCCGAGGAAACAGAGAGAAGAGACTGACAGCGAGAAATATGCACTGTTTCCATCAATGAATATATGAATATTAAGAGGTTCACACCCCTCACACCAAGAACACTGGAACAGGCTGCTCAGGGAGGTTGTGGAGTCTCCTTTTCTGGAGACATTCAAAACCCGCCTGGACACCTTCCTGTGTAACCTCATCTAGGTGTTCCTGCTCTGGTGAGGGGATTGGACTAGATGACCTTTCAAGGTCCCTTCCAATCCCTAACATTCTGTGGTTCTGTGACTCTAGGACAGCACAAATGTCTGCATCTCACCCATGAAAGTCAAGACCTCAGATGTGGTCAACAGCCATCAAAAAGAAAGCTTACAACTTCGTATTTGTAAAAGTTACACAGAAAGGATAGGTACTTTGTAAAGAAAGAAGGCTGACTATGAACAAGTTAGGAACTGTTTATAGATCATAACAATGAGAACCTTAGCTATTTTTCCTTCACAAGTGTGTTTGGCTTCATGGTAGTAGCTCTTTTGCTGTAACATGTTCACTAATGACAACTTCCTGGAGATGTAAGCTGCTGTCTATTCTTCTGAGATACTAAAAACTCACTGTTGCTTCTATTGTAAGCACAGGCATACTTCTGGCTGGTGACACTTCTGCCAATACTGCATCATGCAGGAAATTCTGTTTTATCCTAGAATCACTGAAGTTAAGATCTACCAGATTGCAGTTCCTACTTATTATCACAAGTAGGTTTCAACAGAAACTCCTTTACAGCACACCTTAACTACATGTGAAAACAAAACCAGCTTACTCTTTTTTTGAGCCAGAGGGTCCAACAACAACAACAAAAAGCATTTTGGCAGCTTTTTTTTTTTTTTAAATTCATTATTTTAAATCCATTGATGCATTCCCAGAGTCCTTACAGGGTGGCTCCTGTCTTGCTATTTTAGCTATTACTGACAAGCAACTGAATCTATGCTATACCCTGCCACGCCCTACCACCAGCCCCATTTAGTGGGAGATGTTTTCTCTGCTTCCTGGCTGGAATCTATTCCTCAGTCAGTGGCACATTTTTTTGAGCTCTGTATTCAGATTTTTTCTTATTGAAAAAGTCCAAGGAGGAGAGATTTCTAGTAGTCTATGCTTTACTCATACACAGGTCTGCCACCAGGCTTCTAAAATACACCTGTGAACACAACATCAGTTTCTTGAAGTCGTGAGCTTTCTATTAACCTTGTTGGTGGCACTGTTGGGTTTTATTTGAGGTTGATTACTTCATTTTAGTGGTATCTGTGTAATCCAAGGTAGCTCTTCAGAAGCCAATGGAATCATCTAACATAAAACTACATACATGGGTTGAATAAAAGACTTTGAGTTGCTGGAATAAGTCTGTAGCTCTTTGCCTTCAAGTAACAACTGGGTAATGAAAATGTTCTTTGCTGTGAGATTTAATCTGTTAGAGCTTTTCTTTCTCAAATCCCATATAAAATGAATAGATAGCTTTTTACTCTTCTGTGGTACGTTTCATCCCCGGCTCTGTGTGCATTTTCAGATGTTAGATCTTTGTAAAATCTGATGACAATTCAGACATAGAACAAGTCAAAGCTTTTTGTACTCTCAGTACAACAGATCTTTGTTACAGGCATGCTGGCTAGATGTTTTCCTGAGATGGCTTTCGATATGTGATATACCAATGTGTGTATGCACCTATAAGCTACTATTTGTAAGTCGTTCACTTCTCAAGATGACACTAAACAAAATTTGTTGCTATTATCGCTTTCTTTTCACATGCTGATTATTTTCTAGAAAAGTTTAGGTACTTTAGACTATTCTGCTTCAATGTATCGTAATTCACTAGTAAATTAAATATGGTCAGGCCTGATACATTAATGCAATATTTTAATGGAAGATTTGGGCCAGGAAGTATGTTACTGGAATTCCTGTTTTGCACCAGTAGAGATGACATTGCTTGGCTGTTGTAGTATCTACCACATTGCAAACTACTTCCTCCAGCTGCACTTCATCTTATATTTCTCATTTTACTCAGCAGATATGAATGCATAACAGACAAATATCTTTGCATGTTATAAAGCCACTGAAAACACAGATGCTTAACCTTAAATGAGAGTTTCTACAGAGACTTTGAAAGGAGAAGTTAACCAAGTTGCCCACTTTGGCTCTTTTGACCAAAGATAGGCTTTTCAAAAATACCTCAGTGTGATTTGACAAAGATCTGAAAATTACTCATCTTAGAAAAAGGAATACATCCACTTTATAACCAGCTGAATGTGTTAACTTCTCTGTGGAATACTTTCTTGCCTTTTTTTTTCCTATATTGTGTTTTTGGAAGTAGAATTCTGCCTCTTTAATTTATCCCCACAGTTCATTTGTGACTTAATGACGATAAGTTATCAGGTAAAAAATGGGAAGTCAAAGTGGGAATTCATTTGGTTTAGACAAACAACAGTTGGGATACCTTATGGACTTGTCTGGAAACAAAAAAGTAAGCACTGTACAAGAACTGTAGCTTTTCAACTTATGCTAGTATTTGCCAGATGACACATCTTCCACTGAAACTGTAGTTAACATTAGTTTCAAACAGCAAGATAAGTAAAGAGGCTGCAGTTTCTCATTGTGTTATGCCTTTACAGGCAAGGCTCCAGTTAATAGTTCAGTACAGTAAATCTGATTAGTGCATTTGATCAGAAGCCCCCCAAACACAAACACATTTTATACACAAAACAAGATGCATTGGCTCTTCATCTTTTTTTGCAAGTCACAGTATAAACCTCCTCTCATCTGAAACCTCACTGGCTTAAAGACATACTCACTTCTTATTAATTTACAAAAACTCCCTGCTAACCAAAAAACTCTTAAAATAGCTTGTCATAGTTCCCAGTTTTTGAAAAGCCTGAGGGTTAGTTAAACATCACTTGAATATGCTATATTCAAATATTTTTATATTTGAATATATTTATATTTTAAAGACTTTCATGAACCCTCTAAAATATTTTTTTTTTTTTTTGTAGCTGCATGAGCTAGACTTCATTTTTCTCAAAAATACTGGCAAAATTTGCTTCTAGCTTCATTATGAAGGTCAAGTGATTTTCTGGTTTGGAATGGCTGTAGTATTCATTACAGAGTTTTGTAATCTGGGGAAAACCCAGGTAATTCTGATAAGGTTTTCTGTTATTTTAGGGTTTTGTGTGTTTTTGTTTTGGTTTGGTTTGGTTTTTTTTGTTATTATTTGTTTTTTGTTTTGTTTGGTTTTTTGTTTTGGTTTGGTTTAGTTGTGTTTTTATTGTTTTGTTTGTTTAGGGGTTTTTTTGTTTGTTTTTTTTTTTTCTGATAAGAAAAACAAAGTAGTATAGATTTCCTCTGGTTTTGTGGAACTGTGGAAGCTTTATTGCTCATTTAAAAATGACTCTGCAGCATTTAGATTTTGCTGCTCATTTCTTGCTATTGTCAGATAAAAAAAGGTGACCTTTCCATTCATATTTTCATCCTTATCTTGAAGCTACATCATACTTACTCTTTCTTGGCCTCACATAAAACTCGCAGATAGCCTTAATGAGATCTGTTTATATTTAAGAGAATCTGACTTGTTTCGACCATACATCTTTGAGTTCTGCAATTTGTTGACATGTAATTTGTCGACTTGTAATTTGTTGTGGACTAGGGTGATGTCAAAGGAGAAATATGAGGACTGAAATGTGTAGGCTGTGTCAGAACTTTACTCCATGCCCTCTTGCAGTGAAAGTGCATTTCAGATGCACAGCACACCTGCTTTTGACCATACATCCACCTATGCACATGCACAAATAGAGGTGTGATGGTCCTTTCTGTAGCTCTGTGCCGCTATGATGGTGCCATGAGAATCCTTCTGTTAATTCAGCCTCTTTTACAATTGTATTTATTAGGTCTGTCTCATGCCACATGAATGCGGCGTTCCCAGCATCTGAAGGGATGCAAGATTTATTTTCTATCTGTATTCTTCTTTCTTTTTCTTTTTTTTTTTTCCCTGTCTTATTAAAACAGCGATTTTATTATGCCATTCGTTGTCAGGCCTTTCTTACTGACATATGGAAAGAACCCTGTGCTGTCTCTCTCCCTGTCATCCCCCATCCCTCAGCGCAGAACAGAAGCCAAATTTAAGGCTAAGGTTTTGGGTAAAGAGTTGGCTTGTTTCCTCCCTTCCATTTCCCTCGCCAGAGTAAGATATCTGCAGTTAGTATTCAAGACTATTAGCCCTGAAAATATTGTTACACTAAAAGGCTTCACCCTGCATATAGCAAAAGAGCTGCTAACATGCATGTGGACAACTACTCTTATTTCCTTCTGTGTTGATCCACTATTTCAAAACTTTTGGGGTATTGCTTCATGAGGTTTTGTGCAATACTTCAAAGCTAACTATTCACCAGAAAATTTTCTCTGTTCTAAACAAGAAGACTTGCATTAGTGGCAGCACAAAGCTTCCTACATTTCATGGCATTGTGCTAATTAAGTTTTACAGCCTGGTCATCTAACAGACTTGAAGTCTGTGACACAATTGTTGCCTAAGCGCTTCCCTGAAGTCCTCAAAAGGCACTACAAAAGTTAGGTAAGTGTTAAATGACCACTTTTATAACATTTTTTCCAAGTAATTTAGAAACTGATTTACATCACAACTATGGTATTGTATCTCAGGACACCAACAGTTTTGTGGAACCTGAATGATATTTCCCCAGGTTCCAGTATAGGTTGGGAAATTACATATTAGAGAGCAGTGTAGGGGAAAGGGACCTGAGGGTCCTGGTGGACAACAGGATGACCATGAGCCAGCACTGTGCCCTTGTGGCCAGGAAGGCCAATGGCATCCTGGGGTGTATTAGAAGAGGGGTGGTTAGTAGGTCGAGAGAGGTTCTCCTTCCCCTCTACTCCACCCTGGTGAGACCACATCTGGAATATTGTGTCCAGTTCTGGGCCCCTCAGTTCAAGAAGGACAGGGAACTGCTGGAGAGGGTCCAGCGTAGGGCAACGAAGATGATTAAGGGAGTGGAGCATCTCCCTTATGAAGAAAGGCTGAGGGAGCTGGGTCTCTTTAGTTTGGAGAAGAGGAGACTAAGGGGGGACCTCATTAATGTTTATAAATATATAAAGGGTGAGTGCCATGAGGATGGAGCCAGGCTCTTCTCGGTGGCAAACAACAATAGGACAGGGGGTAATGGGATCAAGCTGGAACACAAGAGGTTCCGCTTAAATTTGAGAAAAAACTTCTTCTCAGTGAGGGTGACAGAGCACTGGAACAGGCTGCCCAGGGAGGTTGTGGAGTCTCCTTCTCTGGAGACATTCAAAACCCGCCTGGACATGTTCCTGTGCGACCTCATCTAGGCGTTCCTGCTCTAGCAGGGGGATTGGACTAGATGATCTTTTGAGGTCCCTTCCAATCCCAAAAATACTGTGATACTGTGATACTGTGATATTTGAATGATATTTGGTATTTAGGAAGACTACGATAATGGCATTCCAATGTGTCCCAAAATACACAGCTACAAATCATTGGTCACTTTGAATATCTGAATTCAAGTGATTGGATTTTTTAGGTATTATGGGTTTTTTTTAAAATACAGATGTATTAACATTAACATCAAATATAGATGTAAACATTGCTAAGTTTAAGACTGACAAGCACCTCTGCTGAGTTTTTGTTCATGATTCTGTTTTTCTTGTTCAGTGATCATAATGTATACATTTTGCTTATGTCTATGCTTCCACCTTCCTGTCACTACTTCAAAGCATCTGTAATCACAGCTGTAAATGCAATAATAGAAAATAATTGTCTGATACGTATTGATTTGTTGATCAGTATTGCTAACTATCTGATATTGTTGCCCACCACCGAGGCAGAATTTCCTAGCAGAGTTAAGCAAGCCCTTGTTGCCACTCTACTGCGGGCACCATCCTATAACACCCACTGCAACCCACACCATGCCAGATGCAGGAAGCGTATATGTGGTAGCACCTGTGGTCACCCCTTCTTTCATCCCATGCAATAAATTCTGAGTAGATGTTTACTCTTGCTATAGTAACAGATCACAGTTGCTTGCCAGATTATTCGATGCTGCAAGCAAGAAAGCAGGCAAAAAAGGCAGGAAAGGACTTGAACTAGGTAAGAGGAGAACTTCCATTTGATGAATCCTTCTCAGTTACTGGAGCTAAGTAGCCAAATACATGTGGATGGAGAGCAATAACAGGTTGTCTGAGCACCTCCATCCATCCCATCTTCATCGTTTCTTCTGCGAGACCATGAACTGGTGGAGACAACTGTTCTATGTTAAATCTTCTTTTCTGGTCTGCTTTTGCAACTGCCTATTATTATTGCAAAGATGGCAGATGATACAGTGACAATGTCTCCACACCCCATTTCTATCCACACTTCTTTATGTCTTCAATAGTTCTTTGCATAATAGAGCAGGTCTCCCATTTTCTCTCTCAGTCTCTTACTGCACTGGAGTGTCACTCACCCATCATTAGATGCAACCTGCAGATTTTTAGCCTGAAAAGTTACAAGAAAGGGAAAGAACTGGGTTATCAAAAGTGCTTTAGACAAGCCTTCCAATAGTGTTAGTTTCCTTTCTTATTATTTCTCATATGCTTCTGCATAAAATATTCAGGCTTCATTTTATGTTTGAAATAGCACTATTTTATATAACTAAATTAACAAATGTGATTTTCTCCCTCCAGCTCCCAAACCATTTTAACACACCTAGGATGAGACCATTTACCTGCAATTACAAAAATCATAGACTACACAGCATGGTAAAATAAATTGCTTCTGATCCTGACCCAATATGTAACCTACACTTGTCTTCATTCTTGACATGTTTCATGTGAGTGTGAATTACTTCTCACTTTTTCACTTGCAGCCTTCAATTTAATATAACAGTAGCACCCAGGAACAATACCTAGTTTTTATCTTACTGTGGATTGTAGATAATCTCCTGCAACTTTATTAGAAGGTGTAGTATTTTAATTTTTATGAAAATCAATTTCTTGTTGTCAGAATGCAGCTGAAAATTATTTTCTAATCTGTCTTCTCTGCAGTATCATGACAGAGCTGGCTGGGATTTAAAACTTAACTCTTCCATTATTGTGTTAGTACTTTTTTCCTTTTATTACAGATTTCAAGTGGGATTTGGGTGATGCCAAAGCATCATAAAACTTTTCTAGGAAAGTTATAACTCAAAGAAAGCATTTTGAAACAAACCTGATAGAGTGTAGCTTGTTGTGTAGGTTAGTACTTCCTAATAAGAGAAACAACTGCACTCTTGCTATAAGTGGATAAGAGGCAATCTCTGCTGCTTCATTGTTTTCCAACAACACAGAAAACCCAGGGGATGCAGAGCTTAAGTAGGAGTCTTACTATAACTGTTTAAATTGTTTGTGAGACCATTAGTATCAGTGCTTTAGCTGTACTCCTAATTTTGCTTTCAGAGTGGAGAACTCTGTGATGGCTGGGGTTAATGTAGAGGCTGAGTAGATTACTTGGTTGATTTCTGGTTTGCAGCTAAAAGTAGGACTGTGTCTTCGTTAGCAAACAGACATTGGCCACAACATGGTTACTATTACAAAAGAAATTTTCCAGATGATTGACAGTTTTCAGTTGCATGAAGACTGCTTGAGGACTAGTTCTCTGAGCACTGAGTCTAACTGACAGAAATATTAATTTGATAACAGTTATATTCTGTCAAAGACTAAAAAATATTTTTTCTCCTCCCCACCCTCCCCCACACTACTTCTCCTCTCACCCCCTCATTTTTAGCTGTTCCTGGACTTTGGACGCTGCTTTTTTGCTTCAACACTTCTTCACAGTGTGCTCACATTGTGAGCTGGCCATTGCTGGGCCTGTGTGCAGGATGTAGGTAAGTGAAGGTTCAGCCACTTTCTTTTGTGATTTTGTCATTCTGCAACAAAAACACCTGGAAACTAAGCAGAAGACTTTCCTAGGACTCTTTATCTCTGTTTTACAGTTTGGCCCTTAAAGGTGCTTCCCAAGGTTTTCCTAGTTTTCCTTAACATCCATAATGTAATGTGTAAATTACCAAAAAATTAAGCAAAGTTAACTCTATAATTCAGATCTACTTGCCACATCTACTGTCTTAAGCTAGGAAAACCTGCTTTCTCCTACTCAGTTCCATCTTATTTTCACAACATTTCTTCACAGTTTCTTTTGGAACCTCCTCTTTACTACATTATCCAATGAGGCTACACCATCTTTTTGTACCAAATGTTTCAATTTTTCTGACATATTTGTTCATATTACTGTATATCTTATAAAGTTCTTTGATTAGTCTTGCCCTACTCCATATGCTTATATCAGATCATTCATTGACTTAACACATTTCAAAAGGTTACCTTGGAAATATTAATTTCAAATTCACTTCCAGCCTATCCATCTGTTTGTTTGTTTGTTTGTTTTTGCTTTTGTTTGTTTGTTTGTATTAGAAAGCTACTACTCAGTAAAGGCAACTAAAGAGCTTGTTAACCATTTACTATTTGAAAACATAAAAAGTTACTTTTTTCCTTCTAGACTTGAAACAACTGAATGACTTGTTGAATTTCTCCCAGTCTCCCAAAACAATTAATTACTATTAGTAATATCCTAAAGGTGGATTGCTAACTCCTTATGATGAAGTTCTAGTGAAATGTTTACTCAAGTCCCACCTCACAGTGCTATGGCTTCCTACTGAGGCAGATCTGTTACCCTTATAAACTCTGCAATATCTGTTGCAACAAACACCTCCTTCATTGCCTTGTGTGTATCTTCAGCTCTGTAGAGAAGGAATAATCAATAATCAATTTAAAACAGTTCAGGGAACTACAAGTTTCTCATCACAGAAATGAAGAATTTGTGTTTTGGAAAGCTGTATACTCTTAAGAAAATCCACTGTGATGAATGCTGGTGGAAAAACGGCTTTCTGTAAGTTTGCTTTGAGTGAGCCACTGCCTATATAAAGCACACTGGTTATGAATTATTAATGCAATAAGCCAGAAGGCTTAAGAAGAAAAGCCCTGCATTCCCTGTCTAGGAGAAGGAAAAAGGTTGCATGGAAAGGCTTCATTTACATAAATTGTTATTCAGCACCAGTGCATTTTTTCACTCAGCGTATTGTTGTAGCAAAAATCTGTATTCTAGCCTAGGAACACTGTGTGATGCTTGTGAGCGTGCAGAAGGGGGAAATGATTGTGGAAGACACAGCCTAGGGAATGGGGTTGCCCTGAGCAAACTCTTAGGAACAGAAATCAAAGCAAATAAGCAGATAAGTTGATGAGCTCCTTGCTGGGATCCTCTTCTGCTCAGAGATGCCTAACACTCCACAAAGCAGATGTTGCAGGACAACATAAGCCACGACAGGTTTTAACAGAATCTGGTAGCAGAGATTTGTTTGAATCTGAACAGGGAGAAAGAGCAAACTGAGCCCTGAGATGATCTTGGCCACCTGAATTTGTGAAAGGGGGTTTAAGAAAGTAATGGTGAGGATCTCATGAATCAGGGGCTGCATTTCAGAAAGCCAAACAATTTGTAATTGGAGCAGTATAGCAACAGCTATATCTCTGCCAAATTCTTTGAATTATAGTTACCTTCAAATAAAAAGAAGACTTATTTCCACTAACATAAAATCAGTTGGAGCTACCCATTACCAAGAAAAACTGAGAGGCTGCAAGTGGTGAAGGAGAGGCTTGTAAGGGCAAGCAGAGGAATCAAAACCTAGATTTCAAAATATGTATTAACTTTCTGACTTGAAAATTGAGCTACAGTTGTATCTTTGTCTCAGTCTATGTCCTGCTAGCTCTGTTTCTGAATGCAATCCAGCATACTGCCATCAACATCTGGCAATAGAAAAGATGCTCATTTACCTGCATTTATTAATGCAGTTGCAGAGATACTACAATAAGAAGACATTACTACAGTTCATTTTGCCAGTTGTTAGCTAAACATTGGTAGATATTAATTCCTTTTACTTCTTACCTATAACACAATTCACACCTAGAAAACAAGAATACTAAATTTCAAAGAAAAGCTGTGGTTTGTAAAATAGTCTTGGCGTGACATAATCTGGACTTCTCTCTTTTTCTTATGGAAAGCAACGCAGATTCAGATTCAGTAATTGCAGCAAAGACTATGGCTGTGACTGGCTAGTCAGTGGAAGGTAGGCTTTGTTTAGGCCACGACCATGCAGAAACTCGAATCAAAGTTATTTGTCCTAGTTTTCACTTGTTTTCAATGCCCTGGAGTTTTTGGTGACTTCTGATTTTTAATGAATTCTTTTTGCTAAGCCGTTCTTGGGTGCTCCCAAAATCGTGCTTTGTCTTGATTGCATATTTTGTCAGTCAGAAATGACAGACATTCATTCTATGTATAAATCTCAATCTTTCCTCATGCTCAAACACAAGCATGGCACTATCAGCTCTGCGGTGAAAATTACTTCACAATTTGTGACATTTTAATTTTTTTCAGAAAGCCACCATTACTTTGTATGAAATACAGCAGACACATTTTAAAACTTTCCAGTTGTTTCCAACAGTTTTTTCTGGTTCCAGTATGTAAATCTGAGTGTTTGCAGAATTCATTATACTTCCCTACAGGTTCTGCAAATGTTAATGTAGCATTATTCAATTATGTAAATCAGCAGGAAAGCTTTTCTTCTTTGTTTCTTGATATACATAATAGCATAAGTCAATATTCATGATAATATTAATTGAAAAATTAATTCCATTTCATTATTGATATCAGAAATAATAAATATAAAAGCCTGAGTAAGTGGGTAGACAACACTCCAGTTTCACCACTTCATAAGATCATTTTCAGTATTTATTTATACTGCAACTAGTCATGGGTCCAAATCAACTGTGCTAGGCAATCTGTATGCAAAAGTTGGGCTAAAGGCTTACCTTTGGTCTCCTCTTATCCCAAGAGGAAAATACAGTGGGCTCTTCTTCATATGCAGAATTCCACTTGTATTTTAAACTACCTCTCCTTCCCCTACTCCAGTTGCTCTTAGAATAGACATTCTAACTGCCATTAAATACAGGCTGTACCAGAAATATTTCCTAGAGGCCTGAAGTTTTGTCCTTTCAGATAATTGTATTTCAAATGAACATGCTCATATCATTCAGACGCTTGCCCAATCTGGATTTAGTTAAAGTGAATATAAATACATGTATAAATCTGAGAACACCAAGGGAACATTGCAGATAAAATTTAGGCTCTTGAAATCTAAGCTAACTAAACCCTCTCTCATTAAAATTACTTTTAGCTATGTAAGTTTAGAGAAATAGTAAATAATTAATAGACATATCCACAGCTCTCTCCATACTGATTTTAAGCACAAGTGCATTCTATTTAATCCTCAAATTATAAAATGTAAGCTAGGGATTGGTGACTCTGCACTAGGGAGTTGAGGGCTTGCCTTGCCATTACCCTGATGTAATTCCACTGACCTTTGTGATGTTCCTGATTTTCATTATTAAAAGAAGACTCAAGGCCAAGGAATGAGGTGAAAGTTACACCTTGGAAGAGAGCATCAAATGGTGACATCTTGTTTTTAATATAGATCTTAATCTTTACCCTTCCATCTTTTTTATAACAGAATTCATAAGGGTTATAAAAAAACCCATAAATGAGACAAAAGGTTTACTTCATATTGCTCCAGTCTTGTGTTTACAACAAAGGATTATTCAGAAGGCAGTTCCTGCAAGAGAAAAAAACATGAAGTATATAATTGTGCATATGCACTCTATTTTTCTCTTTCTTTCCCTTGATTTTTGCAGCATGTGTATAATGCTAATTTTGCCCAGCGTCTTGGCAATTTCAAACTGCAGCATGACAAATACATCTTTAATACATATAATAACAGCTAAAATACATGGGGGTGGCTATTTTACAGAAAATACATTCGAATATCATAAAAACTTTTGTGCTAAATAAAAGAACATAGTAACTGGCCAAGTAATAGCTGTTTGTGAGAGGTAATACAGATTGAATAACATAAGGAATGATACACTCAGTGGGCATGGTGAGATTTGGGAGATTTTCCTTCTCTTAAGATCCAATGCTGAGGTGCTGCCTGCTCTTGGAAAGGTCTTTTCAGTACTGGTCTTTTCACTTTATTTCCCACCTTCTGATCATCCTTTCTGTATAAAACATATTCTCCTGTTGGATCAGCCCTCTGCATGCAACAGTAGAGCACTTTGTACTAGTATCCAAACTCTAAGAAACAAAAAGTATTACTTCCCCTTTTCCCTCCCCCAAATATTGCACTGAAAAATCCTCCATGGCACTAGAAATTGGAATTTATGATTGCTAAGTGATGTTACTTCCCCTCTGAACATCACCCACAGTATAAGCAGGATGTTACAAGACACAGTACGGTTAAGGAAGATGTCTTTCAGAAAAGATTGACATCCAGTGTTCCTACAGACATTAAATTTGCAGTTATTTTTGGGCAAAGGAGGACCATCCAGAGACCAGAATTGAACAATTCCCCCTGTCTGAATCTCTTCTCCATTGCTATCTGGATAAGCAGGTAATGGTTTCTCCAGTAAACGTGTTAGTTGGTGTCATGAGTCCTTAATCAGTTTGTGACAGCAGTGGAGCTGCTTTTCAGAATTAGTCCTATTGCTCAAGTAGGTCTGTGATAAAAGCACACAGGACCAATGTTAAGGGACAAAACCACCGCACATAAGTGAGTGATAAACAAGACTTCATCCTCATCATCCCAGCCGTATAACCCCAGGTGGCCTGTCTGTCACAGGTGGACTTTCTGTCACAGGTGACCTCACTTTGGTGCTCTGCAGCCTGTGGAAATGTCACACGCAGCACACACTTCACGTCCTGGGACCCTCCACAGGCCAGTACACCAAGGCAGCATGCAGGCACTCTGCAGACATCCCAGGGCTTGGGGAGTTGAAATGAAAATCCATGAGTTTTCCTTTCTTTTACATGGGACAAGAACACAAAGAAACCATTTGTCCAGAGTTTGCATAGGTCTGTAATAATGGACTTCTATATGACTGTGAAGCTCTATGCTAAATAAACTAAACATTACTCAGAACTCATCTTTGGACGCACTTGCCCAACTCCAGTTAAGTTCTAACAGCTCAAAATCTCACAGGCCCTTTTAATTGGGATGCAAAGCTCACAATACATTTTAGTCCAAGGCAGCCAAGATTTAAATGCTTCACTGCTGAGGAACTGTAGTTCACTGCATCAACTCCAGGAAGCTGTTATTCATTAATGGGTATAAGGAAACTCACCCTCTGTAATTAACATGCCTCAATGAAGGCTGTATTCTTCATCACCATGGATTGTGACAGAACATTGCATAAAAGAAAATTTCAGCTCTTTGTGACTCAGAACTCATTAATATTTCCACAGTCTTTTATATATCACTGAGTTAAAAAATGAATTTCATCTTTCTTGATAGTACCTTAGGAGGAAAGTAAAATAAATAAGAAATCTGGGTTGTTTTATTAATTGGTCAGTGAAAGCGTTAACCTTTCTTTCACTGTATCCCTTCAGTGCATCATAAAATGGCAGGACCTAGATCATGGATTTGTCTCTTTTTATTCAGTTGTCTCAATAAAATTAAGAAAAGGAGTCTTATTTCCTTAATCCTATTTTTGTATACAATATTTATGACGATTAATTTGCAATTCTGTCATAAATTTATTTTAAAATATGATTAATCCAGCATCAAATAATATTAACAATTAGCAAATGCATTTGGGTTTGGGTCAGACTAGAACTGAGCAGGTTCACTTCAACCATCTCCTGAGCTAGAATAAAGCCCAGCTCAGCTTCACTGAGCATCTGTACAGTCAAGCAACTTAGCTCCTTGGTTCACTGCTGTGTCCTGGCCCCTGAACTTCCACATAGTATATAGGTGCACTCCTAGTTTTTCTTCTGGTGATAAACAGATTTTTCTAAAATGAAATTTGGGCATGTTTCTGGGAATAGTTAAGAGGCTGAACGAACAGTACAGTTTTTAACGGGAAAGCAAAATAAAACAAAATTCTAGATAGTCTTCTGATCCCAGCAACAACTTCACACAGGGTTTCATGCTGTGTCTCTAGGCATGCAATGTCTCTCCCTACCAGGTTATTCAGAAAAAAAAATAAAATTGCTCTGCAAGAGTTTGATACAGCCTTCAAATTATTCCAGTCATTTTACATTGAAAAGTCTTCGGATATCTTAAGATAAAATGGCCCTGCAGAAGTTCCAGAAGAACTTGTGCCAGGAAACCTGCAGGAAGAATACAGCTGCAGTTCCCTGGGAAGGACTAGCTGTGAGCAACATGAACAGAAGCCACTGTGCTGACTGACCTTGAGACAGGAGAAGAGTGGATAGACATCAGATATAAGTGTTTTCAACATAAATAATTTATTTTCATGTTATTATCCATATTGATCATATATTTTTATTTTGTTTATAATTTATAATTGTCTATATTTATTATTTATATAAACTTACTCATTTGTTCCAGTGAGCAAACTTGTGGGGGAAGGTAAGCTCACTTTTTGGTTGATAGCTGCTTTTCATGTGTCCCAGGAGAACAGGAGGTAGCTCCACAATATTCACTTCTAAATCCAGGACAACTTTCTGGAATAAAACAATGCACTAAAAGAACCAGAAAGCCTAAATAAAGGATGTTCCCAAGTGGAAGACTAATCCCTCACACACTTTTTTATTGAAGGGTACAATATTTGAATAAAGCTTACAGGAAAGTTTAATGGACTGCAGTTTCCAGAAGGGGTTAATGGAGTACTAAGGAAGCATGTTCTGGTATGGAAAAGGGAGCTTAGCTTCATAAGAAATACAAGGTCATATTAATTTCAAAAAAATGGTTTGAGCTTGGTGGCTGAAGTTCTGGAAGCAGACAGAAAATGAAAAACAGGTAAAAAACAGCAAAAGGTGAAAGAACATACATATTATGAGGACTGAGCAGGTCATCACCTCTCATAAGATGTGGATGAACTTAGAAGATAATATAGATAAGCAAGAAATTCTTCTGGGAACTAAAGATGAGGTAATTTATAAAATGCACACTTCAAATTGAATTAGGGACCAAAATAGTCTCCCTCTAGACTTTATCTAGAGCAAATCATTTACTAGTACATGAGCCAAACCCCTACATATCAGCTTGAAATTTGATTAAGTGAGAGTAAGGCTTAACGCTCCTGCCAAAGGAGTTATGAAGAGAGGAGTAAAGCTACAGAGCCCCCTCTAAAAAGTCTGTTACAACACATATATCAGATAGGTTATCTGGCACATCTCATCCAATAAGTTGTTATAATATTTGCTTGCATTAATTTTCTACCCCATACCTGGACATACTGGTCAATGAGGGATCCTGTGCACCTTGATCACAGAGCTATTCATGCTGGCCTCAGGATCACCAGGGACATTGAGAGACCTGCTGGGGTCAACAGAGCCCTTTGTGTCAGAGAGCCAGTAAAGTCATTTCTGAAGAAGACAGGTCATCTCAGTGGTTGGCAAGTTTCAAGTCTACGGATTTCTCCCACCTCATCCTTTTTCAACAAGTTAACATGAGTTCAAAGAGGAGCCCTGGTTTAATGAAGGGTCTAATTGCAAAAGCAGAGGGAATAATTAGACAGAAAAGTGTTTTAGCTGAACAGGACCAAGGAGGATCAAGTGACTTCTGGAAAATGAAACCTTGAGTGACATGGTCATGAATGCATCAAGAGAAAGTGCATACTTTTAGAGAGAGAAACTACTGGATTAAGGAAAAAGCTGAACATAGACATGGCAACTAATATTAGATTCAAAAGGAAGAAGAAACCAATATTTTATTCATAGTTGTGTTTCCAAGAGCTGGACAGACTTGAATAGCAATAATAAGGAAAACAGTACAAGAAACCTGTCAGTAAGTTATCAGAAACTTTGATAAGTTTGTTGTTTTTTTCCTATTTTTAGCAAATGGCAGGCCCACACACAAAGTAGGAACTGACAGGACATCCCCAAAGACTAGTGAAACAGGACACTAAAGTGGGGTGGAGGGGCAATGGTTTCAGAAGAAGTCCATTTCAGTTCTCCTCTCTACTATGCTTCCTATGTGAAATCTAGCAAATCTTTCTGCCAGGTTTTATAAAGTAGTACTTCTCCATTTCTGTGATCTGTTCTGTTGTCAGCTTAGAGCATCCAGCACAGTTAAACAGATGGTCTATTGACTAAACCAACACCATCTTGCTCAGGAACAATTTAGAACAGGTTTTCCAGGCACAAATTCAGCTCAAAAAATCATCTGCATGTGCAGCTCAACCTGGAAGCTCAGGCTGCTTGTTACCACTGAGAGAAGGAAGATGTGGAGGCCATTACAGGCAATGAGGATGGGATACACTTTTCCAGGAAGAAACTCCATCCATCAACTCCATACACCAACAAAAAACAGCCTTCAGGTGGCACCATCCTTTCCCCAGACAAACCCAAGACCCAGCTTGACCTGCTCCTCCTGTTTAACATAACAGCAGGGACATACTGAGGATAATTTTTCCAGCTATTGGTCCTGTCACAAGATATTTGTGTAGACAGGGATGTCTATTTGGAGCGCGGAGAAGGAAGATGAACTTGTGGGAAGGTTACAAAACCTGGATCCAGGTACCAAACACAGGCTGCTCTGTTAGATAGAACTGTCTTCATACAACATTTTCAAGAGGCTTTCTCCAGGCTGTCAACTTTCTCTGGGTGGCATGGATGAATTTTGAATTATCACCTCATCTTCTGTAATTAACCACATCTAACTTCTGTATTTTTCAATATTCATCCATTATTGCTTTCACTACGACACTTTGTAATGGACACACTAAATGGCAGGAAGCCGCTTCCGATTTCGGTGCAGGGAATAATGTGTTCCCACTTCCACACACAGGCAAAAAAATGAACAATCGGAAATGAGATGACTTATAATATGTATTTCTCATGAATCACTGACAAAATATTTTATGACCTCCTGTGAGAGAAGAGGCAAGACAAAAGGGATATTAGTAGATTTGTTAAAAAGGAGAATAACTTTTGCAGAATAGCATTCTTTTCTGTTTCAGAAGGACCTACGCAGAAAAAGTTTCCCTAGAGTATAATTCATGGTAGACTCTTATCCAGTGTAAGGTCATTAATAGACTCATTTAAGGCCTTTGAATATAAACATGCTCTTCAGAATAGTACTTCAGTATCAGATCTGAGCATTTTATTGCACTATTAAGATAGATGCTAATTCTGACCTTCTACAAATTATTTCCTTCTGTTTATGTACTTAGCTTTCCAGAGTAATACTGTTGCTTTATAGTAACAGTTACAGAATAGCAGACAGAAATATAACTACGACTTTTGTGTTGAAAACATGACTTACCAAAAACTAGGAGGGGAGAGGGACAGTGAAGGGGGTGTTAAGCACCAAAATGTGCTTTTTATTTTTCCAGTTAGAAATAAATTACAGAAAAAGCAGATTATTTTTATGAATGGCACTGATTATTCCATTATTATAGAATTCTGAAACTGAAGAAATTTTTTTCATTTTGATTTCTGAAAATGGGAAGGGTATTAAGCATCAAAGTATTTTATTTTTCCTGCCCTCCTGACTTTTTGTGTTCATCATTAGATAAAACGGAAAACAGAGAAAGATTTTCTTCCCTTCCCTTCCCTTCCCTTCCCTTCCCTTCCCTTCCCTTCCCTTCCCTTCCCTTCCCTTCCCTTCCCTTCCCTTCCCTTCCCTTCCCTTCCCTTCCCTTCCCTTCCCTTCCCTTCCCTTCCCTTCCCTTCCCTTCCCTTCCCTTCCCTTCCCTTCCCTTCCCTTCCCTTCCCTTCCCTTCCCTTCCCTTCCCTTCCCTTCCCTTCCCTTCCCTTCCCTTCCCTTCCCTTCCCTTCCCTTCCCTTCCCTTCCCTTTCCCCCTTCCCTTCCCTTTTCCCTTCCCTTCCCTTTTTTTTACTTTTCTTTCCACTTCCTTATGTTTTTTTTCTCTTTTTTTTTTTTTTTGCTTGTCTTTCCCTTTCTTTTTCCTTCTTTTCTTTCTTCAGATAAAGAAGTTCTGAGACTTTAAGTAAGAAAAGTGAAAATGGCATTTTCTGAAACTGAGTGAAATTGCATTGGCCATGAATTGATATAAGTTGACAATGTTATTGATTTGGATACAACTGGCTTTTTGTACATGGAGATGGTATTGATGAGAAGATTTAAAAAAAGATGACTTCTTAAAGCAAATTGAACCTCTGTGAAAAAATAATTGTTACTCTTTTCAGAATATGCAATATGGAAAAAAACAACCAACGAAACAAACCACAAAACCAGAACCAAACAAAACCTTAGAAATCTTTCGTTTTTTCTTTTCAATCAATTTAAAATCAGAAGTGGAAAAATATGATCATAAATACTATGCCTGGCAAATATGTTAGCTGACATATCACTTACACTGAAAAAAAAAAGGTGGTTCAATATTTTTATTCAGCCTGCTCAAGGTTTTTCTGGACTGTGAATCTGTAATGAATTATTAAACCCCTTAGGCTTCAGGAAAGAAATCTCTTTGAAAGCGGTGGCCAGGAAATGCCAATATGATACCTGTTCTAGTGCTACATTTGAGATTTAAGCACACAAGTGAAGACAATGACCAAAGCAGACCAGGGGCCTGGTAGAGTATGATGTATACTATTTTGCCGATTTTCAGCTGGGTAATACTAGCATAGGAATGACTTTCTGGTAAGCATAAACGACTTTTTGGCAGTAGAATTTTTTGTCCATGCCTACTTAGGAAAGGGTTTGCACTGGAAATAGGAAACACTTTACCTCTTTTTTGATTACCAGATTACCACAGTCTTTCTCAGCAGTGGCAGTGAATGCTGATGAGACAATACATGCCCAAGATCCAAGCAGTCATTTTCACATAATTAGGAATGTGAAGGCATATAATCAGACAAAGGAAGGCAATTTCTTTAGCACAAGTGGGCACAAACAAGTGGTTATCCCCATCTCATGTTTACATCAAGAAAAATTACACCTTGGCATCAAGACAAAACTCCTTGAAAAGCTCACTTCAGTAAGCCTTCCCACAGCACCAATGTCTTAAGTCTAGGTTTGAAGCACATATTTTTCTTTGAATTCCTGTTTCTATTTCTGTGCCCTGCAAGCAGAGAATAATTGTGGGGGGGAGAAAAACAACCAGCCAACCAAAAAAACCCACAATGAAACAAACAAAAACTCCACAACCAGCCAATCAACTAACTAAACAAACAAAAACCACAAAAAACAGCCAACCAACCAAAAAAATCACAAAGACTAATAACTGTTTATGATTATTGTTTCAAAGCCAGCCAACTTAGGATCTTTAAAAATAAAGGGTCTTAACAGTGCATGGGAAACAAGAAAACTGAATTTGCATTAAGGGTTTGGCCAGCAGCAGAATTTAGAACTGTGCAATGAGTGAGGCATTTTTCAAACTTTACCATGTTATTAGCTTTGACTTGAAGAGAGGTAAGAGCAAAGATGATCCATAAATTATGTTAAATATAATAATAACAATATCATCTCTTTTACGCCTGGAAGGAAACTGATTTAGTCCTTTATTTACTGCTCATCACAATGACTGCCACAGTCATTTGTCTACCCTCCATTTCTGTATAATTGGCATCAAACAGATGGTGTCCATGTGGCTAACCTCTCTTCTGCCCCAAAATATGCTGTCTGTATTTTCCACTTGGAAAATCATTAATCTCTACTATCCTTAGACCTTAGTTTTGGGGATGGAGAAGCTGCAGAATTATGTCAGGTAAGGGTCAATATAAAAAAAAAACAGGCAACCATAGAGCACTTCTCAGGCAAACACACTGACCTCTCCATTTGCTAGTAGAGGTGTAGTTAATATGCCCAAAGCTGCAGTAGGCATAAGCTTTCAAAATCTTCAAGAACAGGTCCCACATGAAATTTTACAGGTCTTGTAATAACCCACAAGGTACTCAAATATTTACCTTACCCCTATCTCCCAGAAAAACCTAGCCTAATTCATTTCCAAGTTGTGTTATGCATTAACTGCAGCAATCTTCTGCAAACAACAGATTCAAATGACAAGCAGGGGAGTTCACAGCATAGTTTGGCAACATCTTCCTTTACAACCTGCTGGCAAATGGATTGCTCTGGCCATATCTTAATGGTCAATTGGATGTTTCTGGCTGATTAACCTACATTTTCTAAAAAGCCTTGGACTGCCACCCATAGCAACAACCCTCCTTTTGTGCTGGCTTGATAGAACAGGTGAATAACATCTGAAAAGAAAGGAGGACTGAAAGAGGAGGTGCTTATTGTGGGCAAGACTGGACATAAGCTGTTCTCTGATGTGAGAGCAGGGCTGCTGGGTGGTAGGAAGGAGTTCCAAGAAGATAAGTTGTCATGATCTGTAGCTCCCCAAAATATCCTGCAATCTCAAAAAATTCACTGAGTTTAATCTTTCACATAGCGAAAGTCTAATGCAAGTGGCATTGGTCTCTTCCAGCCCTCATTTTGCCCCTTGCCCTCATACCCGCTACAACACCATCAAGACAAACTCATTCTGGTTACCAGCCTTTCCTCAACCCTGTCTTGAGCTGCCATGTGACAACTCCCTGAAGTAACCATCACAACCCTTGAAGAAACCCAGTACAAATATTACACAAATGCCTGGCTAACCTAACAACATGGTTTCTGCCAGGAGGAAAGCCATCTGTGACTCACCCCTCTGCCAGACTGCGAGTTTTGTGGATAATATTTATTAGCTTCATTCAAGCTAGTGGAATGAGAGCACTTTCCCCTTGCAGGTCTGACTCTGGCTGTTTCCTGGCTCCATCCTGGACCATGAGTGATGATGACTCAGTAAGGAAACCTGGACATGTGGTGCCATGAGAGACATGGTGATGTGATACAGTCAGGCCCCTGGTGAGCATCTCAAGGACAGCCATAGTGTCTTCCTGCTCCTCAGTCAACCAGCTGCTGCAACAAACACACCAATTCAGAGGTGGAATACTAGCCCAGCTTGTGAAAACAAACCTGTGCCTGGTTTCTACCAAGTGAGCTGCACTCTATCACTGATCAGCGGCTGAGGTGGCCTCAGCCCAGCTACTATTTTAAGTGGAGAGTCCCATAATTACCTGCTGCCCTGTAACTATTCAGTGAGAGAAAACCAAAAGAAGTGTGTTGATATATTTATTATAGTGGGTGCAACCTAAAGAGAGGGAGGTGGGCACAAAGAAGGAGACAAAGAGTTCTGACTGCAGGTGGGTGGCTTTCCCTGGGGCCAAAGTGAATCATCTCAGAAGGCCTTTACTGATGTCAAGAGATCTTCCCCCCGATATGATTCCACATTTGTCACCAGATCGTAAGATCACCTCAGGTATTCTGCCAAACATGTAATAACAGTAGCTTTACTCCATTTCATTGTCAAGTTATATTATTTTGGCAAGTGCAAAACATAGTATGGCCACACAGCTTTTAGGCAACAAAGCAAGGAAAGAGCAAAAACACAACAAAAACAGAAACATTTTTAACCATGGAATCTTTTAAGGGGTCAGAAAAAAATTGCTACTAAATACAAGTTTTAGCATATGAGCTGCAATTTACTTCCCCTTGCTGTCTTTTGATAGATAGTCTTTAGGATATTGCAGCGCTCTGCAGGGCAAGGGCAATTTAGCAGTGTTATTAACGTCTTGCTTTGTTCGAACTCATTGCCAAAATTCATTTTCAGTTCTGCTGTTCTCTTTTTCAGCCGAAGGAACACTGGAGAGTGTAAACTTCCTTATAATAGTTTATGAAGGAAGTGAAGGACGTGGTTATTGGGATGTCTGCCCTGTGCATTTTTGGTTTGCAGTGTTGTGAGGTAAAACCAAGCACAAAGCAAAAGACAGCTGAAACTTAACAAGTCTCGTTCCCATTATGGAACAACGCTCAAGCTTTTGCTCTGGATGTTTTATTTCCTGAAGAAACAACGGATCAAATTTTGTCCAGAAAAAATAAATGTCCAGGAATGCAACAGAAAAAGGGTAATTAAAATATGATCATGTTTTCAGGAGTGATTTTTTTAGGCAGAAGCAGCCTACAAAATAGGCATCTATAGAGGATGCTAATGAACTCGGGCTTGCTTGACTTACCATCCAGGAACAGCAAACTTTGTTTATACCAGTCTTAAGACTTTTCAACAATATACTTTTTTCCTACTGTTAAAATGAACAAAACTTTAGTTTAAGGATGGAGGCTGTCCTCCAAAATGTGTAAACCCATGGCTTCGGCTCTCAAAGGGAGAACCTGAAAATGCATTGGCTCAGTCACTTGCGTGCAGTTAGTACCTAAGAGCACTGCAGCTCTCAAGATATGTCTATTCCACAACCGAAAATGCAACTGAAGATCACATATGCCAGCTTATTTTAAATCAGCCACTTTGTTGCAAAGCCCAGTGCAGCTGGGACACTTCATGTTCACACAGCTTCTCAGAGGCAGATGGAACATCCTGCACTGAGTGTTGCACGGTTGTAATTACAGCATAATCAGTACTTGAGCTGACTTGTTTAAGACTAGCTCAGCTAGATCTATACAGGCTCTATTCAAAGGACAGAGCAGACATCCTCTAGGAGACTAACACCTAAATGAAGGCTTAGACTGAATAAAGGAAAAAGGAAAACATCACCCAGACAGAGAGACAGTAAGAAAAAAGCAGAAGGTGCAGTCAGCCCTGTAGCTGTGTCAGACCCTTTCTTGCAGACACATACATGAGTAAGGCTCTGTTTACCCAGTGAGTTCTCAGCCTTGCATACACAAGTACTGTGGACAAGGGCAGTACGAATTTTCTTTCTTTGATATCAGGAGATCAAAGCATTCCCACAGACACATTGCTTTGTCATATTGATATTATGGGACAGCTAGCTTGTGCATTAAGTTTTGTGCATAATGAGACTTAATAAGCTTAAAGAGCTACCCCTGCATTTCTGTATTTGACCATTTCTGCTTATTTAATTTTCCTGATGGTAGGAAGATATGGCTGTCAGAATGGGCAGTAGGTTTGGATATCTTGGCACTCTGATCCTTTCATCACATTATTACAATAGCATTGCGAGAAATGGGTCACAGGAGAAAAGCATTGATAAAAGATTCACGCTGTCTGATTTCTTTGTTGCTATATTATTGAGTCATCATCCTTTAAGCTGCTCACTATTTATGATGTGCACAAAAGGCATAATTAATTGTCCAATTCACCACCACTAGCACTGTGGCCTCTGACAGACTTTCATTTATCTAAATGTGTTTTCTTTCCCTGGATTTGTGATGTTGCTTAAGAAAATTAATTCAGTCAAATTCCCTCAGAGGTCCAAGGGGGCAAACTCCTTTTCCATTTCTACTGAAGTTATTGTTATTGGATTTGAAGTTTTCTTTTTAACAAAGAATTGATTTGCATACATTAGAAGCTAGCCAGTTCTAAAATCAAGAAGGTGGAAAAATATACTGATAAATATTCCAATGTATTTCTACGTTTCTCTGCATTCCAAATGAGGCCAAGATACCCACAGCCTAAACTTTGATGTGATTACCCTCCCCCTTCCTTTGACAGAGGTGCAGAAAAACATTATGAACCAAAGAAGCTGGATACTACTGCTTTACTGGAAGCAATATGCACCTGCACAATGGAAGGAAGACTGTATTACACTTTGGACTATGTTGTTGGACACAATTGTTTTCCATACACAACACAGCACAATAGAACAGGTTTCCCAGAGACAGAGAATATTGTAACTATGCAGAATGTACAGCTAATGTAAGTGTATGTGTATATATATGATGAAAATACAGAATAGCACTCTGATAGCAAAAATGCTGTTATCGGTTAAGCAAACTGATCTGAAATGATCTAGAACACTTGCTATTTAGCTAAAAACACCCTGCAAAGAAAGGGGATCAGATTCTGACTACGACTATTGTAAGGATGAAATGCCACAAACAGAAATCATTCTTAATAAATGTTTGCTGAAGGCGGGAAAAGGCCCTTGTGGATACAACTGCGACATTACACGCGGCGCGGAGTTACAGGTTCTGGGCTCTGACATACAGAAATAGTATTTCTGTATTTTTGGAGACAAGACAGACACATTCTGTTTCAGAGATAATTTCAAAATAACAGCATACAGTGTGGAGAGGAGCAGGGTACTACAAATAATACAGAATAGATAGAGTCATATATTAATCATGGCTACAACAGTTTCTCAGCTCCTTCTGTGTATTCCTTTTAATTAAATAAATTAATCACTTCAGGTGTTTTTCTGACACTTTTATGTACTTTTTTCCTTGAATAATTCAGCAATACATCAAACTTTTAATTTAACAATTTCATAATTCTGTTCTCACCAATCCGCAATGGTCTGTGAAATATTCAAATGATCATCTGCAAATACTAGATATTTAAAAACACAGAAACATCTATAATCTACTGGCTACAAGCAGCAAATAAATTAAAAATTATTTTTAATTATTTATTTTTGATGATTTTTCTATCAAAGACTGAAATGCAGCAGTTCCTAACACCTGGAACTCTGCAAAAGAATCCAGGTGTGAAGAATCTTTCTCAGTGCAATAACATAAAAACTAGAAAAATGAGATGTGTGCATCTAGGTACAGTACTATGATTAAATCTAGCTGGTTGAAACAGTGAAGAAGCCAAAATTAGTTGCTAACTAATACCATTGCATAAGGTTGTGTGGGTAGCAGAGAGGAGTTGCATCTAAAAAGGAATTGTTTGCATTTTTTACGTCCTCAGTTCTGCACATGGTCTTCAGAAACTGCGTGACTTGCTGCAGATACAACAGGGAAGGTTTCATAAACAGTGAGGAATCAATAAAGGAATATGTGTGCAGATGATGGAGTGTTATGTACTGATGTGCTTTGCCTGTGAACTTGCAGTAGGATTACTGCTATCTGCTAAACCTACACATTAGTCTTTGTGAGGTTCATACAGTCTTGACATAGCTGTAACAAAGAGGCAATAGCCAAAATTAACTGTACGTTAAATGAAGCTAAGTCTTGTCTTGTTAAATGTTGATGGAGTCTGCTGTTAAAAAAAGAAAAATAAATTGTTTCTAAAAGTAGGAAAAAACATTAGCCAAAATACAATCTTAATGGTTTAGGTAAACTTTTCCTGGAATAACAACAGCCAGAACTACATTCTGCTCTTGATGAAGTTAATGACAAAATTAAGAGGATTAAATGGAGACACTGGAATGCATCCCTTACTTTTCTGAGAGCTACTTATGCCATCTGCTTATTAATTTGTACCCTTAGGACTTATTTTCAGCCTACAGCTTGTGAGAAGCTTCAAACAAGTGACATTTTATGACAAAAAGTCAACCAAGTAGAGGACATAATTTTTGTTACTCCCTGCAAAATCTGAGGCCAAGATTATTTTAAACTCCTCACAACAAGTTAGAACACTTTTTTTAGGAACTGAAAAATGCAATACACCATGTCTATAAATACCACTTTCTATGTTGTGATTCTAGCATGATTCAACTTTGCTTTAGATTTAGTTCAAGTCCATACGTAAAATTATAATACCAGTGATGTGTAGTTCGTTCAGATTCAGTCAGTTTCATTTTGTATCAAGAAAGGACAGCGTCCAGAAACCAAATTCTGAAGATGGTTTTCTCAGTGTTTTCAGTACATTGGAACTGCCAGAAAAAAACAAAAACAAAACAAACCCAAACAGTAGAAGGGCACCTATACAGAGACTCAAGGTCCTTACAAGGTTTTATTTGCATTAGGATACTATAATAATGATGAATTTAAGATGGCTACAATCCATTTATCATAGCCATGGTCAGAGGACTGGAAAAATGATAGAACTCAACCACTGTCCATATAAAACATTACTCTGAAACATAGGGCACTTTGTTCCCATAATGATAGTGCTTGTCAGAAAACATTGATGAAGCTTTAACATTATCGTGCCCTGAAGTACATTTCATTGTAGCTATGGAGTTTAAGATGAACAAAGGTCTTGCCTTGTTTTTAAAGAAACAGGTTTGGAATTGCTTGAAATATGAACCTTTAGCAAATGATTACTATACCAAAGTCAGACTATGATGACTAGTCAGACTAGTCATTATGTAGCCCCTAAAACAGCAGCTCCTTTGCTGGCTCAAGAATGCACTCTTTAGGCTTAGGCAGGTTTACTACTACCCTCCTTCCCTACCTACACCTGTGAAACTAGGTTGTTAGAAAAGGTAAAAGATGAAGCTGCAAACAAGAGCACCACCTTTAATCTGTTTAGAGCAGAGCTGGTCACTTCACTGCAGCAACATGAAAACATGGTAAGATGCATAAAAGGAATCATTCTATGGTCTGTGACCTTTCGTGGGACAGGGCAGTTTCAAATATTAGGCTTTTCAGCAGTACACCTTGAGGAAGTGCAATGCCATGGACAGTTATGAGAAATACTATGACTTAGCAGCAAAACTGAAGAGAAGAACAAGCAAACAACTAAAGAAAACATTATACACTAAACATTTCTGAGTTCTGTAGCACATAGTGTTTTCATGCCAAATCAGTGCATCTTGCTTGTCTTCACCACAACAGCATTGAAAGCTATGTGATCAACAATTCAACGGACACCATAAACCACAGCTCATTTTTATTCCTATTCAGGTTAACAGTAATTTGAAGACTGGTAAGCAGATAGATAGCAGGAAAGCAATATTGATTTCTGCAACGTGCCAGACCTTCAAGTAATGTCCCCCCAGGTATCCAGCTCACCTTCTCACAGTCATCAGTAAGAACTCACAGGAATGCCAGTGCAAGCCTGGCAGTGCTAAGAATTTGTGCCATGCACTTCAGGGTATTAAGGTGTTCTAATATCTCATAAAGGAGACAATACAAAGCTGACTGACACAAATAGAAAAAAATTCCCCCAAAATGTTTTGGGTCAGACTCCAGGGAGGAAAAGCTTTTTCTTCTCAACATTTAAACTGAAGCAGAACATGCTAGTCCTGAACTTCCACCACATACAGGATCCTAAAGAAGCCAAGTTTTTAATCACATTTTCAATACAGAAGTAACTGCCTAAGAAGAATTGCCCACCCACTTTGTTGGTGCAAATGCAAATAATGAGGGCTGACTCATGTCCAGCTGCTATGGAAATGTAAAATTTTTAAAGTTTTAAGGCTCATTTGAATTATTCATAAGTTTCTCAGTATATTCATGCATCCACATTTGAATGGACCACAGCTATTTATTGAAATGATCAGATAAATATTTGCTTTAAAATGCAGTCTTCCTCTTGATTTATTGTGTTCATTAATTGCTGTCTGCCTTACAGGGACAGCAGCAAAATCAACATACATCAGTATTATTTTTCTTTGTATGTGTATGCACGTGTGTGTTGAATCTGAGCACTGCCAATTTATCTGAAGGTGAATAAGCTAATTCATACTGATATATGACCTTATTTATGCTTTTGATGTTGTCAACCTGCCTAGATAAAAGTAGGTTTTATATTAATTCATTATATCCTGCCTAAAGTTCAAAATAAAATCTCACAAGACTGCTAAAACTGCTTAATATAAAATAGAAGAGTAAAATTGTCTTTGTTTTATTTAACCTTGACTTGACTGTATCCTATTGGCTATGCATGCATGCTCTAAAACACATTAAGGCCTCTTCTAGGTAGAATTAGTTCTTAAATTAAAATATACTAAAGCAACTTACTGACATATGCAGGTCACCCTACCTTTTTTCAGTAAGCTATGCTCAATATTCTTAACCGCTCTGGCTGTTTGTTGATCCTATCTGAGTCTTATGGTTAAAGGAGAATTCATTGTAGCAGAGTAAGTTAAAATACTGATAAGAAATTACACAATTCAGGCTTTTCCTAGTCTTTGCCATGATTTTTAATTGCTATTTTTTAGATGGAAAACTTAGCTGAAAAACAAATAGACATCTAGACAGAAAAGTCAAATGCCCCCGTTTTCCATGTGAGAGGTCATTTGCTGAAGCCAAGGTACAGACTTCTGCTTTTGGCAGATTCTAGTCCACTCAATGTCCACTAATTAGTCCCAGACTGTATTCCTATTTCTTTCCTTTGCATGATAAATTGACTTTCCTTTTGCTGAGGGCAGCTGGGGTTTACTGTTGCTCACATAGCTGCCTGTGTTTTATATGGCCATATGCTAATGATGAATACAGAAACTCCTAGGATTGGCTTTATTACTTCCTGGGGCACTCAACCAAATTTCATAAGGAATGATCCTGAAGCAAGTCAGAGCTGCAGAACTTTGGATACTCCGCAAGTTGTCTGCACGTATCAGTGAAGTGCAGGGAAAGCTTAGTGCTAGCAAAAATGCTGAGCAAAGATCTTTGATAATGAAAAGAGTAGGTTTCAAGCTCAGAAAGGCTGCACCCAGTCATAACACAATCCTAAACTAAGTATCTCATATGCAGGCAAGAAAACTGAACAGTAGGACATTATAGAAAAAGGAGCAAGTGAAAAGGAAAATCATATCTGAAGGCAGATTGCTTTTTCCACCTTGATCTTATTCTTGTCTTTCCAGAAAAGAAAAAATCCCTTAAGATTAATGTACAAATGCTCTATGTAGGACTGAGTATATACAAGATATAATGCTTCCTTGGAGTTTATTATATACAGCAGCTATGCATCTCTTGCACGTGAAGAAATTAAATTAAAATTTATTGGCATCCTTAATCACATCAATGATCGTTTTGATCTCTTCATATAGTAACTCTTAAAAAGTTTACAGAAAAACTGCTCTTTGGTAATGAATTAAAAAAAAAATAATAATAAGAACACTAAGGATTTTAAAGGGTAAAAGCCTGTCTTTGATTGTAAACTGATGACAAAGTGAAAACTGGGATCTTTGTTTGAGCCAGATGTTCATTCTAGAGCTGTTCAACCATCAAAAAAAGAACATCTCCTGAATATTTACCAGATGAGGATTGATGAAGGAGTGCTAAAACTGAACTAAACCTTTTACCTCCTTTGCTAAATAAGACTCCCACAGCTTGCAAAGAGGCCTGGCACTGTGTCCTGGTTTTGTTAAAAACAACACCAGTTCTCTTTTAGTGAATTTTTCCTCTCAGCTAAGTGCCTGCATATTTTTCTCAGACACTGTACTTGGTGCTGATAAGAGGACCAATGCAATGCTGAAGAAGCTCATGTTTAGATTTATTACTATGGTAACCAAAGTTAACTGATAACAGGACATATTTGGAAGGAGGGGTGGACGAAACAGGTGACTAAAACTGATCGAGTGTTCCAACCCATAATCATCACACCCCCTATATAAGAGGGTGATCACGGGAGCCAAGCCATCTTTGATCATGGCCGGCATCTGAAGAGGACCTTGTCACCCGTGCCTGTGACACTAGGCGCAAGGCCCTACATCCCTGCATCCAGTTTCCAGTTTGCTGTGAAGTCCCACCCATGACTTCCGTGTGCCTCCCTGCAACTGCTGGAGTCCAGCCAGCCCTGCACACCCAGCTCTGCCGCTGCTGGAGTGACACCAACTCCATATTGAGCACTCAAGATTGGTTTTGTATATTTTGTATATATTCTCTATTTATTAGTAACATTAGTAAAACCCTCTAAAGCCTTCCAACTTGAAGTCTAAGTCTCCCCTTCTTCTCATCTTCCTTATCATCTTTCAAATCTAAAGGAGAGGGTGGAGGGAGGGTGAGTGGGTAACAAAAAGTGTCTGCAACGATTTATTGTCGCCTTGCTTTAAACCTTGCTAGATTTAATTGGTGTCCCGTACAGGTAATTGAGACCGTACAGGGAGAGAGAACACACAGGGAGAGAGAAGCCATACGGGGAAAGATAAGAGAAACCTGGACACACTGAAGCCATAAATTCAGGTTTTGATCATAGGCACGGGCACACATATTGGGGAGGAGTATTGCATGATCTGGAAAAATCATGCTTGGAAGCTATCAAGGAATTCATGGCTTTCACATGGCGAAGGTTTAGGAAGCAACTAAATTGTAATTCAAGTTTTGTAACAAAAACTGTGCATCAGAAATGCAATCTAAACAGTGATCTTCCAAGGCTGGCATTCAGGAAACCATCAAAAACCTCCTAAGTGTTATCAACTATATGCTCCTTTAAAGTCACTAAATCCAGCTGTCAGCTATGTAGGCAAATGCTGTGTTCCAGTTTTATGCAAGCAAAAGTTTAGAGGGGTGAAACAGTATTGTTATCCCTTCCAACTTAGGGTTAATGCAAAGAGAGGTTTGGGGGATGTGGAGGACAGACTTTGAAGTAGAAAACAAAAGCAAACTGGGACACTGTTTTTAAGAAATCCGCTGACAGTCTTGATTCAAAAGTCAATTGCACCTAACAGACCATTCAGTGTCAAACCTAGAATCAGTTGTACAAAAAAACTAAGGCTGGAAGTACAAACTAGTAACTAAAGTACACAGAAAAGAAAGTCCAAAGTATATAGTTTTAGACTCTGTACATTCTTAACTGTCCTTCTATGCACAATATATCAGTAATAGAAATACCGAGGGTACACAACTTTCATTTTTAAAACCTCATTAACATATTTTACCCTAAATCTATGCTATTTCTCAGAAAAGGATACATTTCCTTTTTTCTAAGGAAGTCTCCTAACAGTATTCAAAAAAATCCAAACAAACAAATAAAACCAAACAGACAAAATTATGATCCTGATAGTCTGATGGCTTAAAACCCATTTGTCAACATTAAGGCAGCCCCATGGGATGACTGTGAAGGTAGGGCTCAGCCCTTTGCTTTCACACTGTTCTCAGCAGCTCTGCTGGAAAGATAGCACCACTATAAGTATTAGGTACTTGCTCCTGCAACCTAATCTTTCCTGATAAATTAAGACACCTTAAAAAATCCAGAGATTCTATTTTCTTCATTAGACAGCAGCCAACAAATAATTTTAATAAACTTTTCATGGCTCTGTCATATTGCACTGTCTATTAATCTGCTTTTTTCATTATTAATAGCATAAGTCAAACTGTTTCTTAGAGTCCAGTAGTAGTTGGTGTTAAGCCTGAGAAACAAACATTCCTGAGGGGGCCAAAAGTCTGAAAGTGTTATTGCTTCCAATAAAATTCTGAAAATCTTCTATGGTGAAATTGTTTCCCAAAGATTGCCAGGAATGAGTGACTTCTATAGTTTCTCAAATAAAGCCCATTCTTCCAGATCCTGGAAAGACTATATGCCCACCTTCCAGCATTTAGAAAAAGGATAGTCTTCACAATAGCTGTATTTCTGAGAGAACTGCTGAAGTGCTTCACCTGACATGGATGAAAGACACAATCCAGTCACTGCAACAGAGAAGAGCCAAATTTTAGGGACTCTAGTCTGCTAAGTACACATAGATGTATATTACAATTCAGAACTTAGTTGGTATAACCTAAATGGGTTTCACTTTGCATGCAAATGCACTTTTGAATGTAATCTTTAAATGGTGTCTTGGGTATAGATTTGAAAGTCAAGCATAGCATAAGCACATTATTCATTAGCAATCAAATATTCTATTGCTTCCCTATCTTTTTTTTTTTTATTTAGCTCTTTACCAAGTATAAGGCATTCTACTACAAACTTCCAGATTTAACTGTCAGTAAGATTCTCCTGCCAGATTTCTACACAACGGCTATTACCACTATTATTCATACAGTAGCATCCAAAGTAATTATGTAAGGAAGCAATCATAAGCATTTGACGTGTTAGAAAATGCAATATGACAGAACTCAGTGTTCTAAAAGTCTGGATGTATACTGAGAACACACGTGATGCCAGACAGTATTTGTATAGTTATCATGATGGGCTTGTTTGCCACAGCAAACATATGTGTAGGGTGATATGCTCTACTGGATAAGTCTAGGATTTTATATTTATTTGTTTAGTAAAGGGCCATATTCTGCAAATCCTGCTGGTGCTGGGTGACACGTTGCTCTGTACATCTTCCTAGTACACAGGGCATTGAAGGCACCCTCACTGACAGCTGTGTGTCATTTATAACTCTAAGAGTTCTCCTGAACGAGAAATACAGGGACTATCTTGTGAGCAAAAAGTAGAGTTTTGTGCTGTTTGGTGCTTTCAGCTTTTTATAGCTAGCATTTTTTAAATTGTATTCCAGATTTTCCTTATGGCAAAGTGTTCCAAGACCTTTGATGATGTTCCATTCAAGGTGAAGATAGAACAGCTCTGCTGCTAGAGGATGGCAACTGGCCACAGTTACTCAACTTCTCACAGCATCTGAAAACACACCTTTGAAGTTAACTCAGTCCATTATCTATTTTGGATGCATCCAGCAACCATCAGTCATCCAGCAACCAGCATAAACTGACATTGACTTCTATTCCCGGAAGGGAATGTTGCAGAATCTGATCAAAGCACAATCTACCAAAGAGCTGTAACTATTTTCTTAGGATGACTGTACCATCTCTGTTAAAAGAGTTAGACCTACATAAAAATAAACAATATTTGTTTTGAGGGCTCTACGATGGAGGTAACACCAAAACTAGTTACTGCATATCTTTGGTCAGTGAAAGGAGGAGACTTTGGGGAATTTCAATACCAGCATAAAAAAAGTAGAAAATTCAAATGACCTTTAAAATATCCTAAATGTCTTGTTGTGTCTTGCCTGAAACCTTCCCATCTAAATATCTTAACTACCTGATTTTTTAAGTGTTCTAGTGAGTAAAGAGAAAGACACAAACTCACTTTTTATTGTTTTCTCATATAGAAATACTCCCAGTCTTGTGGTTTGCTTACTGACTCGACTAAAACTCTGATGTATAAAAAAACCCAGTATAATTGAAGTTAAGGGCTTGCATAATCCTTTTTCTAAAGATGTAAGATATAGCTACGAACATGCTGCTTACTTGTAATACCTGCTGTGATCTGCAGTCTAGCTGCAGCTTGTCAACAGGATGAACACAAGACAGAGTTGTGTATCTATTTGCACATGACAGCTGTGAAAAGGAGATTATAAAACTTCACTTAGCCACCAGCCTTATGGAATGGAAGCTTTAAATGATACAGGAAAGATAACACTAAAAAGATATTTTTGTCACAAAGAAATAGTCTGTACCAACATCATACCTTTGTCTAATTTCCCATATTACTTTGAAACTTTTAAAAGACTTGACATTTTTACAGTTTCAGCTTCATTTCCCAGATCAAGCCTAATCTCTCTCCATTATATATTTAAAGTGGGATTTGTAGCTTTGTTTGCATGACTCCTATTGAACTTTGTGAAAGTCAGTAGACCAAATCCTCACATATTCTTTTGAGAGTGTGCTGGGTTGGCCAGGATGGGGTTGATTTTCACAGGAAGCTGGGAGGGGACATAGCCAGGGCACCTGACCCCAAGGTAGCTGAAGAGAAATTCCATGCAGTATAAGGTCATGCTCAGTTTGAAACTGGGGTGCTGGCTGGGGAGGGGAACACGCTGCTTGGGGGTTGCTGTGGTCCTGGGACCTCTTTGTTCTGCAGGACCATGTGGTTTGTTGCGATTGCGTTTGTTGCATGAGCTGCACTCGGGTGTTCATGATCACTGGTTGGGGAACTGCCAATTGAAAGAAGGCTGGACATAATTTTCCCAGGTCAGTGAGCAACTGCATTCTGTATCCCTTGCTTTGTATAATCTTCCATTATTATTATTATTGTTATTGTGTACCTTTCCCCTTCTGCTGTTCTGCTAAAATGTTTTTATCCCAACTCATGAGTTTTACCTTTAGTTTCCCAATTTCTCTTCCCCATTCCAGCAGGGGGCAGGGAGAAGTGAGCAACTGACTGTGTGGTTCTAATTGCCGGCTGCAGCTAAACCACGACACACAGTTTTCTCCTCATGTGTTTAAATCTTCTAAATAAATGAATCTGAGCCTAATAAATAGTTAAATAAAATCCACTTTGCTATTTTGACTAATAAATTAGGCTTCCAACAACACCTGATGAGATTTCTAAGACTGGGGAAAGATCAGTTAAATAAACCCTAACCTTAATTTTATGACTGTAGGACTGAATAATATCAATCAAAGAATAATAAAGGAATTCCTCTGACCTACAAGCTCATGGCAGCTTGTTTAAATATGTGAAAGTCAGAGTTTGTCAGGAAGGCTCTGTCTTTTTTTTTTTTATTTTTAATAAGAAATAGCCACACTTAAAAATTTCATCTTCCCTTTCTAAGAGTGTTTTAATTCTGACCAAAAAAAAAAAAAAAATTAAATATTCAGAATGTAATTTCTACAGTAATAGGATGAAATTAGAAAAACTCCATTCCCTGCAGAATACATAGCAGAAAGTGGCTTGATGATTACATGAGGGACAAAATTTCTGATCTCCAACATTAAATAAACAAACAAACAAACAAACAAACAAATAAATAAATAGGAAGCAGCCTAATAGAATAAGAAATGTCAAGGAAAAAATGATGTGGTGGCAATCATGGTCTTCTGGAGTTGTTTTGGTTGAAAAGTGTTGTTAATTCTCATATTTACACAGTGGGAGAATAAACCATTTTCGCCCATATCTCATTGATGATATTCCAAATGAGAGTAAAAGATTTAGCAAATAACTCTGAAAGCAACAAATCCCTGCTTAACATGTGTATCAACTTAACTTTGTCCTTGGCCAAAATTCAGTGACTCTATCGAGCCTTCTGGATAACATACCACTGGAAGTTGAGTACCTCTCTTTCCTGGTTATGCAAATAAATCTTTTTAGTGACTAGAAGAGTATTCCCTGCATTCGGAAAGGAGGAAGACAGGAGAGCTGCATGTTACATATTCTAGAAAATCTAATTGCCCAGTAACTCAGTTCTCTCCCACTGTGTTATGGCATTCAAGATCCTCAACAGACAAAAGGTTTTACACTGGTGCAGAAACAGTTAAGTAAAATATTAACTACCATAGACTCTCAAAATTATGCCTCTCAGTGGCACATCAAAAATTGAAGAGTAGCATCCTTGCAAAGGAATAGCAAAAGTCCACTAGGAGATAGTCTGGATCTTATTTATAGGATAACAGAAAAACTTGCAACATCTTATAACCTGCCCTAAATGAGTTTACTATGGAAATTGGGACTCTTTAATGAGGGTAGCTCTAAGGGATGGATTTGCTTATTCTATCATGTCAGTCACTTCAATAACAGACAACCAGCTGGCATATTCTTTAGATCTGGGGTCATATATCATCAGAAATACATGCTTGTATTGGGAGAGATAATGGCTGATACAATGGGCTACCTACGGCAAATTGCACGTGACAGGTCTTGACACTGAATGACGAGTAGAGGAACAGCTCACTGCACTGTGGGAAAACAACTGTCTTGGTTAATAGATGCAGTTTTGTCCATATTGTGATAGTTTATTATAATTTTATGTATGTTATGTATTTTCCATTCTTCTACTCAACATGATGCCCAGGTCATTATGAATGGTTTGTATTGATTTGCTATTAACGAACACTGTATGTGGTCACCACACTGCCTCTGCGAATAAAGGTGTAAAGTGCTGGCTAACATTCTTTCAAACATTTTTCACTGCTTCTTTGCTGTGCATAATCTTTACTGACCCCCACACAAACTTCATTTTAGAATCTGCCTGAAGGGAATCGCTAGAGGTGTGAAATAGCTGCAGGAGGCTAATATGGCACTTTATTATGAAGAAGCAGTTTGGAAGTTGTCAGTTTGGTCCTTGGTTTAAAAAATACAGCACCATACAATATCTGTATTTTGAACAGATGGACCTAGTCACAGCATGAAACCGAGAGGCAACCCCACACAGATTTAATACATATGGTTCCTTTCCAGATCTATGCATATTATTATTGTTGCCATTGCCATTTTCATTCTATTACTGTGGTAGGTAGCATTCTCAGCCATGAACTAGACCTTCATCACATGGAACTGATCCCAAAACATTCACAATCTATGAATGAGATAAGGAGGGGAAAAGAAAAAAGTAAAAAGAGAGCTACAGGAGGGCGTATTGATCAGTCTGACCAAGCAGCTGGTGGCTGATGTATCCACAGCCTGGGCGTGAGCTCAGTTTGCCATGGACAGACAACTAATAAACTGATGTTAATCAATTATAGCACAAAACCACATTAAAGGGAAATTCTCTTTACTGGCTGACTGAATACCTTAAACTTACATTATCAATACCTGGAGACCTGTGACTGTCTAAACAAAGGATCTTTGTTGTAGACACTTAGCACAGATATGTTACTTTGACATGTGAATAAGCTGAATTTCACAAGATACAGCTGAAGTTAAGATCTCCTACAAAATTCTGGTTGAAAGCAATGATGGTCAGCAAGTCAACAGCTTGACTGGAAACAACCATTCAATCTTCTTTCTTCCCTTTCTCTGTCTGTCTCTTCCAAGTTATTCCCAGTGCCCCCTTTCTTTTTTTTTCATTCTCTCCCCACTCTCCTTTTCTTTTTTGTTATTAACATTTGCCTCTATAGCACACAAGCATTTTTAAGCCATTTTCCTGTTGAGCACAGTCTATAGGGCCAGCCCTGCATATGACCTACTCTTTCCTCTGAATGAACCAGTTCAAGAGACTCCTAATTTTCCAGTCCTAGTCCGTAATACTGAAAGAATCGTCTTTCAGAACACAATAGCTCAGAAATTTTTTCTCCTATCTTTAAATTAATTTCAATAGTTACAACAGGAACAAGATTAGCAATGAGATGTGCTTTTGGGATGCACCTTTTACACTCCACTCAGAGCATCATTCTGACCTTTTGTTAACATTGCCTCTGAAAAATTAGAATACAATTATAACCTTTGTCCTCCAAAGGTGAACTCAACTCTCATCCTTCAATCCCACTTTTGGTTTTGGTTTTTGTTTTTTTTTTTTTGGGAGCAGGGATACAGTTTGCCAATGGCTGTGCTAATCATTGCTGTGGGAGACTTAGCAATTTGTATTTCTTTTTCAGAGAAATAATTTTTGACAAAACCTGAAAGTTAAAGAATAAAATCCTTAACTGAAAAAGATCCCTGGGGTCTTGTGGTAGAAAAAAAAATTTACACCACATAACACAAGCACAAATATGAATAGTAAAAAGATAATCCAGAGAGAGACTTATATATCTGATTAAGACCTCATGAAAACGAACACAGACAGTGAGTTGAATAATAAAGTATTCAGAAGGAAAGTGCTTAAGCAAATTATTTCTATTTATGGAAACAGGGATGTGACATAACATACAAAGACAGAAAAATCCTCATATACATAGGATTAAGCAATTAGGTGGCAACAAATTTATTCTTGCCATTATAAAAACAATGGGTAAGTTACTTCTAAACCCAAGTCATCTGTGTAGCCCCTCTACTCTTTTCTCAATGATAGATTACACATAAATCATGCTTTAAGGTAGCCATCACTGCAGTATATGACTTAAATCATAACAAATATCTCTTACCACTGAGAAAGAAAAAGTGAAGAATCAATGAAAATTAACTAAGCTTCTACAGCTCTGGTGTGCAGCTGATACAAAATAGATGCCTGTTGGCTTCACTAGATCTGCACCAGAAGATGTGACCCCTTCATGTTCACAGCCTTAGAGTAAGTTGCCTTCAAAGAAATTGCCATTTTGCATGATCTGATCTTGAGCCTGCTCTCCAATACACCAAAGGCCTGAACAGTAGTGAAGCATACAGTGTTCCTTCATCTGCCTCAGTTTGCACCAGCTTTCTTCAGACATCTTATTGCTCTCCAAAAAAAAACAAAACGAAAACAAAAACACACACAACAACAGACTTTCCTGTTACTTGAACTATAAAGTATTTCTTTCAAACACTGAGGCAAAAGGAATATTTGAAAACTATGATGTTGGAGTGATAAAGGACTCAGTATTCTGATTCAATGAGAATCACGCAAAGTCATTTATTACAGAAACAAGCCTCCTTATATATGCAACTATTCTCTGATCACATGTTCACGCTCCAAGCATGCTTTCACTAATTGGATATCATCTATGTTCACGAGCCGTCCATGCGCTGGAGTCTCACTGCTGATAGGTTCATTGATTTACATCATGGTGAGGCCCTGTTATTGTAGAACTCCCTCACCCCCACAGCAGGTCCTGTTTTCAGCTTTCTGAGGTGGCCTTGAAATTCCTTTGGGCCTGGCTAGTTCAATAACAAATCTCCATCTAATAGAAACCCATCCATATTATGATATACATGCAATTTTAAGACTCAACTTGTTGAGTGGAAAAAGCCATTCATGTTGAATTCTGTCCTGAATTCATCTGGGATAGAGTTAATTTTCTTCCTGGCAGCTGGTATTGTGCTGTTTTTGAATTTAGTATGAGAATAACGTTGATAACACACTGATGTTTCAGTTGATGTTAAGCAGTCAAGGACTCTTCAGCTTCTTATACTGGCCTGCCAACAAGAAGTTGAGGAGTGCACAAAAAGCTGGGAGGCAACACAGCCAGGACAGCTGACCCCAACTGGCCAAAGGGATATTCCACACCACGTGGTGTCATGCTCAGTATATAAAGCTGCGGGGAGAAGAAGGAAAGTGGAGACATTCAGAGTGATGCCACTTGTCTTCCCAAGTCACTGTTATACATGCTGGAGCCCGGCTTCCCTGGAGACGGCTGAACACCTGCCTGCCCATGGGGAGTGCTGAATGAATCCCTTGTTTTGCTTTGTTTGCCTGTGTGGCTTTTGTTTTACCTAATAAATTGCCTTTATCTCAACCCATGAGTTTTTCTCACTTTTACTCTTCTGATTCTTTCCCCAGTCCCACTGGCAGGGTGTGAGTGAGTGGCTGTGTGTGGCTTAGTTGCCAGTTGGGGTTAAACCACAACAAATTTGAAAGATACAGAACTCCAGATGAACAGAAATGCTACTTTATACTAAAAACCTCTCCTATTTCATAATTAAATTTGTGTGTAGGAAGTCACTGTTCAGATGTGTCATCAGTAGATTCATACTAGTAGTTAACCATGATAATAAACTAATGCTGATGTGGCTACATACATCCACTACCTGAAAACCTATGACGGGGAGACTGCCCATAATCCCAGGCAGTAAACCAAAAAAAACAAAGCATGCAAGCAGTGCAGGCAATTTCTGATGACTTGTACTGGTTCCAGTATCAACCTGGCTTACTCTTGTCACTACTCAGCTAGGGTTCAGGATGTCTGCACCACTTCCCTAGAAGATAATAGAGAAACTTAACAGTGTCAAGTCACAGCTGGGTTAGATTGGGCTGAGAAAGTACAACAGTACTGTCTTTCAAAACAAACAACAAAAATACTCTTGTTTTTACAAAAATAGTGTCTCTAGTGTGGAGTGGTAAAAAAAAAAAAAAAATCAAACAGGGCTTTCTAGTTACAGAATAAAATCCTTGAACTTTTGTAGGGGCATGGGAATGATTTACACTTGCTACATGGACTGCAGAGTCTGAAAATGCAGCCCAAGAACTACACTTCTACTGCTCTGTGCTCCTGTGTCTCACAAAGGACAAGTCTGAGCATCAGAGTCACTGGCAACTCCACCAATATGACAGCCTCATAAATAAGAAGTTAAAAACCTAGTATGCAGTTCCATATCTGGCATTAACCTGTGTCAGGGTAAGAAAGGGTCTTCTCTGCATCTCTTTTCAATCAAACTGGAACAGTGAACATCCTTTTACCCACTGTTCACCTATCTCATTTATGAAGAGTGCAAGCGCCTCAGAGTCATGATTTTGTTTTAATTAGCACACTATGCTCTGATCTAGGGAGTACCTTCTACTGAAATATCAATTAGTTTTTAATGTTCCCATTGAGAAAGGTCTCTATGCTGCAAATTGGGGAGCTCTGGGCTAATTTTTCTTAGAGCCCTGAGTGCAGCAGTAATCCTAACCTGCCCAGGCCAGTCTCATCTAGGGATTCCACTCACACATCCTCAGCACTTGGCACAGGAGCTATGCTCCAGCACAGGTCCTCGCCCCACCCTCTGCCCAACCTGGGCTGCAGGTCAGCCTGTGCTGAGCCTTCACCTTCTGCTGCCACTGTCAACTCCCTGTCTTGACCTCAGAAATGCTTTAGCAGGAGGGACTTGCCCATCCATCACATGGCAGCAGCTGCTCAACCCTAGCTGCTGTCAGCAGACCTGCTCTACTCTTCTGCCCTGGGTCCCTTGTACGCACAGGTGTAGCCTGTCTTCTACCTGTGGCTCCTCTTCCTTTGCAGAGTCCCCTGAAAAGGGGGACCTCTTTGCTGTTCCCCTCAACCAGCCTGGGTCAGGACCCAAGCCCAGATGGAGCCTCCAGGCCCATGGGTGTAAGGTGCATGGCTGAGGTCCCAGGTGGGGCTGGTCTGGGCAACCAGTGCCTATAGATAGATGCCCTTGGGGCCCTAACAAATTTTAACCCTGACTTGTCTCCTCCTTCTCCCATCTTCCTCCTGTTACCATGCTGCTAGCATTTTAGTCCCAGAGTAGTGAGTATATTTCACTTATTAAGATCTCTAAGGAAACAATATGTGCAAACCAGTCTTATAATTTAGTACATCCATCATCTGGTTACATTTCAGCTCTTTCTTAACTTTACCTTAAAAATACAACCTAAACTATGTGCAACATTCAGAGAGGTGAAGACAGGAGGTCATGCAAAACAGCTTTCAATGCTGCTTTGCGTACTAACAATTCCACATGTTTACAAAAAGCAAAGCCCCCAGAATCATTAATTGGATGAACAGCAGGAGGGATTTTTTTTGTTCAATAGCAGACATGCTTTTAAAGCTTGATATTAGGAAAATAAATAATATTAGAGACTCAAAGTCAATATGAATACAGAAAATCAACATTTATATTTTGTGCTATTAGAAAGTGAAATTTTTTTAAAGCATGGAATGAGGTACTGAACTCACCCCCCAAAATCTGTAACACACTGATTTTCCTTCCTTGACTAAATGGGCAAGCAGTCTGAAGCAAGACTTTCTGGTTTTCTTTACTTTCTTCTCATTTCCTATCTGAATTTATTCATGTCTTTTTTAACTTGTTCCAACATTTTTCTTTCAAATTAAATAGCTTTTGTTCCTTCTATTTACTTTTTTTCATGTACCTGTAGAAATAAAGCTTTCGTCCCATCATTATGTCATACTAAACAAGCCAGATCCAGGTATTCTTAGAGCACAGACTTCCCCTTTCCTCAAATCTCTTGTCATCTTCCTCTTTGCCAGTAACACTTTCTTACATACAGTTTGCAACAATGTATGTGGACTTGGAGCACATTCATACATGCAATTAATAAGCATCAATAATATTATGATAGCTGTCTTTCCCCTACCTTATTACTAATATTTCCAGTGACCGCTCAGGCAGAAATCTTCTAGGAATCTATTTTTTATAATTTATACTAGTCCTCATTTATTTCCAAAACACTGTAAACATATTTTGGCACTACCAACACAATTTATTTACTGGGAATATTGAAAACTTCTGTGGCTTGACTTGGTTAATACCATTACTTTGTCAGCTGGAGGCAAGCAGCCTGTACCATCTCCAACAGCGACAGAAAAATGTTATAGTAACATCTTCCAAAACAGAGAAATTTTACTAACATTAAAATTGTCATTAATATCTAAGAAGACTGAGGAAGAAGGATTCTTCCCAGCTGCAGGTACCGACATTCATGGGTAAATACTCAGATTGCAGATTCTGGCAGAACTCATGAATGTCTCTGAGCAAGGCATTCAGTATTATTTTTTTGTCTTTCTACCAAACAAAACTGCTTTTCTGCCATCTTGTGCCTTTTCTAATTACATTATAAGCCTTCAGAGATACTGATCATCTGCCAGTAGGGATTATTGTAATATGAAAATATAAAGGAGCACATAAAACGACAAGAATACCAAAAGGTCCAGTTGCACGTTAACTTTTGTCAGCAGGGAAAGATTTTAGTATGTGTGATAGCACTATGGGACAAGTACAAACCCTCTGTGACAATTGTCTTAGCACAGTATCATTTTTGAAAGTAAAACCAAACACATACATACTTTCACAAACTTTTAAAAGGGGTTTTACTGATAGAACTGTATTGGTCCGGCATCATACTTAAAATTATTTAAAAAACCCAAAACATTGTAGACCTGCCTTTGGAAATTTTAAATCCAGTCAAGGAAAAGCAGCCAAAAGATGCAAGTAAGGCACTGAAATAGTGTTTGTTTCTTTCTGCTGTCCCTCTGTAATATTTATTCTTTGTACTTATCACCTACATATTTATAAATTCTGACATTTCACATGCTTAGACATTGATATGCTCTTATGAATCATGAGAGAGGTTCCCTTCAAGCAGTTATGTTTTCTCTTTTTGAGATTACTAATAGAACAGATGCTTTTTCAGCCAAGGCTACCTTTATCAGTAATCTTGTTAATGATACCTCAGACATAAAAAAATCAATAACATTAAGTTGTTAGAAGAACTGACACTGTATTTAAGAACAAGATGGAAAACATCTAAGCCGGAAGACTCATCCTGAAGATGAAGTGATACTTGGCACAGCTGAGGAAACAAGTATAGTGAAAATAGTGATGTATTAGAAAAGGGAATATGCTGTGTTGCTTCTCTGCATCAGGTGCAATGTCTTAAGTGTTAACCATACTGCAAATACTAGTGTCTTATCTAGACATAAAATGTGAGTGGCTTACTGTGTTTTTCCTAAAAGTTTTTATGCTCTTTATTGAGGGAAAAAAAAGAAAAAAAAAAAAAAAAAAAAGCCTACTGTTTATATTATTTACCCATCAAAATTTTAATTTTTAATTTTAAGACATCTTAGGGGCAGGAAAGTACACTTTACCATCCAATTTGATGCCCCATTTACAAAGATCATGTGATTAAAGTATAATATGTCTCTGACTAACGCATCTTCCAGAAAGGCACCCACCCTTGAAGAAATTCAGTGATGTTGCTTTTAAGTATGAAGATATTTGCTCCTTCCACAAGACTTCTTTACAACTTTTTTCTGTACCATCTTCACTGTCCAACAGACTTCTAAAAATGTGTAAAATTTGATTTTACCATTAATTGCCCAAGTGTTTTGAATGCTGTTATTCCCTCAGGACAGTACAGGTGTCTCTTGTACAGGCCCATCCTTGGGTGGAGGGAGCTCCTACCACACCTCCATTGCAGTGCTCACCAAGGTTCCTACATAACACTGTGTTTGCTCAAACCATAGCTGATGCCAGAACTGTCACTGTCACCATGCTGATATCTAGTGAGGCTCCTTTCTAGCCAGAGCCAGGTGCTGTTAATAAAATCAGGAACAAAACCCTAATTTTCCCATGTGTCCACATTGTTCTCTGCTTTGAGGCTGGCTATAATTGACGGAAACCAAAGAGCTGCTTGATGTCCAGAGCCTTCTGGATGCCGCATGCAGCAGGAGGTATCTTCAGCTCCTTTAGCATAGTGGGGAGCCAGGTCTCCATGACAGCAGCAGGTGGCCACCACACCTCCTCCAGTCAGAGGCATCTAGGTGCCAATCTCTTGGGGGAGGCCACCATCCTCCCCTTCAAGAGTCCTTGCAGACTGAAACTGGACAGGGTGTTCTGACATTCCTCTTACTGGTGACAAACATGAAGAGAGAAAAGTCATCCACCCTCCTCCAACATGTTAGTCCTTTTCTGTTATATCAATGTTTTAATTCACCATTGTATTTAAATCATTCTTAATGAGCTGTTGCTTTCTTGAACGCTGCACACTCCTTTTGCATTGCAGCCCCTACTTCTTTTTCCTAGATGTGTGCATCTTTGCAACTGGCTGTATTTTAGGAGAGTATTTTATATGACTGGAACCATCTTATCAAGTGATCTAAACAGCTCTGTAAGACTTCCGCCACATCTATCTCATTTCAATAAAACTTCTTTATTGTCAAGGATTTTAAGATCAGCCAGTTAGCCAGTTCTTTAGGAATTATTTTTATTGCTAATGTCAAATCTAAGTAAAGTAACTGTAGGACATTATTTTTTTTTCATTCAAACTCAAAATCTAATAAAAAAACCCAAATTATGTTTATCTTGCAAGAATCACTTTCACAAAGCCATGTGAACTATCATTGGGTAAAAATATGCTAACAGGGAATGTTGTCATTCACCGGTAATCAAATGGATGCTGCAGGTAGAGAAGCACTACAGTTTCCTCTCCCTCACTTGACCGAGCTGAGGGCAAATTAGAGTGTATAACTGGAGAACAACTAGCTGTATGGTCAGAATACTTACCAACGTATGGGTGCGACTGCATGGATGTAAAGTGAGCTGCAGTCCCGGTTGTTCAGTGAAGCATATTGGGAGACCAATGAAAGAATTATGTCAGTGCATTCAACAGTGCCTACACACAAACGCACATTAAAATGGATCAATGTAAAAGTGAGCCCTACTGCATATGCTATTCACATGTGAAATCAGAATATGGATACTCTAAAAATTGACAGTTAGAAGTGCATAATGGTGGGGATTAATTAAACTCAGGACCCACTGTGTATCCCCTGGCATATTAGAAGCTTTCTTGCAGATATTCAAAGAATAATAATTTGTGTGAGGATTCTCATAGAGATTTTACAAAACAGATTTTACAGGGTCTTTGACACAAAAGTTTGGTGAAGCAGACCGCACAGAGAATTAGCATAATCTTTTTTCATTTGAACAAAATCACATCCTCAGGGGAGAGCTGTATTTTTGTATAATTTTGACGAAGAAGTGTATTTATCAGACTATTACATGATATTAGCAATCAGTTTTAAAACAATTAAAAAAGAGATAGTACAATGAAAGCAAATCAATTAAAGCTTTCGAAGGAATTATATCCATCACCACTTATTCTCCTTTGAGTCGCTGATTTTCTGTTTAATTTTCTTCAGTGGAGTTAGACAGTGAACACTTTCCTGCAGAGAAAAGTCTGATGCTGTCCACGTAGTTTGCTGGTGTGGAGCATTGTCTTTTATGTGTAATCTATCGATTAAAACTCCTTATGCTACCACCTGCCACAGCCATTCCTAACTTGGATTTTAGATTGTTATATTGGTTATGCTAAATGTTTAGAGTTGAATTCCAGTAGGTGACCTCACAACTAGTGAAGATAGGGACAGAAGAGAACAGCAAATCAATTTTGTTAAGAATTGCACATATTTTCAATTTGCTATCATTCAGAAAAAAACATATCACACAACTTTTGAAAAACAGCTTCCATCTCTATCCAGCCTTCATGGACAATCTTGGAAGAGATGTGAAAAAGGAGCTGGAAGTCTCTGGGAAATGAGAAAGGTAAAAAGTCATGAGCCTGGAAATCTACACTTGGCAGCAAGCCACCGGGTACACCAGCCAGGAGCTGTGTGAGTGAGGTGCTTGAAAACCTTCTCCAAAGGCAAATTCCCCAGCTCCATTTGAACAATCACAGTATCACAGTATCACAGTATGTTTGGGATTGGAAGGGACCTCAGAAGATCATCTAGTCCAATCACCCTGCTAGAGCAGGAACGCCTAGATGAGGTCACACAGGAACATGTCCAGGTGGGTTTTGAATGTCTCCAGGGAAGGAGACTCCACAACCTCCCTGGGCAGCCTGTTCCAGTGCTCCGTCACCCTCACTGAGAAGAAGTTTCTTCTCAAATTTAAGTGGAACCTCTTGTGTTCCGGCTGGATGCCATTACCCCTTGTCCTATCATTGTTTGCCACTGAGAACAGCCTGGCTCCATCCTCATGGCACTCATCTTTTATATACTTATAGACATTAATAATGTCCCCCCATAGCTTCCTCTTCTCCAAACTAAAGAGACCCAGCTCCCTCAGCCTTTCTTCATAAGGGAGATGCTCCACTCCCTTAATCATCTTTGTTGCCCTACGCTGGACCCTCTCCAGCAGTTCCCTGTCCTTCGTGAACTGAGGGGCCCAGAACTGGACACAATACTCCAGATGGGATCTCACCAGGGAGGAGTAGAGGGGAAGGAGAACCTCTCTCGATCTACTAACCACCCCCCTTCTAATACATCCCAGGATGCCTTTGGCCTTCCTGACCGCAAGGGCACAGTGCTGGCTCATGGTCATCCTGCTGTCTACCAGGACCCCCAAGTCCCTTTTCCCTACACTGCTTTCTAATAGGTCATTCCCCAGCCTATACTGGAACCCGGGGTTGTTCCTGCCCAGATGCAGGACTCTACACTCTCCCTTGTTAAATTTCATTAGGTTATTCCCCGCCCAACTCTCCAGCCTGTCCAGGTCCCGCTGGATGGCAGCACAGCCTTCTGGCGTGTCAGCCACCCCTCCCAGCTTAGTGTCATCAGCAAACTTGCTGATAGTACACTCTATTCCCTCATCTAAATCGTTAATGAATATATTGAATAATATTGGCCCCAGTACTGACCCCTGAGGCACTCGACTAGATACTGCTGACTGTCATCAAATTCTACATCATCCTATGAAATGTTTAGATTTTGATGGACTGGTAAATGTCAAGAAAAAAAAAAAGTTATTGTATACATTTAGTATTTTGGTTTATTTATAAACTTCAATTAGAAACAGTTTTCTGAACCACTTTTACATGAATGTAAAAAAAAATAAGTGCCATGATTTTGCAGTGAATTTAAGGTGTATATATTACATAGTAAAAATATTCACAGATAAACCTTTCAAAGCTAACATTGTCTTCTACCATTAACTGCTTTAGCAGACATTAAATAAGCAAAATATCAAAATATATTTTAAAAAGCTTTCTTTCTGAAAGATCCATTTGTAAGCTATATTTACTGACAAATCACTATAAACAGCTCTGAAAGCTACTAACAGTTGTCACATCTTGAGGATGATTGTCACATTTATTAATATTCTGTAAGCTGCTTTTCACACTTCGTTATAGCTATGTTGGTTAACAGAACATTCTTTCATCACATCCTGGACATCATTTTCTTGAGTGACTTTAATTGTTGGCTTCCATAGAATTTAAATTGAGAAATACCAACATTATCTATCTATGTAATGAGATAACAAAACGTACAGACTGCAATTGTTAACTTAGCAGATACGCTAACAATGTCACATTAAAATTATCAGAATGGAATTGTATCCTAGTGTATTGAAAATTAGTTATCTCTTCTCCTTGTTTCCTTTGTAGCTCAAATTCTTGTATCTCAGACTTTAATGGGGAAAATTATATATGCAATTTAGAAAACTTAACAACCTTTTAAATCTTGTCCACAAATACAAATAAAGTTATGATGCAGATAGAACATAATATTCCTTAATATTACTAGTTTATACTAGTATGGACTTCAATTTTTACGTTACACAAGTATGCGTATATAAGTACATAAAATTTTAGTCTTGATTTCAGTGCTGATTTAAGGTAATTACAGTGTAACGTGTGCTCCGTCCAACCCTGTTGAAATGCAGTACAACACTGATTTCAGTGATTCTTCTGAGAATAAGACAAATAAAGCATTAACTTTGAAAGACCTGGGGAGGGGCTTTGGGAGAAAGAAAAAAACAATTTAGCAGACATGCAGTGTCAGCAGCTGTCCACCTTGATACCACAATGGTATACAAGTTTTAAATTTTGCTATATAAAATACAACATATTCTACTCCTATGAGTATTGAACTAACTTTATGAGGCATCACATATTAGTTTGAGTTTGAATTAAAACTCGGCTTCTCCTGTAGTAGTGGAAAATGGACTCTAAAGATGGTCAACAATCTGGGTGTCAGGATCTCTTGCCCCTGCACACATTTCTGAGTACACTTTTCCACCTTGTGCTAACCAAGAGAATTTGCATTGCATTGCAAGGACAATTGGGCTTTAGTTTCATGCAGAGGAAACCACGTGGCAACTGTGAAAGAGGATACTTTAAAAAAATTTTTTATGAGTCATATACTTCCACAATATTTAAAAAAATGTATGTGGTGCTACCAGTTGTGCTTAAATTGGAAGGCAGGATGGAAGAAAAATCTCAAGGTGTGAAAACAGTGGGTAGAGAGGAAAAGGCCTGGGATGTAAAGCAGATATAAGCACTGATTAATTGATCAGTACTGCTTCATCCCCTTGTTCTGCTCCAGAACTGCATTAGAAACAGAGCATTTCAGTGCACTCATATCTAAAAAATTGAAACGGAGATGGGGGAAGAAAACTACCATATATTCTTATATCATTAGAAATGTATAACAACATGATTTACTTTAAGCTTACTGATTAAGGCTAAGTTTGAAATTAAAGGACACCAGAACATGAGAACTGACTACATTTATACCAATAGTGAGAGTAAGCAATTATTATTATTCAGTTGCTGTAAGGTGAAAGTAAGTAATTAATTTATGATGCCAGAAGGGCAAACAGCCTCTTGCCTGACTTGACAGGGTCCATTTGAAGCAATTGGGCTGTTGGTGGCTGTGCAAAGACATTAAGGTGGTGACAAAAGCAACACAAAAGAATGGATTGCAGAGAATATAGGTGAGGTCTGCAGCCTCACAGCTTGCTGCCAGCGAAAGAGGGGATCTTTTCACACACCCTCTCCCTCCACTGCTCCCAGCCACAAAGTTCTGCAGCCGCTCTCCCCCAGTTCTTCCCGAGGTACTTTCTTCAGGCACCTTGGGAGGGGCGCAAAGAGCTGCTGGAAGCAGAACGCCCACAACTTGGAAGCATAAACTAACCATTTATTGGCAAATCCCCAGGAAATATCTAAGATGTAACAAGCACTAATTACCCCTCCTGACAAAACACTGGAATAGACATGGCTAGTGAGGCAGGTATTAGTCAGGAGGAGAAAGACTGATGTGTCATGCTCACTGGGAAAAACCTGTAATACTGCTGAATTGTCATCTCCCACCACATCTTCACCTCCAACCACACTGACACCCTGTCAACACCAGGTTGGTGTTTTTCTTCCTGAATCCCTGAATCCTTCAGCAATCTTTCATCAACCTCAATAGAGGTTCAGCTGAAGCCTCAGAGGAGCAGGGAAAGATTACGGACAGTTACAAACAGCTGTCCCTCATATTTGTTGGACCTTTTTGAGGTTTGATTTAACTCACCAATACGGTAAAAGAGATGCAGAGCTTTCTTTCATTCTTTCTTCTTTTTCCTCTCTCCTTGGTTTGATTTCTGGCAAAGTAGTCTTTAGTTCCTGCAAAAATATTAGAATATGTCAAGCGAGTGATTCATGAGCACCTTGAAGAAAATAAGGTTAGTAACAGCTAACATGGATTTGTCAACAATAAACAGTGTCAAATCACTTTAACTTCCTTTCCTGAAAGAGTTCATATAGAACTACTAGATCTCTCTCATGTATCTTCTCTTTAGTAAGGTTTTCCTCACACAACATTCTCACAATCTAAATGCATGCCAGACAAAAATTACAGTAAGAGTGAAAACGTGGTTAGAAATTGTCCTTCAGTGACAAAATGAAAGAATGTGTTATGTGCTCATCTTCACCTAGTATTAGTCAGTATTTTTCTTAATGGCCCAACTGAGAGTACACTTATTAAAGTCACACAGGAACTAGCCAGTACAGACCACAAATACGCTGTGTTCATAAATGAGAAAATGCTCTTGAAAAACTGGAAAAATGCTCTGTCAAATATTGAAATAAACAGAGATTAGGTTCTACACATAAGTAGAAAAAATAATCTGTATGTATTCAAAATGAGTAATCACTGACTAGGTAGCAGCTTTGCAGGGAAGATCTGCAGGTTTTAAAGGATCATAAACTGAACATGAGTCAATGGCATTAGCCATTATGAAAAAGTATACCAGGAGGTATAAACACAGCCTGCAAAATACGCAGTACAATCCTTCCCACTCAGCATTGGTAAGACAGCACTGTATGGGAGACGAGGACCAACTGGACATGCAGGAAGAGTAGTAACAAGCAGAAAATGCGATTTGTCAGAGATGTTTTGTCCAGCAAAGAAAGGACAGTGCTGAGACACAACAGCTTTCAAGTAGTAAAAAGCTGCAGCAAAATTCTCTGTGTCCATGGCAATAAGACAAATAGTAATGAGCTTAAGCCGCATTAAAAGCGATCCAAGTGAGACACGATAATAAATTTTCTAATGTTGGGATAATGAAGCCCACTGGAATAGATTGCCTACAGAGGCAGTGGAATCTTTAGCATTAGATGGATATCTATCAGGAATTAGACAGGTGTTGGGCAAGGAAAAGGATTAGACGTCCTCTTGATGTCCTTTCATCCTTGTCATTTTGTGGTTGTGCTACCAAATTGCGGGAGGACCACATTACGAACTAAGTACTATTGAAAATAGTTGTAAAATAGACTGCTGGTGGTCTTAACTGTTCACTCCAAGACCTTAATGCATTTTGTTTTCTGATTAAGCCATCTTTAAATTTCTGAGATTGGATAGGAGGAAGGATTAAAGCCTTTGAGCAGTATTTTTCATCTGTAGTGAGCGGCACCATTGACCTTAACTTCATCATAATGCAAATGGGAATGAAAGCACTGAGATATTTCTTTGACTAAAAAATGTTTGTTCAAGACATATCACTGCACCATGGTGATTGTGCTACATGTTTATTCAGTGGAATGAATGTTCAGAAAAGTGAATAACATTTGGAGTAAAGAAAAGGAGCACAAACAGAGAAGTCATCAAAAGCTTTTCTGCTAAAAGGAATCATTAATGATATTTGGCCTGTGTTTCATGATTTCAGCCATTAAAGTTACTGTTTAAAAATATACACCGCACTGAAAAATATGTATGTGTCAGTGACTCAGAGGCTGACAACAGCAGTAGAAACATATGCTTTACAATGCATTGTTTTCTTTGGGTACGAGAATTCTGCGAGACTGAACCCGATGTGGTAAACTGTTATTATTTGTTAATTTTGGACCAAAATAGTCATATTGGCCTAACACAAATGTATGAGCTGTGTGTACCCATTTAAGGTAAAACCTAAGAATTGAATGTACAGGGTTTTTGAATTGATTTACAGGGTAAATCAAAAGTTTTATGTTGCGTTAAGACCCTGTCTTTCCAGCAGAAAAATGCCACAGCAACTAAGATGGGTGGTCATTTGCTGCCTCCAATGAAAAGATTAAGTTGGATGGATAAAGAAGAAAAGGCACAGAATAATGAAGAATAGTCAGATTGTAGACATTATCAGGGAGACATCTAAGACAGCATAACAGGTTTGTTATGACCTCGCTTTGGTATACTGTGAAAAATGTGTATTTACTCACAATGCTAGGTATATAATATAATAAAATCATCTTCCTACCAGGCAACTGGATATCCAGCTCTCTGAAGTCTAAGTTATGGTTTACTTTTGCCCACACAAATCAACACACAATGGACAACGCCCTCAGACACATGGTGTGAATTTTGGGGTTGTCATATGCAGGGAATATCAGTTGGACTTGATGATTCTTGTGAGTCCCTTCCAACTCAGGACAGTCTACGATTCTATCATTCTATCTCTGCCATAGGACCCCAGGCAAACTGAATATGGTCCAACAGCATCAAGTCTCCACCTTCTGGGAACTGATCTATGTCTCCTTCTGACAGGGAAAACAGATTACTAGTTGCATAAAAGGAGTAGAAGGAGATCGGTGGAAGAAAGAATAAAACCCTGAAAGACAGTGGCCTGGTTAGTTCATGTTTTCAAACGTATTTTCAGTCTGATAGACCCTGGAAGAAGCCCACTGTTTTGCAGTGTAAAAGGGAATTTTTTTTATTATTTAAACTCTGCAGAGTCTTGCTAACAATGGTTCTACTTCTACAAATGCATGGCACTGTATCTCTGACCACATCCAATGAATTACACAAGAATATTTTATGTAGGCACACATAGAAAATGACTAATGTGGAAAAAAGAGAAGTTAATGATTTTGAACCACATTTGTAACTAATATTACCTATAATATCCTGAACTCTTTTTTTTTAATTATTATTTGTGTTTTTTTAAAGAATGCAATTACTTAACAACTATCACATGCTTATTAGAAATTTCAGATATTAAACCACAGTTGTGTTACTTTAATGTTTCACCAGTTTTCACTGCAATTTAATTTAGTATTTAGTGTCATTAGAGAAAGAACAATCTATCCTTGTAAACAAATGTGCTTCTGAATTTGACCTTTGACTATGTTTTGCAAAATGCTTCATTTCATGACTGTCTGCAAACCATTTACTGAAGCTGAATATTTGAAATTCACTGTTTGAACTATTTGACTGGTCATCTAATCCACCTGGTTGTTTCTGTTTGAGCTTCTGCTCTGTAAATATAAAATTTTTAGACAGAGATGGGTGAGGGAGAATCACAGGGACTTCTATTTTCTCAGTAAGAATGAAGTTTAGGGAAAGATTGTTTCAGATGAAGCAAACCTAAGCAGACCAAAGTTCCTTTGTGATATGAGAAACGTCTTTGTGGATCTGGATGTGTGTGTCGTTCCCAGACTTAAAATATTTTGGCTAACATGTCTGCAAGTATTATACTGGTAATGTGTCACTTTGCCATTTCCCAAAGTACCATAGCTGCAGTCAGACCCACAAGTTCAATGCAAAATGAGAAAGTGAGGTATTTTCTCCTCTGTATTAGTCTATTACTTAAATTACAAGGGTTTAAAAACCTCAGTTCAAGATGCTGTCACTGGTCTTTATGTTAGCACACTAGATCCAGCAATTGATTCCTGCCAATGCCCCAAAACATAGTGAGAAAACCTGCAGAGACAGAAAAGCACTTTGAGAAAATAATTTAGCCAGGTGTTAAGGTTTGGCTTCTGGAGATCACATTCTATGTTTCAGTGATTTTACTAGCTCTACTTGATTTCTAAAAATCTATGATACTTCAGGTCAAGGTAGCTGTTAGCTTGTTGGGTAATTAAAAATGTCATATTCCAAGGGAAACACACATTTACTCCTTTCCTCTTTCCTTCTGTCTGATCTTCTTAAGATTATTTCACTTTCCTCTGCTTTGTTGTGGCTTTTTGTACCAGATTCCATATAACAGATTTCTCATACGCAGTGAGGTTAGTTGAAAGCAACTATGAAAGAACATTCTACTGGACACAAGTAGCTTTCTGCTCTTTCGGGCAAAGAGCCCAAAATATAAAAGTGTTTTATTAAAAGCTGTAAAATAAATGTTTCAATTAAAATAATTTATCACTACACTTCATCCATTTCCTCACGTTCCTGTTCTGCCTCATGTGGGTTGGACACATGATGTTTAATAACTCCAGAAAGCATCTGTGTCAGGGTTTTCAGTGGTGTAACACCTTTGTCACTTGCAAGGTAAGACACACAGGAGTATGGTCTCACCTGCTTGCCTGCCTTTGTAGCCTTTGTATGTGAGTGAGACTGCGGAGATGTGAACTACAGCTTCCAAAGGACACCCCAGCAGCATTTCCAAACAAAAGTATTCGGGACAATTAGAGCACCTTTCCCACCTCACGTTATTTAAAAATAAATGAATGAGTGAATGAATGAACAAATAAATAAATAAATAAGGAAAAAACAAACAAAAAACAACAAAAACAAGCAAACAAAACAAACACAAACAAACAAACAAAACCAACAAAGCAATCCAAAACACTTCTTCGAAATCTTTCAATTCAGGTCCTTTTTGCTATCATGCAAATGTCAATGCAGTATGCAAATACATCAGGAAAAATAATAACCATTAATGTTACCATTTGAAATTAAAAGGCACTGCAGGTCATGAAGTACTGAGCACACACTGGAAATTTTTGAAATTGTATATCTAGACCAACATGACTTTGTATCCTTGAACCCATTATCTCATCTTTGTGGTGAAACTTGCAAATTAAACCTTGAACATTCATATTAGTAGTAAATATGGATGAGCTTTTACATTTGGTTATTTCCTAACATGAGAACGCAATTTTACGAAGGACAAAATGTGGGTTTACATTATTTCTGTACCTGGTTTTGCAGGGATAGGCACAACAGTTAGTCTAAGATTATTCAGAAGCAACAGAGTTGCAAAATTATTTCAGAAAAAAAGAAGAATCAGAGATTATTTCCATGTTACATTTGCCTTAGTTCTTTAGGCTAAATCCTGCACTTTGGAGATTTTTTAAAAAATAGGTACACCTAAAGAACTTAAGGGGTAAATCCAGCCTGTAAAAGAGGACAAACTTTCCAACAACAGGGACAACAAAAGATTTTTCTTAGTAAGGCTTTCAGGCTGAGATTAGATGAGAATATGGCAAGTGTTTTACAGTTCTTGAATGCAATGGAAGAGAAGCTAGATCAAGTTAAAAGATCCCTATTACTTGAGTCATTGATTATATATGATTGATCTGAATTTATGTCAGTCTTGGATAGTGTGTCATGCATACATGTATCTTCCTTATGCACCACAAGAACAGAAATATCAGATACTTAGTAGCTCTTGCTCCTTATTATTTTTTGCCTTGTAATGAACAACAGCCTCACTGCACTAGGCACTCAACAAACATGAAAGAAAACTCTCCAGCACAAAATGAAGAAAACTTTATAGGGTTCATACCACTCTAAGAAACAGAATGAGGATTTTTGGTATGAAAAGATGTCAAACATGAGATCTTACTGAGAGATTCATCATAACAGATCGAAGACAGGAAGAGGAAATAAATATGGAACCTAAGAAAACGGAATAAAAGTATATTATTGACAGAGGAAAAGATAAATTGCTAACCTGTAGACAAATGTTGAGAAAAAGTGTAAGTGTGAGTAAAATATAAGATAAAAGTTACTATACTCTTAAAACAACTACTATTAAAAACAAAAAGGGGTTGAGACTTCTTTGCTTATGGCATGGGTCATGTTATGACACGACACTTCAGGCACTGAAAGAGAATAGGCTGCAGCCGATCCAGCACTTATGTGCTTAATTATGCCAGGCTTAGATTAACTGAGTATACTACCATCAGCGATGAGTAAGAAAGTGAAGTTGTATAGCTTGAATCCATGATTTCATTAGAATAATATACAAACTGCTAGATGAATGCCTTCCAGTAAGAATATTGTCTCCTGTAATTTTACTTGAATTTGAAATACTATTTTAAATCTTACTACAATAAAGGAAAGTTGATAATAACAAGTAAAACCCTTAAAGAATGAGCTAATTATGAACTTTTGCCTAAGTAAAGTGTAGATTAGACTTAAGGATCAACTTTCTCTCTCAATGGGATTGAATTTATCTTGCAAGTTAAGGGTCTTAACTCAGAATGTAGGAGAGCTGTGACTTACCCATAGTTCTGATATTTTGCATGATGATTTCCAAATTTCAGTTTTCTCACCGTTCTGGTTTTTCCTTTGCATTGTTGGTTGGTTGGTTTTGTTTTGTTTTAATGTTAAACTATATCAGTACTTCTGCTTTTGTAGCAAGATTTCTCTGTTGTTTTTATTTCTCCTATAGGCAGATATGCAAAATGCCTAGAAGGAATGAACCAATACTTGCTCAGAGGTAGGATAAACAAATAGTGTAATAGAAATTCTCCCTTGTAACACCCACCCAATCTGAAACTGCATCAGACCCATGAACCAAACTCGCATGTGAAATTTTAGTATTTATCCAATGCAAAACCAGTCTATGTATTTGTCAGATGTGACCAAGAGAATTATTTCGCACGAGTATTTATATAGCTGCTTCTACCCTTCCAGTTTTCACTAAAACGACAGAGAAAACTTCTGTCAGCTTTTGAACACTCACCTCCGTGTCTGGGAAACTATGAGAAAAACAAGAACCACATTAGAATGAGTAGGTAAGTGGAAACATTATGGGAATAAATGAAAGGAAGAAAAAGAAAGCTATGCTATTGACCTGTACACATTGTGTGTACTTTTTGTAGCTCTGAGAAATGTGAAAATTTGCTTGCTTGTTTGAGGAAAACTAAGCTTACTTCAATTTGTGCCCTACTGCAAGATTATAGCCTCCAAAACAACCACCATGAATTTTTTAAACTCCAAGCCAACTAGTGCTGAACTTTAAAGCCAGTAAGTATGTTTTAATATGCCAATGAATTCACATTCTTAATCTAGGAAGGAAAAACAAACAATCAAAACTCATAAAGCCCTGCGCATTTTAATGCCAAGTGCAACCATGTACGTTGGAACAACTAACCAAATCTGCTTACCTAAGTCAAGATCAGTGTCATTTAAAAACCTGTATCTGTAACTGGAAATGTAAACTGTGGTCTTGCAGCATAAATTAACTGTATGAGGTATTTAGTGTGGCTAATGCAGGAAGTCAGAGTTAATAGTCAGCCTGCTCCTGCCTGACCATAAAATCTATGAAATGCCAAATAAATACTTTAACAGGAGATCTACCAAGGATGACATTCCCAGAAGAAAAATCTGGCCTTTGATTTTATGTATCTATCAATACCTTAAAGAGGTAAGTCTTCAATATATGGTTGCAATCAAATTAAAGCAAATCTCAGACATATGGAATACAAAGGTCAAATGACACTTAATAAAAATTCCTACACTGGAAAGTAGTGAAATTAACTTTGTTTTATAACTGTCTTCCTCCTATCCAAAAGAATAGTTGGATTCTACATCCTATAATCTGTGTCTTTGCCTTAGGAGCTATGACAGATCAGAAATTCTGCATTTCACTAGGCTGGAGACCTCAGTAAGGCAAACTCATGAAAGACACACAGTGGTCCATGTTCTGCAGTTAAAAGGATTTTTATTTCCAGTGTACCAAATGCAGCAGTTCAGGACCAAGTTCTTAATACTGAGAACAATTAACTGTGTTGTACCATTTAATCTAGGAAGATGTCATGGATTTCTAATATGTCTTCCAAGTGTAAAGATATTGGAATAACATCAGCAATGTACTTTTTGCCTCACAAATAGGTGACTTTCCAAATTTCATCTCTCTTGTTAATGCAGCACAGGACTGGGAGAAATCTTCTATCTGGAAGTAATAGGAATGGGGTTTTCATTTACATGGAAAAGGTGAAAATAAACAAATAAAAAAGTTTTTTTCTGAGTACATTTTTTTGGGAGGAAGGCAGAAAGGCAGTAAAAGAAGGGCTACAGAATGCCCACAAATTCATCCATGACCAATTCCTAATGTAAACTGGTTGGCTGAGGGCTAAACAGAAGGAAAACTTCCACATTCTTTAATGCACTTTGAGCAAGAAACTCAAAAGATACAAGACCACAATATTGTCATTTCCCTCACAGAGGAAAGGGGAGAAAAATGGAAAGGACCAAAGGACTACAAGGACTTAAAACGTTGTTTTGTATGTCACTGAAAGCCATGTCTGTGAAAGAAGGGAGTTAGTTGCAAAATGAAGAAAAGTATGCTTTGGCATACAAAGCCAAACCAACTCTGCCCTCCTCCCCTCTCCCCGCCCCCCCAACCCTTTCTGCCAGGCAGCTTTTCAGCCATTCTTCCCTGAGCCTGTAGCACTGCCTGGGGTTGCTGAGACCCAAGTGCAGGACCAAGCACTTGGCCTTGTTGAACTGCATAAAACAGGCCTCAGCCTAATGATCCAGCCAGTCCAGATCCCTCTGTATGGCCTTCCTACCCTCCAGCAGATCAACACTCGCACTCAACTTGGTGCCATCTGCAAATTTACTATGGGTGCACTCAATCCCTTCATCCAGATAATGGATAAAGAGATTAAACAGAATTGGTCCCAATACTGAGCCCAGAGGAACACCATGCATGAGCAGCCACCAGCTGGATTTAACTCCATTCACCACAACTCTAGGCCTGGCCATCCGGCCAGTTTTTTACCCAGTGAAAAGCATTCATCTCTATTGCTCTTGAATTTTTGTTCTTATGACTGTGTGTTCTGATTCATGCTCTGTGCTTGGCTGTTCTCTTTCCTTTCTTATATTGACCAAAGGAAAAAAGTGGGAAAAGTAAAACAAGAGCTCCATCCCACTAAAAACCACACTGATGGACACCTCTAATGAATACAAGCAATGTATTCCCCTCATCCAGATCACTGATAATGATATTAAACAGAACTGGCCCCAATACTGAGCCCTGGGGAACACCGCTTGTGACTGGCCACCAACTGGATTTGGCTCCATTCATCACAACTATTTGGGCCTGGCATTTCAGCCAGTTCTCTATCCATCGCAGAGTACAAATATGGTTTGTTAGTCACTTGGCTCATTACTCCAAGTAGAGAAAATTAAATCCCAAGCACTACAAAAGTTTAGTATAATTTTTCCTTGTTTCCATTGGTAACTTGAATCAGTGTTCAAGGTATCAAACTCTTTAAACCTTAAACAAGCCCTGATAGTAGCGTCAGAGAAGGAACACATACAAGAGGGGGAAAAGATCCCTGCATGTCACTCTCCTCTCTGAATGTGGTAAACCTCTACTGCGTAGGCAGGCAGTGGGCAGAACCTCCTTACCTGCAAGACTGGCAATGAAAAAGAAAATGGAACTTACAGGAATTTTCAGCTTTCTTTTCAGCCAATTCATGCAAGGTTCAAGGAAACAGACATCCAGCATTGCAGCAAATGCAGAGTGAAGAGGTTTAGAGAGAAAAAAGAACTTATTTTCTTTATTGAATGAAGTTTGGTTTTCAATAATTGAAAACAACCCCCCTCTTTTCATCACAGTGGTAAGGCCATCTCTCTTTCAGGAAGGTTTCAGAAGAGGGTGGCTATCACCCCATCCATGATATAACAGATTAGGAATTAACTACCCTTCTCATGGCTTCAGCCAATAAAGGAACAGAAGTAAATAAGTGATAGCTTTTCTGTGATGCCATCACCAGAACATGACGACCATTGGTATCTTCTCAAAAATGCCAGCCCCAACTTTCTCTCTGCCACTGATGATATTAAACATAGTCTAATGCAACACTGGGTGGACTGTTGCCTGCTTGGAGAATAATAATACTCTATAATTCATGCTGATACATTACACATACACACATACATATTTTAAAAAATATAACCCCATAATGTATTGCATATTTAAAATACTGTGAAGTAAATGTGTTTATTAGAGTATCATTGCTGGCTGTAAATGCTTGCATGGATAGATTGCATGCATGGATAAATTACTCAAATGTTTCTGGAAATTGTTAGAAGAGGAAAAGGAAGGAAAAAATTCTTTTTGAGGACAAATTCAAAGAGTAAAAGATAGGAGAGGGGAGCCAATTAGAACTACTCTAGATTTTGAAAACTCATTTTGTGATTAGGAGTATCAACTGCAAGATAAAAAAATCCCCAACACCTATAAACATGTGATCAAATGAAAGATAACATTTCTGAATTGAATTTTAATGTGAAGACCTACTAAATACCAATAAAAGTCCTCATTTAAACAATGGAACATTTTACAGCTTTTCAACCTACCAATGCCACCTTTATCTTTTCTCATTCTCGCATTTCTATCTAAATTCAGGAAGTTGGTTGCATCTCAACAGGCACCCACAGGAGTGCACTAACTGTGCAGGTCAGACACCCTGTTCCACTGTTCGATCACTTGTACTCACTTCAGTAAAGGAACTGAAGAAATTGAACAAACTCAGAGATATTTAATTACTCATGGCCATGCTTTGCTTTCAAAAAAAAGTTTCTACCTTTTTGCCTGTTGGCAATTATATTAAAAACAATGTGAGATATCATAACCATAACCCAAACTCGGTAAATGTTTAAGAATATAATTACCTTCCTACCACCCAAACCAGCACCTGACCACATTTGTAAAACCAGTTTGGAGGTAGTTCCAGTACATTTACAGCAGCTAAATATAGTTTCAAGTAATTCCTGTGCCTAAAGCAAACAATATGCTATACGAATCCTCGAGGAAAACCACTTCCCCTTTCTCATGTGGGTCTATAATTCTGAGTGTTTCTATCCCTCTGTTTTTTCTGAAGCAGTGGGAGAAGCGTATGGGAAACTATTTGCCTCCACTTTCGAAGAGACTAGTCAATCTTTTGTATTTTATAGCTATTTCTGAAGCAAAAGGACACAGTCAAAGCCAGTGACCTATTCCTTTCTATCATTACTCCTAAAATGGGCAACTAACAATATACACAATTCAGTTTGCTGTAATTTATGAAAGAGAAAGAAGTAGTTTGTTTTCAAAAGTGACTTTAAGCATGAAGTGCTGATTGTTGGAAAGAAGGGTTTTTGACATGAATTTGGTATGGAATCAAGGACAGCAAACGGCCAGTGAACAGAAAGATGTTATTTTTCAGCATGACTTGACCAAAGCTTTGCAAGACTGATCTTCCTTTCATCATATCAAGATTGAAACAGGTATGATTTACCAGTCCCTTTACCGAATAGAGTAGACTGAAGGTAGTAGCATTTGTCCACCTTCATCTAAGGATTCTCAGAAAATAAATGGATTTCACTGTGTGTAGCAGTTTCTTTCAAGCCAGACAAAGGCTATCCAGCTTAGTTTTAAGAGTAAACACTTCATTTGTGTGTCCTGACAGGTCCATCAACAATAATATGCCTGTCTCTTCATAGACTACAGTATCAGGTTCTTGCTCACGATCTTAGAAACTATTAAAATAAACATGAGGGTATTATTCCCTTTAAGTAATTAGAGGAAGTTTTCATTTACTGTATAATAAAACACAGGTAAACTTTCATGATCACTGATGTAACAGTTTTTATACAATCACCTTTTCCCTGGAAAACGTATGTTAAGCTGCATGTGGCCTTAAGAGCATTACACCTACGCAACTTCAAATATACTTTATGCCTTGGATAAGTAGTTGTAAAATATGCAGCATGTTCTTTGGCTAATCACAGAGACTATTTCAAGTTCTTTCTGATGTAGTAATAAAGAAGCATTCTTACTTTATGTGGCCTTTGTGAACTTCTAAAAGTGGTACCTTGGAATAAATGGAAATTCTGTTCCCCTACGCAGAGGAGGGCAGCGTGTGGCTCATAAGCAGTGTGGGTGCCACTACAACACCTACAGCTACATTTGCTGTTTTGTTGGCCCAGCCCAGCTCCACATTAGAGTTGAGGGTTCCCTGAGGAGCATGGCAAGTTTTCCAGGAACACTTTTCTCTCTGTGACCTGCCACCCGTGTGTCATATGTGGCTCATGGCCACGAGAAGTATACTATGGGGCTTGTAAGATCAGGAATATATTCCCACCTCGCCCTATTAATTATTGACATCACAAAGCTGCAGTGTTCCAACCTGAAAAACAAGCATGCAATCAGGAGTAATAAAGACCTCAGGAGGTTGTCTCTTTCCCAAAGGAACTCCACTAGCTCCCTCTGGTAGGCAGCACAATTAATATAAGCTACACTTAACTGATACAATCAACAGTGAAATCCATTTTCTTGTGCCAGTGTGACAAATACTGAGTTCACAAGGATATGCATCTTTCATTGCCTTTCATGCATTATATGGGGTTAATCACGGACTTGATTAACTGGGGATGAAATGACAAAAACTGGCACCATTATAATTTCAAGGAAAGATATATATTCTTTCTGATTCTTCCTCAACCTTCATTTATGAATGATACATTATTTATCATATTCTATTTAAACTCATTGTTAAAACGCAGTTATTTGTACAATGCATGCCATTCAAACTCAGATAGTTTCTCTCACACTGGCTGAGACAAGACTAACCTGAATCTGGAGATCAAAATAGAGAGACCCATTATTTTTTCTTATATTTTGCTGATAAGAATATTCAAGCTGATTAAAGAAGAGTCTTTGAGCAAGCAAGCTAAAATTTCTTCCTCAGATGTTTGAAAAAAATGCAATTTCCTTTTACAGTGGTAATCTATTTAATCCTTGATTAATCCAGCTTCACTGAGAATTTCATTGTGGCAAATCATCGTTTCATATTTCTGAATGAGTATATAAAGTGGCTGACTTCAGGTCTCCAAACAAGGAGAGCCTAAATATCAAGAACTGCCAAGACCAGCAAATTCTGACAGGAGCCACTAACCCTCTGCAGCTCTATGAAGCTGAGTTTTGTTGTTGTTGTTGTTGTTTAGGAGCTTAAATATTGATTTAGTTATTTAGCTATAGGTGCCTAAATTGGAAGGTGTTGGCATACATACCAATAAATAATTTTGAAATACTGAACTTTAAAGTGAAACACCAGCCAATGAATAGAATGTAGGTGTGTGTATGTTGAGGACAATCTGTTAAAGATCTTGAACAAATAAGGATAAAACCAACACACTTTATATTCATATTTAACTGCCTTAGGAAGCTAGCTTTTGTTTCAAATAAATTTTACATGCATCAAATTCTATTTGCATAGTAAATCATTGCGACAACATCCAGAAACCTGGTTTAACTATACAGGCATCAGTAGTAATAACAAGCATTTTTTTTGCAGTATTTAACAGATATGTAAATAAAGCAGCATATAGCCATTTCGCAACTGCTTTAGGATATAACTATAGGGTGCACAAATACTGCACAGTCTTGCATTTTATTTCAATAGTGGCTTAGACATCAAGGACAATAAATCTCTTATTTTTAGCCATTAAACATTCACGTAACCATACATTTCATAGAGGAAAAAAACACGCTATAGACTTTATTAGCAGCATTGCTATATGACCACATCTGGCATCTCAGAACTATATAAACAGAAGGTCCCACTTCAGGAATTTAGACATTAAGGGTAATAAATATGTAAAATAAAACCAACATTAAGAATACAATAAATTGTGGAATGCAGCCTTAATTTAACTTGTGTCCAGTCATCTTTATTCCTCTGTTTTATGGCTTCATATTTGTTATCTAGAAAATAAAAGCTCACTAATCCATGAAATGCCCATAATCTGTCGCTACCCACTGTTTCCAGCTCATTAACTGCTTCTGAACACGAACCCCACTCCCCACTGCATGGCTTCTGCCCACTGACACAAAGAGCTGCACCAGCTGTGCCTGCCCACTGCACATGTATGTACACATCTATATACATCCGCATGTGTGCCCTCACAGAGCACACTCAGAGAAAATACTTTATTTTACCCTATTGGTTTTCTCCAGGGCAATGTAGATAGATGTAAAGTTTCCTGTTTTTGCTCCTCTGACACTTTAGGGAAGCTTCCTGGATAGTACACATCTGCTGGGACTTCGCATGGGATCAACCTGTTGCTAATGGTTGAGCTGGGTGCTGCTGAGAGAGCCTGGTTATCACTGGGCCTTCCCTTTCCTGGCTGCATATCAGAAGAAAAGCCAGTGTAGGGTTAAGAGTTGTTCTGTGCATTGACCAGATAAAAGGCTTCAATGAGTGATAAAATGCTGTAGTACAAGCCAGAGTGTGCCGATACTATGATTGCATTTTGAAGACAGATTTCCACAGGCCTCAGAGCACAGCCCATAGTGACCTCCTTCAGAAGTCAGGCTTAACTTAATTTTGCACACAACAGATGTCTTTCTGTAAGGTAGGCAAGGACTATGCTGGAAAGAGGGGAGAGGGAGAAAGAGAAGGAGAGGGAGAGGGAGAGGGAGAGGGAGAGGGAGAGGGAGAGGGAGAGGGAGAGGGAGAGAAGTCAAGGTGCATAGAAGGCAGTGTAAAGTTCTTTATCAGCTGAAGCATCAAGCCGTAATTTGAAAGACTATTTTCTTCACTCCCTGTAGGTTCTCCTGCTTCTTTGCTTAACAGGCTATGGAAGCAGCTCAGGAATGAAGTCTTGGAGAGTTGCGCAGCAATGATTCAATCTCTTCTGAAGCAAGACCACATGGAACCCAGCTTTATAGAGTCAAGAGCAGGTGCATAGCCAGGGCAGTAACACAGCTCTACAATACCTGAGGGACATGGTAAGTCATGGAGAATTGTGAGAGGAACAGAAGGGCAGACACAAGAGTCAGAGAAGTTACTGTGCCATGAGAAGTATCTACTATGAGGAAGGCCATGTTGAAAATTGCCAAGCAAAAGCAGACTAGGAAAGATACTGAAGTCAAGCTGAACAAAACCTAAGAAATTCTTTATGTACAGGAATGTCCCACTGCATACAATTACATTCTCTCTTGCCAGACATTTTAAGAGATAATTCCCATTGGAAGTGGATGGTAAGAGAAAGATAATTGCATATGGACTTAATTACATACAGACATTAGAGATAAATGGCACTCTTGTTTTCCAAAGAAAATAATCATAATTTCTATACAACCTTCAGAATCTTTAATTGCCTTTGAGTGATTATCCATTTCTCCTTATGCTATGTTCAATTTAATTTGTGCAACAATTAACAGAAGTAAAATGCAAAAGGAAAAATACTCAGTATTTCTCTTTAATTATTTATTTAACTTTGGGAATATAAATCATCTTAGATTTTACAAGCTGGTTTCCTCATTCTAGTTATTAATTTCCTGCTCTTTATTTGTATCACCTTGTGAGTTCACATATTAAGAAAGTAAGCTATAATCTTTTTAATGGTTTTATAAATTAGTAAGGTAATAAACACAAAATAAAGGTATTCTGCATCAGTGTGTTCACATTCATTTTTATGCTTTTGATACCAGTTTAGTTTTTAATTATGATACTACTTTGCGATGCATGGGTACTATCACTGGAAAAAATAATAATGAATTCTTCATAACAGATTTTGCCATGGTGCTGCACTACTAAACACTCTCTGAGGAGCAAGACAGAAACTGCCACTTGCATGTGAAAGTGAGGAAATATATATTTTAGTGTAGATTAGCTACATTTTGGGGTGGATTTTTTTGTTTCTAATAAAGAGATGGAGTACATTCAGTGGAGTACATTTCACAAAATCAGCTTGAGAGCTTTGACTGTCCTTTCCTTTCTCCATAATCTAAAGCCATTATAGATTTGTTTTTGTCAAAAGTCAATTTTATAAACACAGTTTCTACGGTCAAGAAGTGGAAATCATATTCAGTAGCAGGGACAGAAACCAATAAAAGGTGTGTTGTTCTCTGTCCTTTGAAGACTATATTACAGAAACATTTAAATAGAATCCTTTTTTTTTTTTTGTCAGTTCTGGGCATCCAAATAAGATCAAAAATCATGTCTAGTTACACTCCTTGTTCTTTTCACATGCTTTCTCAAATTATCACTGTCTGTTATCAATATTCTTTAGCCTCTACCTAGTGATAGGTGTTTTAAAATCAGGTGGCTGATGGTGTGGATCTGGTGGCTGAGCAAACACAGGTCTGTGATATTCTTGTTCACGAGAGTAGAGCAGCAGGCAGTTGCAACAGAAGCTGCCCCTCATCCCTAGACCACTAACAGATGCTCTGCAGGGATGGAAGAGGCGCTGCTGTATATACTGACATTGTTAATGCGCATCAGCACCAGCCTCGCAGTAACTGTCTTAACATATCACTAAAGTTACAACCGTAATCTCTTTCAAATTCAGCTCTTCCAGTAGTTTTGCACATTGGTCCTATATATTTGATTATTCTTTAAGGAGGCAGTGTATTACAATTACCATAAAGTTGCTATGCTCTACGTTGAACTGGGTAAAAAAGTTGCATTTTGTCAGAACCTGGTGAAACACTGGGTTAATGGAACCTTTACATAAGTTTTCTCCTGACATGGGCTATACTTATTTCAGCTAGTCTGAAATTACTGGGTATAACTGTATATATTCTGAGCATAACTTAACAAGACATAACACATGTCTATTCTGAAACAGCCTGAAAAAGTAAGGATGAGAGGGAAAAAAAATAAAAAGCAGTGATTATTTGATCTGAAGCTGACAGCACCTGGTTCATTTCATGGCCAAAGAAAGCATCATCACTCTTGCAAGTGTGCTAAACTGTCTGCAAAACAGGCCATGAAATAAGGTATGTGACAATAAGAATGTATGTAGCTAAACATAAATACAATACAATTGAATCTCGTGCATCTCAGGAGGCACATCCATACGTATCAGCAAACACTCAGTTTCAAAGCCACATATTTCAAAATCAAAGTTAATTGAACAGGGTCCCTTGACCTCACTGTAGGGCTAACTCAAACACCCTAATTCTTAAATTTCATTTTGTGAGAGAACTTCATTTATCCCCTAAGGCCTGTTAGTACTGGCTTATCACATTCCTTTTGATCAGGCTGATGGAAAATTCATCACAGTGTTTGGAGTTTTTTCCTGTTCTGTGAAAGCATCCAATACTTGTAAGATCTATGACCATTGTTTACAGTGGTAAATGGAAGAGAGATCATGGAATGTAGAACTAAGACAAGTTTCTTAAACTCTTTTTAAGAGATGGAGTATCTGAAAATATTTCTAGTGCAATTACAGGGTTCAATTGTACCCTGAAGCACAGCCCTGAGCAAGAGCTAATGTTTAAACCATTCCACCTCTGTCCCAGAGAGGTCTATACATTGAAACTCCTACAAGACAACTTTTTCCTCCCTTGTCACAGATTTGCTCCTAGTAGCATATGAGAAGGAAGATGGGTTAAAGTCAGAGAGGAAGTGAGAGCCTGCAGATGTTACTAATTACACAATTCCGTTGAACAGTTCTACCAATTTTCTACACTTTTCTGATTTTGGGTAGGTGAAACGATGCTACTGCAAATTGAGATTAGCACTTACAGTGTTGCCTCTTGAAAGCCTGTATCACCTGCTATCAAAGTTTTCTTCCTGCTTTTCACAAAAAAAACCCACACCAAACCAAAAAGGTTCCACAGCAAATGATATTTTTAATAGGTCATTTAATTACCTCTGAAAAGAGTGCAATGTATAAAATATAAAATGGGAACAGAACAAAAAAAAAAAAAGTAAAGTGAGATCCTCTTTCTATGGAGGAAAAAAATAACTTTTACTCCCTTGTGTATAAAACTGTTCTTCATACATTATGCAGTAAATTCATGCAACATTTCTAGGTATTAATGACAACACCATGAAATGCTGCATTTCTTAATTAACACAAGGTAAGAGAAATTGTACAACCTAATGACCCATGCTGCTAAAATAATCACCTAAGGAAGATCAGGCACTGTATTCTGTCAGGTCTCAGGCTAAGAAGGGCAAAGGTAGCAGCTGCTGGAGGAACAGCAGGGGCAGGTGGAGCAGCTGGAAGCTGGAGGTGGCAATGCCTGCAGCCTGGCATGCTCTGCCATGGCCACAGCCCTTCAAGCTTGTCCCTCGGGCACCAGGGGTGTCTCTCAGGGAGAAAAACAACCCCCTAAAAACTTTCAAATAAGGCAGCACATCTTCCCCAGAAGAAAAGTCATGGTTCAGGGAACCTGTATTACCTGTTGCCCATCCTTAGCTGGTGATAAAGTCTGCAAGTCTGAAATTACAGGAGCAATTAGCTTTTCATATGTGTGCATTCAGTGCCTGCAACATGATATTCCAGTCTCTGCCGTGTCTTCTAGGTACTTGCACAATAAAAAATAGTACCTGCAAGTGCCCACAAAATTAGGCATACTGGTTTTTGATGCAGTGTTAACTTTGCTAAAGTAATAGGTCATAACCAAACTGTAGAAAAACAGCGCAGCATTTTTCAGTCTGATGTGCAAGGTAAGGTAGAAAAGATCTTGCTCCTCTTGATTATATAGTAAAATCACACCATACAGTTGTAAAATGAACATAGGGAGCACAGAGATGAATGAGCAGAACTTGTCAGAAAGCCTTTTAGAAAGGGGCACGAATAAAAATGAAAGTCAAGGAACTGAGTTCTGAATTTTTAGCTATCTTATCAAGAAAGAAGTCACAGATGGCCTGCTGAGGAATCAATTATGGATGTAATGTCCATGATCCAAAAGCTTTGTGCCAGTGAGATGAATCTTAAAGGTGTGATAAATGATGATAATATTACGAGGGAGATATGTAGCACAGCAGAAAAGATGAAATGAAAATGGCCTGTAGGATGGAGCCTCACTCATTTGTCACAGCTGCTACAGAAGACACAAAAATTGCCTGCTTATCCCCCTCCCCACCCTACCTCCCAGCCCAAGTCAGGTCCAGCTGCTTCTGTATACTGAAACTCTGCCTCAAGTAGATGAAATTTCAACATACTGTTGAGTAACAACCCTCATCACTTTTGGTAGCCTGTACTTCCCAGGGAAATTTGGTCAGACCCAGGCACAGAAGTGAAGAAATGCACTCTGACATGCATGCTCTATTTCCCCGGATTTTAATATAACTGGAACTAGAAAAGTTTTATATTCCACGTTATTGAATCTGCTTAAAATTCTTTTTGAAATGTGTTCTCTGCCATCTGAGCTTCTGTTTGAGTCACAACAGTCATGCAGAAGTTTATCTAGACTGTAAATAGTATGTTCCCACATAGATGGGCCAAGAATATGTTTACTTTGCACTGTTGGCAGCATGGAGTAGGATGCATCCAGTGAGTAACCAAATGCATGCTATAGGGACAACTGTGTCCCATCCCTGGGCTAGAGATATATTTCTGTAAAGTTGGTAGGTTCCTGTCACACAGACCATTATTCAAATACTATAGGATGAAGGAAACTTATATAACAGAAAAACCTATATATCAGAAAAGCTACAGTTTTCTTTTGTAGGCAGCCTAGAGAAAGTCTGTGAAAACAATCTGGAAGTGATAATATTAGGAAAATACTTTTGGAAGTAAGAAGAGCTGACAAGGATGAAACATTATGAGTGTCTTCTCCAAAACGGAGACAAGTGACTGTTAAGAAGTCTATTCTATTCTGATTCATCCTGTTTCCTTTGCGCATTCATAAACTTCTACCTGAAGACAGATAAAAAATAATTTTTAAATTAATTTCACCTCTGTTCCTTCATAAACTACATATTTCCATAGACTAGAAACAACATTTTGAGCTTTTCAGGTTGCACTTTATTAAAAGGTGTAGTCCTCATTCCAAATATTCACTGCACTCATCTGCAAGCTTGCATTTTTCACTTCTAAACAGTATGACAGATAACAGAGAGTTGACTTTTATGACTAGAATGTGTCTGGAAACAGTAACACTGGCTTTGATGTAATGGAAAATGCTGTGTTTTTCCTTGTTCATTAATATTAGTTACCCATTAGATATTCTCTTGCTTCAGTGAAACAGTTTTTAGAGATTGGTACAAAACAAACAAACAAAAAAACGTAGTTTCTCAAGGTATCAGGACATACTCCAGGAATATATAGAAAACTTTCAAATTCCCCTTCACAAGGCTACCACTGTTACAGTGGCTCAGTATGTACCTTCATACTCTATGTAGAAAGGAAAAGTATCATTAGGTGAGAACGAGGACAACCCTTAAGAGATATAACATTAACAGAGAGTGAAGAATGAGAGGCAAGAACACACCCACGCATAGCAGTTTCTCTTTCCTTGGTCATTAATTTATATGAATCCAAGGCATGATTTCAGAAAAGCTGTTAACATTATTTATGGAATATTTCAGTTAATTTCATCTTTTGCTAAATTGTTAAGACACTGTTTACACTAAAATGCTTCATTTTCATTCCACCTAAAATTTGAAACTTTTCAGTAATTTTAGTCTCAACTGATTATCAATTCTGACAATTCAGAAATAGCATTTTTCACTAAATAAATTATTTGTTGAGTTATATTTTATTTTGGCTACCCAGCATCAGGCATGCAGCTTTACTGGTGGTGACTGTGAATGGGGAATAGTGTGGGAGCAGATAGGACCAGAAAATAACACAAAATGGAATTTTTCTATGGGAAACATATTTTCTTATACAGTGAAATCTGAGCTGGATTTTGTTCTGGCAAAATTGTCTGAACACCATACTGCTTGTTTTTATTCTCTCTGTCAAGGGTAAGCGTGGTTGTTTACACCTTATCAATAGCAATGGACCAAGAGAAAATATTTCAAAGTCTGTACAACTAATTTCAACTAAGAACCTGAGGTACTGTAAAGCCCCAACATCTGCTGTCATTCGACATGGGGGCAACAATAGATCATTTCTGCTGGTGCTCAGCAAGGAGAAAAATACATAATTCCTGCAGTCTTGCAACTGCTACTGCTTTCATAGCCTTATTTCTTCCACTACAGAAGTCCTACCTACTGGAATTTCTCCAGTATTAAGAACTGAGAATATACAGACAGCCCTGAACAGGGACCTTCTGAAAAATCACTTCTCTTTCATTTCTACAAGCCAGCAAATCTTTTAGTGAAAAGGTTTAGGAAGCCTCAGGTTAGTGTAAGAGAAAACTAGGCCCTGGAGCTTGCAGGAGTTGTGCAGGCTGATGGCTGCGTTCAGCCACTGGCTCCACCTTTTCTTTTATGCAAAGATTAACTGAATGTCTCAGTTAGGTTCAGTATAAAGACTTCTAGAATTCAGTGGGTGCAGAGATAGTCAGTAAAAATAGGAATAACCAAATAATAGCAGGTACGCAGGAAAACACTGAGAGAGGTTTAGTCTGCCGGTGCACTGAACAGAACCAATGCAGAGGGCATGTAGAAAGGAAGACAGAAATCACATGTTGCAAGGGAGCATGCAACACGTTTTCCATTTAAAATATCTTGTTAAATCACAGCTGCCTCTGAAGCACTGGTTCAGAGGACAAAATAAGAACAATTCATTTTAAAATGTATTACAAGTAATGTTCAGGTAGGAGTTCTTATAAATAAGTTTCTGCTTGAAGCACACATGGTTTTGCCCCTCCAGTAACATTACGAGAAAAAAAAAAAGTCGAAGTCATAGGGCTCTCCTAAACTGTGCATCCTGAATTCAATTTATGAGAACATAGAAGAAGGCAAGCCCACAGAACAGTACATATCAGGTTTTAACCTACATGTAAAGAAACCTACAAAGCATGTGAACAGTTTCCCGTGTAGGAGTTTAACAATTTGATATAAAAAACTTTACTCTAGGAGGCTGAATGTTACAATAAAAATATTTAATTAATATATGTATGGGATGTAACAAGTTGTAGGTGGTTTCTTGTATTGAATATCAGCTGTATAAGAAAAAAGTTTAAAAAAACTCACCCCAATATATATTTGCATTTTGATCTAATTTAAATTGCAGAACCTGATTTTATGTTATCTTGTGAACAAGGCTTAAAAATTACATATGGGCCAATCTTTCTTTTTTTAAACTCTTTCATTTTTTGTGGAACTATTTCAGTTCCTTTAGGAGGTGTTTCATTATGAACTTTGTTAAAAGGAGTGTAGAATTTGTTTTTATTCTTCTTTACTCCCCACACCCCTAGCTCTGCTACTACATCATGTCCCTGAGAACCTCATATATATGTCTTTTAAACACCTCCAGGGATAGTGACTCAACCACTCCTCTAGGCAGCCTGTTCCAGTGCTTGAGAACACTTTCCATTAAAAAAAAAAAGTTACTAATATTCAGTTTGAACCTCCTCTAGCGCAACTTTAGGCCATTTCCTCTCATCCTGCAACTTGCTACTTGAGAGCAGAGATGACACCCACCTTGCTACAACCTCCTTGCAGGAGTGCGATAAGGTCTCCCCTCAGCCTCCTTTTCTCCAGGCTAAGCTGCCCAGTTCCCTCAGCCACTCCTCATCAGACTTGTGCTTCAGACCCCTCATCAGCTTCATCACCCTCCTCTGAATCTCTCCGGCACCTCAATGTCTTTCTTGTGGTGAGGGGCCCAAAAGTGAACAAAGTATTTGAGGTGAGGCTTCACCAGTGCTGAGTATAAGGGGACGATCACTTCCCCAGTCCCACTGGCCATGCTATTTCTGATACAAGCCAGGATGCTGTTGGCATTCTTGGCCACCTGGGCACACTGCTGGCTCATATTCAGTCAGTTGCTGACCGATGTCCCCAGATCCTTTTCTGCCAGGCAGCTTTCCAGTCACTCTTCCCCGAGCCCGTAGCGCTGCCTGGATTGTTACGACCCAAGTGCAGGACCCAGCACTTGGCCTTGTTAAACCTCATACAATTGGCCTCAGCCCATCGATCCAGCCAGTCCAGATCCCAGCCAGTTCTTTACCCAGCAAAGAGTACATGCTTTTGTTCTTCTCAACTTCTAGGACACTCTGGAAAAAAACATATATATATACTTCAATTTCTGGAAAGTAATAAACCCACAACAGCATATGATTACACTTGGCTAGCAAAAGGGAAAACCACATATAGAATCATAGAATCATTTTGGTTGGAAAAACGTTTATGATCATTGAGTCCAACTGTTAACCTAACACTGTCCCTAAAAAAGGCCCCTAAGAACCTCATCTACGCTTCTTATTATCACCTCCAGGGATGGTGACTCCACCACTTCTCTGAGCAGCCTTTTCCAGTGCCTGACAACCCTTTTGCATTAAGAAAGTTTTCCTAATATCCAATTGAAACTTCTCCTGGCACAACTCAAGACCATTTCCTCTCATCCTGTCACTTGATACTTGGGAGAATAGACCAACACCCTCCTTGATACAACCTCCTTTCAGGTAGTTGTAGAGAGTGATAAGGTCTCCCCTCAGCCTCCTTTGAGCAGGACAAATGAGGTTGTACAGATTGCAGTCCTATGCTGATCTTGTACCAAGAATACAAGAGATGTGAAGGGCTCATCATCTCGCTGTTCAGGGAAAGCTCCATTTAGATCAGACAAGTTGTATCCATACCACAGGTGTCCTCCAGGCCCTCTGTGGCGAGTCTCTGGCCCTCACAATTATTATTTTAATTGTTATTTCTCAAATTCAAAGTGTCTGAAATAATGTGAGGGCTGTGTTGCTGCTCTGTGGAACAGCATTTCTTTGTGAACATGACATGGGACACGATGCAGGAGCAATAGGTTTGTCTTAGAGAGCTGGAGGGCTCTGTGGGCAGAGGGTGTTGTTCTGCTGTCCTCTACCCACAGTGTGGGTCAGGGGTTGTCTTCTGTGCTAAGGTACCCTCAAATTCTGTCTGAGAGGAACAAGACACATCAGCGCAAAAGAGATCTCAAGCATTAAATTATATATATGAAGCGTGGACAACCAAGGAACCAGGAATAAACCAGGGAATGATGTTACTTGACAGTACAGATGCACTTCTAGATAGTCTTAAATTGATCACCCTTTCAGTTCTGAGTATCTTCCTGTAGACTTTTTAATATTCATAATTATCAGAATACCAGTAGCCTGACTTGTTAAGAGTGCTGTGACACTACAATGGGGAGCTGAGTGTTCAGAATGGGTCGCTTTCTTCCTCGCCCATCTTCAGAAAACCCCATTCAACACCACTCTCCCCTAAGGTGTCTCTTTTAGCCCTGTCAGTCTTTTCTGAGTCTCACTGGTGTCTCAGTCAGCAACACTACCTGAGCATCAGTACCCAAAAAGTAACAGATTTCAGCACTGGAACACAGCCCAGTAGGGGCAGACTCTAAATCCTAAAGCTGACTCCTCAGCTTTGCTCTACCACCTTGTCCCAGGCATGTCTCAGAAGGTGTGCGAAGAAGCCTTATTCCCCTCATGCCCACAGCATCCTCGTCAGGGGCTTCCACAAGGCCCCAGAAAGCCCCCTGGCCAGCCTTAGATGCCACACAGCCTTCCATGTTAGGAGCAGGACTGCAATCGTTAGTGGATTCATGGAACAGAAGTGCAGTTAAAACATAAACAGTTTATCAATTTATTTCCCCAATTAGCATTAGTTCTCTCTCATATTCCTCCATATAGTAGAAGCAACACTTGCACAACTTACAGGTCTTCTACCACTTACAGGTCTTACAAACTTGTTTCTTCTAGGTTTTATACTGGTCGTATGATTCTCTGTGCTCAGTAATATTCTCTTAAATTAATCTCACAGTGTTACACCACCCTTGTTGTGGCCTGATTTATCTTTCCTAGATACCCTACACATACTACACTCTTTAATACATAAGTGTAGCCAGACCAGTGGCCATAAATCTTGATAAGTATGACTTGTAGCCTAGACTGAAAGTTATTATGATACAGATCAAAGAGGGGAATGGCTACATGAAATAGCTACATGAGTTATCAGGAAGCAAGCTGGCAGTAATTTTACAGCATGTCAGATACTCTGTTAAAACCAGTCTCTGTGTGCGCTCTTTCTCTGTGTACACTCTTTCTCTGTGGTGCAGAAGGGTTTGCCTACCCTAATTTCATTGAACTACCCTGCATTTACCATGGGATAAAAGCACACACACAGACTACTGTCAAGTATCTATGTGCTATAAACTACAGTCCAGTTTAATTTGTAACATTTCCTCCAGCAATGTCCAAAATGTTTTTCTTGTCTGAGACAATGCTGAGAGAGTTATAGAATACTTTTCAATAAAATGAAAATCTTCTGGAAAGTCCACAAAGCAGGACTGCAAGTAGTTTTTAAGTGGAGTAATTTTTAATAGCCTCATAGGGAAATTGCCTAATATCTGCTAGCAGTTCTACATTTTTTCCTTCAGAAAAGGTGCTCTCATCACATGCAAAGCAGCTGTCATGCCTTCTTTTTTACTATTTTTAATAGGAAGTTCACTTTCTATAGAATGGAAAGTATCAGTAAAATCAATGTACAAACATTACACCAGAAGACTTTCCACAATATTAAATATCTCTGCAAGATCAAAACTAATATGGTGCTTTTTAGAAACATTTCTTTACTGTCAATTATTTTTTAAAAAGTGTTGAGAATCCTTTTTAATGAAAAAAACCCAACTAATTTAATAAGGGGAAGAATTTTAATAGCAGTGATGCTGAAGGAGATTATAGTGCCGGGGACAGCATGAAAACAATATGGCAGAAAAGGTAACAGGTGTAGTGTCATGCTGCTTAGAAGAAGATAACAAGAAGAAAAATATTCAGTTTTCCGCAGCGTTAGTGTATTTAATACATCTAGTCACATAACTCTGGGGAAAAAGTGATTCCTCAGATAATTCTTGGGTATGTGCCAATTTCAGTTCAATTTTTACCAAGAACACCTTTTCATGTACAGGTACGACAACTTTCTGTGTAGGGAAACTTAGCAAGGAAAGCTTTCCTAGTTATGTGTTCCATAATCTAAAGAGTCTGTAGCAGGTTGACTGCTCTTTTGCAAAAATTTTAGTACAGAAAGTAATAAACTGAGAGGTAATACTTGTCCTACTTGAACAGAGATGTTAATCTCTGAATTGACATTACCATAAAGTTATTCAGAACTGACTGAGAGAATAATCAAGTTCCAACAAATAGTGTATACAGCAATAAATGCATTATATATGTATAGATTAAGGTAGCAGTGATTAGGGGAGAATAAGTAGTTGGTATGTTCTTTCAGATGAAACATCACTTCAGCAATAGTGTCGAGAGGCAGGCAACTAAGTCATGTTTAACTTCAGATGGCAAGACACATAGACAGGTTAGACGTATTAGCAAGGTCTCTCTTTCTAGGTATAATGAGGCATTAAACCAACAAACAGCTTCTCTCTCGATACACCTACTTTGTTATCTATCTTCTGTAGTACTTCCAAGAAATTCTCCATGAACAGGAACAATGCACCAAACACCCCAATAAAATTATTTGTAGCACATACATGGTGCACTACATGGTGCAGTGCAGAGACCCCGAGTGACAGAGGACTTATCGGGCAGCACCCAACACTCAGCACCTGTGCTGGTGTGAAGGTGGCGCAGCCTGGGGCTGAACTGGGCATTTCAGAAGGATCCAGCCTGGCTTACCTAGAGGGCTGCTACATGATCTGTCATGTACTGCAAGTAAGACCTAAGTTTGCTCCTCAATGCCTGTGCAGTACACAACAAAAATAGAAAATAATCTTCCAGTAAACTCCCTCCAGACAAACTGATCCATTTCAGCACACACCTGCAGAGCTGCATTTCAAGTGAGATGAAGCCAGCGAATGTTACCAGATGCCACGATGGGTTGGCTTTCTGTGCCTGAAAGACAGCTGAGGACAGACACTCTTAGAAATGCCATTTCAGTGCTTAGAACAGAAACATTTTTCACTGAATACTGCTGGCATACTTTATTATTACTTTTTTTTTTTTTTTAATATATATGTAATATCATCTGCAGGACCAGCTTCATGGCAGGCCTTTACAGAGCAGGCCAGGGTGACCATTATGTCACACTCTAGGGGAAGCCGTATGGCCAGGTATATTTCAATTATAGGTTAAAATGTATTGGTTGCTTTTTTAACACACTTTGCTTTTTTGTGGAAGTGACATCTACAAAATTACCCAAGCGATTTCCCTGTTGTTTGTTTTCCCAATGAAAATCAGCAATATTTGTGTACCTAAGTCATTTAAGATCTTATAAAGCACAAGTATAATACAGCAAATTCGTCATAGGGAGTGCCAGTATTTTAGCACTTGTCATTGCTGGAGGACCAAATCCGCAAACCCAGCCAAATGCCCTTCACTAAAACACTGTGTTAACATGCCTGCAGGAAACCAAAACAGACTGCATCAGAGAAACAAACACACCAAGAAATGTTGATAAATTTTCCTTAGGTCTCCAATTCTTCTCATACATATGGCAAATAATTTTGAACAAACACACTGAGTAAAATCCTTCCTGACAATTCTTAAGGAACAGGAAAGACAATAAATGGAGAAAAAAATAACAATACTTAGCCATAATATCATACTTTTCATTAGTAGCTATCAAAATAGTATCATAGCCCCCCCATTTTATTTATTTATTTTTTTTTTCAGTTAAGATACTGAGAAACAGAGAGATGATATTATTTTTGAAAAGCCAGAAACTGATAAACAATCTCAGGTCCATGCTTGATAACTGTCCATAGAGACAAAATCTCATTGTTTCTTCCTGAAAAGGTTAGAAATACTGAAGGGAAAAAATAAATCAATTTAGCCCACAATCTTTGATATCTTTTGCACTGTGAAGTGCAGAACATATTGAATATATGGGGTTTTTTATTATTGTTCCCTGCACTCAAGCTTTAAATGATTATGTTATTTCTTACAATGATCACGAACATTTTCCTAAAATCTTCATAAGTATTTATACATTCATAGTTTCTCCCTGGAAGATTTTTTGCAAAAAATGTTGGCAAGATATTGGGTACAGATAAAAGTGCATGAGTCATATTCCCATAACAGAAAAAAAGAAACACTTCCAGTCACTTTTCCTCTTATGTCTGCTTTTGAGTATGCAACAGCTCAGATAGAACAATGAATTAACTTACTTTTCACTAGTTAAAGGAGAACCATGAGAATACTCAGTCTTCTGTGATGAGTAATAAAGGTTGAAAACAATAGATTAACATATAAAGTAGTTAATTCTCTTTTATAAGCCACAAAATATGGTGACTACAGATTTCCCTATGGCCATTTTAATATTTTAAAATGCACATTACACATTTCAAAATTTGCATTAGAATCTGCATGACATCACTGGCCAGCCAGAAAGGCACAAAGGACACTCCTTTCACAGACGATTACAACTCACTTCAGGGCTGGAGCAAGAGCTTCATTGCCTGCTTCTTAGGTAGAGGTCTCTCAGAAAAGAGGTCCTCTGAAGAGGTAGCAGCAGTGTCCTTCTTTCTCAGCAGCTATAAGGCTCAGTGGAAAGTGAACCTGTGCAAGAATAAGGCAGTAGTGGAAAGTTCCTCTGAGATCTTCTGGAAAGGGGAGGAGACTTGGTAAGCAGAAAATATGTTGAAATCCACACTGCAATCCCCAGTTTCACTCTTCTGCATTGGAGATTGTCGTAGAAGAGTTGCTCCAGCACATGCTGGACGAGTAGATGAGAGACTACCCATCCCTTGCACAGCCTCTGGAAGGCTTCTGGTGGACAGGAGCCAGGCTGTTGGTGCAGAGAGGGCAGCTAGCAACTGCAGCAGGCTGCAAGCCAGTATTGAGTGCAATTGTATACAGCTCCTTTTCTGGAATGTGTATTGAAGCAGTGTATGGTGCTTTCTTCAAACCAAACTCAAGGGTATTAATGGGAATAGCATAAGGTGTATCTGAGGACAGATCTGAATTAAGACTTCTAAAAAAACCCACTTTGAACTGTGGATTTTATGTATGATAATAGAAGAGAGAAAGTCCAACTCTTGGCAAAGACCTTACAGGTATAGTTTTATTTCACTGAGTCCTCACTCATCCACACAGTCAGGAAAGGATCCATCCACACCGATATTTCACATACTTCTAATATGAAAGGTACAGCTAAAAGAGAAGCTTTCGATTTGTTTCAACCAGCCTGCTGGCAACAAGATTTGAGTTTGAAACTGATCTTTATAAGCAGTCTTTAATAGTTTGACTTTTATTGCTTCTTCACTTTACTTAAATCTCTTAAACTGTCTCCTACACCCTCAAGAAAAAGTAGAAGTGTGTTATTTAAGCTGTTTTCAAATGCCTGTTTGTGGAACTTCTCTATGTTTCTGCTATGTACAAGGAGGTTACTGTTCTCCCTGCTATACCATTTTTACAATTTTTAATACAATTATCCTCATAAGGCTTTTTAGAGATGGAAAATGCACGAGTACTACTTCCCACTTGAAGTGAAGAATTGCCATTAATCCAAATTTATCAATGACGGGCTGAGGTCCAGTGATGTTGAATAATGTACTCCAAATCATACAGTAAATTGATAAAATAGTCACTTTAACAAGTAATTCACAACACTTCTTCAAAATTTCTTTCACTTTTATTTAGAAAAATTATAAACTTGAAAACTAATTGTTCCATTTCTCAATGAAAACTGTTTTACGGGGCCTCTGAAGATTATCACCTTTTGAATTTGACAAAAATAAGTGGGCAATAATAATTTTTGATTTACTGGTATGTCATTTAAATTGTTTTAAATTTGCTGCTAATGAAAAATATTGTTTACATACACACATAAGCTTTAGAGCTCCTCTGAACACTTTGAGTTCTGACAGATTAACTTGTGCTTTTCTGGTCTGTTCTTTATGACTTTGTGTACTGCTAACCAAATAACTTGAGGAGTTCGATTCACTAGCAGAAATACTGATCTCAGGATAACTGCTTGAAATAAATAACTTTTTACCCTCTCTCCAAAAGACCTTCTAATCCCTTTAAGAACTTAGTTGTAATTCCTTCATGTTACTAAAGAGAAAAGTCCAAGGATACCACAATGTCTGGTTGCATGGGTTGTCAGCATCCAGATGTAGAACTCTGATCCTCACTAGACAGAAGGACATTGCACACATGTGCTCAAAAGGAAAATAACTGTACCAGAGGAAGCTGTACAATGTGTTAAGTTAGCAGCATTCTACCGAGAAGGCTTTTTTTAATGCAAAACTTTCAGATTCTGTTAGAACTTGAAATAAAGCCACCTGATGTATATGCGGTAGAGAATGCAATGAATTTGGAGCAAACTTATAATGACAACAAGATTTTTCAGAGAATAATCTTTGCAAAATTTTGAGTCTTAGCCTTGTCTAAAAATCTGCCTCAAGTTAAAAATAACAATTTTTTCCTCCCAGGATATTAGGGCAGCTGGACCTTGATTTTTTCAAATCAGTAAAATTATGGGGCACTCATGGCTGAGCTCGGAGCTGAAATTCCTCCAGTCATTCCTTCGTTCAGCCTATTTCTGAAGTCCTGTGAAAGTTGGGTACTTGTTTTCCCATCTCTTTCTTACTGGCCAGAACACAGCCAAACAACAGGCAGTAAATAATTTTTGATTTCTTAAAAGCAACTATGTCCCAGGTACAGTGCAAGTTCCAGAGCTGTGTAGGCACACATGGCCAAAAAAAAGTAAATGCACTCTTACTGCGAGGGAATAAATAAATACAAGCAAGAATTAGAGTTATAGTAAGTCTAGAAATATTCCCAAGTGTAATGCCAGTTTGGTTCAGTAAGCTTTTATTTATGTCTTGTGTTGTCACTGCTTCCATTTCAAAGCCTGCTGCGGACCATTTTTTCCTGTTTTGGTAGTCCTGTTTCCATATTCTGTAGATTTAATTAAAGCTTTATCCTTTCCTCTGCTATTTAGGTAGGCTGTTTTATTTTAGCCCATTATTAACATAATACATTTGAGGGAGTCTGGTGTGACTGTCTTTGCATATTAGTTATTCTACAAGGAGGAACAAGGGAGATAGCATATACACATCAATAACAGACATGAAATTTAATGATATGTGTAGTACTTCTGGAAATCTAAGTTGGGTTTAAATATTGTTACATTTGTCTTCAAAACTTATCTGAAAGTACATTCCAGTAAAATATGATGCTGTTTATCTCATAACTGACTTGATCACCTCCTCTTAAGGACATGGTAGCTCAAGTTTTCAGCAATACTCATATCTATGTTAGCTTTGTGCTTTACCTACGCATGTGAATACTGCAACATACGTCTGTTATCCCTCTCCAAACATGCACAGAACTCTTATGGGGTAGAAAAGACACCAATAATTTTTAACAGTTGGATATTCCAGATTTATCTGCCAGCTGTTGGTACTACTCCAGTATTACAAACAGCAAATTATATATGTATTGCATTTTCTATAGAATAGATGCAGGAAATGAGATTAAAAGAAAGTGATGCTTAAACATTCAAATTTATTGATTCATTTTTAGTTCTTTAGTGTTTTATGGAGACTCAGAAACACACAGACTTGTCAGAATATTCATAAGTGTCATGAATCTGAATGAGGATTATGAATGCTTAAACCTTGGAAAAGAAGGGCATTAGAAGCTGCCACTGACACTGAAGCATCTCTACACTTGATGCTGATACCAGGCAATTCTGCAGATTTAGAGTCTTAAAATTCTTTCTTAATTCTGACTGAAAACTGATGTAGTTTTGTTTAGAAACTTCTGACTGAATACAGCTTGCCTTTATGGTCTGTTAATCTACCTTCAGAACACACCTTGCTTGTTATTACACAACACTAAACCTACAAAGTTGAGGCACTCAACATTTTCAGGAATGTGAGCAACATGGTTTCTAGAAGGTACCAGAAAAAAACTAACTTTCTAACTCTGAAAAGAGTCATGCCATTCATGCATTCTCTAGCCACTTCAAATGAGTACTTGCAGCCCACTCCTAATAATGATTATCCAAACTTCCAAGCTCTCAGAAATGACTGACACTGAAAATTATGGAAGTCAGAAAACCAATTATTTTGGTTTAAAAGTGCAGTGCTTAGGTTCTCTCATCACAGAGAAAAACCACTTGGTTACCTCATCTGGAGGAAGGTCAATGCCAAATCAAACAAATCAATGTTATTAATATTAATTTAAAGCTATTTAATAATGTATTGTTTGGTTCCTTCTCTGAGTTTTGTCCTTGCAGTGGATAGGACTTCATAGTGGCAGTGACTCAGAACAGAGAGAGGCAAAGCAGTTTCCCTGACAACAGAACTACAACTTGATGCATGAGATATAATTAAAAGGTCCAGAACATCTCCCTTGCAACCCAGCTTTCTTCTCATTATAACGCTTCACATCATAGATCACATGGGTGACCAGGCACCTGTACTTTGTTTACTTTCTGCTTTCCCTAGTCATGCTGAAGAGCAGCAAGTAGAAATTCTGTCCCCCTAATTAGGGAGTTCAGTCACCTTTCAAATAGCAGCCAAGCTGCTGAGGCAGAATCTGTTGTTATACAGCTGCCTGTAAAGAGGGAAGCGTGGGGAAAAACAGTAAAAGCCAGAGAGAAGCCATAATCAAATATTTTCTTAAGTGACCTGGCTTTTGGGGAATACAGTCTTAGAAATCTGTTTCTTGATTCTGGAGGTGGAAAAAATATATGGCTTTTTCCATCTGCATCAGCTGCTTCTCATCTTTGCATAAAAAAGCATAGGCTGTGCAAGTTCTGCACAACTGCAGCGAGTGTGACTTGATCAGCAACACATCCTTTTCAATTTCATACTTAAGGAATTTGGCTGTATCTCAACACCGACATTACCCTCCACACAACATCACACTGCAAGGATGGCAAACTCTGACACCTGTGGGGATTTTATGCTTTATGGAGAATCTACTATTATTTCTTAATTGCACAGATTTCTAAATTCATTAAAATTGCCACAACATTAGCCTACTGTGTTATTAAAAATGGCTAATTATAAAAGGCAAAATTATCGCTTCCATTTAACTTATTTTCTTCCGCAAGAAAATAACTCAAAAAATAAAAGTGAAAAATAATTTTAAATAAGAGAACATTAAAAACTTCCATTTAGCACAGAGGAACTTTCAAGCTGAGTCAACTACAGGCTATCCACCATGTAATATCAAATTATTAAAGTATGTCCAGAGGAGGGTGACCAAGATGGTGAAAGACCTCAGGGACAAGACTTAGGAGGTGCAGCTGAAGTCACTTGGTTTATTCAGCTTGGAGAAGTGAAGGCTGAAGGGTGACCTCATGGCAGTCTAAACCTTTCTTGGGGGGCAGCAGAGGGGTAGGTGTTGATCTCCTCTCTCTGGTGGCCAGCAATAGGACACAAGGAAATGGAATGAAGCTGTGTCAGAGGAAGTTCAGATTGGACATTTGGAAAAGGTTCTTCAATGAGATGGTGGTTGGTCACTGGAACAGAGTCCCCAGGGGCCCCCAGATTTGTGTTACAGCACCAAGCCTGTCAGAATTCAAGGAGCATCTGGACAACGTTCTTAGTCATATGATTTAGTTTTAGGTAGTCCTGCAAAGAGCAGAGAGTTGGACTCAATGATCCTTATGGGTCCCTTCCAGCTTGAAATATTCTGTGATTCTATGTAAAACTCAGTGGGGAGCAGGAAGTGACAGCTAATATTGCAAGTATGTGACAAAACCTCTGGGAAGTTTTACCAGAAAAGCAGCATGCTGCCATGATTTATACAGCCTTCCCTGTGCACCTTGAGAAACGTTGCAAACTATCTCTTCTCTTAACATCAGAAGAAAGCTGACATTACATAAAACTTAGTGTCTCCAAAAGCTCTGCAATTTATTGCTTGAAGATGCTATTAAAACTCTCACCTTGCAACAGAAGGTGAGATTTTCTTTTGGATATTTGATATTTTGGCATTGTTTAGCATTAACTTTTCATAACTTTATACTGTTATTTCCTGCGAAAATATTATCGTGTGTGCATATAAAAATAAGGTTTTCTGAATAGTTTTACCTCTAACTTGACCTCCAAAAACACTGGTAAGTCAGCTCTATGAACCCATGTAAAAGAACATCGGCACACAAATTTGTGTTAAAACAAATTAAATAAATAGAAAGAAATGTTTTGAAATGTACTATTAGAACATTTTTATTGTATTCTGTGAGCTCTAAATGTGCAGCTAAACCTCTTAAATCTTACTCACTTATAAATCTAAAAATACTGTGTCTGTTTCTTACTACAGTTGACATCCAGAAGAATTTTAAAGAAATTGGAAAATATGTTTTCATCTGCTTATTTGCACGATTTCTCATGACCTATGAAGACCCAACAATTTGTGCTGACATCAATAAACCGTCTTTTGCTGGGATCAATTGAATTAACTCAGACTTTTTTTCTCTATCTAAATGGCAGGAGTAGTTGAAGTTTTTGAAGTTACTCCTACATTATGACTTGTAAGGAAAATCCAATGCAAAGTTCATAAAATTCATACTAGGATGGGTTTTTTTAGCTTCTAAGATTTTTAGGTTTTTTCAAAACTGGAAATTCTCAGAAGTGATGATCGGTTTTGCTGGAATGAAATTTTCTGCTATTGGCATTTTCATGAGATTATTATTTTTTTTTGAGTGACAATTACTTCTGCAAGATCCTAATAAACTTAAAGCATTAAAAAAAAAAATCTTATAAAATCATCTAGCGAAGCAAATACAAGCACCAGTGGGAAAAAGAAACAACAAAAAGACTTCCATAATGATCCCTAGATTTTGAAAACTGGCTCCCCAGGTACTAATTCTGTATTTTTTTTCTATCTCTCTGTAGACAAATTAATATATCAGACACAAATTCTCTAATCACTACTGTTTCTTTTAAGTGGATCTCTTGCTAAAATGTTTCGGGCCTTCTTGGTATTGTCATTAAACACAGTATATTAATTTTTAAAATATACACACCAAGATAAGCAAGCTACCTCACTGGAAGTATATATTAGGTATTGTGTTAATGTGTATATTTGTTTAGGTAGCTTTGGGGCTTGAAATTAGGATCAAGATTTGCCATATACCAGAGCAGTATTTGACAGCATAATTCTATGTGCAAGACACTATGCTGAAGTTATTTTTACAGTGTTCAAAAATTAAGGAATGCTGGATTAAGCAAGACAGCCCTCCTAAGGAAGGGCAATGTGATCATATTAAAATCAACACGTGAATGCATAAGTAAACCTCATAAATTTGTTATTTCTTAGCATTCCAGTGCTTCACTCTCCAATCTAAACAAAGGTTTTGACCACAGCGATTTGCGCAACAAGGTTTTTTTCTTCCAAAGCAGACTCCAAGTGTGATTCTATTAATGTACCTTTCATGAGGTATCATCCAAGTACCTCAGCTTTTAGCACAGATATATTACCGTGGGTACTGGACTAATTTAAGCAAATGGTAAAGCAGGAGAGAGCAGGTGCTTTTTCTCCCTGCTGCCCCTCCCTGCATACGCAGCGTCCTCTGCTGCTTCCCTGAAGATGGCAAAAAATGTGCTCTTTCAAGGGTACTTCCCCAAACTTAATGGATTTCCTCTGTCTAATAGCAAAGGCTTTTCCTAAACACTTCATGGATTAGTATTGTTCAAAGAAAAGGTCATACAAAACCTCTCTAATGGGAGAAGCATTAAGTAACTTAGCTGCCCCAGCTGATAAGCAGCAGCTCCCCTAATATTTGTCAGTGGTGGTTTCAGCTTAGTTATTAACAGTACTAAAACATTCAGTGGTATTTATACTGTCTTCACCTAGTGCTAAGTAGGAATAATATGATTCCTTATTGGAGACTGAATACAGACCTTTACCCTTTTTAAACCTTACTTAGGTCTCAGATTGTGAATAATGTGTTCTGGATTTCTGAACATCTTTTAACACCATGTTTTTGGGTTAGTGGAAAGCTGTCACTTTTAGGTTTTAAAGAAAAGCTTCCTGACTTTTATTCTCAAGCACACTGTAGCTGCAAGTTACATTTTTCCTTGCTTCCTATTATTTACGAACTTTCCTTTATATTGACTTCCTTAAAAACAAAAGGAGATATATTCCATTCCTGCACTGCACTATACACACTGTGCTTCAACTGCCATGAATAAGTTGTGCTGATGCTGACTCCTGTCCTCAATTATGTGTGTACTTCCCCCCTGAGACTACCAAGCTGACAGGGGAACACGGAGTCGATGACACCAGCACATCTGAATGGAACCTATATGAACTAAGGAAAAGAAGCTAGCAAGTTTTATCATGGCTCTAAGTATATGTGTCTCTAACAAAGCCAAGTGAGCAAAACTGTTGTCTTGCAAACTCAGAAAATGCCTAAAGAAAAGGTAGAAAAAAATATAAACAGTAAGTGCATATTGAAACTGTTGCTGGTGATCATATACTGAGAAACAACAATGGACCCCCGTAGGCTTATCTCACTAGGTTGTGCTGCATTTCTTGCCAACCATCAAAAACGTGTCTAACAATCAATAACTTTATATTCCCATAGTATGCACTGTCCTTAAATTATGGAATTTAGACATAGAACTTCTTAATATTATCTAGCTAAATCGTACTTTACAGATCTCATTTTATATAATCCTTCCCTACCATTTTAAGTTTGGGAAAAATATTTGTGTTTTCTGTACTCTTCTTGTGTAGTCTTCCTTCTCCAGAAGTTTTTTGTTATGTCCTGCTTTCCCATTATTCCTGGCGAATAATGGATTTAATTTAAATTTAACATTATTGTCTCAATTTTACCTTCCCAATGAGCTTTCCACTTGATCTTTACAGCAGCCCTAGCAAAGCTGTGCTTTTGCCAACAGATGAACTTTGGTGTTGTTTTTACAGTACTGTTATATTCTCCATGCATGAAACATTACGCTTATGATAGGCTGCCAGTCTAGAGGCAACAGACTGGTTTAAATGCCTCAGGGGCATCATGCCAATCAATTTTCTTGTCTCACTCTTACCGGCCATAGAAGTATGTATTAATGAAGGGTGAATAATTAAAGAGAGGGGATTAATTATTATACAAGGCACAAGACAATGTCACAAGAAGGGGAACTCAAAAGAAAGGAGTTGAAGAGAAAGATCGAGTCTACTGAAACCATGTCTCCAAAACACAGTAACATTCACAGTGTGCCACTTATGAACAGTCACACGTTTCCTCCTCATCTGCCTCATTTTGAAACTTCAAAGCATTTAGTTGGATCTGATGATATCAGAAGCTGATGTGAAGGCATGAATACTACTTCTTCACACAAGTCCTACAATATGCAGGAGTAACTCTATTTGCTGTTATTCACTTCACAACAGAGTAGACCTCCCATTTCCTTCAGAAGCATCAGACAAGAAAGTACTATGTGCTCTCTAGATTCAAGACTGAAGTTTCTAAAGAATGCATATTTCAAGTATGTAAGAGGGGTGTTTCCTCCACCAGTTAAGTTGCCTTAAGCACGCAAAATTCCTCATATCTCCAAGGAATATTGGAGATGAAGGAAATTACAAGGAAATATTGTCAAGAAGTTTTGGCCCTCAGAGAAGACCAACATCTACCCACTTATCAGTGTCCATCTCAGCTTGGCGTGTCTGTCTACACATGTGTTTAATACTACATGGATCCACCTGGAGTATGCATCTGGAAAGGATAAAAATAATCTTTCATACAGCCAGCATCCTTGGTAAACCTCAGTTTTATATATTATTCCTTGTATCTAACCACTTCTTTCATCAGATCTCCTTGCTCTCCTTTCCTTCTTACCCTCTGAATTGCACAGTGAGAGGCAAAACAGATATTGTAACAAGTTCTCTGTATTTATCACCATGTTCAGCTCTGTGTTTCTACCACTCTCTCATGTAATCAGGAAAGTGTATCAACCACTTATCAGAAAAAGTACTAGATTTACTTCTCACTTTGAAGATGTGTGTAGAACCATCTGTGCCAAAGTCCACAGACGCTCAACCAGAACCATTCTCATGGCGTGTTTAGCACTATATTTAAGAACAGCTCTTTCCATATTCATTGGGCCAAATTAGATACTGACTTACATGTAGTTGCAAGGTAACATTGTCTCTAAGAGTAAAGTCAATAACGAAAAAAGTCAAGGAAAATACAAAATAAAACACTAATACAATTATAGATGAGGTTCAGATGTTAAGAACAACTTAATAAGCCAAGTAGAAACAGCTTGCAGTCCAAATGAAGTCTGTACAAGTTCTGTGCACAGAACCTAGGAAATTGTGCACTAGTAATTATCAAAACTGAAAAAAGAAATGATGGATTTGTGTGAAATACTGATTAAAATAATAATGCTTACCTAGTTGAAAATATTTTTTTTGCTTAAACCTACTATAAAAAAAAAAGGCAGTGTGATATTATACAGATACCCTATGAAAAATTTCATTTTTCAAGGTTTATTTTGTTGATCACACAGTTTGGCACCTTCTAAATATAGTAAGTAAAATTCCTATTCAAACTCTGACACAAGACAGACATTTTATGAACAGAGAGTACAATACATGGGGTAAGTGAAACACATAACAATGCATGACACTTACTAGCTGGTTAGTTTTAGTAAATACTGGGATGTAGTATTCAGAAAAAAAAAAAAGTATTAAATGTTCTGATTTAAAGTAAGATTAATTTACAGATTATAGAGGTAATATGCTAAGGTATTGCACTGTGGCAGAATGTAAAACAAACTTTACTTACTCTTAAAAATACTAACACTTATTTCCAAGAAGTTTCTAAATTTTAGGCCATTCTTTTGTCACTTGCCAAAAGGCTAGCAGTGTTCCCAACTACTATCCCAAGAGTGCAATTTTATACAGAAAATCTTACTGGGCCCTGATACAGATTTAAATATCCATTTTTAAACAGCAGTTAGTTGCAGGAATCTCAGATAATGGATTATTTCATTCACAACCAAGTAGAAGCCAGTAGTCTTCTCTAATGCCTGCTTTATTTCCCTATAGATTTTTTCTAGCATTCGGCTACAGTTATAAGGCCCTGTTAGCAATGGAATTATAATTTCCACAGAAAGCAGACAATTGAATTTCTCAATAACTGAAGTTTTAGTCAACTCAAGGCAAGTCAGATGTGGGGTGCAGTGCTATTAAAAAGTGAGTGAAATTCCTCTTTTGTGGTTAAAGTTTATCTCATACCCAAAACTTCAGCCTCTGGAAATGACATAGCAGTAATCTTACTTTGAACCTCAACGTATAGGGGTTTTTTTACTTCAATTTCACATTCACTTGGAGCAGTGGCTCAGTGACAACATTTGTTAGATCAGTTAACCACACTTTTCATTGCAATCCTAAAAGGACAAGCAGCAGCAGTGTAAACCTTGCTCACCAGGACTCTAACATCTAGTGAGCAGCTTACTGAAGGTCCAGTAATTATTCAGAAATTATATGTAGGTTCCAGATACTTGGTATCCTGAATTAACATACAGAAAATATGCCCAAATTCTAAGTTAAGAAAAAAATAATTAAGATCATGATAGCAACCTGTAGATCAATCCCAGTTTTCTACAAAGTTTTCTGTCTTTCCTGATCTCTGTTTTTGGATACGTAGTGTATAACAGGCTTTCTATAAGTGTGTCAACCAAAATCAGTACAAATGCATAACATAAAATGGAGTACAAGGACTAAAATCCCATTGCAAGTATCACAGTATCACAGTATGTTTGGGATTGGAAGGGACCTCAAAAGATCATCTAGTCCAATCCCCCTACTGGAGCAGGAACGCCTAGGTGAGGTTACACAGGAACATGTCCAGGTGGGTTTTGAATGTCTCCAGGGAAGGAGACTCCACAACCTCCCTGGGCAGCCTGTTCCAGTGCTCTGGCACCCTCACTGAGAAGAAGTTTTTTCTCAAATTTAAGTGGAACCTCTCGTGTTGCAGTTTGATCCCATTACTCTTTGTCCTATCATTGTTTGCCACCGAGAAGAGCCTGACTCCGTCCTCGTGACACTCACCCTTTATATATTTATAAGCGTTAATAAGGTCACCCCTCAGTCTCCTCTTCTCCAAACTAAAGAGACCCAGCTCCCTAAGCCTTTCTTCATAAGGGAGATGCTCCACTCCCTTCATCATCTTTGTTGCCCTACGCTGGACTCTCTCCAGCAGTTCCCTGTCCTTCTGGAACTGAGGGGCCCAGAACTGGACACAATATTCCAGATGTGGTCTCACCAGGGCAGAGTAGAGGGGAAGGAGAACCTCTCTTGACCTACTAACCACTCCACTTGTAATACACACCCAGGTCCCTTTCCTCTACACTGCTCTCTAATATGTAATTTCCCAACCTATACTGGAACCTGGCGTTGTTCCTGCCCAGATGCAGGACTCTACACTTTCCCTTGTTAAATTTCATCAGGTTATTCCCCGCCCAACTCTCCAGCCTGTCCAGGTCCCACTTGATGGCAGTACAGCCTTCTGGTGTGTTAGCCACTCCTCCCAGCTTAGTGTCATCAGCAAACTTGCTGATAGTACACTCAATTCCCTCATCTAAACCGTTAATGAATATATTGTTAATGTTAATGAAAGTTAATGTTAATTGTTAATTGTTAATGAATATATAAATAATATATTGAATATACTGACCCCTGAGGCACTCCACTAGATACTGGCCTCCAACTAGACTCCGCACCATTGACTACCACTCTCTGGCTTCTCTCCTTAAGCCAGTTTGCGATCACCTCACTACTCTATTGTCTAGACCACACCTCCTCAACTTAGCTGTGAGGATGCTGTGGGAGACTGTGTCAAAGGCTTTACTGAAGTCAAGGTAGACCACATCCACCGCTCTGCCATCATCCATCCACCTTGTTACATTCTCATAAAAGGCTATGAGGTTGGTCAAGCACGACTTACCCTTGGTGAAGCCATGCTGACTGCCCCTAATAACCCTCTTATCCTTGATATGCCTTGAGATGGCACAAAGGATAAGCTGTTCCATTACTTTCCCAGGGACAGAGGTGAGGCTGACCGGTCTATAACTACCCGGGTCCTCCTTCTTGCCCTTTTTGAAGACTCGAGTGACATTTGCTTTCCTCCAATCCTCGGGCACCTCTCCCGTTTCCCAAGACTTGGTGAAGATGATGGAGAGCGGTCTAGCAATGACTTCAACCAGCTCCCTCAGCACCCGCGGATGCATCCCATCTGGACCCATGGATTTATGGATGTCCAGACTATTTAATTGCTCAATAACCCAGTCCTCATCAACTAAAGCAAACTCCTCCATTGACCTGGCTTCATCCGGGGTCTCAGGGGTACAGGGCTCCCCAGGACAGCCTTCAGCAGAGTAGACAGAGACAAAGAAGGCATTCAGTAATTCTGCCTTCTCTGTATCTTCTGCCACCAGAGCACCCACCCTATTCATCAGTGGGCCTACATTGCCTCTGGTATTAGCTTTATCTGCTATGTATTTGAAAAAGTTCTTTTTGCTGTCCTTGACCCCTCTCACCAGCTGTAATTCCAAGGAGGCCTTGGCTATCCTAGCTGCCTTCCTACATCCTCTAACAGCAGCCTTATATTCTTCCCAAGTGGCCAGCCCCTGCTTCCATGACCTGTAAACTCTCCTCTTCTGCTTGAGCATACCCAACAGATCCCTATTCAACCACGCAGGCCTCCTGGCTCCTTTCCTTGACTTTCTACGTGTGGGGATGCTCTGATCCTGAGCGTGGAAGAAGCAATCTCTGAATGCAATCCAGCTATCTTGGGCCCCTTTTCCTTCAAGCAGCCTTGCCCATGGGATTTCCCCCAGCAATTGCTTGAAAAGGCCAAAGTTAGCCCTGCTAAAGTCCAGGGTTGCAATTCTACTTGCTATTCTGTTCCTGCCACCCAAGATGCTGAACTCCACCATCTCGTGGTCACTGCAGCCCAGGCAGCCCTCAACCTTTACTGCTTCAACCAGACCCTCCTTGTTAGTGAGGATGAGATCCAGCAGTGCACCTCTCCTAGTCGGCTCCTCCACCATCTGCATGAGGAAGTTATCATCAATGCACTGGAGGAACCTCCTGGACTGTGGCTGACTGGCTGAATGGTCCTTCCAGCAAACATCAGGGAAATTAAAATCCCCCACAACAACCAGGGCCTGTGACTGTGAAGCCACTCTCAACTGCCCGTAGAAGGCCTCATCAACTTCCTCAGCCTGATCTGGTGGCCTGTAACAGACGGCCACAACAGTGTCACCCCTGCCAGCCTGCCCCTTAATTCTGACCTGTACACTCTCAACTCGCTCGTCATCCACTCCTCGGCAGAATTTAGTACATTGTAGTTGCTCTCTCACATAGAGAGCAACTCCACCACCACGCCTGGCTGGCCTGTCTTTCCTGAAAAGGGCATAGCCATCCATGACCACATTCCAGTCATGTGAACTGTCCCACCATGTTTCCGTAATTGCCACCGGATCATAATCTCCCGACCAAACACAGGATTCTAACTCCTCCTGCTTATTCCCCATGCTGCGCGCATTGGTGTACAGGCATTTCAAGGAGCGAGCAGAGCACACCAATTTCTCCCTAGGGGCATAGGAGGCCACCCAGTCCTCATCAGTTTTAGAATGCTGCCCCACTGGGACAAGCCCAGCTACAACCCCATCCCCCTTCGAGCCTAGTTTAAAGCTCTCCAAATGAGCCCAGCTATTTCCTGCCCCAGCATCCTTTTTCCCCTGCAAGATAAACATTTCCCGCGTGACACTGTCCGGACTCGTGTCTTATAAAACCAACCATTATAAAAAAATCCAAAGCCCTGCTTGTAGCACCAGTCCTGGAGCCAACCATTTAGAGACTGAATTTTCCTATTCCATCCCACATCGTCACTTGAAGATGGAAGGAGTGAAGAGAAGATCACTTGAGCCCCTGAGTCTTTCACCATCTTTCCCAAGACCTTGAAATCATTCTTCATTCCCCTCAGACTATGGGAAGCAGCTTCCTCCCCATCTGTCTGGAAGACCAGCAGTGGGTAGTAGTCTGTTGGGTGCACCAGTTTGGGGAGCTCTCTAGCAATATCCTTGATCCAGGCTCCAGGTAGACTACAAACTTCCCTAAGATGAGGGTCAACTCTGCATACTGGGCCCTCTGTTCCTTTCAGAAGGGAATTTCCTATTACAATCACCCTTCTTTCTTTCTTATCAGAGGCAGTCTTAAGTTGTGAAGTCAACCGCCTCTTCCTATGTGATCTTGCAGTGCTAGCAGGGATTCTGTAAGCACATATAGATTAAATCAGAATTACAACAGAACTCTGCAGGAATTACTATACCCACAGAACTGGGCTGTAGTCAGATGTAAAAGATTATTATTTTTCTGTCCTCATTTACCAGGCTTCAGACTACTTTGGAGATATGTGGTCAGAAGCACGGCTCTGAGCAAATACTGCTTCTGGCTCTACCACCTGAAGACTCTGAAGCTAGATCACCTTCAGCGCTTCCTTTAGTCTCCAAAGATCTTTTCCTATGGGTTTCTGAATTTTAAAAAAATTACATTTCTTTGTAATTGCTTTCAGGCTATCAATTTTCTGTCTCTTTCTGAATTTCCTAGTATCCTACTGTTCATAAATACAAATATCTATATCAATACACATATATCTTTCTAATTTCCCCAGATGCAATTTAGTACTAAACTATGAGTTTAATGTTCCATTTTTTATTGCTCTTGTCAATTTTATGCATATAACTTAGAATATCTGTAAAACTTGCAATTAATTTTAATTAGCTACAGGCTATTGGTGTTCAAGATCTAGTGTCATTCATACCTCTTCTTCATGCCTGTGGAAAAATAAATCTAAAGTTGACCTGTTTAAAGAAAGTTATTATTGAACTTCTCCACTTGATATGGTAATCTAGTTCTGCAGGAATAGTAAAGCTAAAGTGGAGGGTAAATATACTTGAAAAGTGTAGTTTTATTCCCTCAGTAGGAAAAAAAGGAGGAGACAGTGATGTCTTAACAATGATGATACTCTTACATACCAAAAAAATTTGAGAGAATCACTGTGTTTAACAGTTTTCTGCCTTTGCTATTACCTCTAAAATGCAAAGGAAAAATGCAAAACCTTTCAAATGTCTCATAAAGTTAATCCCTAGAAGGAAGTAATGAAGCTGCTAATGTTTAGCTAAGTATCATCCTTAGCTAACACACTGCTATGCAGGCATAGAAGAGCAAATGACTTACCTCAGCATCTCACACAAGAGATCATTTGCTATAGCAGGGCAGCAAAGACCAGTAAGAATATCAAATTACTGTGATGAGGGTTGCCATTGCACAAGACATAGCGGAGCAGAAACCCAAAATACTGGTTCTAATTAAAAGCACAGAAGACACCCACACTTATGATGAAATCTCTGCAACAGGTTTTCTGCCTGCTTGACCTTCGTAACTCTCCTCTTACCCACTTCAAGTGATTCTCGTTATCCAGACTTCATTATTCATCATCTTATGCCTAGCCTTGGCAATTGAATCAATAAATATATCTATGTTTCTAATAAGTTCCCTCACAAAACAAACAAAAGAAAAACAAGCTAGACATCTCAAAGCAAAAATGCACACATTGATTCTGTTTCAAGTGCTATTAAATGTTACTGCACATTTTGTAGTGATTACCTTACATATCTTGCAGTATTACAAGACAGCAGGGGGCCACATAATGTAAGACATCGTGAAAATGTCTGAACTCAAAATGGGTTATAAAGGTGGTCACAAGAAGAGAGTAATAAAATTTCTGAGGATAAAAATGTGAAAGAATGATAGTGGTAAGTTAAGATTTAAAGATTTATGCTACAGTAACATGAAGTGCCTAGAAAAGCAAATAACTTGAAAACCTTTGAAGTCTGCCAGTCATATAACACTAAATACTACAGCAAAACAAACTAAGGGACACCATCGTGGAAAGGCAATTAGATTATGTGTGGTGCAAATAAGTCTTTTAGTCAAGCTCCCACACAGGGAATGAGGGCATTTCATTTAAGTGTTGTTGCAAGTTAGCTATTTCCATTCAGAAATAAATATTTGTTCATGCCACAGGTTGATCCAAAATTACCACCATTGAAAACTGACTATCATAAATGAGAAATTGAAATTATTTACAAACCTGCCAATTTTTTTAAGCTACTAAAGAAACTCTGAAGTTGCATGGACTATAATCAATGAATACACTCCTGCAGTCACCACTGTGAAATCAGTCAATATTGACATACTTACCATGGTTTCCAAGATGTTATGTGTTAGAGTCCCTTTCCAAGAAAGACCCACTCTGGAATAACAAGAGGTCCTACAGAAACTATGCACCCCTCAACTGTGATTTCTTAGTATATATGGGGACTCTAAACAAAAAAATAAATCCTCACGTGTTCAATCCTCCATCCTGTCTCACTCATTTAACGAGTTTTTAGAAACAACATAAGACCTGAAGAAAATTACGACACATTTCTTCACCATACTTGAGTCTTCCACAAGGTGAGGCAGGCTCTTCAGTACTTGTGGCGGAACAGATGTTGATACAAAGGATTTACTGGCTTTTAAGAAAGTGGTTCCAACACAATGATTTTTGTAGATGAAGTCAGCAAAATACACACCTATTACCTAGGAATATGTTGTCTGTTTACTTATTTAGAAAAATAACTAAGGCTATGTGAAAAATAAAAATAATAAAAAGTGATTCAACTTAAACACTGGCTAAAAATATTAAAAAAAAAAGCCAAACCAAATAACTAAACCCCTATGCAAAGCTTTGATATGTAATGTCTTTTCTTGCAATCTTGAGAAAGTGCAGAACACACTAAAAAGAAATCTGAGCAATTACTGTACACTAAGGTGGATAAGTCTTCATGACAAATTGAACCGAGCTATGGGGAAAAATAGTTGTTGACTTCTGTTGGAGCAATGTAAAAACTGTATCTTCTATGAGATATGAGATGTTGCAAGTAGTAAAGAATAACTTATGTTTTTGAGGAAGAAGTATGATATAAACAGAGATAAAAATCTTTTAAAATTTTGTTTGGTAATAGATTTCTAAAGAAAGAATTGAATAACCTTTGGAAAAATCAGATATCAAAAGACTTGGAGACAGACGGAGTACTACTGTTGATATTTTGATGTGATCCTCATAAAAATGAAAGTGCTTTAATGCTCCACTTATGCTCAAAAAGGAGATAACAACACTCAAGTTATTAGAAAAGTGAGCAGCAGTCATGTTCTGTATTAAGTAGCCTGATATTCCAAGTACTATTTCTGCCTGTAGTATCTGTGATTGGTTAGCATCTTTATAGTTTATTTTGGAAAGCTGAACAAAAATCAAATCTTGCTGTCTGCTCCATTCCACTGAAATTGCAAAAGCAACACTTCTGACACTAAAAGAAAAAGTATTTGGTCTGAAAATGTAATGGATTCCAAATATTTATTTTCTTCATAAATATCTTACTATTTTTTTGCTTTATTCTGAAATTTGAAATAGAATTGTTACCATTTTATTTATTCTCCTGCAGGTGCAAAAAGTGGGTACAGGTAACTATTTAAATGACACTTAATAATATTTACCTAGAAAGTTTTAAAAATATTTCCATATGATAGGCTGACTATATTTTCACTAGGCAAGTACTATGTATACAGTATACCAAATTAGATATAGTTCTTCCATGCATTAAATTTGTTCACTTTTACATAGAAGTTCATAAAGTCATGCCATTTGTTTAAATATGAAAACTCACATGAAACTTTGGCAAGAATATTCAAAATACTTTAGCAATGATAATTGTAAATAAATGCTACATTTTAATAATTTTTTCTTTTCTGCTATGGTTCTATAATGTTATTGTTGCTAATCTCAGAATACACCAGGATAACACTCTTTATCCAAGAATCTCTCCTACAAGGGTTAAAATGTTATCTCTCCTATATAGATGAAACACCAAGATGGAAACATGAAAAGATGTACAATGCTTGGCAGGTTAAATATGCAAATACAACCAGATCTAAATCCAAGTACTACCTTTCCAGTTTCCAACCTATATAACCCTTCCAATGGAAAACATTTTTAGACAAAGCTCATCTCATACTTTCATGTGTGGTTGATAATAAACCAATTCTGTGGTGATACATCATCACAAAGCACAAGCAAGTCATAGAATCATAGAACTGTATGATTCTATGACTTGGTTGTCCTTTTTTATGTAGCGGTTTTGACTTCTTAGTTTTGATTAAAAAGCACAAAGAGTAAAGTGAAACATTAACACAGAGAATTACATGACAGTAGAATGTGACGTTAATAGTGGCAAATAGGGACAGGGAATAACTTCCCTAAAAGTTAAAACAGTCCTTCAGTTTTACAAAGCCAAAACACAGCCAAAGAAATGTGGTAGGCTGGGCAACTGTGAAGCAAAAACTGAAAAATTCCAGATAAAACAGAAGCATAAAACCACTTGTGTTTTAAGAAGACAACAATTCGTACTGTTTTGATCACTGAAGAGGAACGAATACTATTTTAAATTTCCACTAGGTTGTATGTTTTCTATACATTTAATTTGATGAATGAAAAAAATACATGTCAGAGCAATCTGATTTGATGGCACTGCCTCAGAGTCTGTAATTATAGCATAATGTCTGATCACTTTCCCGGTTCTCTGATACGTAAAAAGCGACTTAGCCTATTATCATTCCTTGGAGAAGCTGGTATGACTCAATGAATCTCTTCAGCTTCTGCAGACTAGGGAAAGAAGCACCCAACTGTAAATATTTCAGAAAGGATTTTCTATTTTTCTGAAAAACATTAAGCATTGTGTATACCACATCAACATTCAAAAAAGTTTGATGGCTGTGATAATATTTCCACAGCTGAGAGCAGAGTGTTTCAATATCAACTATTCACATGAACCCAGAGTAGGTAGTCATTTTTCCTAGTACACTCAAAGGTCATGTAGTAATTCTGCAGGAGTAAAAGAGACAGAACTAGATAGATGGACAAATAAAAATGTTCATGCTGCCACAACTACAAAATCAATCATACAGGTCAGTTTGAATGATTCAGTCAGACAGCTAATAGAGAAAGAACTATGAAGTTTTACCCCTTAAGTATATTTATATGAAGAATAAAATTAATAAACCAACAAAACCTTGCAAACATTACCCATGGTGTGGCAAATCTCTCACCAAAAGGGTTCTTTACAAAAACCTACATATGACTCATTCAATATCCTGCAATTAGATGAGAAATACCAGCTGGTCTATATTTTGAGAAAACCATTGGTTTTCTACCAGTGAAGATACCTACAGGCTTGTAGGATATCAAAAAGTTGAGGTAATTGTCAAAAGTAGCTATGAGATCACAGTGGTATATTTCTTCACATTCTTGTCTTAGAACTTGGAATCACTATCACAGTAGAAAATAATGTAGAAGTTATTTTTAACTAAATTTTTCTCACTTCCCCAAGATGCAAGACAACCTTCATTCAAATTAAACAGATGGTTCTATTTGACATTCACATTGCAAGACCCTTGGGCCACATACAGAAGTTCCAATACAGGAAAGTCCAATGAGATTAGAAACAAAATCACTGTGAGGACAGACAAACACCAGGACAGATTGCCCAAAGAGGTTATAAAATCTTCTTCTGTGGCATTTTTCAAATTTTAACTTGTCAAACAATGTGATATAACCTCAGAGTTGTCAAGGCTCTGAGGGGGGAGTTGGACCAGATGACCTTCAGAAGTTTTTCTAAACTAAATTACTGTATAATTCTATGAAACTATCAGATGAAAGAAGTGGGCATTGGTGGGTTAGTGAGATGATAAAAAGCTGATAGTAATTCTGTTCTCTTCATGGAGGGAACTTCCGATTTCAAATGTCAACTTGCTAAGAAATCTCTGCCTCCTAGCCGTGAGTTTTATTGAAGCAGTGGTCAATAATGCCAAGGATGGAATATACTGGCAAAAAATTAGTTTCTCCATCAGTCTTATTGCAAATAGTATATTAAAGCAAACAGTCTTGGTTTAGATTAAATATTCATCAGAGAATTAGTGAATCAAATAAGGTAGCATCAGGGGGCACCAACTTTTCCTTATCAATTCTGAATGAAAGATGGTTTCTGATGACTATTTGAGTATGGAGTAAAGGCAAAGAATCCAGATAGGCCATGAATGCTTATGGGGTTTTAGCATATATTTTTTTACAAGATTCTTTCACATTAGTAGCTAAATTCTTTGAGGAATAGGAAAAGTAACACAGTCTGAGGCAAAAGAGCAAAAAGCCATCAGCACTCTCAAATAGACTGACCGGTCTTACTTGAAGCATTGAGTGTACTGGTCCTTCCATGTCTCCAGGCAGGATAATTTTCCTGACAGGTATGAGTATTAAAAATCAGTGTCAGCTTCCAACACTATCTCCTTAATGTCTGAAAAGCAAAATCTTTTCTTCAAAAGAACAGGCTACTGGCACCTTATTAAATACTCAGACTTTATGAAGAAAAAACAAAATATTATCAAGGTTTAGTGTATGCAGAGAAACTAAGAAAAGCGGTTTGGAATGTTTACATAGTATGGCTGCAAGTAAGATAAATACGTAAGAGGATACTGCATAAATAAGGTTTCTGAGACTAGAATTGATTTTAAACCTAAGTATGGATGGATACAGCCATTTTGTCATAGCCCTTCATGCTTCTACATCTGCAGTGTTTCTGAAATATAGTATTTTCCCCAAATACATTTAAAAAATAATTTGTAAATATGCACACACATACACACAATAAAAAAAAGAACTGATGCTGGTGGTTGTAATCCTAAATTTTATGATAAGTATTTGAAATTGTGTGCACTGCTGCTAGTATTCATACAGTACTTGAAAATCCAATAATCTCCTCAGAAGTTGGAATACAACATGCATTTTCTAAAAACTGAAATGTTTCAGGCATCTGTTCAGGCATCAGAAGCAACAGCATACAGGTTAGGTCCTAAAATATACAAGGTATGTATTTAGGCAAGTGTGCTTACTGCTTAGCTACTTTTTTTTTTTTTTTTTCAACAAATACCTGTAATCTGAAAATCTACCCCACTTATTTATTGAGAAGCTTAAAATTTCTGGAATTTGAAGATTTGAAAAATTTCCAAAGGAAAGAAATCAAGGCGGCTGAAGATAACTGCTTGGTACTTCCCTTCTGCTTGCATTCATCAAGCAAAAATTTTTAGGGTGTGGATGGGAAATATGGGGTGATGAGTTTTCAAAAAAACCTTTGTTTCAAGGTGTCACCTTATTTAGCAACAATTCCGGTTTGAGATCCTAATCTTAACTTTCGGTGGAAAGTATGGTTGACTGAGTGGACTGGAATGGGGATAGCCTAAAGCAGTGTTGGGCAGAGAGGTGAAACTATGAGCTTTGGGGGCCTGGCATCTTCAGTAAATTCCTGTTTCCCCTCAGGATTGAAAAGACCAAAGAATTCTCCTCAATCCTGAGCAAGTTGCACAGAATCCCAACCTTCTTCTCTCAGGCCACTTTAAACCTTCACCTCAGACATCATTAAATGATAAATGCTATTTTCCTTCTTATTGCCACTGCTAAAATATGTAAGTGCAATAGGAATGCCACGAAAATGATGACGACTTTTACAACCAGGTAATGCATGTAAGATATCATTGGCACTTTCTCCTTCATTCCTATTATGGACACCAGTACTAGTTTCCACTCTATTTATGACACATTGATAATTATTCAGTCTCTACCCTGCTTCAACTCTGTCTATTCCCACAACTTGATTGAGCTGCATTAGCTGGCAAACAACGACCCCAGTCCTCTAAGTTTAGAACAAAGACTAACGCATTCCAAGTGTCAAGATTTCATTTGTTAGTATTGCATCTCTAATGCAAAGGCTTTATTCACTGAAATGTCAAAGCTTTTTAATAGAGCAGGCTGTGCTTCTGAATAGGAGACTTAGATTGTAAACTCATCTATACAGCTGTTTTCAATAGCAAAATATGCGTCTTCAATCTTGTATTTGCTAATAAAACTCTAAGGTACAGCAAATAAAAACAAAACAAGTCAATCACAGTGACACCGCATCTCCATGTTGTAATTCACATGCAATTGCCCTGTCACACATTCTAAGGATTTGTCATATTATCTTGATATTGTACCATGCCTTGATACTAACTCTCAACAACAGTGCATGTTTGAATGCTGCTTCTTTTATATCATCATGTCGCTTAGGGTAAAATAAGTATTCTTCCTGGTTCATCCATTTGCTTTCCTGAATTAGCAATACAACTACCATGAGAGGTAAATGACTTAGAATGAAATTTAAAGCACATTAATTTTTAATTATTTCCCACATTTCATTTTAACTTGGCTCTATGTATCATTTGCCTTCTTAATTTTTGTGTTTAGTGAATTTATAACCAAACAAATTTATAATGCTTCTTTTATACAAGAAAGATATTGAGTTAGTCCTTTATTGCATTGAAATCATTGATCATTTATTTATAAGTTAAGTAGTGGGTAGTGGAAGAAGATTAACACTGAATACACCCTGTTACGTGTAAATAGAAGATTATTTTTGTCGTCTACAACCTCTGTTCTTGTTGAAGGTAATTACTTCTGGGCCTACTATATTAACCGTAATTAGCAAATAATGTGTAGGAACATGCATTTAATTTGTAGTTAAATGGTATTTACCAAGTCAAACCTATTAAGCAGTTGGTATTTAAAGGAAAAGTTCTTCTATTAAACCTGTGATTTTAAGTTTTGAGTATTAATCTAATATTACACTGGTTTTCCAAACCATTTCTGTTCACTGATTTATGCTAGAGTAAGCAGGTGTACAGTGGCAGAGTAAAGGGTTTTGAGGAAAAAGCCCTCCTACAATAAGGAAGTAAATTTCTTAGATGTCCTTTTTGCTCTCTAGTGCAAAATAAATGAAAATCAAGATATCAAAGAACATTTATCTAGTTGCACAAGCACAACTTAAAAGTAGACTTCATTCAATTTGAAACTATTCTTACAAAACTGCATCCGACACTCAGCTGCAAGAACTTCTATTTTGACAGCTTGAAAGTGCATAATATCACATTGTTCTCTGTGTGAAAAAGTGTTTTGTAATCAGCAAATTTCAATGTTAAATATTTCTGTCTGCACTTGCCAGTTTCTTCTAATTCTTATAGCCCTTTTGCTCTTAGACAGCTGTAAAATAGTATTAAATGCATTACAGAGAATAAAACCTAAAGGTTTCCAAGAACCAGCAATGTTGGTTTGGCTGCACACCAGATGATATCTGAATGGTTCCGTTAGAGATTTTTTTGTCAGTGTTATTTTTATTAAAAATTTCCAACCCCTAAACCAAAACCTGGATCCTTCATTGCTTTCTTTTGTGTCCCTTCCCATAAATTATTAAGCATAACACAATGCAAACAGAAAGATTGTTCAAAACAGTAGTTTGAGCTTGTAGCTGACATCCATCAAAGTCTCATTTGAGAGTCCTATGTCAGACTGATTTTCCCGCTCTTATGAGGGAAACTCACGAGTTTCTGTGAAACAATTTCTTGAACTGTGGCTTTGATAAAATGAGCTATGCACTCTGAGCCTCCCCTTTTTCTTTTCATTATTCAGACTTTCCTAACTTCTTCCTTAGTCTACAGCCACGGTACACTCCTTGAGATGAAGCTTTTTGCACTTTCTGACATGGGAGCACAGTAGGAGACATCTTTTCAACCCTCACCTCTTCTTTGAATCCTGTTCCAGGCTTTATGCTTCATCTTCTGGTTCAAGAGATCTGAAAAGCTACCTAAAGCTCAAGATTATGATTCAAGTTGCCACACTATTATCTTCTTGGGCAAGGGAACTCCTTCAAATGGTTAACCTCATCTGTATAACAGTTAGTTTTTTCCAATTCGGTCTAAGACTAAAATAATTTTGTCTTGGTCTGGAGGAATAAGCTTCCTTATTTTCTACTCCCAGCTCAGGATTCTTTTCCCAAATCTTGCACTCTATTCCAAATATTTTGAAAGGATATTAAGAAAAATCAGAACTATTCCTAAAAAAAAAAATCAAAGATCTCTTCCTCTGTTCTAGGTCTTAGAAGACACAAGAAGTACACAAATCCATCACAGAAGTTACACATGCTCTATTGAACAGTAATTAAATGCAATTCTGAACAACAGTGTTTACTGCATGTAGAAGAGATTTTACCCAGTACCAAAAAGGGAATCACATATGTTTGATGTATCTCCAGTAAACCATATCCCTAGGTAGGTAGTCTATTTTCTGTGCCTGATATTTTACCAAATTTGGATCTTTTCAACTGTAATATAATTGGAAAATTACAAAGATAATTGGGAAATTTAAAAACGGAAAGCCCATAGAACAGAGAACAGTGAAAATGTGACACTTCTGGGAACCAAGAATAAAACAAAATTCTGTGTCTAACAGAAAAACATTCAGCCAATTCTAAAATGTTTGTATTTCATTACACATTCACTCGAATGTCAAAAGTAAATTCTGATCAGGTAATTATTTTATATTTATTTTAAGGCTGCTATAGTGAGAGAAGAGCAGTTTCTACCCTTTTTGATACTTTTTCCTAAAGGGATAATATTTGTTAAAGTTGACCTTTTCTTGAGACAGGTCTTGATTTTGATGAACTGGTTTTTTTTCAACAGACAAATATCTTATAAAAAAAATCTGAAGCAGCTCAAAGATATAGGCTGTCACAGCCAGCAGCTCTCCTATATGACTACAATGTAGTTCTGTAACTGGGCAGAGAATAGTAGAACATGTTCCTCACCAGCAGTCCTGCATGGAGGTTCGGCTCCACTGAACACTTTGTGATTATTTCTAACCTGCAGATTGATTTGTCATGTACTGCAGCAACACCTTTGAGCTCTGAAGACTGAAAGGAAGGATAAAATGTAATATTCTCGTAAATCTTGAAGGTTACTCCTTAAAACTTTTTCACTGTGTACTCAAAAATCTCTGAATCAAAATACTGAGGAGCACAGCACTGAACTCTACTGATCCAATCTGCTTTGCATGGGTAGTCACACAGCATTCATTAAAGCGAATTCCCCAATGTTTTCTTCAAGCATGCAATCTGCAGCTTGGTTGTACACCAAAGAATTCAGCTAAACTTGATTTTCTGACTTTTATCCAAACCTAAACTCTAAAAACCTTTAAGGATTTCTTATAAACCACTAATTTAAACTCTAAAAAATACAGTCCACATTATTTTGAAAACCAGGTTCACTGTATAATTTGGCAGAATCATTGTCAATAGTCACTAAGGAATGATAGTTAGCAATATTTCTAAACTAGATTTTTAAGCCAACATAAATAATTGACTTCAGGACAGCCAAATGACATAACAAAGACCAAGATCTTATCCCCCCTGAAGAAAAAGATAGTGATACATCACTGAACCTTTTTTACAAGTCATACTAAGTACCATATGCTTTAGAATTAAGCATATTTTACCAGCATTCATTAAAATGCAGAAGTTTCAGAAAGATCAGTGATTATTGATGTATTTTTAGTGTTCTTGCACATACTAAGATATTTCACCCACAGCTGCGTATGCGTGTGTACATCTGTCTGAGGTATATATGCACATACGTATTTATAAGCACATGTGTACATGTGAGAGATTGTCCTGCAGGATCTAATCAACTTCCACTTCAATCTCCATTTATCCTTCGGGCAATATCCATTATTGTTACAACACACTGCCTGGTGATCTTGACTCCCTCAGAGCCCTGAAAGGAAAATATTCCTGGACAGCATTCTATTGTTTTTGTATGCTCCAAAACTATGTAGGCTTCATCATGTAAGTGGAGAGCAAAGGTAAAATGCATTATTTCCAGAACCATTGTGTTCACGGTAGAAGGTGCTCTTGATGTAGAGTGAATGGTTTGGTTATTAATGCCTGCAAATTAGGTCAGAATGGGAAAACATTTTTTCATAACACATTTTAAAACTAAATTCATATTGAATCATGCACTGAAAGACATAACAATTTATGAATGGCTACAAAGCAGCTATTATAAAGTCTTCCATCACTGAGTCCCTTATTAATCTCTCAATAGTATGGTACAAAATGTGTCAATGAGCTATTAAAAAAAAAAAAAATCCCAATATAGTTCTACCAACAAATTTGTTGAATATTTATGCAGCTTCATAATGTAACAGTGTAGGATGTCAAGGCAGCATTCTGAAAGTTACTGAGATGTATCAGAAAGAAGCAGAATTATGAGCCCTGGTACAATCTGATGTGGTTTAGGGGATTTCTATGATGGATTTAATTCTGCAGAGACTTCCTTTTATGACTCTTTAGTGATCTTCGTATTGCTACTGAAATCAAAGATCCAAAGAACTAGGAATCTATGGGGTCACCCTTTGAGCATCCAGTTTTCTGAGACAGGCTAGTATGCAAGACGTAATTAAGCACCTTCATGAAATTTTCTTCAGCTTGGATGCTTAAATTTGGCTCCTACACCTATACAAGTGACCTAATTTTTAAATATGCTGCGTGCCTGCAATTGTCAACAATTTATGCAATCAATCATGGTTAAATTGTATGAAAATACTGATGAAACCTAAGTTGCCTGCAGGCATTTATTTCTGTTCATTGTTATTATTAAAGCAGTAACATTTACTCTCAGGAACACTTCTGCAAAACTAAGGAATTAAAATACATTTTTAAAACACTGAAAAGTTGCATACCAATGTTAACTCTGTTTTGGGAGGGAGGAAATATTCTTTAGTTACTTGACAACAGTGTACCATGAAAAACAGATTGGATTTTCAACATATAAAACGGTGAAAATATATAGAAACATTTATGAGTTCTTGAAATAAAGTATTTTTGGACTGCCCTGCTTGGACTGAAAGAGACATATTTGGAACAGCAGGACAGACTGCAGCTCAGCTTCTTTAAGAACTACCATCAGCTTCTCTCCCAGCATCTTAAGCACACTAAATTTCCCTTCTCCCTTTGGTGAAAGCAACTATAGAACAGATAGAAATACGGATCACAGAAGTGTTCTCAGTATCCAGTTTATGAAGGGACATTATTTTCTATTAACTGGACCATAATGTATTGCTTAGAATAGGGTGATACTCTAAAACAGGAAACATTCAAAAAAGAGGTTATGGCCTGAAAATGCATCCTCTAAAGGTTGAAGTATATAGACATGTACTCCTATATCAAAACAAACAGTGCTGTTTCAACATTTTTTAATTTTCATATATGTATGTTTCAATTGATAAAACTGAAAATTGAAACTGGACTTTTTGATGTCCCTGGGAAAGCAGTTGTTAAAAACATTATATGAATGCATGTGATGCATGCAGCTTTAGTAGTAAAACCACATGCATCCACATTTTGTATAGACCTGATAAGAACTCATTTCTTTGGTGATGTGAGAGGCTGACACCTCTGAGACAGCCTGAGCAGACAAGTGAACTGGGAGGGTTAACGAGTGGTTCAAATGCTCTCCATTCAGGTGTCTGAATACCAGCACATCTTGGTCCTTATGGATATACCCTGAATACAAAAACAAAGTTAATGACATTTATTTACACCTATGCTGACATTTTTCTGTATGCAGAGGAAAATCATCAACACATTTTCTTAAAGGTCAAAAGCCTTTGCATAATATATTTCACTGCACAGAATGGATGCCCTCTGATATAATTCAATTGCTGTATTTACCATGTGTTACCCTGAAAAAATCAAGTCTTTAACCTTTTTAATATACTAGTGTGTGGGGGGTTTTTTTTCTTTTACTTACCATTTTTTAGGACAACAGCAGAATCATATTCTTTACTATCTTCAGCATGTAGCATATGTTTACTGTTCCGTTGAGTTGACATATTTTGATTTTCCTCTTTCCCCTATCCAGCTTCTCCACCGTAATTTATTCTACTATGATGAATATTATAAGTAATGGATATTTGTGCCTCACATGCCTTCAAAGACAGACGTATCCTTCTTGCTTCTTTCTGCAAATTTCCGTATACTTTCATATTCTTAGATATTAAAGCTGCCACCATTTTTTCCCTTCATCTGGATGGAGGCAGCACTAGGATTTTTTAATTCACACAGCATTTTTCTTTAGGGATCTCAGTTCTGTGCATTTGTTTCTGAAAAAGCAGATTGCAGTGAGCAGAACATCAGGGGAAAAGACTTGACTGTGGTATGAGTACAAAGATGGTGTCAGATATTTTTATTTTAATCAGTTATATTGTGCAGGATGATATTTCCAAATCTGCTGTGATATGTGCTGTTCAATCACAAAGTCTGTCATAATAAGCTCTTGCATACAAAACAACAGGGGATACCTTCTTCTGGATAGCTCAGAGATAGAATTTAGCTGAGATCAGAATTTAACAGAGGAAAAAGGAAAAATATAGTAGAAATTACACCATTTACAATATCTGACACCCTTGCAAATTTAAATTTCAATACAGAGGATTAGTCTACAATAGCTTTAAACTCCATGTTTATTCTTTTGTAGTATTAACCTATGCCCTTTACTTAGTTTATTTTTCTGTTTTATTTCATTTAACATTGGTTATGTCAGGGCTTTTAAAACATTTTTATAAGACATATAGTATAGTATTATTTTATAAGGCATATGCATTTGCATTTTATAAGGCATATGCATGAGAGGCAATGTAGGCCAACCGATGAACGAGGTGGGTGCCCTGGTGACAGAAAGTACAGAGAAGGCAGAGTTACTGAACGCCTTCTTTGTCTCTGTCTACTCTGCCAGAAGCTGTCCTGAGGAGCCCCGTACCCCTGAGGCCTCAGAGGAAGTCAGGACAATGGAGGAGTCTGCTTTAGTTGATGGGGACTGTGTTAGGAAGCAATTAAGCAATCTGGACACCTATAAATCCATGGGTCCGAACGAGATGCAGCGGCGGGTGTTGAGGGAGCTGGCTGAGGCCATTGTTGGACCACTCTCCGTCATCTTTGCTAAATCATGGGAAATGGGAGAGGTGCCTGAGGACTGGAAGAAAGCAAATGTCACTCCCGTCTTCAAAAAGGGCAAGAAGGAGGACCCGGGTAACTATAGACTAGTCAGCCTCACCTCCATCCCTGGGAAACTGATGGAAGGACTTATCCTTGGTGCCATCTCAAGGCATATCAAGGATGAAAGGGTCATTAGGGGCAGTCAACATGGCTTCACCAAGGAGAAGTCGTGCTTGACCAACCTCATTGATTTTTATGAGGATATAATAAGATGGACCGATGATGGCAGAGCGGTGGATGTGGTCTACCTTGACTTCAGTAAAGCATTTGACACAGTCTCCCACAGTATCCTTGCAGTGTGGACTGGATGATCAGGTAGTGATGTGGACTGGGAACTGGCTGAAGGAAAGAAGCCAGAGAGTTGTGGTCAATGGCGCAGAGTCTAGTTGGAGGCCTGTATCTAGTGGAGTCCCTCAAGGGTCAGTACTGGGCCCAATGCTATTCGATATATTCATCAATTATTTGGATGAAGGAATAGAGAGTACTATCAGCAAGTTTGCTGATGACACGAAGCTGGGAGGAGTGGCTGACACGCCAGAAGGCTGTGCTGCCATCCAGCGGGACCTGGACAGGCTGGAGAGTTGGGCGGGGAATAACCTAATGAAATTTAACAAGGGAAAGTGTAGAGTCCTGCATCTGGGTAGGAACAAACCCAGGTTCCAGTATAAGTTGGGGAATGACCTGTTAGAGACCAGTCTAGGAGAAAGGGACCTGGGGGTCCTGGTGGACAGCAGGATGACCATGAGCCAGCACTGTGCCCTTGTGGCCAGGAAGGCCAATGGAATCCTGGGGTGTATTAGAAGGGGGGTGGTTAGTAGGTCGAGAGAGGTTCTCCTTCCCCTCTACTCTGCCCTGGTGAGACCACATCTGGAATATTGTGTCCAGTACTGGGCCCCTCAGTTCAAGAAGGACAGGGAACTGCTGGAGAGGGTCCAGCGTAGGGCAACAAAGATGATGAAGGGAGTGGAACATCTCACTTATGAGGAAAGGCTGAGGGAGCTGGGTCTCTCTAGTTTGGCGAAAAGGAGACTGAGGGGTGACCTCATTAATGTTTATAAATATATAAAGTGTGAGTGTCACGAGGATGGAGCCAGGCTCTTCTCAGTGACAACCAATGATAAAACAAGGGGCAATGGGTATAAACTGGAACACAGGAGATTCCATTTAAATCTGAGAAGAAAGTTCTTCATGATGAGGGTGACAGAGCACTGGAACAGGCTGCCCAGGGAGATTGTTGAGTCTCCTTCTCTGGAGACATTCAAAATCTACCTGGACACATTCCTGTGTAGCCTCATCTAGGTGTTCCTGCTCCAGCAGGGGGACTGGACTGCATGATCTTTCAAGGTCCCTTCCAATCCCTAACATTCTGTGATTCAGTGTGATTCTTTACCAGAGGGGAGAGAGAAATGATCTAAGGGTGTAATAAGACAGTTTTTCTCTGAGATGGAATTTAGAAACATCCTACAAACATCATGTTGTCTCCACCAAGCCTGAATAAGCAGAGAATGAACTAAATATTTGAGTTTCTACATGCCAACATAGAATTAATCTTACAGATAGAGTAGCAGAAGGAATTTCTTCAGAGGACATGCATCTTCCCACCAAGCACAATTATAGAACTGAGAGTGTATTCAGTTACGGTTAGAAGGAGACACGTAAAAGCAGCAACACAGCTTTTTTCTCTTTCAAGTAGGAACAAAAGGAGATGTAGGCTTGAACCAGCCTTTAGGTTTCTGAACAGTGCTTTGGGTCAACAAAGATGTCTATATAAAAAGGGGGATCACAGAGACACATTACAGTCAAAAGCTTGCTGTAGGCTAAAAACATACCTTATACATAAAGTCAAGAATGTACTGTTATTATGCCTGAAACAGTTAATAGTTTAATCAACTATTATTAAATCACATCTAATTATTACAGAGAGAAAAAAGGAGATAATTTTGTTATTATAATACCATAAATATTTCAGTCTACACAGAGTATCTACTTATTGCTACTGTCCATGTAAAAATCATGGCTATGACACACAAAGATAAGCAAAAGGAAATGCAAAGTCCTGTACCTTGGAATAAAAAAATCCCAGGCACCAGTACACTCTGTGGTCTGACCAACTACATACATAACTCTGCAGAGAAGGACCTGTGGGTCCTGGTGGGCACCAAGCTCATCTTGAGTCGCGCAATGTACCCTCACAGCAATGAAGGCCAAGAGCTCCCTGGGCTGCACTAGGGAGAACATTGCCAGCAGGTCAAGTGAGGTGAACCTTTTCTGCTCAGCACTGGTGAGCCCAGTCTTAATGCTGGATCCAGCTCTCAGCTCTCCAGTACAAGAGACATGGGCATACTGAAGAGAGCTCAGGCCCCAAAAGATGATGAAGGGACTGATGCATCTGTCATACAAGGAGAGGCTGAGAGGGCTGGGACTGTCCAACCTACAGAAAGAAGGTTCAGATCTTATCAATGTACATAAATGTCTACTGAGAGGAGAAAAGAGTCAGAGCCAGACTCTTCTCAGAGGTACCCAGTAAATAGACAAGAAGCAATGGGAACAAAATGAAATGTAGGAGATTCCATTTCAACGTAAGACAAAACTTCTTTTGACTGTAAGCCTGGTGAAATATTGGAGCAGGCTGCCTGGAGAGGCTGTGGAGTTTCCATCTTTGGAGATATTCAGAACTTGACTGGACATTGTCCTAAGCAACATGCTCTAGCTGGCTTTGCTTGAGCAGGGAGTTGGACTAGATGACCTCCAGGGCCTACTTTCAACCTTTATGAGTCTGTGATTCTGTGCAAAGCAGAACAAATTAGGCATAGCCTCCTGACTGTTAGGAAAATTGCTATGACACCTAAACAAATGAAAGCAAAACTCTAGGCAGTTCGGGCAAAGTAAGCTTGACAAACTCCAGTTTGGAGGGTCTGGGACTTCAGTACAAAGCCTGTGCTCTGTTCCTAGTCCAGGCAATACTACAATTGCCTGTGTATTTTTCTTCACTATACCTGTAGGGTACTAAACAAAATGACCTTTGCTTCTTTTTAATCAATTTGTTTAGTGACACATATTTATCCTATAACTTATCCATTGATCATAAATTATCTGTTTGCATTGAGTAAATTTTCCTTGGAACAGCAAAAAGACTATAAAAGATTTGGATATTAACATGTCAGTATTTTTTCTTAATAGTTGTTATTTAGCATTCAGGCATTGCCCTCTCCTAGGGCTTTTTACCTACTTACTCAAAATTAAACAAAAACAGACTTCTGATTAAGGAAGAACTGATGGGCTAACCATCCTGTTGTGCTTTAATGCAGTGTCTTTGTATCTGTTTAACAGAAGTGACCTAACACTGAGATATGCTAAAGGTAGAAAAAAAACCCAGTATTAAAACAGCATTGGAGCAGAATTCTGACCACAAGCACAAAACCACCGTTTTCTCTTCAGTTACCTGTTGTGTAATTTGTACACTGCTACCGCAAAACTGAGAGGCTCATTTGTCATGACAGGTACTTGTGTGGCAGACACTTGCTTGTGACCACAGTAATGATCTTCAAAATGACTTTAACAGGTTTTGTCCAGCTGTGTGGGGCCTTCAGTGTTGCTTTAAGTAACCTTTTTCCTTGCACTGCAGGACACCAGAGATTGCTTACTGTAAGCTGGACAAGGGACAGGTAACTACAAAAACAGTGTTGATGCAATCACAAGTGATCGTCTGACCACACCATTAAAAAGCTCTCCAGTATGCATGTCATAATCCTCTGAGCATTACATTTTGATAATGTAATATGTCTCCTGCAAGATTAATTTTTCATGCTGTTTTATAGTAGGAAAAAAAAAAAAAAAAAGGAATTATCTTAAAATAATTTAAAACTAATAAAACATTGACCCCATAGTGCTGAGTTTCAGAGTTCTTGAGAATTTCACCATGGTTTTCATTTCATTTAATTCTGGAAAGTTAGCATTTCTTTCAGTGAATTTAAGCTCTGTTTCACTATATGTAAAAGCTTAATCCTACAATGTATTCTCAATGTCTACCTTCTAAATAGGAAATGGTCTAATTAATTCTTTACTCCCAAGTACCCACATTAAATAGCTTTTTGAAATCTTCACGTATCCCTAAGCAACTTTAAGTAAATAATCTTGAGATGCATGTAGCAAGTTAGCTATAATTTCTCTCTGCAGTTAAAGGCAAAACAATGAGAAGATGTAATGATATCCACCAATTTGCTTTTTCTCCCCATCTGATAAAGATAAGGCGATCTGAACTTGCAGATAATGAAAACACCCCTTGCAATTTGTCATCATTAATGGACCCAACATTCTAAACACACATTATTAAAATTTGTTATTCCTGCAGCAACCTTAATTCCCCTTCTTATTATTTTTTCATTTTTCAGATTAACCTACACATCCCCATTAGCTGATGCACATATTGCTCATCTAAAATGTGCTTTTGTCTCCTTTTTTTCCACAGTATTTAATTAACACATGATAAAAATGCATAAATTGATAGACATGCACCTACCAAATCTATTTGGAAAATTATGTTGACAGGTCTCTTATGACAATGACAACATAAAAAAATCATGTTTGCTTTTTTTTTTAGTGAATACTGTATGCACCTGATAAGCAGTATATCATAGCAGCTCATGCCTTTTACTAAAATAGGATGACACTGGGAGCTTAACAGACTTCATGCAGTCCATATTTCTGAATTAAATATAGTAGTTGCTAGAGGTCATTGAATATTTTTACATGCAAACTTGTACCTTCTGCAAGACAATCTGCGGTGTATCTAATATGTACCCTGCCTAAATATTCACAGTCACTTTCTAATTATTTTCAGGATCTTTTCTGGCATGACAGATCATGCTAACAGCTTCATTAACTCTGCTATGCAGTAACACTGAACAGATAGTACGCACAGCCTCATCTATTCAAGAAAAACTATGCAACTTCCCAACTTCAACAGAATAACTATTACTCTTTTTCAGTATGTTGATGAAATTGGAAAACTGTTTCATGTGAAGCCATCAGAACACTAATACAAACTGTACTTGTTCTCTATGGGGTTATTTTTGAGTGGTTGTATTTGTGCACAGTATTGCTGTTTAAACAAAGAAAACAGTTAATTATGCCCTTGATAGGATGGTTCCTTCATTTACAGATTACACAGTAACGGAGCTTGGTGGTGTCTCTTGGTAGCCATAAAAACTTCATTCAATTCGTGTTAGCTAAGAAATATTTGATCTTCAGCATAAAATTTTATCTTAACTTTCACTGAAAGATGTAATAGATGGCATAGAGATAGCATGTTATTTTCTTCCAGGAACCTCTGAAATTTCAGGCAAGCTCATTCGTGCAGTGACATGTTTCCAAAGCTGAACTTCCGTGGCTATGGATTATCACACTAGTAATAGTTGTCAGAAGGAGGCACAGTTATTCTTAAGTCTAAAAAAGCCTTATCAAATACTGGTAAAAGGTAATGGAATTACTCCCTGTGATGAAGAACAACAGATCCTGGACCACAGCCAAACCGAAGAGTTGGAAAACATGTAACAGGTCTGCCAACAACAATACAGAGCAGCAACCCTCAACTCCAAATGCTCCCTGCTCCTTTAGAATCACAGAGGAGCCTCAATTTCCTTCACAATGCCAGAGAAATTTGTACTGCAAATCAACACTAAGGATCTTCACTAAAATCTTAAAAATGCATTTCCATACTCTCAGTACATGAAAAACATGCAAATTATACATGGGCTAGGAAAAAAAAAAAATTAAAAAGAAATAAAGAAAAGCAGAAATCCTGAGAAAACCAGACAGATTAGTATGGGGAACTCTTAGAGAGCACTCAGGTATCATTTGTTGAAATTCCAGAGTCACATGAAATGAAGGCTTGGGGCAACAGGTTTACTACTACATACACAGGGTCAGTTCCTTCACTCAGTCTTCCTGAATTATTAACCCTGCTAGTGGTTTTGTACTGTATTTAAGATAAATGTGTATTTCAGAGTTACTTTTATTTTTACTCATCTTCAGGTACAGGAAAAAGTCACCATAGAAGTCTGCACTCAACATCCCTCAAAAACAGTTTTGCAACCAAACACTGGGCAATTAGTTCCATTAAGAAGACTGTAACAATTTCTTGGAAAATAAAATTAAATGTATGATCCTGCTCTATTCTGAAGTGCTAAAAAGAGAAGTTGTACTTTTTACATTTATAAATAAATCACCATACAAAAACATTCCTGAACCGTCAATGTATTTTCCTTCTCCCTATACAAGTCAGATTTGGGAAAACAAGTTTCAAGAGTTTCCTTCTTTTCTGTTTTCAACAGAGATACTTAAATCTACATTTAAGTGTCTTAACTGTTCATGCAGATCTTCCCTTAGGGAACGGGGTGGGCAGGTTTGGCATATGAGGGATCTGCATTCAGAGAATGACAGTAATGCTATATAAGCTCCTTGATCCTTTAAGCCAGACTCAATAATTGACAGAGTTCTTCTGTCAGGGAGGGAAAAATTTTAAGAGCTTGTCACTGACGTTGGCCAAAGTGAGCATCATCAGAAGCTTATACAAATTACCTCCTTGGCTATGCTGGCTTATTGTGATCAACTAAGCGTTTCACCTTCTTATGAATCAATGCCGTCTAGGAGCCAAGCCTGTATGGTACATTGCTCTTCCACTTAGTCTGGCCAGAAGTCTAACCCATGTGCCTGCTGTTTACAGCTGCAAAATGCAGGACATGTAAGATAGCTGGTCAAAAATTGAAAACATCTTTTGCAATAATAGCCTGATAAAATGTCTGTTTTTCTGAAGTGCCAGCCAATTTGGCTTGTACAACTGCCTGTCTTTCCCTCGCCTCCACTTTTCCTTTCACTATATGACTTAAATTAGTTTTCCTGGAATTATTTTGTTTGTAAACTGCTATAAATGGTGTCCCTAAATAGCAGTAATCTATGTTTCATGCTTTAGTATCATCAGTAGGTGCCCCTCTGTACTTAAGTGTTTTCATCCAAGTGATGAGTTGTTAAATGTTCAATAGAATTAAGAACAAAACAAACAAACAAACAAACCAACAAAACAACACTCTCCCACCCCCCAAAAAAAAAAACAGAAACAAAACATCTGCCTTGATAAACTACTTAAAATCCAGAATACTATGGAAAAAGCAATACAAGCTAAAGCTACCTTTTCCATGAAAAAGCACATGACTAACCTAAAGTATTTTCATGTATTCAGTTTATATTCATACACCTTTTAAGAGTGAAGTTGATACCTGAATTTATTTTCAAGGCTATTGTTTTTGCCAGCTGCTGGCAAAATGGTATGTTAGACTTAATAATCTAGTAAAGTTTATAAAACCTTGCCTTGAGTCAGTTCATTTTGTGTGCAATCGATATATTGATGCATTGCATAATAAAACTGGGATCTTTGTGGCAATGTCAAAGGGGAATCACATTCTGGCCAAGCCTGGGAGAACTCTGTTCAGTTGTCTCCATCTGAAGTCACAGAGTGAAATGCAGCTCTGGCAGAAACGGGCACAGCTCCACTAAATAAGATAATCAAAACTCTATAATTAGATCAGAACAAATAATAGAAAGCAGCAAGCCCTGGCAAAAATCTGCAATGGACCTAGGTCCAGATATATCCAAGGCTGAGTTTGTTCTAGGAATTTTTCCTGCATCTGAACAGCTGTACTGAAGCAGAAATACAGAGCATCAATGATCCTGCTGTTTTCAGCTGAAGAATGTCAAGAAAGGGAGGCATATATGTTAAGGAACATACTTCATCATTACCTGATACTTCAGTCTTCTCTGTTTAATGAGGAGAAGTATAGCAACCACACAACCCATTTCAAGCTTGAAAAACTTACTAGTATAGATGTAACTTTATTTGCTGAGAGGCAATAAGTATCCAAGATTCAGTGTATCAAGAGATATATCCATCAGACAATCCTCAATGTCTGCAGGCTGGACACTCTTAAGGAAATGCTACATAGCTCAGCTAATCCTTCTGAATTTTAAGTTTTCACACAGAAATTCTGAAACCTTGTAAGAGGATCACAAGTTGTTTTGGTCTGTTTTTGGTTTTGTGTGTGTTTTGTTTGTTTGGGATTTGTTTGGTTAGTGTTTGGTTTGGTTTTGTGTTTGTTTTTTTTTGTTCTGGTTTGGGTTTTGTTGGTTGGTTGATTGGTTTGGGGTTATTTTTTTTTGAGACTGAGGAAGAAAGAAAATCCTAAGTATGTTGTTTCAGCCCCAGTTTAATTCTCCCTTGAAAACAAAAACAAACAAACAAAACCCAAACAAGTCTGTTTTCAGAGAAACCTTCACCATAATAAGTAGGAAATTATATACAGAATTTTACATTCTGCATAGCAAATATACTTTTTCCGCCTTTGTCAGGGAATACTCTACGAATCTAAAGACATCTTCTTCAGAATGAGTCTCATCATGCTGGGAACTGTATATTGATGGAAACTTGCACTTTGCTTGATGTACAAAACTACATATGACAAGATCAACTTCCATAGTTGTGAAACAACTCTCTGGCCTGCACATAGATCTAAGACACTTTCTCCTGCAATAACCAAATTCTACATGGCAAATCTCACCTGTGCCATGGCAGGACTAGTGCCTGGGAGCCTTGCGGAAGGCACCATTTTTGAAGGAGTCAGTGATCTCCAACAGCCCATGCCTCCCAGTATATTAATATAAACTGTAACTTAGACTATATTTTTGGGAAAAATAAACTGTGCGTGGATCAAAGAGTGGAAGGCATTTATCCTGAATGGGAAAGTGTTGTACATTGAGGAGTTAGTGCTCCACAAGAGTCTTTACTAGAACACAGCCAGGCCTGTGCTGCACAAATATCTGAATAGAGTTGTTTTTCCTAAGAAAACCACTTAATAGCACAAATGACCAAAAAGGAGGAGATTCTTCTGATGGACAGAATGTGTACAGTGTCCTGTGGGAAAGAACCACCCAGCATCCTCTGATGCTGTGCAAATGTGGGATCCACAAAGTCTGAAGGGACATAGGATTTATTTGCTCTTATTCTGTCTTATTAAAACAGCTGTTTTAATGAGCTGATTTTCATCAGGCGTTTCTTATTGAGATCCAGAAAGAAACACTGCACCACCTCTCTTCTCTTTCTACCCCTCTTCTCTCCCTCTTGTTCCTGCTCACTCTGCCAGTGCAGAACAGCAAGTTCCCCTGTAATGTATCTAAATTACTTAGCTCCCTCTATACATACGTACATACTTAAGGTCTAGAAATTAGTACATAAAAATAGTAAAAACCAAGTAATTAATTCATATTTATAGAATGTGCCTGAATTAATTTTCTTGAGGGATGAATTAAAACATCCTCTGGCATTTTATGTTGGCAGCAAAATGCCGAAAGGGAGACTTTTATCAAGAAAGCCTCTACAGGCTCAAAACAAAGCACCATAACATGTATGATAGAAAACCTCATTGGAAGTAAAATATTTTACAGTAGAATATCACTTAAGTATTATTTCTGCTATAAAAAGAATACTTATTGATAAGCAAACAGCAGCAAGTTGTACTATGTTGATCATCTCATCTGAAAGTTGTTGTAAACATGTTGATTATTCAGCTCAAATTTATTCAAAATCAAAAAAGAACAGTGTTAAGAGTTTCACTGCATTTTGTACTCTTAATCAATGGAAAATGCTACATTAATACAGTTAAAAGCACTGTGTTTATTTGATCATTTAGGTTGGATAAGGGAATCACACGGAATTTGCAAATCATATTACATTCAAAGTATTAATACCATGACGTTATTGCACTTAAAAGCAAACCAGAAAGCTTTTTTCATCTGTTTCCCAGATGTGAAAGTATCAATGCTACTTATGTACTTCTAGTCTAATATCAGGAAGAGACGAGACAGAAAATTAGTCACCTTGTGTAGAAACCTGAGTAAGACCAAGGCATATGATTTTGCTGAGGTACAGTAGCATTTGCAGCTTTCAAGGCTTGGCTTAAGAACTGTTGCTTGAAGAAAATTGAGACAAATGGGCTGCTCTGCCAATACCATTAAGATAAAAGGAGGCTTGTATTAAACAAGAGTGTTCCCCTTAAATCAGGCATCCAGTTAAAGTGGGTCATCTTAACCTACCCATCTAGCAAAAAGGCCACCCCGATCCTTTTCTCAGAAGTCTGACTGATTTGAGCTGTTACAATTTCCGTACTACAAATGTTCTGCGTTGATTGGGGCCAGCTGCACTGTAATCGAGGCCAAGAGGCATTAACTACTTCACTGCTGCTCTCCGGCTTCTTGCATTGTGCACAGTTCATCTCAAGTATGCCACCTCTTGTGACAAGATGCAGTAGACTTGAAGTGCTAATGCATCCATGGAAAATTGGCCTAACCTGTTATTATACAGAAACAACAGTAAAAATCACCAAAAGTAAAGGCTAATTAGCAGAAGGAAAAAAGCAGCTGCGTGTATTATTTTTGCCCTTTGAACAGAAAAAAAACAATGTTTACAGCTTTTTCAAAGCATTAAGTTACATACTGAGACATATCAAACTAAGCCTTTTATAAGCTTTTTAATTTAGGACACATAAGTGACAATACACCAAGCTAATCAGTGGGCCCAGCTCTGATCCCTATTTCATGTTTCAGCCAAAGGAATCAAGAGAGCAAGGCATCATTCTGGCACAACGTACTTGTATCATCACTGTTCAGAAATCAGTACGACAGGCCAACCGCCATGAGTATTATACTTCCCTACATATAATAATGTAGAATAACAGCAATGCAGGGATAGAGAAAAGAAGGAAGTGAGAAAGCTTCTTCAACAAAACATCCAGCCAGCCTATGAAGGGCAGGTTGATGAACAAGGCTGCACATTTAGTTCCCTAAGTTGTCACTAAAGTGTCATAGAGTTCAAGTTTTTAAGAAGGTCTGTATGCATCAAATCAACATACATCTTCAATACGCAGTGCCAGCTGATGCCTTCCCACAATCCCACCCCACCAAACTCTCTTTCTGCTGTGATCCTACAAAGGAAAAAGCTCCCCTAGGTATTGTAATATACCCAAAATATATCTCAAATATAAAGAAGAGGCTCAAATATATACACTTTGGAGTATACAAAATTCCAAATATTTTTGCCTTCTGAAAAAGATATATATATTTTTTTCTAACTGTTATCAGTGGAAAAGGAAAGAGAACATGTGAAGATTGCCTAAGGAATTTAAAACTTTTAAGAAAAAGCTGCCAAAGGTGTCAACCAAAGGATTACAGTGGATTAACCTCACAAGATTTCATTCTTCTCAGGTATGCGTATGTTCATAGTTACGTATCACAGATTGTTTATCAATAGATGTACAGTAAAGCCAGAGAATACAGTAGCAGAACTTTCAAGATATGTGGTTATCCTTGGCCACTTATCTGAGAGGAGAATCAATTCCCTTTTTGTGTCAACCTTCCTCGCCTAGGAAGATAAGCTGCCCTTTTGCTCTCCTTCCCACATGGTTATAAAATGTGGAAGGAACACAAAGCAAGAAGTCTTTTAGCATACCTATACATACACAGACAAAGGCACACATGTACCCTTCATATTGGATTTCCACATTTCTGCCTCTGTAACTGCAATGATACACTGCTACAGCAACCATTGTCTATATAACTTCATGCATCTTTAATTACTACTGCAGGCTTCTAGGACATTGTCCAGCAGAGTACATCAGCAGAATAATTATTTAAGTAGACTCAAGTTAAAAAGATGTTATCAAATCTGAAATTTCATTCCTTTCCTTCTCTTGCTTTTAATTATTTTTTTTCGTTAGTATAAATCATTTGCTCAGTTATTTCTACAAATGAACCTTGGATATATGTGCAGGTCACGTATAATTTGTTTTACACATTCAGCATTAAAAACCAAACCTGTTTTGATAAGACACAACATAGAGGTTCTTGGAGACCTGAAATCCTCTTTAGAACGCGTGGTTTTTTAGTATCTCCAATGAAGCTGGTGACCCTGACACACATTTTAACTCATAACATCAAGTGTTCAAATTAAAACATTTCGTTGAATAACAGCAGAAAATGAATGTCTTTATTCAGGAACGTGTTTATGAAACATGTCCATGGAATTCTCAAAATACTGCCTTGCATAATCCAATCCCAGGAGTATTGTTGTGAAAAAAACTCATTCAGTAGACTAGTCACTGATAAAAGCTGCATCAATACAAGAGAAGCAAATGTAATTAGAATTTGGAGCAACTGTTTGTTATATTACCTCAATCACTTTATAATATACATCAGGCTCTTGCTAATAAGCCCATGAAAAACAATCATGATGAAGGTAAATGAAAACATCATTTTAAAGCATTGCGATTTTATCCCTTAGAATTAAAACCCCCAGGAACATGAGGTCAGCGATGACTGCAGAATGAGAAACCTGCAAAAACGCTTCTTGGCCTATGTGAGAAACAACAGTACATGCAGCAAGCCCTGTAACAGCAAAACTTCTGCTGCCATTTCTGTGAAAGGTTTGTTCTCATGATTTCAGCTCCTCATAAGGTCACCTCTTCTTTCAGGGCAAGTTCTCTCACACATGTTGCAGTCAGTTCAGGTGTGGCTGCTGAGATCAAGTTCCTGTGCCCTAAACAGACCCTGTCAGACAGAGCAATGCCTGACTTCTCCTATGCATGTTGCCGTTTGTTGTACTGCATCTACAGAAGTCTCTTACATTCTCAGCAACGGAATCTAACTTTTTCAGTTTACTGATACCCTTGTTATGTTTTACTAGCCACCAGTATTGAAGCCTAAGCCTTTTCTACCAACTGGCACAACACAGAGACACATTTATTTTAAGACATGTATTTAAAAGAAAAGTGGAGAAGATAGAAATATTCTTCCCCCACCCCAGAGTACAGTTGTTGCTAAAATAACTTAAAATCTTGTTAAGAGGAATTTATGCATGCAAAACCCACTCCTGTTATGTGCTGTTTAATTAATCACCTACATAAAGCTCAAGGCCATCTGTTCAATAGACAGGTAGGAAAAAAAAAAAAAGATGAGATGGGGTAGCAGAAGACAATTAATGTGATAGTGCTTAAGTATACTTAGCGTGGCCTTTACAATAAAAAGATACTTGGTTAGTACTACTTTGTGGAATATATAGGAGAATATCCCCATACATAAAATGAATTCTCACAGAGAATATGAGCATTTTTAGGGGAACAAATTCCAAAAGCAGTAGTAAGCTCTGTTGCAGCTGCAATCTAATTCTATTTTTATTTGTAATGTTGACAAAACTTTGAATATTAAATTCAGCTCTGACAGTGATAACTTAAACAATGAATCTGGGCCTGCATTTCGGGACGTGGAATGGGTGGGTTTTACTGGAAACTGTCTCTTGAAATCTGCACTTTCTTCCAGCTTGACAAATTCTGTACAAGTAAGTACAAAAGCACAAAAATCTGTCCAGGTAGATACAAAGTACAAAATGTTACCAGATGAGAGCCCTCAATTCCACCAGAAGTAGTATATTACATGCATTTCACAGAGGTAACACTTGCATTATGCAGTTGCAACCATTTTTGAAGGCTACTGATCCCAGCAGCAAGCAAAGACATATTTTTGTTTGTTTGCTTGTTTCAGGAACAGAGCTACAGCAAACACAATGAAACTGAGAATCCAGTCTTTATCTTACCTTCTTCCAAAATGATTAATTCATACCCTAAATAAAATTCGTCAAAATAAATTAATTCAGCCACCACGATTATATTTATAGACTTGTTACCTAGTGCACAGTTTCTCAAAAGTAACTTTATACAGCCACCCAATACATAATTTGCTATTTCAAAGCACATATTACCCTTTATTTTTTCAATATTTCCCCAAAACAAAAGAAACAAAACAAAAAAACCCCTGCACTTTGCAAAATCATTAGTCAGTGGACATATGGGACATATTAATGTAACTGACATGTTGAACTGATACTTGAAACAGCTCACAGCTGGCAACCTGCCCAATGATTCTATTATTGTTATTATTTTGCATATCAGACAATGCCTTCTCAGAAAGAATATTTTCTTTGTGCATTTTTGTTGCTGAAAAACTAACAAGTGGTACACTTTTTAAGTTTTCCACAATAATTAATGAGACTGATTTACACGTCTACAGTACATTACACAGACACATGTCAGGCTGTAATGCTGCTGAGAGCTTAAGAGCTGTGATTCCCCCATCATTAGTACTGGATTTGCATGTAAGAGATACCAGCAGTAAAAATTTTTACCCAGCTCAGTGACAGCAGGCAACATGACGGACTTTTTAATGAAATATGCTCTGCACATGATAGGGAATCAGCCGACTGACTGCTTGTAGTGGCAAGTCAGGCATCACCTGGTGCACTTTCAGAACAAAATCAAACTGACAGAGGGTGCTCCTTGCAGATCAATGCTTTTGCACTGTGCAGTTGCAGTACCTGTCACTTGGTACCCTCTATAGTTGAGCCACAGCCTGACTTCAGCTGACAAAGCATTCCAATACTGAAAATCTCCCCTCACTTTGGTTTTGATATAAGGCCGCAAATGTATTAAGTACATCTGGCCTTTACTCCTTTCTCTTTTCTAAACAAATGGAATAGACTTGGGACTTACCAAAACAGCCTGACAGACTTGTTTTCCTTATGACAGTTCTTTCCCATCTTGCAGCAAATACATCTCAGTTTGGAGTAGTCCTAATTCTTCATCCACCAATACTTTTTACCTGAAAATAAAATAGTGTGAAAATAGGAAAACAGGGTAGTCATCTTCAAGCTCATATTTTAGAAACAGCAATCACTAATTGTACAATTTTTGTGATCTCTCCTCAGTAATGTCAGATTTCTTTTTTGCTTAAGAGGCAGCTTGGGAAGAACAGAGCATACTCAGTAAAGCACCCTTGAAGTCTTGCAGTTCTTCCAAACATCTACTGCTTTTATGAATGCATTTTCCCATCTATAGTACTAATATTTTATTTGGGTTGCAAATGCTGACGTGAAATATTCACTTCTTAAAAAGAAAAATAATTTTCAAAGAAATCTGAGAAAATTCAAGCATTTTAAATACTGTATTTCAAAGAGGATTTTTTCCAATAGGTATCTGCCATCTCATGATTAAAACAGTATCTCTAAAATCATGCAAACTAGATCTGGTGGGCAGGTCACAAAAAGCTCACAAAAATGTGTTTTTACAGACTTACTTTTGACACCCAATTAAATTGATAGTTTCCTTTAAACTAAATTACTAAGTTAGAGATCATAATATAACCAGCGTTTGACAAAATATAGCGGTTTGTCCTTAGAAATGTTCAACATTAAGGAAAAGAGATCTTATTCTGCAGTTGAATGAAATAAATCTAACAACATATTTTCTCTACCTCCATTACTCCAATCTTATGTGGAGGAGGGCACTTGACTGGGTTTCTGTATTGCATGCTCATGGTCAACTAACTCTAAATGTGTAGCTTACAATTGGCTTGATTACTAAAACAAATAAGAAAGTACAAGTCGATGCAATATGAAAATACAGCTAAATGTTCATTTACATGCTATTTTCTAGGGAGATAAAGGCCTTTGAGCATGGGGCCAGAGCCTAGATACCATGAAGGTTTTTGTGAACTACACAAGCCAAGTAGCCTTCAAGTCACTTGGGGCAGGTATGGAGGAATCTGAGGGCACAGGGGCAGGCGACCCAAAGGCAGAGAGATTATTTCTTACCCTATGGTGGGACACCCCACAGGCTGACAAAAGCCAGGCAAAGCCTTGATTCTGGTCTGCCAAGGTGATTCCCTGGTGCGTGCCATGGCATCCATAAAATATTAACATCAGCCTTGGGGCTGAGAAGGTCACAGTGTAAGGAGCCCCTGGGACATGGCTCCACTGAAAGCCCTTCTGCCTGCCCGTCTTCCCCTTGGCTTTCTCTCATGATATACAGGCCAGTTCAAAGGCTCTCTCCCGCTACATGTGCTAATTTATTTTTTGTAATGGCATGCAAAGGAAAAAGACATACTTGGGAAGAAAAAGGGAGCAAAATAACCCTACTAAATCAACACTGGTTTAGAACCAAGGACAAGAAGCAAATTATTGACACAGAAGCATAAACGAGGATTTCTCACAATCTCTTCCTAAGTAAACACCTACAGAAACTCCTTGCTTAAAGCAAAATCAATTGAGTTGTGCTTATCTCTCAACATAATTATCAATTAATGGGCTCTCTGTATTTATAAGCTTCATTATTAGTATGATATTCTTCATTGTATTACCTTCTTTCCTAATAATTAAATGTTTGTGTATGTTCCCAAGGCTATTAAGAAGATATCCACCAAAGTAATTATGAGGACATTCACAGTCCCTTTTACCTCAGAAGAGATAACAGATTTTCATGAAAATGTCTTTAAGTTCACCACATCAGTGTGCACAAACTTTCAATTAAACAAAGAATATTATTACAGCTAAATGGGCATAGCAGTTCTGGAAGTTTGAAGACTTAAAAAATATAAAACCAGAGAGAATAAGGTTCTTAAGAACTGTGAAATACTAAAAGAGAGAACAACAGATACTTTTTTAAGCCAGGGGTCATAATGGCAGAAAAGTTAAAATAAATGGTAAAACATTGCAATGGGACAGAGAGGGCTTTTTGACCTCGGAGCGGGGTTAAGAACAAGGAATGAGTCATTCTCACAAGAAGCACATCTAAGCAGGTTCTATATCAATTCTTCCTGCAGATGGACAACATTGATTATGTATTAGAATGCCTGCCTATCAAAATTTCAAGATGCTTAATTTCAGCTTTTTTATATAAAATGGGACTTTAATTCTTTTAGTGCAACATTATCCAGCAAGCATAGGATTTTCTTATTGTCAGACCATTAATAGCTTTTTCCAAGATACTACTGGATGGGAGAATGCAGTAGGAAAGAGCATCTGGGGCTAGTACTGTGGCCAAGCTGGGGTTTTTGTCATCCCTTTGTGTGTGCTTAAGTCATTCCTGGTTCTTTGTTAGCTTCAGTAGAGAGATTAGTTGCCATCAGTCAATACCAGTGTCTTTGTCACGGGTCTGCTAGGCAGAGCTGCAGAGTGTGGGAGAGGAAACCTCCTCTCCCAGGGCTTGCCTGTTCCTACAAGAACCCTGAGAGAGGTCACTTGCTTACTCCTCTCACTGATCGGACCTTTTCCTATTTAGTTACAGAAAAGTCACTGCAAATATCCTGGCAATCCAGAGACAATCCAGCAGCTGACACGTTGAAGATAGCTTTTGGGAGTGGGATTTGGACTTGCTCCTCTACAAAGGCTGATTAATATGGAAAGTGAGGGAGGAAAAAAAATCCATTTTCAATAATTCTCTCCACTCTAAAACACTTGTCTGAAACCTGGAAATGGTAATGTGTAATTTTGACACTGGAAGACTTTTTTTATTATAAATTGAGGGGAAGGGTGAACAGCTCTGAAAGTGAGATGGCTTAACTGGTCCTTTCTGTCCTACAAATCCTAGGGAACTGTGATAATGAAAGTATACTCTACTGCCTTCCATTAGAAGACAAATACCGTTTGTCTTAGAAAGCAGCCATGCAGCACATCAGCAAGGGGACTGTTCACAAGATGCAGTGACGAGTGAGTGGCTCCAGTCAGTCGTCACTTTGTGTTGGTCATTTGGGGGCATATTCTGTTCTCAGTCTTTTCAGTTAAACCATAGCCTATATTCTTGACATTAGGATTGAAATCAACCCTCCAAAATATGTACTGATTTTTAAAATACATCCCTTTCAATTTTGTCCCCCAAATTAATTTAGTCAATGTATATTTACAATGTATGTTCTTACATTCAGGTGTGTTTTGCATAATAACTTGAGTTATTTAGAACTTGTGGTACAGTATATGTTATGTTGTATGACATATCATTTGACATCAAGCAGGGAAGCAAATGCAAGTCTTTTATTAACAATATAATTATCAGAATGTTCCCTCAAAAATAACTATACAGGTGATGACATGAAAATTAAAGAAGCCTATAAAAAGAAGAAGAATAATGCATATTTGACAAATTAGAGGCTAACATATAATGAAACAGAGCTAAAGGAAGATCTCATTTAGTAAAATCCTTCCAACTTAAAAGAGGATACTGTTGTTATTCCGATTGACATTATAGTCTTTGTGATGTGGTGAGATGTCACAAGGTCAGTTCATCAGCTGTTTTAAAAAACTGGTCTTCTCTGGTACTTAGAAAACAGAACTCAGGGTTTATATTCAAGAATATATTTATGCAAGTATTACTAAATAAGAAGACCAGAAGACATACATCAGGAATAAAAATCAAAGCCACTATCAGAATTAGTTCTATTTCTTACTGTTTACTGTATATCAATTAGTGAACCAGTTAACTAGAGCTTAAATAGAGAACCAAGCTGAAATGCACACATGGCAACCTTACACAAGAGATGTAGACTCATTCTGTCTGTCCGTATCCTCTCATCCTGAAGGTCAAACATGGAACAACCCTGTGGGATCTTCCCCTTCACCTTCTCAATTCTTCCTACCAAATATTCTTATCAAAATACTTCTCTGAATGGTTATTCTCTGATCATTTCTGCTTTCATCCACTTAGAAAGGATCCTATAAATAACATGCAAAACTTGCTTTTTTCTCCTCCCAAAATTATGAAACAACAAATGCATGCTATTCCTAAGCAAATGTATTCCCTGTCTAAAAGCAGAGTAGCTCCATCTGCTCCATCTCTGTGTAGTTACAGCAATCAGATATAATATATGTGAGAAACCTGCCAACGCTCAGAAAGAGCAGGAGGCATATGGTACTATCGCATAATTTCACTAAATTTCATAACTAAACCTACATAACTGAGTCTAATGCTGATAGTAAAGACAATGTTACACTTTCATTGGGTACTCTTTTTCAGCATAGAAGCAGCCACAACAAGAAGCACAGCTGAACAACAGCAAATAAATTAGGATAAGTTTTAAAGATGTAACCTCTTGCCTGAAATATAAGATGCTGTACGTACTTCTCATTAAGCTACTTCGGCAGCCAGTAGCTTGGAACCATGTAGACTGGAGTCTGTTCTTCTATTCCAGCAATTACCTGTTAAAAACTGCATCCTTACAAGACCAGGAGGGAGGATGCAAGGCTACTCAATGTCAAACAATGCAGAAGGACAGCAAGTACTAGCTGGGCAGGGAGAGTGGAAGATAACAATCAAAGTGACATAAGCTGGTGATTTGGTAACTAAACAAAAAGGTGAATTAGGAATTCCCACGCTAACCGAACTACTCTGTTTCTCCTGGACTTAAAAAGTCTTTTAAAAAAGATTATCACAAGGTTGCTGCATTCTTCAAAGTTTCATTTCTTCTGAAGGAAAAGCCTTTTAAGGGACAAATGCTAATTTGCCAGTCCTTAAGCCAAGTGTTTTTTTACACTGAACAGTGTAGAAAAAAGCGAAAATTAGGCTTACAATACCAGGTACTCTGACTTTCATTAGTTCTCCATACCTAAAGCCTTCTCTCTATGTATTTGTAAAAATATTTGCAGAGCATTGTACTTTTCCAGTATTGTCACAATATGGCTTAATTATGAACATTCTACATTCTGTAATTCTTTTGATTGGAAATATCTTAAAATAGACCAACAATCACATAAAACTACAGCAATCTCCATTACAGCAAGAGAGAAAATATACTGTACAACAAAAGCTTTCAAGGACAAATCTTCAAGGCTTCTATCTGTCCTGCTTTGAGCCCTCAACTTATCATTCATAATGAACTTTTCTGCCAACAGGCACAACTGTCAACAGGTGACAAATCATTGTATCAAGCGGCAATTTTTCACTTTTTGTTGCTCTGGTTTCCTTTCTGGCATCCTCTTATAGGATACATATTTGCCACAGAAATGAATGAATCATGCATTACCAGCCTTCTGTTTCTCCAAAGTTGTCCTACAAATTACACAATGAACTTTAGAGTTTTGCTATTACTTAACTACATTTTAAGCACAGACCCAGATAAGCCGTCTCTTCCAGCTCAGACAAATATAGAAAACTTGGCGTTTCCTTAAACTTTTTTTTTGAAACAATGCTATCAGAGCCTCAGCATGGCTGCCTAGGTGATGACAGTTGCTTAAGATCAGTAAATCAGCTGAAGAGAATTCAAAAGGCAATGTCACAAAGGCCATACACTCAGAAAGTTCTTGACACAAAAAGATGAGTGCATATGTATATGACCATGACAGCACTTGGTTCCTAATGCTTTTCTTTGGCTTTTTAGACCATATAAAGTGTGTAACTGCTTACTTACAACCACATGTTCATCAAACGTTCCATAAACAGCAGGTAGTTTGGCTTTTTAACTATGATTTTTGTATGCAAGTTTTTTGCTTTCCAGGATGCCTGAAACACAGAACTCTCTGGTCCCTTCAAATTCCTGTGTCTCAGAACCTGCTGTACTTCAGTCTGCCCCATATTGCACTGGGCAAGTTCCCTGCAAATGCTGAACTGTACAAACACTAAGTGGCCTCTATCCAGCCACTAGCATCTATGATATTTCATACCCTCTAAATTTCTTCTTTCTATTGAAGTGGAAACCTGTCAACAGGTTCAATATGTACTGGGAACATACAAGAACTAGCAGACAGATGGACAAAGACAGCACATTCATACACAACAAATCTCCTTAGAAACCAAGCTAAAAATATTTCTCTTGAAGCTAGAATGAAATTCCTATTTGCGAGCAAATGAAAATGCTGTTGTAATTATAAGTCAATTTTTCTAATCACTTCACACCACTCACTAGAACAGTCAGAGAGTCTTTGATATTCTTAGTTACCTTTTTCTCATACACATATATTTTCACCACATGTATTTACTTTCTACTGTTAGAGTGACCTGTGGACTGGCCACACTTAACAGGATCATTATAGACCACATTTTACCTAACTCTTCCCATGAGTGTGAGAGAGTTTGGGGTGGCAAGCATAGTACAAGAGGATGTTCTTCCCTTTCATCCAAGTGAGGCAGTGTCTGGGACACAGCTGTCCTTTTCAGCACTTTGGAAATGGAGGGGGACTAGTGCGGCCTCAAATTCCTGTCCAAAGAAACAGAGATGGCAAGGTGGTGACACATAGACTTAACAGTTGCACATTTAGCAGTTCTGTGGAACACAGCCAAGTGTTGAGAAAACAGCAAGAAAATACCTAAAATGTACACGTTGTTCCCAGAAAGGAACAAGGAAAGGTGCACAAGCACCTTTTGAGTATGCACCCTATTAGGTCTTCCCTTTCCACTAAATCCTCATTATCAAAACATAGCAACCTACCTGCTCTGCCCATTTCTCTCACAACTTTTGAAACTTCCTGGTCATACTACCAACATAATTTGAGGAAGCAAAACCAAAAAGCACCTGACATCATTGTAAGAGATAGGACGAGGAATGCCCTTAGTCTAGCATATGAATAAAAAGCACATCCAGGAATACCTGTCTGCATGGATAGTAGCACTTGTACAGATTGTCTTAGACTATCAGGGAGAAACAAGTCCAGAAGTGCTAGTTGTTTATGCTTAAATCTTATGTCTTTACATGAACAGCATTTTTAAGTGGGAGTTATCTTGATGTGAAGATGAATAAATACAGAAATATAGGTAAGCGATACTGTAGCATCCTTCAAATGCACCGGGCCGTTATGCTTGCTGAGAAGATGAACAGGCAAACTGTTTCAGTAGAATGAAATACTAAATTTTGCACACTGAAGGGCTTATTGCTATTTTCCAATAAGGGGAGCGAGAGAGGGATGGAGGAGTGAATCAGAAGATAATTCCATGTCTGATTTACTAATGTATTCACCACACATTTGCAGACATTAAGGCTCCTCCACAGGTACCCAAGAGATTACTCTAATGCTTCCACCGGGATTGTCAAGAGAGAATCCCTGCAGCTTCACAGAGACTATTATGCTCTGACTGTTTGCGTTGTCGTGTCTCTCTTCTGCACACAAATGCAACTCTCATCTAAAGGAGCACATGGAAGCAGTCAAAGGAGAGAAAAATCACAGAATGGTGGTCAGATAAAATTAGCTGTTTACTCCATGCTATGCAAGGATTCACAATTTATCTTTACTTACTCAGAACCATTAATTTCAGAATATCGTCTACAGCTAGGAAATACCAGTTGTCATCACATGATGTGCATGTTTTTTACTGGAAAAAAATTTTTAAAAGGGCAATTAAAAATAGAACCAATAGGTTGGTCCAGCCATGGCCTTTGTCGCTCCACCACTGAAACATGAATGGAGAGTAAGGACTTTCAGAGAACTGGCTGCAGCTGCAAGGGCCGTGCTGGCTGTAGCTTGAGCGGCCATACTGGCACATGCGCCCTGTGGGACCTCATTTGTTCCTCTATATCCCCAAAATCATGCCAGCCAGCCCTCATTACTAAGCACCAAACTATGGTCATGTCGCTGAAGTAAACATCACAATATGTGTAACAGTATTTCTGTTATATTTCTGGATCCAGAGGTTTCTGCCACATGTCTAATGCTATAGCAAATAGAGGAAACTGTACTGGGAGTGCCTGTGTAAAGGAGGGGCTGGTTTACCCACTGGTTTCTTGCCTGTTTCTGTTACATTTGCAGATTCTTGCATACAGATACACACTACAGTTCAAATAAACATCCACTCAATTATTACAAAAGCATTAGAAGCACCTTTTTTTTCATATTTCAGAACAGACTTCCAGATTGATCAAATAATATATTAAAAGACATTCTTTTTCACAAGTAAGCCTTTCAAAATGGGGCAATGTACAAGCTGAGATTTAGGGCGCATATACCTCTAGCTAGTAAAAAATGAAATTTAAGACTAGCAAAGCAAAGCAAATTACTTATTTCTCCCAAGTCCAACTCAAAACCTATGTTTTCCAGGCAAAACAGAGAGTGCACATGCATCAAAAATGAATTATTTCTGTACTCTACACACAGAAGTCAGGTTTTTTTTCCCGACATACTGTTGCTGGATGGAAAGCACATTTTTCAAAAGAAAGACAGAAAATTTAAGTAAAAACTAAATGTATAAAAGCCAACAGAACTTATTGAAATATCATAATTGATCTTAATATGTAGCATTAATTTATTTATTGACTTGGACTTATAAAATTATATACAAACCTAACAAGGGATGACATATCTGAAAAACACAGGTGATTTCTAACTCTGAAGCTGAAAAAAAGGAACACACTGAAGGGAGCCAAATGCAACATCAATATGGATGGAGCAGTCACAATGGATGTTAGGTATTATCACATATAAAAGAACAATCAACATTTTACAAAAAACAGGTGGATAAATGGTTTTCCTCCCTTGGTCTGACAGAGTCGGATCTCGTCAACTTTTAGAGCAGGGGTGTTAAATTCATTTTCAACGGGGGCCACATCAGCCTCATGGTTGCCTTCAAAGGGCCGAATGTAATTTTAGGACTGTATAAATGTAGGAGTAGTTACATTTATACAGTCCTAAAATGAGATTTGGCCTGTCGAAGGCAACTGCGAGGCTGATGTGGCCCCAGTGAAAATGAGTTTGAGACCCCTGCTCTAGAGTATGCTGTAACACTTCACAACTACATGCTTTTTTCCCCCTCTAATATACCTATACACACACACACACACAGAAGTTAACAAAATGAGGTGGCTTGAGTAGCAGTCAGTTAGGAGATATTATCTGGGGACATAACTAACGACCTAAGATCTGCTGTGGACATTAACTCAGTAACTGACAGGCACATGGTTAAAAACATGTAATTATGTAATAGCCAAAGAACACTCTTTGGTAGATCAGTATCACACTGTAATACTGATGTAAATAAATTACATTGCAATTGCTAATGTAATAATGATGCAAATGATACTTAGGCAGAAATTTATTTTTATGAGTCCCAGATCGGGGTTGTGGTCATATGGAATCCTTTTTATTTGTTTAGTTTATTTTTTTAAGTAAAATTCTTGTCCTAGAAGTGTCATGAGGCATGCATCTTCAAAGAAATTTATTAATTATGTTTGTGCTTACTTGGCAGTAGTAGCTGGTTAACAGATAGAGAGCTTTTCCCTTTTTGGTCACCAGGAAGAATTAAGTTCAGTCAAAAGTGAAACAGGCCACTGTCACCCACTGGTTTTTCAGTGTTCTACATGAAGCAACATAGTGCTTTTATTCTGTTTGTAACAGTCAAATGCTGATGTTCAAAGAAGGCTCAAAAAAAAAAAAAAAAAAGCCAAAGAAGAAATCATTATTTCCACTTTTAAGAAGCATCCAGAGAAAGACTTGATTCTGCACATCAGATTTATGCCTAATTTCCATAGTTGCCTTTCCCTCTACTTCCTCAGCTCTACACATGCAGAAACTACACAGGGATACACCTTAATCCACGTGGCAGTCATCATCAGGACTGTCATCAGTGACCTAGTCAGGGGGAGTGTGACCAGGGCACGATGGGGACCACACACCGACTTGCCATTAGGAGTAAGTGAGGCAACAGAGGTAGAACAGAGAGACATCCTCACACTAGTTCCATGTAACAGAGGGGCTTTTTCTTCCTTGCCTCTGTACCATCACCCCTTCAAGGAGTATAAAGCCAGACCTTACAGGCAGAGAGTTTTGATGCCATTAGCAGTACAAGACATAGCAGAAGGTGCTGGGTGTCCACTGCTGCTTGGTACAGACTTGATCCCATCCCCATGGTGTACGGCATGAGAAATCCAACACTGGGGACCTGGCTGGTTAGAAACTGTTCCTGCTTACACTCCCTAGGAAAATTACAAGGAGCTGCTAGGGGTCAGCAAGAACTTCTGTGAATTTTATAAATATTGCAAAGCCAGTCTCAGTTTGTATAAGTAGCCCAAGAGTTCTGCATATATTTGCATCTACCCTCTGAGAGTGTTTTGTTTTTAAGGAGTTCATATGATCTCTTAAGAAAAACACTAATGAACCTGCAATGCAGTTCAACATTACGTCTCACCCTCTAGGCAAAGCATATGATTTGTTCGATTTCAGTGAGCTCTAGATAAGACTCTTCCTTGTACTCATTTAAAACAAAATGCTGACCAATCACACCACCCCAGCAGCACCCTATATTGAATGAGAAATCTGCAATGTTTGGTGGCTTTGGTGCATTTGATACTTATTTTGCTGCTGCTGCTACTCAGACACTCAAACTCTCAGAAAGGTTTGTACACAAAATGCTTGGTGTCAATCACTCTCTCCTCCTATACTGCATTTCGCAGATTACCTCCATGACAGAATTAGCTTCATCCACAGTCACTGAAGCTGCCCCATATAATCAGGTTCCTACCTGCCCAACTCTTCAAATTTTGCTTTTCAGTGTGGAGAAATTTCCTGAAGAAGTAAGGAATAGTGTTCTAAAAATTCTTTTCCATTTGGAGAAAATTAAAAACACATTTCTCTTCAAAATATAAAAAGCATTTTTTCCTCTGATCAAATGTATTTCAATTATATTAGAATGTTTAGCATACAGTATCACAGTATCACAGTATGTTTGGGACTGGAAGGGACCTCAAAAGATCATCTAGTCCAATCCCCCTGCTGGAGCAGGAACGCCTAGGTGAGGTTACACAGGAACATGTCCACGTGGGTTTTGAATGTCTCCAGGGACGGAGACTCCACAACCTTCCTGGGCAGCCTGTTCCAGTGCTCTGGCACCCTCACTGAGAAGAAGTTTCTTCTCAAATTTAAGCAGAACCTCTTGTGTTCCAGCTTGATCCCATTACCCCTTGTCCTATCATTGTTTGCCACCAAGAAGAGCCTGGCTCCATCCTCATGGCACTCACCCTTTATATATTTATAAACATTGATAAGGTCACCCCTTAGTCTCCTCTTCTCCAAACTAAAGAGACCCAGCTCCCTCAGCCTTTCTTCATAAGGGAGGTGCTCCACTCCCTTAATCATCTTTGTTGCCCTACACTGGACCCTCTCCAGCAGTTCCCTGTCCTTCTGGAACTGAGGGGCCCAGAACTGGACACAATATTCCAGATGTGGTCTCACCAGGGCGGAGTAGAGGGGAAGGAGAACCTCTCTCGACCTACTAACCACCCCCCTTCTAATACACCCCAGGATGCCATTGGCCTTCCTGGCCACAAGGGCACAGTGCTGGCTCATGGTCATCCTGTTGTCCACCAGGACCCCCAGGTCCCTTTCCCCTACACTGCTCTCTAATATGTAATTTCCCAACCTATACTGGAACCTGGGGCTGTTCCTGCCCAGATGCAGGACTCTACACTTGCCCTTGTTCAATTTCATTAGGTTATTCCCCGCCCAACTCTCCAGCCTGTCCAGGTCCCGCTGGATGGCAGCACAGCCTTCTGGTGTGTCAGCCACCCCTCCCAGCTTAGTGTCATCAACAAACTTGCTGATAGTACACTCTATTCCCTCGTCTAAATCGTTAATGAATATATTGAATAGTATTGGCCCCAGTACTGACCCCTGAGGCACTCCACTAGATACTGGCCTCCAACTAGACTCCGCACCATTGACTGCCACTCTCTGGCTTCTCTCCTTCAGCCAATTTGCAACCACCTCACTACTCTATTGTCTAGACCACACCTCCTCAACTTAGCTGTGAGGGTGCTGTGGGAGACTGTGTCAAAGGCTTTACTGAAGTCAAGGTAGACCACATCCACCGCTCTGCCATCATCCATCCACCTTGTTACATTGTCATAAAAGGCTATGAGGTTGGTCAAGCATGACTTACCCTTGGTGAAGCCATGCTGACTGCCCCTAATAACCCTCTTATCCTTGATATGCCTTGAGAAGGCACCAAGGATAAGCTGTTCCATTACTTTCCCAGGGACAGAGGTGAGGCTGACTGGTCTATAACTACCTGGGTCCTCCTTCTTGCCCTTTTTGAAGACTGGAGTGACACTTGCTTTCCTCCAATCCTCGGGCACCTCTCCCGTTTCCCAAGACTTGGAGAAGATGGTGGAGAGCGGTCCAGCAATGACTTCAGCCAGCTCCCTCAGCACCCGCGGATGCATCCCATCTGGACCCATGGATTTATGGATGTCCAGACTATTTAATTGCTCAATAACCCAGTCCTCATCAACTAAAGCAAACTCCTCCATTGACCTGGCTTCATCTGGGGTCTCAGGGGTACAGGGCTCCCCAGGACAGCCTCCGGCAGAGTACACAGAGACAAAGAAGGCATTCAGTAATTCTGCCTTCTCTGTATCTTCTGCCACCAGAGCACCCACCCCATTCATCAGTGGGCCTACATTGCCTCTGGTATTAGTTTTATCTGCTATGTATTTGAAAAAGTTCTTTTTGCTGTCCTTGACCCCTCTCACCAGCTGTAATTCTAAGGAGGCCTTGGCTATCCTAGCTGCCTTCCTACATCCTCTAACAGCAGCCTTATATTCTTCCCAAGTGGCCAGCCCCTGCTTCCACGACCTGTAAACTCTCCTTTTCTGCTGAGCATACCCAACAGATCCCTATTCAACCACGCAGGCCTCCTGGCTCCCTTCCTTGACTTCCTACGTGTGGGGATGCTCTGATCCTGAGCGTGGAAGAAGCAATCTCTGAATGCAATCCAGCTATCTTAGGCCCCTTTTCCTTCAAGCAGCCTTGCCCATGGGATTACCCCCAGCAATTGCTTGAAAAGGCCAAAGTTAGCCCTGCTAAAGTCCAGGGTTGCAATTCTACTTGCTATTCTGTTCCTGCCACCCAAGATGCTGAACTCCACCATCTCGTGGTCACTGCAGCCCAGGCAGCCCTCAACCTTTACTGCTTTGACCAGACCCTCCTTGTTAGTGAGGATGAGATCCAGCAGTGCACCTCTCCTAGTCGGCTCCTCCACCATCTGCATGAGGAAGTTATCATCAATGCACTGGAGGAACCTCCTGGACTGTGGCTGGCTGGCTGAATGGTCCTTCCAGCAAACATCAGGGAAGTTAAAATCCCCCACAACAACCAGGGCCTGTGACTGTGAGGCCACTCTCAACTGCCCATAGAAGGCCACATCAACTTCCTCAGCCTGATCTGGTGGCCTGTAACAGACGGCCACAACAGTGTCACCCCTGCCAGCCTGCCCCTTGATCCTGACCCATACACTCTCAACTCGCTAGTCATCCACTCCTGGGCAGAATTTAGTACACTGTAGTTGCTTTCTCACATAGAGAGCAACTCCACCACCACGTCTGGCTGGCCTGTCTTTCCTGAAAAGGGCATAGCCATCCATGACCACATTCCAGTCACGTGAGCTGTCCCACCATGTTTCCGTAATTGCCACCAGATCATAATCTCCCGACCGAACATAGGATTCTAACTCCTCCTGCTTATTCCCCATGCTGCGCGCATTGGTGTACAGGCATTTCAGGGAGCAAGCAGAGCACACCCGGTCCTCATCAGTTTTAGAATGCTGCCCCACTGGGACAAGCCCAGCTACAACCCCATCCCCCTTCGAGCCTAGTTTAAAGCTCTCCAGATGAGCCCAGCTAATTCCTGCCCCAGCATCCTTTTGCCCCTGCGGGATAAACCTTTCCTGCGTGACACTGTCTGGACTGGTGTCTTATAAAACCAATCATTATCAAAAAATCCAAAGCCCTACCTGTAGCACCAGTCTTGAAGCCAGCCATTAAGAGACGGAATTTTCCTATTCCATCCCAAATCGTCACTAGAAGATGGAAGGAGTGAAGAGAAAATCACTTGAGCCCCTGAGTCTTTCACCATCTTTCCCAAGACCTTGAAATCATTCTTCATTCCCCTCAGACTACAGGAAGCAGCTTTCTTTCCATCTGTCTGGAAGACCAGCAGTGGGTAGTAGTCTATTGGGTATACCAGTTTGGGGAGCTCTCTAGCAATATCTTTGATCCGGGCTCCAGATAGACTACAAACTTCCCTAAGATGAGGGTCAACTCTGCATACTGGGCCCTCTGTTCCTTTCAGAAGGGAATTTCCTATTACAATCACCCTTCTTTCTTATCAGAGGCAGTCTTAAGTTGTGAAGTCAACCGCCTCTTCCTATGTGATCTTGTAGGCAGGCTTGGCACCACCTCCTCACCTACCTCTTCTTCAAGATCCAGGGCCTCAAACCTATTACGGAGGGGCACCTGGGGAGACAAAGCAGGCAGGGAGGGGGGCTGCCCGTGACGCCGAACCGGAATACACTTCCAACCCTCGTCGTCTTTTAGGTCCCCTACCTCTGCCCGACAGCGACAAGGGTGGGGCCGTCTCAGGACTTCCGCCTCTGTCCGAGAGGGCAGGAGGTCCATCTCCTTTTGGGGGGTACCTCCCCGGGACCTTTCCGACTGGCACGTCAGGGTGTTACTCCACCAGTCGATCTCCCTTTCGCACTCCCTGATGGTCCTCAGCGTCTCAACCTCCTCCTTAAGTTTCACAACCATGTCGAGCAGGTCTTGCACCTGCTCACACCTCACACAGGTGGAGAGCTGGCCTCCCTCCCCCGGCAGCAGCAGGCTCTGGCACTCCCTGCAGCCAGAGACCTGAACAGCCACCGTTCGGGACAGAACCTCCTCAGTCTGCGTAGCCACAGTCTGTTTGAGACAAGCTCTCCTCCTGGAGGCGACCATGGTCGTCAGCACTCTGGGATGCTGGCAATAAGTTAGAGGGGCTGACAAGCAACAAGTGCTCTCTGCACCCTGCTACACAAGCTACCACACCTACTGCTGCAGCACAGTGCGGGTGGGACTCACCTGCTACGCAACCCGGTTGCTCCTCCCTACACCTGGTGGGCAGCGACTAGTTGCTGCCCTCCCAAAGGCTTTTTCAAGTCAAGGGGAGGGGGTGTGGTCACCGTCACCGTGGGAACGCCCCCCGCCACGTCAGCCGCTCTCTCGCAATGGCTGCCGGGGCTGCAAGGATCGGGACTCGCCGGGAATCACGCTGTCCCTGTACGTTTCCCTCTGAGTTTCCTAATCTCGGCTGAACCCCACCGGCTCCGGCTCTCGCTGGGCTGGCTCCGATCAGCTGACTACTTTGCTATATATACTCCAATGTAATTGGAGTATATATACTCCAATGTAATTTTATAATATATTATTTATGCAAAGAGATTAAATTATTCTGCTGGATGTCTGAAATGTTTAAGAGTAGACTAAATTCCATCATTGCCTACACTCACATGCCTTATTCTTTTTTTTGGCACCTGTCAGGGACTGCAATTTCTTTGAAGCAGTTATTTTGAAAAAGTGTTTTCCAAAAGTTTGAAGGGATTCAAGTGTGATTCCATTTCATATTAACCTGGGTTGATGTGAAACATTTTTAAAGTTTCACAACATGAGAAGTGCTGCTGCATTTATTTGGATGTGTCAGTGAAGTGTTGCACCAAGGCAACAGAATTCTGACTGAGCAATCCTGAACAACTTAGCTAAACTACTTCCTGCAGAAGATAAGATACAAGCTTTCATCAATTAAGACAGTTGCACCAGACCATGGATCAAAGGTAATGAAACATATGATTAATCATTAGCATTTTTCAATTTCAGTGCACTACTTGCAAAAATTGGGGGACTGATTATTGAACAAAAATTAATACACCAGTAAGGAACCTTTCATTCTTTTTTTTTATCAGTTGAAGACTATTTTTCATCAGCTCAACACTTATGCCTTTTTATCAGCACACAGACTCCAGCCTGAGCTAGCAGGTGCTTTACAGATCACTCTTCTGTAAGCTTACACAAATGCAACTTTCCAAAAGTAATTTATGTCAGAATATCCTAATTCTAACATTAATGATTTTCAGAGTCTGAAGACAATGTGGAAAGAAAGATGTAAAAAAGGGACAATTTATTAGAGCTCCAGTGGTCAAAACATCATTTTAGAACAAAAAATATTTCAAGAGCTCCAAAACACTTTGCTGCTGGTAAGGTACAAAATTATGCTTCTGGCTATGCTGCTGTATACTTGAGGAGACACTAGATTCTATGCAGTTTAACCTGGTGTCTGCCTCTGTGAGAATAAAGCTTAGCACCCCAACATGGAAAAGTATTAAAGTAATATACTTTTTGGTTTTTTAAATAAAATATTAAATTTTTATTTCTCTGATCTCTCATACAGGAAAAAATATACTCACATAATGCAGATGGAAACATTTCATAGATAGCCACTACTGTGAAAAGCAATTTTATCTTGATATTAAAAATTACGTTGTTGACATTTTATTTTCCAATAAACTCTCTTTTGTGGATTGTCATGCAATTGTGCAAGTCACAGTGATGGCTTTTACAATTCTATCTTATTTAGCTGAGTAGGCACCAAATGTGGTAAAATATAGAAATCTTGTCATCAAAGATTTTCCACAGAAGCAGGCAAATTGAACTACAGAAACTTCTGACTACTGAAAAAGATTTCTACCTCAGCCTTAAGTATGTATCAACTTCTTATAATACCTTTCTTTCTGTTAAAAACAGATGTCTTGAAAAAGTGAGCCCAAAGTCCCAAACAAAGCATATGAGTATTCCAAGGCTCTGGAGAGCCACAGCTGATCTGTGGGCAAACTGTGAGCGGGAGCTGTAATTCAGCTAGGGATCACGGCTCCTATCTAAAGCACTTTCCAAGGCAGTCAGCCCTGAGGGGCTGAAAAACAGGAATAAGCTCTTCTAGATGAAGCTGCAGAGCAACTTAGAGCAGAAATATGGTCTCAGCCCAGTAAATCTCTTTCCTACACCTCCTTTCCTCCCTAAGGAAAAAAGGAAGAAACTGTCTTAGACGAAAGGCGAATAGAGGGTAGGAAAAATAACAATAAATGGCACATTAACCATTTTATTTTTATTATCTCCTTTTTGTGACATCATTTCTAGGGACTGCCTATCAAAACAACTGTTGTCTTTCTCACTGGAAAATAAATTCACATTTTTGGTGACTTCAAGAGGGACTAGTACCTTATTTTAATGAGCATTTCCTAGGTTCTTAAAAGCCTCCACAACAGCTCTTAGGAGAAGGTTCTTTATAGGAATGGTTATGTTACTTGCAGCACTGTATCCATTTGTGCAAATACACCACTGTATCCAGCCGAGCAAACAGAACCAAGTAAGTGTAAGTCTGTTCTACTTTGGAGATACTTGATTTGCTCAATAAGAGAATGACTCTTTTACACTCCTTTTAGCAAGAGGCAGGTACATCTGTGGGACAGGCAAGGCAGGAGGAAGACTGGAGTCTGGGATCCCTCCTCCTCTTTACCTGCCATGTGTCCTTGAGCAACTCACTTCACACTTCTGAGCTTCTCACTCAAAGAAAAAATGTTCAACCCACCATTTCTGAGAATTCTGCCTCTTGAAATCAACCAGATCAAGGAGCCAGCACATCCACATCTGACTGTCCCATCAGGTCTAGCAAGTGCCACACGAAGATATAGCAAAGAATACGCAAGGGACATATGGCCTCTCTGAAGGAGAAGGATGAAGGTTGTCTCTACTCTCACCTTTGGAGAGAAATAACTCCTAAAATACTGCAGCTGTGTAACACTGCTTTAGTAGGATTTGCTGGAGAGACAGTTGTTTGAGGTGAAGCTTTCAGGGGACTCTGTATATGGGCTCCAAGTGCATCCACCCTGCTGGAGGTTTGGCTGTGGGGGCTCAGGGCCAGCCCAGAGCCAGTGAAGCCCCAGGGAGCCACTGGCCCCTGTGACACCCTGACATGCTTTTTATGTGCTTGCATACCATGCAATCGTAAATAGAGCCAAAACCTGTCAGCACTTTCATACTCAGTATTTCCATGGGACCTTCACATTTGAGGCAGCTGCACAGGAACTCAAAATTCAAAGGGTATTAACTCAAGATTGATCAGGCTGAGAGAGTTTATCAGTTGACAACACTTTCAAATTATTTATCACCAGCAGACAATATCACAAAAGACAACAGAATAAATAACTTACTGATTGCATTAGTTTACATCATTTTTACTGACAAACCCCTGTTTGTCTTCACCTGAAATTTTTAAAGCCATCTAAATTCTTTCCTCTTCTCTCCAAAAATAATTTCAATAAAGCACTGGTTGTCCGTTCACTTCTCCTGAACTGCCTCTTCCACTTGTGTGGCTGAATGATCAGTGACCTTCTGAATGCAGTCATCAGCTTGTCAGCTGAAGCACTGAAACATGGCCTGGAACAAACAGTATGATTTATTTCTATGAGAACATGAATAGTGCATATCAGGTAGCTGTGAAGTTTCTTTGTAAATTCCTATAAGGAGTCTGCTGCACATCTCTTGTATCTGAATGCCATATATCCATTATTCTAATGACATTTTGGATAGAAAATGCCCATGTTAGCAGACTCAAGCAGGGGTCTGATCTGCATCATACATGTAGCGCCAGCCTGCCCACAACTATTTTGGTTATGAGCATCTGGTGTCCCTAACATGCAAATACAGAGATTTCTGCCCCTCTGAGAAAACATGTGTCTCACAAAGGAACAGCACACCCTGAACCGGCTCATGAAACTGAAATGAGAAGACATACCAGACACCTGCTCTGTGCAGAAATCCACCCAGCCCTGCATGGTGGTATAAAGCCAAAGGATGACATCAACTTTTTTTTTAGGAATAAGTGTTAGTTCAATTTCCAAACTGCCACCTGGTTGCAAAAAAAATCTCAAATCCAGCCAAATATGTTAATGTGTGCACACTAATGGGCAAGCAGAAATAGTAGTGATTCTAAACTAAAGAACACAATTCTGTAACTTCTGACACTTAGGCTTATAGACTTGCCCTGAGCAAATCACAGTAAGTTCTTCTGGCATGACTTTACAGTACATCTTAGATCCATCACTAAGGGAAGTTCTGTCTCAAAGTCTCCTGGTTGCTATGATTATGTGTAACACTTCTATAGGCTCTTCCCACTACAAGCAAGGGAAGATATTAAATTTTGCCTGCCCAGTATTAAACAACATAATAATAGTCACAAGACAAAATCTGATTTTATTGCAGTGCTCGTCACAATTATAATGACAAGACATTTTGGGACTATTTTAAATCAAGGACATCAAGTGCCTCTGTGAACATCAGTATGAAACTTCCCATCCAGAAGGCCCACACTGAAGAAAGCACAAAACTTAGTCTAGGAGACAAGCAGGATATTAAAGTACATTTTTACTAAAGCATCTAGAAACAGGTCAGCAAGAAGCCATTCTACTTGGCTGAGCATTAGATGGGAACATTTTATTGGAGAAAGCACAGTTGTAATGAGAGCACATTTTGTGCATAAAGAATTTTGTAATGCTTTTAGTGGATGAATAACAGTTGTGTCAACTTAGAACCCAGGGACTGAAGCAGACACCAGATTCCTAACTATATTAAATAGACAGTAGAATCTGCACTTCTTTACCTTAACAGTTATTTAGCACCACAATAGAAGCAAGAGAGTGGTCCCCTGGCAGAATGGACTAAACTGGAGGACATATTACTAATCACAAATAACAAATGATATTGGCTCACTCTGCAATATACATGTGACACTGTCTCAATTTTTTTCAAAATATTCATCATAGCCACTTAACTGCAACTGTAAGGAGGGCATAAAATCTAAGCAGCTCCACAAAAATCAAAAACAAATTCACAAAAATTGAAGTGAACTTTCTCCCCCGACCCCTGTCCCCCCCCAAAAATAAGAAAGGTATAATAAGAAGGCATCAGCAATGGGATAAAGGATCAGAATTTGTCAGAAATTCCTTCCACATTATTTCTCCCTCTTCTCCCACAAAACCTTGGTATATCCCATTTCCCTCATACCTCTCCTTCAGCACAAAAGTTGTGATTGTGATCATCTGCCCCCACATTTCAGAAGGGGTTTGGGGAAAAAGAAAGTGAGAAAGCCTGACTTCAGCAAGCATAGAAAGCCCCAGAGTTGTTTTAAGAAGCAAGGTTCTGCATGTGGAATTGAGGAGCAGAAGCTTAACTGAGATACAAAAATCAAACATTTTGTAGATTTTATTCCAACCAGTTAATATATACATATATATATATATATATATATACCCTAAAAAGAAGGAAAAAAAAAAAAATCAACAGGACAACAGAAGATAAAAACTAAAATAAATTATTTAAAAAAAATGTAACAGTAGAAGGCAAAACCTGGTTAATTTCAGAACTATTCAAGGTTTACCCAGTGCTGGCTGTGTTTGCTAGCCCACGGAAACCACCAGCCTTACAGATAACTCAGAGGCAGGGACTGTCGTTGGCAGGACCACCAACCAACCACACCAAACCTGTATTCATGCCTGTATTCATGGCAGGGCCACATAGCAGCTGCGTCCAGGGAATATTCAGAGGACACTCTAAGCACACAGTGAATAAAATGCTATACCCATTACACTGATTTTCTTCTTTACATTCCTAAAGAAATAACCAGATGAAGAATGAAGAATCATGTCTCTGACTGAATGCATCTTGGATGCCTCCTCCAGATAAGCTTAAAATAAAATCAAACTGAAGTTTTCATAGAGAGGATTCTTGTGTCTTCAGAAGAGTCACTGTAAAGATTCAGTTCCCACAGACTGAGAGGACAAGCACAGAAACAGGCAGTGCTGCCTCCTTCTTAAGACCCCTGCTCTCCAGTGCACATCCCATGGTGGACACAAGGTGCCCACTCCGCTCTCTTGATGGAGGATCCCATTTGTCTCAGTCGTGTGAGACAACTGGGAAATTCTGTGCTGGCAACAGCTGGAAGGTCTGCCCCACAGGGAAGTTTTCCTTTGTCCGGCTTTCCAAGAGTTGTCATATCTTGTTGCAAAAAAGGATCCAGGGAGAATTCCTGTTTCTCTGATCCTCTGGCTCACAAAAGACTAGACATGAATCATCCCTCTAACCTTTGATATAGCAACAGCTTGACAGGCTCCTTCATATACTGCCTGAGTGTTATTAAGAAACTTTTTTTTTTTATTGAGAGTTTTGTGTTCTCTGTTGAAGCTGTTGCTTTTGCAAAAGGAGACAAATATTAACTGGCTATCAAGGAAAGCACGAGGTCAACTCAGCAGTCGGTGAATTACGGTTTTTTGTTTCTACTGGGATTTTTTCTCCCAAATGGTCAACTCCATCAATGGGTGAGTTCACAGGCAGTTTTCAGAGCCCTTCACAGCTTGGACAACTCAAAGCTTCTGACATCTTGTGCTGGACAGTTGCCTTAGGGAATCTACTACACAGTCTCCAGCCAATAAGGCATATATTATTTTCTTCATATCTAATTTCTTTAAACAAGAACAGCCATGTCAAGCCTCCTTATGGGAGGACTTTAAAGTTGCTTAAGACAGATGGCTTCAAAGACTTTCTGCAAACTTATTTCTTTCTTAAGAATGAAAAACATCTTACATTAATTCTCCAAACCTATTACAAAAACAAAGCTAAACTTCTTAAATACTCAATGGCAATGATACTGACTCACAAAACATCTTCAATGAAGTAGTTTAATTTCCTGAATCTAGCTATTATCATCTGACACAAATTTTACTCTAGCTTTAAGAAAATACCTTTTTTTTTTTCCTTTCATAATTAACAGTATCATTATAAATTAAAAAATATGTTGGGTCAGAGGTTAAAAATGTTATGGTTATGTACTAATTCTGAAGCGGGGAAATGAGATTATTATTGTCAGGGCTTTTTATGATCTTCAGCAAGTTAATTAAAAAGCAAACAATAAGAACCCTTCAGCTTTTTCTTTTCACTCCTTGGTTTATTAACAGATATTATGCTTTTGAGGACAGAAACCGTATCTTATGAATTCTCCATTTAGAGCTTAATAGGGTGGACATTCCGTTCAATGTACATAATACCTCATACTACCTCAATACCGACACAATGTAGCAGTAATAGGAAAAATATCCTGAAAGAAATAGGGAAATTTAGAAAAGTAAATAGGATAACCCTTTAAAAGCACACCTTTTAGTTCATTTATCACTGATATATATGGAAGTAGCCTGTTTTAAGCAGAAAATTACAGTAAATACAAAGGTTAGTAGTTCATTTACTGTTTGCAACAGTTTAACATAAAACCTGTGAACAGCCCCTCTTCGTTAAAGGCATGGAAGGACAGCAAACACAGGGGTTTGACTCCACATGCAAGGCAGGCAGGGGAGCTGCATTCTGGTCAACACGTCTGGCCAGAACAATTTAAAATGCAAAAGCACTGTTCTTGGCTAGGACGAAGTGCAGATGGGCCTGGAAGTAGGAGATGTTTACTTGGAAATAGTATGTAAGGGGTATGCAAAATGATGTGGTGTGCCTGTTAGAGTAATGAACTGAGACTCTGAAAAGTAGAAACAGTGCTGGAAGGCACCTACTAAGAGATCGGAGCCCGGTTCAGTGACATGTTGTTTGGCTACAGAACTGAAGTACAATAAAAGAGCCACATGGAAGGAAAAAAAAAAAAAATCTATTCAGAAGCACAATTCTCACAGCTACCTATGTATTTACACACCGTCCTTTCATTTAGGAGCAGGAGTGCCCCTTTTTAGATTGTGTCAACATGGGACTTTTTAGGCATTAAGGTCACTGTTCAAGAATTTCACACTCTTGAGCAGTGAAACAATGACAAATGTTGTCAGGAAATGAAGGAGGCTAGACAAATAATAGAAAGATTATAGAATGTATTCTATGGAACACTGTGTTAGGAGCATAATCTTCATAAGAACATGGGATACGGATCAGAAACAGAAACCAACCTAAATATTCTCTTACCATGTCTAGTTAACATCAGCTACAATAAAAGTGCACAAAATTTTGAAATCAATCTGTTACAAACATTACTGGAAAAATGATTTGCAAAGAATGAATCTCAACTTTAAATTCTTCATTATACTATTTAACAGCTAGCATTTGCAAGGAAATCCTACAGAATTCCTAGTTACTTCTTCACAGTTCTTGAGTTGAAGCCACATTAATCTCTCCTGTCTTGCAGACGGTCCTCTTAAAAACAAAACAAAAAAACCCAACACACACAAAAACAACAATTAAAAAGAACCCAAAACACACACACATACAAAACCCACAAAAAAAACCCAACCAACCAACCAAACAAACAAAACCACAAAAAAAAACCCACACTAAATGCCAACAGCTCCACCATAACAGGACAAAAACTATTTGCTAGAAGGCTTGTAAATACATACATATCTTCACCACTTATGCAATGTTGACATTGTATTCTCACCTCTGCAGTTGCTTGTTTTACAGTAAAACAATAGAAGATTCTTCAAAGTGTGCTCTATCAGAGAGCTGAATAACAAAATGTTGGCTTAAAAAGACACCAGAATAGGTTTTTAGTAACTGGACATTTTTGGTTTAGTTTAATCCATTAGAAATAAGATTATAATCAGTAACTCCATCTGTCATCCAGAACCCTGAAAAAAAAGTTGTGTAGCCATAGCAAAAGTTGCATTTGGGTCATTTGGACAGTAAGAAGAAGAAATTTAAGAAAATAATCAGAAAATCAAAGTATTATTTCTAGGAACACTCCATTTGTAACTCAGAACAATACACTCATACCAAATCCTCATAAAGAAAAATCCTGAACTTCTTTGTGGTCTCTTCCCACCCATTTAAGAACAATGGGACACAACAAAAATTATTACTGAAGAGGTGTAATTTCAAAGGCCGAGGAGAACTCACAAAGGAGTCAAGCACTACCTCATTTCTCTCACCTGTAGATACAAGAGAACCACTTCTCAATGGTGCTAAGACCATTTTCGTGCACTATGGCCCTCTCTCAAGCCTAGTTAGCAGCAGCGACTTTTCTCAGTGAGGTCACCACCCTTTTAGAATTGAAACAAAACACACCTGCTGTTCCCATTGCATCAGGGAGACAGCAGTTCCAACTTACTGTCACTTTTCATTCTTGTTGGCTGCTTCTGTTTAAAAATGCCTTCTCCTCACCCAGCATAGCTTCAACTCCAATGAACAGCAGAGGAAATAAAACAAGACACTCGTCTAACGTGTGCAAGAATTCAGGCATCTGTAGAATGGTAAAACCAGGACAAAGTAGTTTCTCAAAAAAAAAAAAACAAAAAACAAAAAACCCCCCACAAAACTATTCACCAGTACTACAATACAGACAAAAAAACCTCAAAACAGAAACAACAAAAGAACCCTGCAGGAAACAAATATCTGCCAGATAATTTTGTATTCCTACTAAGCAAACAAATTTTGATGAAGTAGTGTTTGCTTTCACTATTCCCCAAGTCTGGTAGTAAAAATGTTCCAAAATAACAAAGGAAAAAAAACCCCAAAACTCCTAGAAGAGATTTACCACTGAAATGTTCCTTGAATCTATTCCATTATTTCTAAACTAAGACAAACATATTTCCCTTTCAGAATCATTATACATCATATTAAATCCATCTATAATTTCACCACAGGTGTAATAAGGAAAATAACCCCATCACCCTAATCAAAAGCAGGTTATTTCCACAATCTAAAGCTAATCCAAAAGCAGATGGATGGCTGTAAGAAATGTTGCTTTTATTACACAACAGACAGATGTTTCTGAATTGTTTTTTGGTAATTGCCAGATAACCTTGCGTGTCTTGTACACCAGTATGTGAGCTCTCTCTTTAGCTTCCAAGGTTTAACTGTTGCCATTTACGCCTCGAAAGAAATTAAGCCGAAAGCTTGAAGACGGTAATGTCTTTGCACTGTGGAAGCTTCACAGCAGCTGTGGGAAGGAAAGGCAGCTACAAGAAAGGGACAGTGCAGCTGTCCCAAGTCAAGGAGGCAGCGCTGGAGCTGAAGGAACCATCTGGTTTCAGGTGATACAAAGGAGTTCAGAGATTGTCCCAGTTCTGAGGTCTGCACCCGTTCTCTGGAAATACAGCCCTAAGTAAGATCTGAACTTTCCTTTCCTTTTTTTTTTTAACTGCTTCTAAGGGAGCCAGAAATATTCCTGCCATAGTACCAGTCCCAACATGAGATCTTAAGTACAAAAAGAAGATTAAAATTACAAAGTTAAAAATGAAATTAGATGCAGCAGACCCTTAGGCAAACAGACAGACACATACGTGTGCTTTACAGAAACATGTGAACACTGGCAGCATACATTCAGATGCCATAAATCTGGAAGTGTGGCAAAAGAAATAACAGTAGGAGGAAAGGTGTAGTGCATTGGCTCAAGGACTGAAATGTGACAATTTAAGACTAAAGATCATGCAGGCTGTGAAAATTATACTGATGAGAAAAAATTGGAAAGAAAAAGTGAGAGGATGTCTTATGTATAAAAATGCTAGGAGATTCCATGAACTATTAAATCAGCAAGAAAAATGCAGACTTATTCTTTAGATAAAGATTTGGAAAGAGCTCACTTAAGCCTAGTCACATTTGAGTTTTGGAAACATACAGCACTACTATGTATTATTTATTGTTCATCATTACGTGCTTTATAATATTTGCTCAGCACATCTCCTGTTGCAGTATTTATTCTCTGTATATATTCACCATAATACTGTAAAATTAGTTAACTTACTGTACATAATATATTTTTAGCAGTTATTTTTGATAAAGCTATGAATTTTGAAATTACAGTTGCTGTTAAAAAGTTACCATTCAATAACCATGAAAACTGCCATTATGGATGCTGGCAGATATTAAACCTAATATATATACCTTAGATTGATGCAGGTACATTCATGGTAAAACTCTGACTTAAATAGAAGTCCATATAGTCTTACAAAAGTATAAAATCAACACTACATTCCCTTGGTGAGAAAACAGGTATTCCCAGGTCTCTTTCAGTATTTGAAGAAGGTGTCTGACAATGTTAACTGACAGAAATTTAATCTACAGCCGTATGCTAAATTATGCCAACTGCGATTCCAGCCGACTGACAACTATCACGGACTTCATTTACAGTGACGCTTCTATTTCTTCCTCATAACAGCTCCAAATTAAAGTGGACTTTGAAGAACACTTGGACCCTCCCCCACTATAGCCATTTTTTCCTTATTTAAAAAGATGCAGTCATAGATGTTTAATGAAAACAGCAAAAAGAGCTTTAAACTGACAAGTATTGCCTTACCTTGCTAAAGAAAAGTACACATACATATACATAATTACATGTATGCTTTCCTTCAAATATATTTTATCAAGACCTTAAAGGCTTTAAATCCAACCTAATATCAGAATTATCTCTGAACTTGCAAGATCTATTTATATTCACAATTGCTAGTACCATAAGGCAGAGAAGTAGTTCTGGTTCAAAAAAGGTTTTGCAGCCCATATTGCATTTAAAAACTGCTAGTACTAGCATACTGCCCTCTGAATTTTATTATTATCTACTCAGTCCAATGGAGATACTTATACCAAAGTCTGTGGATACTTGATCAGGTCCATAATCTACTGGGTGCAATGGCCAGGTAAATAACTATGCTTGCAAGAAAGAAAATTATACATAAAAAACTTTATTTGTAAGTACATATGTATTTTTCCCAGTGTTTCTTAGAATTGAAAACTGTTAGAAAGATCAAACTATCTCTCAGCAATCAGGTAATAGCAATTTGAGGCAGGAAAAGATGACATACTAATTATTTCCTGTGAGGAGCGTTTAACTAAATAGATGGGAGTACAATAATTGAGATTAAATCAGGCATTTGAAAATTATACTGAGTAGCAAGAAAAGTTCACAAAGGTCTTTTGTGAAGAGTTCTTTCTAGGCCTGTCTACAGCAACAGCTCCAAGTGTATTTGCATGGCTTGGTTACTGTTTCAAGCACTAAGTTTTTTCCTTTCTTCAAGAGTCAAAAGTCTCAATCTTGTTCAAGGTTTGAAATTACAAGTAAAATTAAACTTCTCAGTTAGCCATGTCTCCATTACTCTGTCTGCAAGTTATCCACCTTTGAAGTAAAGAGTGACCTCCAGCCCACCACAGTCTTCAGCTGCTGCGTGACCTAGAACACAGCCTGGCTGCTTCCAGCTCAGGACAGAGCATGATCATGTCATCTCATGGGCCTGATGCTACAGTTCAGCCAGGCCAAGCTGTCCCAACACATGGCCAGACTGCTCGTCTTGGCATCACAGCCTGAAAAGAAGGAGCATCTCCCCAAGGCAGTGCCCCGTCAACTGCAGGGATCTCTCAGCCAGGAAGGTGAGGAGTCAAGTGCAAATACATGTCCACCCGTCTTGCATCACCCTCTGCCCAGCAGCGCCTGCTGGGAATCACAGGAGAGCGTGGGGCAGACACATCACTCATCTGGACACAAGATGAAACAGAACTTGAGTGACAGTTGAATTTCTACTGGCAGGTAATATTTACAGTCACCTTGTAGAATCACTATCTTATCTAGGTTTCTCCACTATCCAGAGTCCTGTCTCTATAAGTAATATGACAGAAAGCAGACATATGAAATACATGTTTCGCATAGATATCTCACTGGAATCGTAATTCTCAAAAATTTAGATTATTAAGACAATTAAGCATTCTACTGGTTTGAATTGCATTGAGTCAATGAAAACCAAGCCCTTAATCATCCGCTGAATGTTGGAAGTTCTCCCTCAGACAAGCACATCTTTAGCTGCACAAACAAATGTAAAGTAGGAACCAGGCCAACAACTACTTAAACCAAAATAATTGTCCATCTTTGTTATTTCTTTAATGTAATCATACAGATCTGAAGTTATGTACATTTAGGTTAGGGCAGAGTGATAACACAAAATGTAGGATAATATTTTAAATAGCAAGGGCAGATAAAAGTTTTAAAAGTAAGGTCTTTTTCATCATAAAAATATTCATCCTTTACTTTTTTTTTCTGAAATTATATCAGTCCCTACATCATTGTCCTTCTTAATCAGATACAGAAATTAAATCAGAGGCACTGATGAGGAGAATATCAGCAGAAATGCACTTAAGCTTATTACATAATACTTTCTGATTAGAGCCCCAGCAACACTTCACAGATTGAGCTACATGATTATATTTTCAATTTGGTATAACTGAAATGTTTTATTTTCATTTCAATAAATGAATATCGTACCTAAAAATCAGAGCTGAACTGCAGTTTTACCAAAAACTATATAGACACAGTGTTAAATCTTCATGTTTGCATGTTTCTTATTCAAATATGTAAGTTGTTTTTTTCTTAGAAAGGTCCAAGTAGATTTTGAGAATTCATGGGGAGAGGAAAAAGCTGCTGGTTATTCAAAGGGTGGAAGATAGCTTTTGGGAACAAAGAACATATTTGGAAATTACAAGATTTGCTGTTTAGTTCCATTCATTAAAATAGAAGTCATATTTTTAAACACAAAATGATATGGTACAGTGATTTAACTTAAATTGCATATGATACATTTCTGTAGCTCTGTTTGCATCTTATTTTTGAACATCCAAAGAGATCTTAACTATGAAGGTAAGAAAAAACAGCTCCTATATTTGAAACATTTATATTGGATTTTTCCAGAAAGTAGCAATCATACAACAGACTTCTGTGTTTTGAAAATACAATATCTGTGTAAGGTATTGTTCTACCTTAAGGAAAAAAAGGGGGAATTTTGAATTAGCTGTGTGGAATACATGCAGAAACAAATATACTTCTGGTATGAAGTATGGCTTATAAATCCACAGTATAATGACTACCTTATTATTCAGCTATTCTAAGAAAGTAGTACTTCCCAGTGTATCATTAAATAGTTTCATCATAATACGTATACTGAAAAAAAAAATCCTTTCTGAAAACTGTGTTGAATGTTACTTGGTTAACAGGTTAATTAAACTTTTTAGTTGATTAACCATTAGTTAATTTTCACTGTGTTTTGCCACAAGATTGACCTACAGCATTTCATATGTAAGAGAAAACATATCCTATAAAAGCCTTTACTACACTGTTTTGATAATTTGTTCTGTAGTGAAAAAGCAAATGCTTCAGCCATGAGTTAAGTAAAACTACAGCTTCTTAACTGCAAAACATTTACCTTGCAATTCTGCAGCTGAAAGGAAAATATTCTAGGTGAAAAAAGCTAGACAAAACAGATCCTTTACACTGCTGCAACATACACCCATACAAGAAGAAAATCTATCCTACTGCTTTTTTGCTGCACAAAACTTTCAGATACCTGACACTTAAATTTGCACGACCATTTTACCATTTCCACTAAGACAAGGATTGTAGGATATATTTGGGGAGTGGAACCTTCACCCTGCTAAATTCCCACCCAGTGCTCATAACTCGGAGTGCAAAGCGTTAGCATACCGAGTGGACCTGCCTGCTTCCCGAGTGTGTTGCACAGATTTATCCTGATCAGAGGATAAGGCAATCCAGAGACCAGGTAACAGGTATCCAGGTACAGCCATCTGTTTGCTGTTGCATTTGTCCTTTACTTGTTCTTTTTTTCTGGTTTTCAGTCCAGGCTTTGCCTGATGAAAAGTTTTTCTGACCCTCCCTTCCTCTGGGAGGCTTGACATTAGAGAAGGAACACACAGGAAAGCATGCAGCAGCCTTACCATGCCTTCCTCTTTGGTTCTGGCATGAGGCTGCCAGCTGGATAGTACTTTATGGGTCATACACAGGGCAAACAGCATAAAGGCAGACCACAAGTGTAAAATTAGAATTATTTCTTTGTAGGAGGACTAACTTCAGCTACCATTCCTGTCATGTACTCACAAACTGACTTCAGTGCTCCCCAGCAACACTTCCTTCCCACAACTTCAACACCTATCCACGACTTGCAAGTACAGTGCCTTAACTAGCACTTCCTCACCTCCTCCTTCACCCAAGATTTTTCTTCCAAAGCTAAAGCAGTGGGTGCTTTTGTACAGGACAGCTGTTCCACATGTCTGCTGCCACATTGAGCCAAAACTGCTTTTGACACAAATCTTTCCATGGAAACAAACGAGAGCAACAGTAAATCCGCTGGCATTGCTATCCACTTTGACACAAATAAATTATAGTAAAAAAGAAACAATACATTTCCCAAATGCAAGGGACATTATCCCTACTTGTGTATCAGAGACCTTCACGGGATGCAGTACCCAGCACAATACCAGAATTCCTTTCTTTCTCCCAGGTGAGAAGTCCTGTATAAAACATAATATAACACTAAGTATCCAAATTAGGCTAAACTCATAAACTAGAAAAATATAACCCTGTGAGGCTGTTCCTCTAATTCAAATACAGCTCCCATAGACCAAATTATTAAAAATGGCTTCTGCATAAATTCCTGGGCACATCCTCCTAAAAAGACAATAACAGAACTGGGAGAAATTACCTGCAATCAGGCTGTGAAGAAATCGGGCCTCAGCTGTGACCCTGCAAAGAATGACACACATGTGCCATTAAACATTAAAACTCGATTCCAGACTATAGCAGCATTCAAAGACAGAAACCTTTTCTAGGAATTAAACTGTATAGCTAAAAAAAGAAGGGACATATTTGCTGTCAACTTAATAATGGGAAAAAAAAAAAAAAAAGTCATGTAAAAAAATACTGTATGAGAAGGTGAGATTGTCCAACACATTAAATATAAAATAGGGCTTAAAGTGTTTTGAATGGTGAATCAAACACTACATGCAGCTCTGATTGTTAAATTCTTTTTCATCAAAGTGGCTGACCTCTCAAGGTGACCCCTGACATGACAAGGAAATCTATCGCTTCCAAAGTAAGAGGCACTGAAGGACTATACATGGAGCCAAAGAAAGCTGCAGGGTGACTGCTACCCTTTGACACTCAGCTGCTAATATAAATGTCTACCTGTGGAAAACAGTCAAAACCACTTTTTGCACCCACGTTTTAGGCAGAGAGAAACAGCTTAGCTAGGAGATGAAACTCCTAACAAAAGATCTGCCATGAAATTCCTTGGTGTCAGATTGTAAGTGTAAAAATATGTGACACACACAACAAATATGTACTGAAAGTGTTTTGGGGGCTGCAAGGCAAGGGAGAAGCTCTCACACGCACACTCCCACATACTCTAACAGAGTTGTCACCTGAGATGCTCTGGGGGTGGTGCTGCACCAAAGGACATCCTGAGGCAAGACGGGGTGTTCACAGGCAGCTTTCCCACACCGTGCTGCTGCAACTTCTGCACCATAAGCACATGCAGCATTTTGAAGGCTGCCTGAGTATCATCCCACATCAGCCATCAGAGGCTTTCGGTCTGGGCAGTAGGCAGCTGGAAGTAAGCTGCTCTGAGAAGAAGGTGGGATACGATCCAGGAGAGACCTTGAAGGCAAAGCTTAACTAGTATCCTCACCTACGTACTCTATAGAATAAGCATTTTGAATTCTTTCTATGCTTTGCCAGATCATTAAACTCTTCTCAGAGCCTGGGGAGCATGAACAACCCAGAGAACTGGAGACAGAGGAAACTGGAGCTGCCCCTAAGCAGAAATGGACAACAGAATGAATGGGGCTCCTAGAGAGGCTAGAAATGCAGTAGTTACCATGCGCATAATATTCCCTGGGCTAATTAAAACAAAAGAGTTGCTGCAATTATTGCAGTTTATCACTGGAGCTGCAGAAAAGTAGAAGGTAAGGCACTCTTTCACAGGGGGACACACAAAGTGTCTCTTAAATCCTCTAGCAAATGGGGATATATGCAACAGGACACATGGGACTAGAAGGTACATTGTTCACACTATTTGCAGATCCATGCCTTTATATGTACCTAAAGGCAACAATTCCAAATGAGGAGATAACGAAGATAAGAACCGACTTCTCATTTCCTTGCTGGCTTTTGCTTTTGTAAAATATACACTTCCCTCATATTATGATGGAGATATTATTTTATTTGAGCCACACTGAATATTCTTATCACCAGATTTCCATTGTTTAGTAGTCTAGCTCACCCCTCCATTATCATTTGTGTCAGAAACTAAAGTTTTATGAGGGTGTCTCTGAAGAACAACATTGCATTATTGCTCTGAGTAATGAAAAAGTGGATTACATTCTTTTTGATCATTGAATCTGTCTGTCACGTGCAATGCAGATATTGCCAATACAGTGGTTAACTGCAATGACTAAAAGATAGCTAAGGATGTTTTCTGATGCTTGGCCACCTTCCTAGTGCTCCCTGAAAGAAACCTCACAAATGACAGACTCTTCTGATTACAATGAAAGAAAAAAAAAATCTCTATATTTGTACAGGTATAATTTGGAAACTGTTCTTTGTTTTTCCATGGTTCAGCAATAACACCATTTTATACATCCTGCATTTTAAATCCTTTCCAATGTGCTTGCCTTTTTTGTGCTGAGGGCATTAGAAGACATGGCTCAATAAAAACAAACAAAGAACAGAGCCCAGGGAGATAATCTTTAAAAAGCAGGCAATATACTATTACTGGAACTAGATCCAGAGTTTGTGATAAAATTTATTGCACTGGAGTTTGGATCAGGGCATTGAAATAAGGTATAAAGTAGAAGCCAGCCTTAATACTTCATGTAAAAAGTATCTTCTGACTCATGGGAAGACAAGATTTTGATTGCATTTGAATTCATGCAATGCATTTCAGAAAAAAGAAACAACTCACCCCAAACCCTTCTGGCTACAGAACAGATTAATAGCAAGATGAGATTATAATTACTGCAGGAGCATCAGGGCCAAGTTTAAGTCCATGCTGGAAAAGATGCTTGAAAAATGCTGTAAATAATAGTTTTATAGTAGGTAGCCACTACTAAGCAGACCAAGATTAAAACTGTGATTCAGTTTTCAGTATTTTGCAATATGAGATAACACATAAAAGAAACTTTGAGAAGAGTAGCAGAAACTAAGAGGCACCAGGCTGGATCCATCCTGGGGTGACTGAAGTGAGAGTAAATAGAGGAGCCCTACACAGTGTGTGTGAGTGTGGATATGTTCTTTTATGTCAAAGTAGACTTATGGAATTAGATGACGCAAATGTGCAAAATATCCTGTGAAATAAGACAGGGCTGGAAACAAGACTCAGAAAAGTCTTTGTTCAGCTTCTCCAAGTCCTCTCTGAACTGATGCCTTGGGTTATAGTATACCACATCTAGACAAAAAAGTTCAATCCAGACCATGCCACCATTCACTGTCCACCCTAAATCTGAGTACTGAGCCTCTTGGTTCCTTTAATCTGTTCAGTTCTCATTAGAGCTTAATCTTCTTAATGTTTAGAATTAAAGCAGTGCAATATTGTCTGGGCAATGGTAAGGAGAAGGAGGAGACTAGCAAGGGGCAGTGTTGTGGTGGGAAGTCATGGAGATCTGTAGGTTCTGCTCTAAGCAAAAGGGCAGTGGCAGTAAGAAAGGCCATCAGGACTGAGGCAGTCACAAAATCAGGAAATGGCAGTATTTTTGCTGAAGTTTTGATAATCTTCATTCTAAAAGACCATGAGAGTCTTTTTTTCTTTTTCTTTTTTCTTTTTTTTTTTTTCTTTTTTAACTGAAACTTCACTTTTCTTCAAAGAAAATCTATTAATGAGTCAACTACCAGCTAAAGTGGAGACTGACTCTGTGACCCACCCCATCAAATATGCCAGTAGCACACTCTGATGCTGGCATTCCTTAACTTGATTCTTGACTTAAATGCCCTTTTAACATGCTCATTAGTGAAATTTTCTAATTAAAAAATGCAACAGTTAAAAGACACTCTCTCCTACACAAGTCACATGGAACCAACCTGAACACCTACATGGTTCATTAGCTGAATTGGCAATTTTAGATCCCAGAGCAGTTCTCTACCACTTCTGCTAATTGAATAACTTGTAGTAGAAGTAGGCTGTTATCTTTTTATACACCTGTCACAGAAGGCAGAACATAATTTATTCTATAGAAATAAAGTTTTTACCACCTAGAATACCACAGGAAGCCAGAGGTTTAGAATAATTTGATCATTTTTAAGAATTGCAGAGGAAAATTTTTTCATGAGATTATCTGTCTCTCCCCTTCCAGGCACCTTCTGCCTCCTCCATCTTTTACCCTTTAACATCACCCATGGTCTCTTGCACAGGCAGTGTGTCATTTGGTTTCATTCCCTCTTCTCTCACTTTTCTTGTGCCATGTTCTCAGCCCTCTTCATTTAAGTCTCTCTTTTTCTCATCTCTGTCCTTCTGTTTCTGTTCAGCAAGGTCAAGATCCTACAGACACTAATACCAATCCCACATGCAAGCTATTATATGTGATCCACAAGTGATCTGCATTTAATTACACACCTCCACACCTTCTTGATGCATTATTTCTACAATACGTCCAGTACCTGGGTTTTTCTGCTTTTTATTTTACATCTGTGACCATTTCTAAAGCATCATCATATATTTTCTAAACAAGCTACTTCCAAAATGAACTATTATATCTGTAGGACAAACTTGATATTATAACAGCCTTTTCTACCTATTCCATGTATTTCTCTACATTAGCAACAACAGATTTCTTCTCCAGACTTCTCCTAGCTGCAGAGTTGAATATCTATGTGATGAATCATCATACAAGTATACTCTTATCTACAGAAAGAGTATCTTCAAACTGCTGCCGGTGTCACAAGTGACAGCCACACATCACAAGGCAGCAGCAAGCCATTCACTCTTTTGAGACAATAATAATAATAATAATGAATAATTAATACTAATTTGTAGTGAAGAACTGAGAAAAAAATGATAAGCAAGTGAATAAATTTCAGTCACAAGTTGCATTCACCTTCTACTTGAGCTTGTGCCATGGCAACCTTGTCATCAGACATCAGGTTTTTGCTCTTAATAGCTTCAGGAAACTAAAATATTTCTTGCATATCACTCTTAGAAACCTCTTCAGGAACAGGTCACATCACATCTAGTGATTTTCTCCCAAGCTGCTTAGCAATACCTTTAAAGTAGTACTTCATTCTAACAGTATAGCACAAAACCAGGAACCATGATGTAAGCCCCAGTCTGGACACGGCTGGTTCCAGTGGGACCCAACCCACCGGACATGGCTGGTTCCAGTGGGCCTCAACCCACCCACTGCAGGGCATGGCTGAGCCCTGCAGCCACTGCAGTGCTGCCTCAGGGAAAGCCTGGCTAAGGAAGAGCAAAACACTGCCCAGCAGTGAGGGGGTGAGGGGAAAATGTATGAGAAACAACCCTGCAGACCCCCAGGGGAGAGCAGGAGGAAGGAAGGAGATGCTCAGGGCACCCAAACAGGGATTCCCCTCCCTGCAGCCCATGGGAGATCCATGCTGGAGCAGTTTATCCCAAAGGACTGTAGCCCACAGGAAGGACCCACGCTGGAGCAGTTTGGGAAGGACCTGCTCTCTGTGGGGAGTAGCCATGCTGGAGCAGGGAAAACTGTGAGGAGCAAGGACCAGCAGAAACAAAGTGTTATGGTCTGACCGTAACCCACCATCCACATCCTCCGGTGCCACCTGGGGGCTGTGAGAAGGAGGCCTGGGGAGTCAGGAAGGAAGGAGTGAAGTTGAGCCAGGGAAAAAGGGGCAGTTAGGGGAAGGTGTTTTAGTTTTTGTCACTGTTTCTCACCACCCAAACCTATTTTAACTGGCAACAAATTAATTTTCCTCAAGTTGAGTCTGTTTTGCCAGTGACAGTAATTGGCAAATGATCTCTCTGTCCTTATCTCCACCCACGATCTTTTCCATCTTATTGTCTCAGCTTGTCCTGTAGAGAAGAGGGAGTGACAGTACAGATGGGGGCCTCCAGCAGCCATCCAAGGTCAACCCAAACCAAGACTGGAGCTCCAGCAAGAACAGACATATGGTCTTTCTGTTTAAACACCATTGCACACTCTGTGAGCCAGAGGATCAACACCAAACACCCTATAAAGATCACATTGATTACATAGAGATTGTAAGGGTAGATTCAAATTAATTCCCATTCATTCAATAATGAGGATATATTATGGGATTCAGCTATACATAAGTTTATATTTAATGCATAAATGGTCACTAAAACAAATGATACACCAATATTACTTGTGATTTGAACTTTAAAGCATTATTGATGAATTTATATTTTGAGATATCATTTCTTAGCCACTGGAGTTATGAAAAAAAACTCTCCCCATATGATACAACTTGGTGCCACTTTATCAATACCACTGTTTGCTCAAGATCTTTTTGCAGACTTGGACATTGCATTATAAAATAGACATTGACTTCCTTATTCATAAAGAACTTTTGATGCCTGCAGTGCTGTTGTCCTAGCATGTAGCATTTGGGTGCAGAGCAGCCTAAGGCGTGTTAGCAGCAGATATTGTCTATGCAGTATATGAAGGGATTATGAAATTTAAAAAGGCACTCTTTTCCAACTCCTAGACAACTGAGGAGCCACTAAGCAAGCACAGGGGTGCTCATGAAATCCTGCCCTCATCTACAGCCTGAACACAGAAACAGGGCTTCAGGAGACATCCAACCATACACTCAGTAGCCAAACCCAAATTAAGCTGTTCTTTGATTGTAACCTGAAAAAAGAAAGCAATCACCATTTAAATAATACCTCACAATGAAGAGCATTTGCACAGCTACTAGAAGACTGAGAACTAATGCTTATCTCAGCCTGAAGGAGCTTAAACCAACATCTCTAAGCTTCCTAGGAGGATATATACCATCAGGCAACGCACAAAGTTGAAAGAGCTACCTACATTCCTTTCAGTGAAGTTATGACATATTGCTGAAAAGAACTGAAAATGTGTGAAAGAGATATGTCTGGGAATCTGGTCCCTGTTCCAAAGATTCTCTCTGGTTTGTATTTGAGGTTAAAACACAGCAAACCACCTCTCTCTTGCTGCTATTGCAATTTCATACAGAACAACCACAACTGCACAGTAGTGCCTGCACAGATTCAACTCACTCCAAAGCTATCATGCCCATTAGGACTCATCAAGGATCCCTGCAGAGTTGCATACAGCTTCAGATTCCTCATTGGGCTTAAGTAGGATTTAGGTGCTGAGCTCATCAGATGGAAGCAATCACAGCCATAAAAATGTGTATATTTAGGTGTTTTCAAAAGTATCACATTGAACAGAACTGTTAATGAACAGAGAGAACTGACTGGAAGCTTTCAGGATTCAAAGCTTCAATTTAGAAGCTTTCATTTTGTGAAATTGCACAACTAGATCTTAAAGCTAAATTTACTTGTGTTACATAGAGAAACCTAGCAGCTGAGTCACTTATTCCCTGATGGCCACATACCTTTTCAAAGTATTAAAGCCATCAAACATGATGAGTACTTGACTGCCAGCATGCCATCATAATGCTTCTATTTCTTTTAGCAAATATGCTCAGAAAGTATGGCAACAGTTCCCATATTCCAGTTTGTCCTGCTGCAGTGAAATATGCATCTTCTATGACATTGATGGTACATCTTGTTAGGTGGATGTGTTCCATATGTTGGAGACATTCTCCAGTGAATTAAAAGACATATTCAAAACATAACAACAGAGCAAGGCTTAGGTTAGACAGCAGTAACTCTTCTTTAGATTATAGTGGCATTTAAAAGGCTTATTTGTTGTGCAATAGGCTATTCTTCAAAGCCCCTTGGAAAAAAAAGAGGATTTTGTAAGGTTGGAAGTTCTTTGGCCTTGGCTTCTTTTTTGTTCTATTCCTTGCATGTACTCTGACTTAAAAACAAGATGTGTGGCTTAAACAAAGGGAAGCCAGAATCAATTATATATAATCCTCTGGCACCATTTTACCTCAAATCTGTTGGAAATATATACTGCTTAGCTCACCAGAAATGTGATATTGTTTTTGGACATAATCAAGAAAGATAAACATCTGTCCAACTTCATAGCTGATAAAACTATCAGTTAACCAGAAAAAAATATTTTCAATTATCCAACAAAGTTTTGCTTAGATTAAAATATTAACATGAAAAATATATCTGCTATTATGAAAATACCCTAGAGACTTCATGAATTAAGATGACACTGAGAGCAACGGTCAGTAAAGGATCTAAAAAGAACTATACTCTTTACCACAGTCACCACAAAATTTGAATCACTTGGAAAAGAAACTTAGCTTTTAACCTATTTTCCTGCACTTCATTCAGCTGTATTCTGACAATAAATTCTATTCCCTGATGTGAATTTCCCTTGCCCATCTAACATTTCAAATCTGCATAACTTAATCTATACACTAATGCACTCCTAATTTTCTGGGGTAGTCAACCACACAAAACACTAACACAGGTCATTAAAAGAAGTGGAAAATCTAAACAAAGACATAACAATTAATTCTGTGGAAGCAATAGCTCTACCATAAACCTATGAAAAAATAATTATAGCATTGTTTTTCCAAGCAGGATGTAATTTAAATAGCTAAATCTTCCACCAGTTTATTTTATGACTGTCACATCTTTAATGTTTTAAAGAAACAGTTCCCTGTCCATCCAGTTTCCAATTATTTTTGGTTCTCAGTTTATCCTACCCAGAATTTAGGCAGATTATTCAATCAGTCGTTTAGCCTTGCTTCATTCCTGCTTAGCGTCTCTGAAATTAATTCCCAGTGGTACATTATTTATCCTCTGAGACAGAATTTCACTACAATATCCCATGCTGTAAGAGGCTGGGATAGAGAGACTTCATCTAGGCATAGTACCAAACTTTACAGAAAAAAATGAAGTATTGCATTAGAGCATTTTAGTCCATTCTTTGCTGAAGTTCTATACTAAAGAGCAAATTTAACAATGATTTAGCACTCCTTGTGCTTAGTCTTACAGTGTAACCTATCTACTCAGCTATTTATACATAAATATATAGATATACTTCTCTCCATAAAGCTATTTTAAATTGCAGTAGTCATTAGCAGGATCATGAAAATAAATGCATTCCACAAGTACAATCATTTCAAGCTAGGTTTTACATTTTTAATATAATAAATTATTAATTCCCGTAGAGAACTGGCAAAACAAAATACATTTAATTGTCACTGATTTCCTTGTACAGCATTGGAAACTCAGAAGACTGCATCTTCATTTCTCAACTATTTATTTATTCAAATTTTGTGGGGAAACCTGCCTGGTAATCTGAGCACAGGGTGATGGAGCAGTCACCAAAAAGACTAAATTGGTCAAGTGATATATTGCCACTATCTAAAACTGATTTATCAAACAGTTGTGGGTGAACAAAATACTGCTGGAATTCCTTTTTCCTCCAAAATGCAAAGGTTGCTTGCCAGTAAAGACTTCTTATGTTCTGCGTTATAAACTAACCTCACTGTCAACACAGAGGTCAAGAGAAACACAGAGGTAGCCCAGAATGCTTCTGCCCAGCACACGCACCTGAGGAGCATCATCAGTCACAGGCTTATAAATTCGCATCTGACCATGAAACTGGGGAACCTTAAACACAGACTGCTTCAAAACTTCCTACAAAGGCTAACGATTGAATTACAGGGTTGCCAATTTTACCTCTAGTGGGAGAATTAGTTGGTTTGGGGTTATTTTTGGTTTTCTTGTTTTGTTTTGGGTTTTTTTGTTTGGTTTTTGTTTGTGTGTTTTTTTTTTTTTTTTCCCCCCAGAAAATACCCGACGCAATATGTATGTAACATGCCATAATAATTAGAACAAAAACAGGTTTTAGAAGTATGAATAGAAAAAAACTACGCCAATGACATCCAGCTCTTACCACTGCCATGTTCTGTAGCACGGGTATTTTTCACCTAGAGAAGAACAAAAGCACTGCCATGTGAATTACACCAAGGGAGGTTTCCCTGATGTATGAGTTACCGTGTTTTCTAGAACTAGTGCCAGGGTCACGTTCACAACAAGTGTGCCTTTAGTCTGAGAAGCGTCAACAAAATGGCTTCTAGATTTGCTTTGCAACTTCTTTAAACTGCTATTATTGGCTCCTCTCATAATAGAACACTGTAATTTGTCAGTAGCCAGTTAACCCAGGAATAATTATCTGTCTCAGCCACCCTCACACAACTGCACAAACAGAAATAGCACAAGAATAGACTTCTCAGTGAGATCACCTGTATAACATGAATGGCATCAGTAAGACTTTTTTTAGTGGGAAGGCATGAAGGAGCACAGTTATAATGTTATGTGAATAAGACTGCTGTCATATCTAAGGCTCAATGGAAACAGGGTAGCTTAAAGACACTGTTAAATCATAGAGCAAAGAATGAACCAGAAGAGTAGCAATACATATAAAATGTAATTTTACTCAGAACAGAAAATGTGTTTTGGATTAATTTTAACACTGTAGAATATGCAATTAAAAAATGTCAGGAGTTTTTCATTTTCCGGCTAAAACCCCAGGATCTGAAGCACTTCCACTTTGTTGTTGTTTTGGGTTTTTTTTTTAACAGTTTCTTTTTACACAAATGTGTTCATTCATCACCCCTGGCTGCTCTGTAACATTCACACTTGCTGAAAAATAGTGCATTATATACCTCTGGTAATCAAGCTTCTTTCTTTTTGATAAGCAATTCTAGATAACTTGCAAAATGTTAACCCCACCAAAAGACACTTCTTGAAGAATGAAGCATTTGCTTTGAGGCCGTCATGGTCTAGAAAGTACCATTAAGGCGTGCATATGACTTAGCACTGAAGAAACTGAATTGCTTTGTTTTCACTCCCCCAAGCTCAATGTATGTTCTAGATATTTACAGAGGTAGAGAACACCCTTCATGAAACACAGCATCAGTTTCATGAACACAGGACTCCAAACACAAGCAGATCACTCCATGGAATTTCAAATTTGTAAGATAAAGTAAGTCTCCTCAAAAAAATTTCTAAAGATTCCTTTTATTCCTGAAGGTATATTTTCTTTAATAATTTAAATAAATATGTGGTACCTTGCAACTATTTTGTACAGCATTCCTATTTCTTATTTATGGTGTCACCAATTTCTCAAATAATTACCAATATTGTCAAAACACACAAATTTAAAAGCAATACTAACAAAACCAGGGATAACAAATCCCTAAATATAAAAAAAATATTGTGTTTAAAAAAAAAAAAAAAAGATCTGTTTTGTACAAAATTGTGATGTTAGTGAGAACTAAAACCCGGTTCTAGTTTTTCCAGATAATCCACAAATCTCCTGTAAACACACCAAGTTTCTTACACACAGTATACTTTAAATTATATTAGTTCTTGCAGTAGGCAAAGTGTTTGAACTAAATAAGATAGTGAAAATAATCATTATTTATAGATGATCCATCTTGGAGAAAACAATGTACTCAAAATGTTGATCTTGAAGATATTTGTCTACATGTTAAACTATAAATAATGTATGTTTCAAATTATTTCAATATTAAAAGTGAGGAAAATTTACCTTGAATATGAAACACTTTCAGAATTAAGCTCTAGATTGGTGTACGAAAAAATTAAGTCTTTACATTTAGAATTGTTCTAAACTCACTAATGATGTCACCATGCCTTGAAATTTGGCCAAGAAAACAAGAATTGAACTCTGAAAAGTGGTTTTGAGAAAATGATGTTTTGTGAAGTTCTAGTAAGACTGTCTGCTGAGTGCCACTGATTGGTATCTTTTCAAATGGACAGTAAGTTTGACTGTTCTCAACAAGTAACCCCTCCGAGCTTTGATTTAGGTAGTGAGTCTGTACAGTTGGTATAATTGAACTGGAGCATCGTTACAGAACAAACTGATATTCAAGACCCCCTGTTGAATTTGACATGGCTGAAGCAAGATACAAAACCAAGTTTTCATTTCCTTCCCTCTGATGACAAGCCTCACCTACACATCTTGAGAACAGATCTGAATATACTTATGCTTAGTGGATGTTTGGGTCTGTGTATTTCTGTGTGGAAAATAACTTTTTCATCTAATAAAAGCTTTTAGATTTCAAAGGGAATTTGGCTGAAAAATCAAAATATCTCTAAGTCAAAAAAAGAATTTATAATTCACTGGAATATTTTTTTCATTGTTGGCAGACAATGTAAACTCAAAAAAATGTTCAGCCTATGCATGATAAAAAGAAAAAAAATCTAGAAAATAACATATTTCATTTAGAAAATGTTGCCACAAAAATAATTCCAAATTTATAATGAGTAGATCTGTCAAAAAGCATTCCAATAGTAAACTATATGTTTTTGTTAGAAAGTGAAGTTTTTGTCACAATTTACCTCTTTTTGTGAGGTCTGTACCTTGGCCAACAGCAGTACCAAGAAAAACCTAGAGATTCTTTTGCGCTGACTAGGCTGGTCCTCACGTGATGAATTTCTACGTCTTGGCTTTGTTCGTGGCAGGGTGACAATCAGAAATACCACCATCACAGTCAGAATTAACAGGCAGCTTGGCTGGCAGTCTCTCAGGAGAGACACCAGAAAGCAAATGAGCCATGTAGTTAAGCAACAGTTCTATTCAGAATAGATTTTATTGCCATTGTTTTGATGCCACTGTTGATTGTCTTCAAAAGTGTGTGTGTTCGTGAGCGTTGCAGCAGAAACCTCCTGGACTCCACAAGTATGGTCATGTCTTTTTCCACAAGAAAATAAATTGACTTTAAAAAGCACATAATTGAGTTACACAGTTAAACACTAACATCCTGATCTTCAGTCTATATTGAGTAAAATATTTGGTCTTAATAACATTTTCTTACAGGATTTCACCAAAATATCATTACTGGGAAAAGAAAGAATGCGCTGAACAGTAAAATAAAAGTCTCTCTTGTTTCTTTCAGAGTCCTTTCACTCATCTCCTTGCTTAAAAGTTCTTTCAGTGCCTGTTAATTAATTGCTCTGATTGAGGTCAAGTTTGAAGATGATATGAGGTTAATTTTAGACTCTCTCGAGTGCAGACTAAGAAACTCATTACTGTTACTGATGCTTGAGTGTCAAGTTAGGTAGACCTATAATATCTCAGCCTCTCAATGATATTGACCTTTCTGTAAAGAAGTACTGACTTGGCCTGTGTCACAGAGGTCTGCTCCTAGTACCTTTTTAATTTCTTTGATTCTGTTGCCAGATTATAAATTACAAGTGAGAGCTCAGAGTTTCTAATTAGTCTGATGCTCTCCAAGGAGGCTAGCAAATATAATGTAGTAACACATGTAACTAACCACCACCAAAAGTGCTTTTAGCAGAAAACCAATTAAAAAGAAAATGAAAAAGAGAAAAAAATGCTCTATGCTTGCTCTATGCTCATTATCAACTGGTTTAATCATGTGATTAGTCTGATTGTTGGGTAGCAAGAATCTTATTGGTTGTAAAGTAAGTTTATACTTGGTAAATTTATTATAAGGGAAGTTCATACTTAATTTATAATCTGTGTTTATATTATAACCATTTCATAACAAGTCTGAAATGATTACACACTACCCTACATGCCCCAATTAAGAAATAACAAACAATAAGAGCAACAGCTTCTGACACATTCTGTACCAGAGTCAGAAAGCAAAGAGAAATTATGCACGGCACTGGGCAGTGATTAAAGCTTGTTGATTCCCTTGAAAACCACAGACCATTCCTAAGGTGTATTTATTAAAACATACATTTGTCTTTATTTCCTCTAGCAGAAATAGAGGAATGACTTGAATTATAGACAAACAGGGAAGACTAAAGTACCCCACAGTCTGTATCACCACCCACTGTAATCCAGCATGTGAATGTGGTTTCCATTGATGCATCTGAACGGCCTTTAAACTAGTTGGCTTGGCTAGCAACAACAACCTGCAACTGCTGAGCTCAGCAGAAATTCCCCAAGTGTGGGAAACTATCCTGCTACCTTCAGCTGAGCTGTGCAGTACCACAATCACACCACGGTGTAACACAAAGTCCCATGGCAGAGTCCTGTTGCACGTATCTATATAATAGGCAGTAATACCAACAGTGGCAGAGCAGGCAAACCCTAGACCAGTTTTAATAGATTTAACTGGCTAAATCCTATTTTTAGGTCTTTCAGACACTTTTTTGACCTGGCTAAAAAGTACTTCAAAAATACGGGCCTTAGTCCCTGTTGTCTGAAAATTTATGTGGCCGTATATAAAGTACTCTTAAAAGTCAATTCTAAAAGAAAATAAATGGTGACTACGCAAACTGCAGTTTATGCTATGTTCATGATGGGTACATCTATATAGCACATTTGTGGGCTAGGTCCTCTGTGGCTTGTGTAAAGAAGGTGTCTCCTTTGATAAGAACTTTCAGTGAGCAGTCAAGCCACTAGTCCCTAAAACTGTCAGTGACATTCTCTCTTTAACCTGGGTTTTGTTTCTCTCTGATTTGGTCAGAATTCAAGGTCATACACACAGGCCTTCTGTGTTTTCCCAGAAAGCCATCTGAAACAACAGTTTAATCCCCTGAAATTTCTGTAGTCAGGCTCAGCAAAATACCAAAAAACATGTTCAACATGGAACACGTTTTATTTGCACTGAAAAGACTTTCAACACTAGCAGCATAACTGAAGTTAAGAAAATCCTTGAATACTTTGTTGAATAGGAGTCAAATTTCCTTGATAAATGCAGACTCCATCTATAAATAACATAACAATTGCAAATAATTCAGATTATCCATTCTGAGACAATGAGTTCCTTTAACACTAAGCTATGCACAGAGCACGATTTCTAATCTGGTTGGGGCATAAGAGTAAACCTAAGCTCAATTCCAGGAACACTGAAAGGCAGACTTCAAATAAAAAATATTCCAAACTCCTTTAGATTATTTGTTTATTTGTTTGTTCAAAAGGAATTTAATTCACAGGCTCCACATTTCTGTTTTTCTTGAGATTATTTTTTTTAAATTCAGTAAATCAATTATCTCAGCAGTGCTTATAAACTTAACACTTCTTTCTTCCTGCCATGTGATAGCTTGGTTAGAGAAGCTTAAGGTTATGAGTACTACAACCAAAGATGTCTTTGAGGTTGCCATTTTTTAAATTGCTCTCTTCTCTGATATGCCAGGATATTTAGCTAGAACCCATTGCAATGATAATTTTCTTGAACTTTACTGGTTTGATATCATGAGTCAATTAAAAAAAAAAAAGAAAAAATAAAAGAAAAAAGAAAAAGACAATGGTATGAAAAGCTACTAGCAAAAGTCCTGAAAAATTTGAGTGAAAGTTATTGTAAGAACATATGAATTTTCACATACGCACCATATACATACAACTATATAACATAACTAGTAAAGTATCAATGAATAAACAAATCTAGCCCAAGTTGGAATATCTTGTCTTTACTAAGCTTACGCAATACTCTTGATGACTAGGTTTCTTATTAACATTGCCTACAAACAAGGAACTCAAATGTTTATAAAACATCAACATAAAATAGAATTATATTCAAGATTCTAATAATTGTTCACCTTCGTTTACCTTAAATTTTAACCTGTTTAGACATACAACTATATATTAGAGGTTCTCTTAAATTTTCTTTTTCAAATGTGCATGTGTTTAAATAGAAAACATAAAACAGAGAACTTTTTAGAGGTAAGGAAAGAACGAATGCAAGACATCCTAAAATAGAGCTTCAGCATCACTAACATGCTTCAACATCACTAAGAATTTTATTTCACTACATGAATTTACTGCATGAATAAATTGCACCCCAGATGCCTGTGACATATCCTGAAGAAAGAGATTCTCAAAACAGCCCCCTTTGCTACCTAGGATTTATTTCTAAAGGGATTAATTTACTTGTTGTGCAATATGGAAGATGTTTGCATTGTGGTTTAGGTTTTGTTTTGGTTTGTTTTTTTACAAGATTTCCTTAAACTGGCTTCAAATATACATCTCTGTATTTAAATCAATACAATCAATACATTTTTTCTTAATATTTGTCTGCCTCAATGAGGACTCTCATTGGAGTGGACCAAACTTGAACTCCCTTAACAAGAGGCAAATCAACTGGGTAGCTCAGGGTACTCAGTTAGCTACATCTACAATACACTGGCAGAAAAAAAAGATAATTCAGTTAAAGAAGTGAACTGAAATTAAACTTGATTCTGGCAGTGTGACATCAGCAACACATCCACAGGATAATGAGGGTCCTTTTTTAAAGAATTGATTCTTAAGTAATCAGATACAGAGAAATTATTTATGATTAACACAGTAGTGGTTATCCAACTCTATTGAAGTTCTAGTATTTCATTTGTTTGTACTGTAGCTACATACACTGCAGTGGAGACAGCAAGAGCTATTTGCCACTAGAAAAATCAAAATATGGAAAGATGGTCCAATATTTGTAAACTAAAATGATTTTAAGTCGTTCTGGAATGGAACAACACAAAGCAAAGGTACTCTAATGTTTTCTCAACTGAACATATAGACAAACAGCCACATCACTGCATCATCACTCTTCAGCCTGCCCATTTACTAGTGCCACATATGTGACAGGGACTTTACTGTTTCAGGCATGATAAAGAGCTTAATAGTTTTATTCTTGTGTGGCAAACAGACAATAGTTGTTTCAGAATGAATCCATGAGAACATTGCCTCCCTACTCCCAGTGCTGCTCTTCTCTGCCTGCTCAAGACGTCCTCTGCTGGTTGATTTTCCATGTCTAACATGCTTAGAAGCAGCTGTGTGGTTTTGAAGTCAAATCCTTCATTGTCTTTACTAACCACATGTCGCTTCAGTTCATTGGGCAGCTTTGGAGTTTGCTAATCAGCACCAAATGTACTCTGGCTTGAGAAAGGGATAGAATCAATCATAGAATCACAGAATGGCCTGAGTTGGAAGGGACCCACAAGCATCACTGACTCAAACTCCTAGCTCTGGTGTGAGATGTCTGGTCCAGGCAACCAGACAAACCTTACTTTAAAGTAATCTCCCCGAATTGCATGTGAAGGAGTTTTAGGGGTCTCAGTACAAACCACCTTAATCTACTGACCTTTGTTCCCCTACAGCGTTTAATTGATTGTTAACATGAACAGAACCATTACGGCATTGAATTCCTACTACAAACCTTCTAAAGGAATCATAACTTTCACTTTCTCTGGATAGCATCACCAGAGCTACAAGGATACATTTTACATTACACAGAAATAGCAGAAGTATCGTTCAGTTTTACTGCCCTACAACATCAAGGTATACATGTTGACAAGCTCTTTTTAATGCATGTTTAGGGCTCCACAAAGCCTCAAATCACAAAAGCGATCCTTATCCCTGTGAGTGTCAGAAGAGCACACAGATGACTCGTCTGAACGAGGTTTACTTACATGACTTAAATGACTTGAGTTTAGTACAACTAGCATTCATGAAGATTACCTTTTTATTTAATTACTTTGTAAAGTGTTATTTAGCTCCACTATACGAAGTCATCAGAGAATGAAAAATTCTCCTACAAGCAGTTTTACAGTCAGAGGAACCGATTTGGATCCCATTTGTTTCCATTTCAAAAGTGATTATTCTGCATCTTTACTGCAAATTGCTACTTTGCAACAACAAATCTGAACATTTGCACTTTGTTTGAAGTGCAGTTGTGAAAACAGGACTGGAGAGAGAGTATTCACAGCTTGCTGAGATCTTTTTTTTTTTGCTCACCATTTTAAGAGGCAGGTGGAGATAAAGGAGGCTAACTGGATGTTGCAAAGTCCTGAGGATGGGAAAGAGGAAACAGGAAGTTCAGTTCTGCTCCCCCAAATTTGTCAAAACCCTGAGCTGTAAACAAGTGTGTGTGGCAGCTACGCAAACCTTGAAGGGCAAGACTGCAGTGTCAGTCATCAAATTTCCATCATCAGGCAGAGGTATCACAGCCATCTCAAGGACGCCTTAAACTGTCCTATGTAACAAATCAAACCTTCTTAGGACTGTGTGACAGGCAGCACCTTTGCAGGCGCACTTCCCCAATACGCCTTAGTTCCAGCCAAGACTCCTCCATGCAAACAGGAGAGCACTCAAACTCTTCTGTGTGAGGCTGCTTACCACGTCTAACAAACAGGCAGAGCAAGGCATGGATCATCTAGTCCCCAGCTCTCTGCTGGCTCTTGCCCTTCCTGAGAAAGATTTAGACATCTCTTTCTCACAAGAAAATGTTGCGTTCTGTGAATGTATTGGTATACTGAATTTAAACACATACACAAACCTGCCTCTTCATGATTCAGATGCAGGATCCCACCTGAAACACAACAAAGGAAAAAAAAAAAAAAAACACAAACACACAAAACAGAAAAGAAAAAAATGAATAAACAAAAACAAAACCAACAACAACAGTTTTACAGAATATGAAGTTGAATCCTGTACGCTGATGAATTTGCTGTTATGAACTGTATCCAAGAGAAACCATATACATCTAGGCTGTAATTCTGCACCTGATTCACAGCAGCTGCACAGCATTCCTCTGGTTTCAGCATCACCTGACAGCCCACAGACATTCACATGCTGAACAAGCAGTAAAACGACAATCCTAAGTATGGCTTTGACCTTTTTTTTTCGTTTTTAACCTCAATTTCATAGTCTCCAACAATAACATGAGCCACCTTACCTATTTTTCACTGGAAAAAGTGAGGAAGCTGATTGTGGGCACAATTAATATTTCTTGTAACAGGAGCTCATTCCCAGCCAATATCTTTACCTGTGATGCCTCCCCTATTGCTTATAGTTCTGAGACTGAACTAATGCTGCTACCAAAATGATTGACCTAGCCCTCCACCTGCCCTCTGACACAGGGGTCCATGAAGGCAGCTGCAAATCAGAAGTACTATCTTGCCATGGATCTCACAGGATGGGCATCTCTGCATGAGAGCGATTACTGCCCAAAAGAAATCTGAAATGTGGAGTTTGAGGGATCTGGATCTTACAAGTCATGACAAGAAGTGAGACTCTTTTGTAACACAAGAAAATGGTCCTATAACCTGCTCCTGATAAGGACAATTCAGCATTTCATACTTAAATTATTTTATATTTTTTCTGAGCTATTTTTCAAATTGTCTTAAATATTTTATGAATGGTAATGCATCTACACATTTTTTTTTTTTTTAAGAGAAAACAACATTAAACCAAAGATACCACCTCAAATAGAAAAGTCTATATAACAACTGTGAAAGCCTACAAAACTATTTTTACACATCCATAATTTGGTTGAAATTCCAAAGGGCTGTCCTCCAGCATAATTAACGTATAACTGGAGATGTAAGGCACTGAGAACTTGTAACAAAAACAGCAGAAGTTTAAGGATAAGCGTATACACCGGCCCAAATCCAATCATGCAGAAGTACAGCATCAGGACAAGCCTGCCATATGAGATTTTCTTCCAATACTCAGTGGTCAGGGTCTATGAAGAACATACCTCCTTGGCCTCCAGAGAGGCTGTGGTTTCTCCATCCTTGGAGCTGCTTACAAAAGCCATCTTGACATGGTCCTGGGCAACCAGATCTAGGTTGCACTGGTTGGGCAGGGGAAGGGTGGACCAGGTGACCTCCAGAGGTGCTTTCCAATGTCAACCAGTCTGTAGAACATGTAGAAAGTGGAGGCCTTATTTTTAACACATAAATATATGTATGATTATTTACTATGATTTGGTTACAAGTTACATCCATTGACTCTATAATTTCCAGCATTCTTGGTAAACTTCACTTCTTTAGTTTCTTGAACATTTAAACAGAAAACCAAGATAAGAAAATGCCTTAGCAACAAGAACTAACAGCAGATCCTGTGTTCAGAATTAAAAATGTAGAGAGGGTGATCATGAAAACTGGATGCAAAGCAGAATTTTAGCACATTCGATGATAAGAGCTGCCTGATTGTAACAGTTTCCCTTCAGTAGAGAACAATGGTTCTCCTGCCTATTATCACAGGTAACGATGATAATAGTTGTCCAACTATGATATTAATAATAGTTTGCTGCCAGTTGAGAAGCAAAGGCTACAGAAAGCAGGTGTTCTCACTGCATTCAAAAACATTAAAGAATTGACCTCAGCTGTACTAGAAAACAGAGGTAATCTTGAGCATTATTTTCTGTCAGTATAGCAGAGTTTCTCAATCTGATTTTCAGATTCTGCAGTAAAATTAACTGTACTGATTTCAGACTGCAGGGGAATGGCTACTAGGGTATGTTTTTATACTCAGCTACTGATAAAACTTTTGAAAAGGAAAGCACTCGTAATCCAAACTGTGAGAAAAGCATTCCCCCAAAACTGTTATTTGCGGAGATGTATGGAATGTGATCATTAATCATGAATATTTCTAATGAATGTGCATATTCTTTTTAATACTTCTAATATGTTGCTTTTATAAGTAAGCTTTTAAGTCCAGAAATGTCTTCTTTGATGTTAGTATAAACCAGAGGGTAGAAAAAGATGGTTTTAAAGCTGCTATATTAAATGCTGTTGTGCTGTATGGTGTCTCCTTGGAACCATTAAGTTTTGGTCGTCTTCTCTCCATTACATTCCTTCTATGCTACAAAAGGTTCACTGATGGATGACAAAAATGATTAGAGGCATGAGAAGACTTCCCCCATATGAAATGAGCATGCCAAGATTGAGATGTCTATAGATGAGACAAATAAGAGAGGTCACACTAGAACTTTACAGAGTAATGACTGTTACAAAAAAAGACAAATGGAGTGGAGATGCTCCTATTTGTCATGTCCAATAATAGAGGAAGAATGGTTACCTCAATGGCACTGAAAGGCAAGAAATTTAACAGGTAAAGGTTTGCTTTTTTCCTCGCTTAAACAACTGGTAGGAGTAAGGAGAAGATTAAATTTTGTTTCATTAAGGAATTTGAAACGTCAGGTTTGAAGCTGAAAATGAAAGCAGAGTTTAAAAACTGAACATGTTTCCCAGCGAAAATGTAAATGTTTCACTGAGAAGAAATTGAAGCATTTTCATGAAATAACTTTTTACTTGTATTTTTCTGCTAAATAAAACTGTTACATCATCAAATTTATAAAATCTGATGCAACTGAGTTCTCCTAGGGAAAAGAGTTGCCAAAAGTCTTTTATTCTATTAATAGCTAGAAGAATATATTTCCACTATGTACTATTATGATCAGAAGAATAAATAAGGGTGAGATAGTGGTTTGTTTTTTTTTTTTTTTGTATTAGTTATAAAAACAATGGCTTTAGGTAAGAAAACAATGAGGCTTCTTAAAGCTTTCTTAGCTGTGTCCAGTAATTAGATTATTTGGACTACTGAACTAATACTGCTAGCTCTTATTTTGGTTTACACACTCCTGAATTCACAGTTCCTGTGTGTTTTTCACTTACTGAAAACCTTCTGTGGGAAAAATGCAGAATAAAATAAATTAAAAAAAAAAAAATCTAGACGTTCACATATATTTGTCTTCCTTAGTAGAAAAACTGAACATACTTAAAACTGTCCAGGTGAAATGCCATATTTTTTCACCCTGAACAACTTATCAAGTTTTCACTAAAGTTTATTTCCAAAACATCAAAATAAAACAGAATTATTTTACCTTGTGTAAAAGCAAAAACATTCCCTTGGTCAGCAAGTAATTTTTACCGACTGTTTTAGCTGAAATCTAAACATAGAAACAAGCGCTGTGTACCCAAGACTACAGTCTCCTTCCACAGCAAATTTCTAATGCTCTCTAGCTCCTGCTTAATGGTGTCATTAGCAGCATGTTATGCCTTTAACTAAGTGTCCTTCCACTTTGTTTTGCCTATTCTGTCATTATTAATTCATTTGGAATCTGCTGTAGTAATACTGATCCTAATGAATTCATTTTATATTAATGTGCATGTCATACTCATCATCATGGGGATTTCCAGTATAATTTTGCCTGAATGAAAACAAAACTAATTGCAAAAACAATTTGTTTGGTGTGATAATATATTAAAAGGGAATAACCTCCCTCCATTTTTCACAGCACCAAGTGGCATAGGTAGCGTGTCCTTCCACAGATTCTTTTCTAAGATGTTTTTCTTAATCACATTTGAGCTACCCTGGCAATTTACACATTTAGGTTTGCTTCTTCAGAGAGACCTTATACAAACATCCAGTCCCTTACATAGCCATCTTGACTTCAGTGGGGCAACTCTCATGCATAAAATTGAAGTATGGAGTTTCTTTGCCTGATGTCATTATTTCTTTTCTTACCTAGCCCAGATGGATTTTTTTTTTCTACAGACAGAACCACAGGCTGCTGATGATTGTTTACAGGCAGAGAGTGTGGTCTTGCCTACAGCTTACATCACTGACATCAACGAAGGAATAAATATTACTGAAATCATGGCATGTATTATCAAGAAGTTAACCTTGCACCTTGCCAACCCACACTGCCACAAATAAGCACACACCCACCTGAGAGCTGGTCTTGCTTTTGTACCCTCTCTCCTTCATACAGAAAGCTATAAATTTTTTTGTTAGGAGTGATGACTGGAGATCTCCAGTTCAACAACCTGCTCAAAGCAGGGGTAACTTCAAAGCCAGATCACATTGCTCAGGGTCTTGCACAAGCATGTTCTGAACTTCTCCAAGTATGGAGAATTCATACCAGGACTTCACTATTTGCAGTCTTCTGGCAAAGAAGTTCTGTTCTTACAAAGAGGATGGTCATTAGACTTTCAGCTGTTTTTATTCGCTATCAAAAATTCAACAGAAAAATGCAGAAAGACCCATCATGATTTGTGTTCCAACTGGCCTTTCAATTTTTGTTTTCCTACACTTTGACTGGCAGGCCACTGCCTAGTCCTGGTGTTGTGGAGTTCCATATCTATGCTAAAACACTCTTTTAACTAGTAAGGAGCAAGGTAGATACAGTCTAGATTTTCCATTCAAATAGAAGTCCTTGAAAGTATGAGCATTTACCCTGACCTTATCTGATCTGTGGAGGTAAGCTCAAAAACTTGCAAAAACAGCATTCAGTATAAAAATAACACTATCTCCATCCATTCTTTTTGTTTTTATTTCAAAAACCACTTTGATTTTTAGCAAAGCATGAGATGTTGCTGAGCATTCCCCGCTTAAACTGATTCAAACACTCCATTAGCATACAAGTGAAATTCTGTTTAACTAAAACTGTAGTGTGACTAGTGCTCACAGCAATACAGAATGCTCCTGAAACAAAACTAAAACCAAATGAAACATAACTTAATGAACTACTGTCCATTAATTATTTTTAAAAATTAAAATGCATTTCTGTAGTTGCATCATAATGTGTAGATCATAGCACATGGTACATGCACTTTTAAGACTACACAGCTTCCTGTAATATTCTCGTGTTTGACCACTTAAGGTGAGTTCTTCTCTAACAACCCTTTTCTCATATTGACATGAACAGAGCTGCTTATATCTGCCCCTATCATCAACCTTATTTTTCTATTTCAGAGGACAAGTGGTCTGACCCTTTTTCCTGGAAAAACACTTCTTTATTTTCGTCATTGTGTTATGTTTTTCTGTGCACATGGCTTGTTTGGTTCAAACTGTCAAGTTTCAGCTGTTGGTTTATCTCCCTTGTATCATGGGGCAACAGAGGACACACCTGTCATGTTAAAAAGACTTCCAAATAAACAGGGGTCCTGCAGATGAGCAGTGTCTCCTTCAGTTACCTACTGTAAAGGATTTCTCCAAAGTGATTAACCACATTGTGAACAGATTTAAGGTCCCAGTACTACAAAGTTATCTGATTTCTAACTGAAAAAGTCCCATTGAAGTAATGGGTGGCTTCGCTGGGAAACTCACTTGGAGAGTCCTCATAGAAACACACAGGATTAACCCTTTTTCCAATGAGAACAGAAAAACTTCAGTCCTTGTGAAGACTTTGGATCTTAGGTTCATGAAAATGGGCAGTTTTAAACATTGGAGACAAAGCAGTGCTTAGACTTGAAAAATACATGAAGTATGCATTCCAGCCCCACTCAGTCTTTACTTAAAATGGCTGCATGTTAGCAACTGCTGTCCTTTCTAACAAATTATTTTTCTGCCATCTATTTTTGCCATCATTTAAAAATGATTTGTATTGCTGCAGTTATTGATCCCCCACGGAGCTGCCATTAGGATGTGACCTCTTCTATATGGAGTTGTTATAACATGTAAGTGCTGGGAGGGTGAATTTACAAATAAATAGATGCCATTAACTCTGGAAACTTTCTTTCAAGATAAAAGACTCACAAGCTGTAATACAAATTTTAACCATTAACCAGTAGAGAATTAAAGTGCATCTTAGAATCAAATCACTGTCCAAAGTCACTAGGGAAGTTGCATAAGTAGTGTAAAAATGACAGCAGTGGTGGCCAAATGCCCATGAAACCCTAGGTCCTGTTGTCCTTAACATGTACAAGTGGAGGAGTACATACTTCAAATCCAAGAGTTTTGAAGATCAATCAACCTTAATTTACACCAAAAAGAAATCTCCAGGAAATATTAAGTGAATTTTAGCAAAGACAAGTGCACTTTTAATTGAAATGTAAAAGAAAGAAAAATGAAAGACTGTATGATACAAATTTTAAGTTGGTCTTTGCTTTATACTCTATGGTAGTTTGGGCACATTTCTACACAGTAATTTTACCCATAATGGAAAACACCTCTGTCTCTTACTGCAAGCTGATACTTTTATGTAAGACTGATTCTTATTTAACCTCTGGCTAACAAGCCTATTTACCATCAATGTCATCTCAAAAAATAGAATGAAAATAATCAATGAGATGAACAAGTTGGTATCCACTCCCAGCCATATCCAATGATGCATTTCACGCACAGCCTAATATATCGTTGCTGTAGAACCAAGGAGGCTGAGAGAATGTCAAAGTCATTTTTAATCCCAATATAAGCCAGCCCATACTGCCTACAAGCAATTACTCACATTCAAGGGCCTGACCTCTAATGTATCAGAACATGCATCTTTGACTGCCATCCTCGTAACTGTGTTAGAGGAACTAGGGTTCTGTGGAGAAAGGCAATTCCACATCATGGAAGATTTTGGTGGTATTTTAAGGTAGAAAGCTGAGCCCAAGCTTGAGCACAAGGCTTCCCCTACCCAGCCTCTTTGTTCACAGCAGAGGGCATGAATACTCATGCAACTCAAAGAAAGGCCAAAGGTTTTAAATACTAAACACTTCCATTCAAAATATCTTAACTCTTCTACTGGACCCTGGGTTTGGGTTATTCCTTGACCTCTGCATTTGGATTAGTTTTGGCCATTCTTTGATCTCTGGTGTTACCCAAAATCCTTCAGCTGAGACTCTGTAAGTTGATCTATTTCCCAGTGCAAGTCAAGAGCAGACATAGAGTGAGTTACAGCAATGGGTCTGTTTCTCCAACATAGCTCCTGGATGTTCTCTGACAATTTAGTTGTTCCCTCCCAGCTTTCTTCTTTTGCATAACCTAGAGATACCCCATGCATGATCCACATCGGAAAGGGCAGCTTGTATTTATTCTAGAAGTCTGGTGTCCCCTGCCTTGGACTGCCAGTAGCTTTCAGAAGAAGACAAGAACATGAACAGCACGTGAGACTAATAGCTTAGGTTTTGATTTGGTGACTCATTCATGTAGTTAATACTTCAAATAGTAAGATCATAGAACCATAGAATGATTTTCTTTGGAAAAGACCCTGAAGATCATTGAGTCCATCCATTAACCTGGCACTTCCAAGTCTACCTCTTAACCATGTCCTCAAGAACTTAATCTATATGTCTTTTAAATGCCTTCAGGGACAGTGACTCAACCACTTCCTTGGAAGCCTGTTCCAATGCCTGACAACCCTTTTCTGTGAAGAAATTTTTCCTTAAATCCAGTCTATGCATTCCCTGCAACAACTTGAGGCCATTTCCTCTTGTCCTATCACTTGCTACTTGGGAGAACAGGCCAATACCCTCCATGCTACAACCTCCTTAGAAGTAGTTACAGAGAGCTATAAAAGGTCTCCCCTCAGCCTCCTTTTCTCCAGGATAAAGACATAACACTGAAAATTTTTACTGCTCCAAAACAAGGTTTCCTTCAATTTCAGAATAAAATCTGAATATTTCAGAATACTACAGTAAAAGAAAATCTTTGCAGTTTCAGTTCAGGTGGCCCACACAGCACGTGCCTCCAGAGCTATGGGCTCTGCAGTGCTGAAGTCGTTCAGTGATACATCTGCCTTCTGTGGCTGAGGACTCACAAAGAGGACCGGGGGAAATCAGTTGAGCTTATGAGAAGGGCCCATGCTGCTAGCATGTGTCCTCCAGGTCTCTCTACTTGCTGTCCAGATTGTGATAAACTGAAAGCCCTTCTGAAACTGACGTTACAGTATATAGAGAAACTCGGATAAAAAACTGTCTCTCTATGGTTTTCCTAGCAAGGACTAAAGACAGCACTGGTGTGTGAGAACCACAAGAGATGTCCCAAGACAGAACCTGAAAAGTGCACAGCTAAATGCAGAAAGCTTCACATTAGGGTTTGATGCAACTTTTCATATATTAAACATAATTAAATAATGAGGCCTAAATAAATTAGTTCAGTTTACCAAAGGAAGTAGTATGTTAATCAGTACCTGAATACTTTCTTGTTTACAAGAAATTGATGTGTTTCTAAAATATAAATTGAAATTTTACCAGAAGTAACTGAGTCCAATAGAAAAGATGATTGCTCAATTCACAGAGTGAAATTATGTGACTTACATTATGCAGAAGGTCAGACCAAATCTTCAAAGATGCTTTTTTTTCCTCTAATGAAAAAAATAAATCAGTAATTCTATTGGCCTCTGAGGCAAACAATAAAAGTGCATGAGAAAGGCAAACACCTCTTTTAACTTTTGAATGATTTATTTTAAAATTATTCTCTATCTTCAGGTGAATGCTTTTGTGAAGCTTTTAATGTGCAATTTCTGAAGATGTATACCAGAAAGAGAAAAAGAACCAAGAGGAGGGTGGATAAAACAGCAGTTTTGAGATCTTTGACAAGAGAATCCCCAAAATTAAAAATTAATCAAACAAACAAAAACACAACAACTCTGAAAGTAAGGGCTTGCATGATTCTTGTCAAGGAGCTAACAAACTCAATTAGTACCCCAAACAACTGTCAAATTTTAGTTTAACCTTCAGAGTTGGTATCATACAATGCTGTATTACCTATGCAAAATTCATGTCACATTAATACCTACAACCATAGGCCAAAGTAAGGTATGTTGGATTAAGTATGAAAATCAGAGAATTATTTCTGCTGTATGTTTAAGGTATTCTTTTTTATTTAGGTTGCTCAATGTTTTCTTTTTTCCCCTAACAGAAAAATTACAGAATTTCCTCCAGTGCTATAGAACCTGCAATTCAATTTAGACCCAGCTTGTTAAAGAATGCATGGAGGCATAATTAGACTATGCTATTCACTATTGCTTTTAGTGATGTAACTGATGTTTCCTGGATAAATCCATGTCACAGAACCTGTAGCAAACCCAATTAACATTCGAAAGACAGAAAAAAGAATGTTTAGTGATCAAATACATTCAAAAACAGTCCAGTGGACTAGCTGTGTGTTTTTAATGTTAAAATTCTTTTATAGCTTTCTCTTGTTCTCCTCTCTTATCACCATGTGTACCAAGCCTGTAAGGAAAATGTGGCATAGTCTGATAAATTCTAAAACACAAAATATTAAAAATTACTTTTGTCAGCTATATTCTATTTCTCAAGTCTTACATGGCAAAGAATGAACATGGCCCCACAGGAATCCTTTCTGGTGACTGAGGCTGCAGAAATGAGCGCACAGCATGTCTCCTACTCAGCCATTCTATCAACAGTGGTAAGTGATACAACTGTGATCCATTTTTCTGTGATGTTTTGAAGCCAAGGTCCTAAAGAAAGCTTTTCATGGATAGCATGCACAAACTCCAGCAGAATCCCAGACTGATCTCAGCCTGACCTCACTCTCACGTTGAGACCTCAAATTCTAAACTTCTGGCCCTTTACAAATGCCCTAAGGCTTTTCTCAAGAGACAGAATTCAGTGGAATTGATTTAAAATGTTGGGATTTCGTTTATTTGTTAATGAGTTTAAGACCCAGTAAGAATGCCAATTCTAGCTCAGTAAAAATACTGTCATACCATTTAAATTTACACAATTACGGTGTGGGGTTGTTTTTGCGGTGTTTTCGTTTTGTTTTTTGCTTATTTGTTTGTGGGGTTTTTTTGCTTTTGTTTTTGATAAAACACACGTGATAATGTGATATGTGTGCAGTTGAAACTTATTCCAGTCAGAGACCTGCATTTTGATTTTTATCTTCTTCGGTAAATCTATTTTTCTATCTGCAGTGTCCTCCATGGTGATTTATAATGCCTGCTAACAAGATCAAGAAAATAAGCGCTGGGGAGCTTGAAGCCAGATGGTACCCCAGCTCAACCTCATAATGCTCTGCTGTCTTTGGGATCACAAAATCATTTAGCTTGGAAAAGACTTTTAAGATCACCGAAGCCAACCATTACACTGCCAAGCACTGCCAAGTCCACCTCTAAACCATGTCCCTAAGCACTGCGTCTACATGTTTTTTAAATACCTTCAGGGACAGTAACTCAACCACTTCTCTGGGAAGCCTGTTCCAATGCTTTCCATGAAGAAATTTTTTCCTAATATCCAATCTAAACCTCCTCTGGTACAACTTGAGGCCTTTTCCTCTAGTCCTATTGTTTGTTACTCGGGAGAAGAGACCAACACCCTCCATGCTACAACCTCCTTCCAAGTAGCTGTAGAGAGAAATAAGGTCTGCCCTCAGCCTCCTTTTCTCCAAGCTAAACAGCCCCTGTTCCCTCAGCTGCTCCTCATCAGACTTGTGCTCCAGACCCCTCACCAGCTTCATTGCCCTCCTCTGCATTTCTCCAGCACCTCAACGTCTTTCTTCTAGTGAGGGGCCCAAAACTGAACACAAGATTCAAGATGCAGCCTCAACAGCACCAATTATAATGGGACAATCATTTCTCTAGTCCTGGTGGCCACACTATTCCTGATACAAGCCAAGACGCTGTTGGTCTTTTTGGCCACCTGGGCACACTGCTAGCTCATATTCAGCTGGCTGTCAATCAACACCCCCAGATCTTTTTCTGCCAGGCAGCTTTCCAGCCACTCTTCCCCAAGCCTGTAGCACTGCCTGGGGTTTTTGCGACCCAAGTGGATGACCCGGCACTTGGCCTCAGTGAAGCTCATACAACTGGCCTCAGCCCAATGATCCCTCTGGATGGCCTTCCTACCCTCCAGCAGATCAACACTCCCACCCAACTTGGTGTTGTCTGCAAACTTACTGAAGATGCACTCAATCTCCTTGTCCAGATCATCGATAAAGAAATTAAACAGAATTGGTCCCAATACTGAGCTGTGGGGAACACCACTCATTACTAGCCACCAACTGGCTTTAACTCCATTCACAACAACTTTGGGCCTGGCCATCCAGCCAGTTTTTTACCCAGTGAAAAGCACACTCATCCCTATTGCTCTTGAATTTTTGTTCTTATGACTGTGTGTTCTGATTCACGCTCTGTGCTTGGCTGTTCTCTTTCCTTTCTTATATTGACCAAAGGAAAAAAGAGGCAAAAGTAAAGCAAAGGCTCCATCCCACTAAAAACCACACTGGTGGACACCTCTAATGAATGCAAGCAATGTATTTTCCTCACTGTGCTACAGAATTCTCATTCAGCAGTACAAAACAGGAAAAGGAGCTTAGCAATACATGCTGATAGTGTTAGGTACTGTAAAAACCAATTTGTAAAACCACCTGGAAGCTGATTGACATTTGTGGTGCTGTGTGGCCAAAAAAAAGAAACCGATTCCCTTCCTTAGTGCTGCACAATACTTTCGTATATGAGAATTTCAATAGAAATTATTCACCTGAAACTGAAAAAAAAAAAAACAATTCAAGACAGTTTACAGTTGATCTCTACAATGCAGCCAGAATAAAATCTTCACATATTTGGTCCAAACTCAAGACCAATCAATATAATCATTATCCACTAACGTTGGCGTAATGACTGTCTCCTTTGCTGAAGTAAATTTCATCTCAAATCATCCTGATCATTCAAACAAGCCAGAAGAGGCTGGCAAGGCAATGTAAATATGTTTCCAGAAATCAATAATAGGTTTCAGAGTAAAACTAGAAATAAGTGTATGTTGTGGTTTAACCTCAGTTGACAAGGAAGAACCACTCAGCCATTCACTCACTCCTTCCCTACCCCTCACGTGAAGAGAGAGGGTGCAACTTCAAGCTGTGTTTCCAATGAAGGGACTTGCAATTTTTATTTTCCAGAGTGGAAAAAAAGAAGACTTTGATGTGACTGTATGTCTCAGGGATCAATGGGTCTAAATATATGCACAATTAGCTCCTGTTTCAGTCCAGCCTTGGGAGTTCATCCAAATCCAGCTACCTCAAAGCTAAGCCTCAAGAACCAGGATGAGCTCGTATAGTAGTACGACACATCTCCCCAAAATACTCAATAAGTAGATTCCCCTTTTAGTATTTAAAGTTTATACATTTTGTCTTCTGGGTGGAGTTTGGGTGAGAATCATCATTTATCTTTTCTTATTTCAGCTTCTTATTTTCTGTAATGGAAAGTTTGTTCTACAACTATTATCCAGTGACTAAGGAACAGAAGACACAGACAAAGTGACACCTTTTGTAATTCATTCCCTTGACAAATAATTTTTCACTGCCTTCCATTTCAGTCCAAAAACAATTGGTTCATTCTTTCACTTCGTACTAATGTTTGATTTTTTTTCGTGTGTGTGTGTGTGTGTGTGTGGTTTAAGAACATAGTTAACAGGAAAGGATATTGAAAGGGAATAGCTTTTATACATTGCTGACTGAGATATTCTAATATGATTATGTGAATCTGGCTAAAAATAATAAGATTAGGCTCAAGTAACTAACTAGATCAAATAGTACGCTTTATTCTCTCCTTCTGCTGTAACAGTTGAACAGGCTGAGGAAACGTTAAAACCTTAAAAGAAAAAATAATTAAAAAAAAAAAAAAAAAAAAAAAGAGGCAGTACCATGTTAATCACCAAAGCCTTACAGTAATCCCCAGGGCTGATTAGCTTTCAGCCACTTTCTGAATCATTTGACTTCTCCTAATAAGATTAAGCTGGGCTTTTTTTTTTTTTTCTCATCATCATTCAAAGGTCATATTGACTATTCACCTCTCTAATACTATAATTCACAGTGACTTTAAATAAGTTGTGGAACCAGCTTTAGATAAATCTCACCAACAACATCTGAACCATGCACAGGCAACTGAACTTTTGCAAACTACATGAGTGGTCATGTTAGTGTCATTTGTTAGGACCTGATTCTAATCTCTTACCCACATGAAATCATTACTTGTCTAACTCATAACTGAACACAGTTATAATTACTAATGAGAACTGGTATTTTAAATATAAAAAAAACTCCAAATTACCATTTCCTCCTCTTTAAGCCCATCAAACTAAAAATACCATTGCTTATTTCTGACTGACTCAAATACAGAACCTTAGATGTCAGTGACTAAAGTGGAGATAGTTTACCCAGCCAAAATTTGTCCAAGCTTTGCGGCTCCTGATCCTTATGATGAAGTTAACTCTGACGAACATGAGCTTTCACAACTAAATAACTGGCATTTCTATAAATGTCCCTCTAAATATTGTTAGGACAGCCATTTCACTTAATTGACATTCAGGCCCTTTTTCTTTCATGACGGTTTAGGTGCAGCACGTACCTTTTTTCTTTTTTAAAGGTAGTTATACACCTCAGTGGGAGACTACTGAAATAGTTTGAAACTCACTTTTTGTTTTCTATTTCTCCTATTTCTTAATAGCAATAAATAGACTGCTATTACTTAATCCTATCCAGATAGGGTCTTGGTAAGCGAGATATGACTCACAAAACTGAAATGATACTAGGTAAGACTCACTTAATAAAGCTTCTCAATGAGGCTGTACCATGACCTCTGTGAAAGCAAACCTAGAAGGGAGCACAGGCATCTTGCCAAGGTCTCTAACACAACAAACATTACAGTCTTCAGCTACTATGGGAAACTGGAAGAAAAAAAAAAAAAAAGAAAGAAGGTGCACAGAGAACATCATCCATGGCATGTTTGTTTACATCAACAGAAAAGCTGTATTTTTTTCAAGAGCCATTGACCTTAGGCCACTGAGGAAAGGTCCCATCCACTACACAAGCTGATGCATGAGTAGAACTGCTCACATGCACTGGGTACTCACACACCAACATCTTTATAGGATGAAGCCCAGCTCTGCTGTGTGATACCAAACTGAGCTTAAAAGAGAACTCACAGAAACACTTGAAAGATACCAGAGATAATCCCAAACACACACATCAGAAAACAGTCCTAGTGGCAATTATGTAAGCAAAATGTGACTACAGCTGCACAACTACTGTGGAGTCCGACCAAGAAGTATGCACTACTGGTTTCAGTCATTGTATGGTATTGACACTTTACCTTTTCCATGTTAGTTTAATTGCCTTTATTAAAAAAAACAAACAAACAGAAAACCACACCACACACAAACAACCATAAATCCCTACTAAGCTGAATATTCTTTTAGGCCTTTGATCACATTCAAAACGTTTAGCCATGTGTTTGCCTAAAACAATTGAGTAGCAACTGAACATCTTCAGCAGAAAAAGAAAAAAACAAGTACCTGACAACCTCAAACCAGAGCCTCCACAGGATTTTAGACCCATTAATCCTTGAAACATAACTAAAGCTTTCAGGGCAGATGACGAACAGCTGTATCAAACAAACAGTTGGTCCCCTGTGTATCAGCTAAGAAGAATTTCAGGTGTTCTCTTAATCTTGCTAAGCTATTGCTAGAGACACAGAGGGTGTTAGATTCACCTGTTACTATTTCTGTAATTCATGATGTTACCAAAATTGTTTTCTCCTAGGAAAGCACCCGCATGAGACTTTTATATCCCACTTATGCATGGTTTTTGTTGTTTTATTTTTTGTCTTGAGCATCTTAGGATATTCTTTCACTCTCACAAAACAGGTAACTCCTCTATTACAGCTTTGTGTTTCAACATAATTCTTAAGAACAGAAAAGGCAATTTATAGTCTCATTATATCTGCTATTAATATTCTTATTTTATATTATGCTGGGCACAAAAGAGAAAGGAGTACATTTAGTTTACCACCAATCCATCCTTGAGAAAATAGCTTTGACCTGATGATGGCCATTTCCATTTGATAAGCTAAAAAAGAAAAAAGTAGCACCATAGGCAGCATTATTACCACCACTTACTTTGTTGTGGTGAGCATCAACTGCCATCTATTTTGACAGCTCCAATGACCCCAGCCCCCAAAAAACACACACAAATATGTTGCTCCAAAGTGCAAAAAGTGTCTGAAGTTTTATTATAATGATATTATAACGGGTCAAGAGGTCATATAATAGGTTACCTTAATTCCCAAGTTTGTTAGTAGCTGCAGATGTAACACACATCTCAGATCAGATGGCAGCAGTGCCTCCTGTGGAAGTTCATTCATGGCTTCGCAGATATTTATAACTGACAGCTTTCCCCTGAAAGATGCTCCTTGACTCTATGGAAAGTGCTCTGGTACTGTCAATTACAGATGTTTAGGTAAAACAGAGAACAGCAGAGCACTAGTAGAAATAATTTGCTCTTCTTTGTTTAATTTGCCTGCCTTTTCTTGGTGACTTTCTGTCTCAGCCTGTCCAACGCACAGGAGCGGTTCATTTCGGCCCTGGTTTGTTAATAATATACTTGGTGGAGTTGACACCTGGCAACCAGGTCTCTTCAGCCTTCCATGAAAATATGCATTTTTCTGAACAACGGCCATAAATATAACTTCATTTATTCAATTACAGGTCTCAGCTACTGCCTGTCAAAAAAAAAAAAAAAAAAGTCATGGTCCTATTGGGTACCAGCAGTATTTTTTTAAATATGTTGAAGTTTTTAAACATGTGAATTTCATAAATATTTTAGCTCCATGTTAAGAAGGGCTATATTTAATAAGGCATTATAAAAAAAAAAACACAACAACATTTAAGAATGTTACAAAATGCAAAGCAGTCTCAGCCTTTACTTCTTTTCTGTTCTTGTAAGAGGTGATCTAGAGCTGCTCACCTTGACTGACAGCATGCCATCCAGTCACTTTCATCATCCCTCAGACACAGTATGTTAAACAATTAAAACCTGCTCAGCTTCTACCCATACATGCTGCTTGTTCATACACACACAGCCCTGTCTGCACAAGCGTTTGGCCGTACACATCCCCTGCTGCCATATCAGGGGGAGCTCTGCCAGCTTCACAGATTTAGGCAGAAATGACCCTGAAGCAGGAAGAACAAACAAGTCCCAGCTCTGGTAGCTATGTGCTACACGAGCGGTTCCAAGATATCTCTGCCCTTAGGCAAACAGCATGCCAGCAGTGAGTCAGGTAACATCACACCCAGCATGACATGGAGCAAGAGCTTCACCTGATGATTTTATTATAGTAGAAAAATAACAAGTACTTTTAAAAGAAGAGGGCCATGGAGACACTGGCGTCCACGTCAGATAGTACATATGTATTTTCACATATGTACATCACTCCAGATCCCCATGGTTATTCTTTGAATGAGAATCTAATAGTGGATTTTCTATTTTAAGCCAGTATCACAGTATCACAGTATGTTTGGGATTGGAAGGGACCTCAAAAGATCACCTAGTCCAATCCCCCTGCTGGAGCAGGAACACCTAGGTGAGGTTACACAGGAATGTGTCCAGGCGGGTTTTGAATGTCTCCAGAGAAGGAGGCTCCACAACCTCCCTGGGCAGCCTGTTCCAGTGCTCTGTCACCCTCACTGAGAAGAAGTTTCTTCTCAAATTTAGCAGAAAATCTGTAGCCATTCTGTAGGCAACATTCTTTTCCATGGTCTGTCTTATTTCATATTCTAAAACTGTTCTGTGGTACTTATACTTCCAGTCCCAATGGGGATGTATTCAGCAATTATACCATGTATTTGAAAGTTCATCCATTTGTGTGCTGGAGAGCATCACTGCACTATTGTTAAGCACAGCTATGTAACTATCTAGAGTCTTTTTTGCCAGTCAAAATCGTTTACTTTATGGCATTTTGGGAATTATACCTGGTGGCTTTTTCATTGATCTTTTTTCACTATTTCTATGAGTGAAATTCCTTAAGTCCATAGGCTTTATATCCTGTATCAGAAATACAGTATGACAGAGAGCATGGCAAACCATCAACTAGTTAAAAATAAAAATACAAACCCCTATTTAACAAAAGCACAGCAGCTTTTTCCTTTACCAGTTCCCCCACTTTTCTCTCTCTTCCCTCCTAACTGAGCAGCACTTTGGCTGCAAGATTTCACCAAACCTTCATGACCACAACAGGATGAAGCATGGAAGAGATTTATGCTGTACATCATAAAAGAATGATGACAGACATAATGATTACTCCTACTGATGCCTGGACCACCCAAGGATCATTTAGCTCTGAGGTGACCACTCCTGATGCTGTATCTGTGACAAGTTATTGGCAGCTTGGCATACATTAGATCCTGGGGGGTGCCTGACACATGATGATGTAAATTAATGATTTAACATTATTACTGGCTGGGAAGCATACATAAGTAGAACCCAGCAACTGGAAACATAGCACAATTGCTGCAGTGATTACTTTAATGGCTACCACACAGCATTCCATGTGCTTTACAGGAAAATAAGATACGCAACCACAATCAGATGCTACTGCAATAGCAGAGCTTTCCAAATAAGGTCAAGCACAAATACCTTCTACCTGACACAACTAGTTTTAATTATTAATCCATATTCTGTGTGAAATATTTTAAAAACCATAAAGCCTGTGAAAAGAATTATCTTACTGGTCTGGGTTCTGTTTTTTTTGTTTGTTTGTTTGTTTTTTTCTAATATCAGAAAGGTAATACAGCTTTAGAGTAGTAAAAATTGCTAACAGCAATGGTTTCCTGTCTTGAACACTCAGCAGAGCATTCCCTTACCCAGGGGAAGACTTGTCACACAAGGACTTAAAAAAAACATATGCACTTCTCCTTGGACAAAAATGCCGCATACATTACTTCAAATTAGGAATGCAAAATCAAGCTGTGATCAGTGTCCTGCCAAATAGCCAAGGTTGTGTTCTGCTGCACCTCAAGATTCTGTTAGATAACTGGTCATTATCTTCTACTGAAGGCTTTTTGTAAGGCACGCTTCTGCAACACTGGATTTTGCCAAAAGCTCACCACATCTAGCCAAGGCTGCATGGCAAGCAACAAATAAGCAGTTCTCCCCTTGCAACTGGAAACCCAAAAGCCTGTTATCATCTGTCAGCTACATCACACACAACACATATTTATAGCATCATCAATGGACGTAAAAGATTTGGAGACCAGCCTGAGGTGCAAAGCTTTCCTTCCCCGGGAAGTGTCACACACTAATACACCTGCATGTCCCAGCTTCTTGCTATTTATAAAACAGAAATGTTAATAACAACCCTACTCTACCTATTTTGACTGGAGTAGCAGAGTTACAGACCCAAAAATCTTTCTCCTCTCTCCCTTATCTCCTCTGTGTCCAAAGTGGAGAGACGACGTCTTTTTTTTCTGCAGGGCTGAGTACTGTTCCTGTACCTGCTGTGCCCTCCTCTCATCAGCAAACAGTAAAAATGATGGTCACAAGCTGTGTTCTAAGCATGCACTACACTATATGAGAAATATGAATGCTAGACACGAGGAAGAAATTTTTTACACTGAGGGTGGTGAAACACCGTCCCAGGTTGCCCAGAGAGGTGTTAGATGCCCCATCCCTGGAGACATTCCAGGCCAGGCTGGACGGGGCTCTGAGCAACCTGATCTAGTTGAAGGTGTCCCTGCTCATGGAAGGGGGGTTGAACTAGATGACCTTTGAATGTCCCTTCCAATGCAAATTATTCTGTGATTCTAACTTGCAAATGAGACAATATAAAAGTCTGAAAATTCATCACTGAAGATGAAAAAGACAGAGAAATCACTACGAAACTCAGTGTTACATATGAAAATACAGACAACTGAAGAAGTGCAAATCATTATAATTGTTTTACTACCTGTAGTGGTAATTTTTATGGTAAAGACAGAGACTCCAAAGCTGTGTGCACTCTCCACTAAGGATTTTTAAGCACAGAATCTTTATGAATTAAATACAGGGAATAAAACAAATTTTGCAGTGAGAAGAAACAGTAAAATGACAAACATTTCTTTTTAGCAAGATTCCACTTAAAACCTTTATTATTCAAAAAAACCTCAGGACTCATTAGTTACGTCCTGCCAACTTAATGATAGTATTGTTTAATCATTTATTTGGGAAATGAACTGTAATCTACCAGGCACTACTGTACCTCAAAGCGAAAGCCTAAGCGTGGCGGACGAAAACTGTTCCTACAACCCACACCACCAGGCAGCAGAGTTATTGCAAAGCCTCAGTCTTGTCAGCAGCTAAGGAGCCTCTGTAATTACTGCTAAGCAAACAAAGACAACTTTTAAGCTATAAAAGTTAACATGGCTGTAAAAGTCAATATATTTACAAAGTGGAGAAGCAGAGAGAGATACAAAAGAAAGCCAAAGGGAGTATCTAACAAATCACACTGCAATCTTAATCCTGATGGTAATCGGTTACAACAGCACTGGGGTTATTTAAACCCCTAAATACTGCTGTCATTTCGAATTGCTTTGATGCATTCAGATTATATTCAATAAAATATTTTCAGCATCTGAATATTTCAGTTTAAGTGTGCTGCTACAGTTGCAAGGTTAGAAAAAGCTGCTTTTTGCATTCATATGCTTTATCTCACTGCAGATTTCTACTATAGCTCTGAATATCACTTTCCCAAATACACTGGCATCACATATTCAAAAAAAGGGATAGAATCAATATAAAAACAAAAAAAAACCAACCAACCAACCAAACAAAAAAAACCTAACTTGTTTCTGCTGTGTTGGGGGGAGAAAAAAAAAAAAAAATTATTCAAGACTTGTTTATCTAACCTCACATGAACAAAATAATTCAACATAATTAAGCTGCCAAAAATTACAAGAAAATATTAAGTTGCATGTGAGTCAGCTATACTTACTCTAAGAGTATCTTTGAATGTATACAGATGTCTGAAAAGCTGTGGATATGCTTCAGTTTAATTACTGGTTTTATTTTTGCTTGAGCATTAAAGTATCATAAGCTATTAATTTCAAATAGGCTAAAATACAATAACATACATTTTGATTCATTTCTCAAGGAGCTTTGAAACTTAGTGGTTCAGTTGACAAGGCAGTTTGATGGGACAAGGGCACCACTGAGGTATGGCAAGATACCCTTAGTGTCACAGCAGAGTTTTTAATGTGCTGGTTAATTTCAGTGACATGAAGGAGGGACACTGCCATTAGCAGATAAAATTTCTTTTTCCTATTTATTAAGGCTTTTTCCTACTTTAGCTTTATTAGTAAGACCTGTGTTTATTTTAGGCTTTACCTGCCTTTTTTTTTTTTTTTTTTTTTTTTTAATTTTATTTGTGGTTGACAACAAAAGTTCCTAATTGCATCAGTTTAATTTCATACTCTTGTTTTGATTGCAGAGGAAGCTTAAGAGTATTATCTGGGTATGTAGGAAAGAAAAAAATATTCTTTATCTTCAGTATTTTCTCATGCTTGTTTTGCTGCCTTTCCCCTGACTCATAGGTAGGTAGGTTGATGGGTTTTTTTGTTTGTTTGTTTTGTTTTGAAGGGGGGGTGGCTTAATAAAAATCCTATTTTCTCCAGTAATGCCCACTGTCTTCCACATGTTTTGATGCAGCCAAATACAAAACTAAGCACTGTAACTATTTAACTGTACTTTGTAAGTATCTTAGAAGACTGAAACACCTCTTCTACTAATAATCTATTTTTAACACGTGTACTAACAAGTCAATTGCAAAACTTGATGTCCAGCAGAAAAGCAAACAACTCTGCAATGCCCCAGTGCCAGGAAAAGCTGAAGCATGTCCTTTCTCATGAGACACCCCAATATCCTTGGGAGAGTGGGACACACCAAACCCCAACTGTGGAAATTCCTCAGGCAGCACTGAAACACCAGAGACCATCAGCTGTGAGCCAGGAGACAGTATAACACCCCTTATTTCAGTTTGTGCAAAATTCACTAGTCTGTCATTTCTATCAGTTATCTCTATAGATCAGTATAGATACATATCTACACAAATAATATTTCTTGGATGATTTTTATGTGTATTCTATACTTTTCAGAGACTGACACACTCCTTTCTCATCAGGTGCTCAGAAGATGCTTATAGAAAACTGGATGCTGTAAGAATCTTTCGATCTGTGATAGTGGGAAACAGATGATTTAGGGTGTACTTTTGATTATTTTGTTCAAAGGAATAACTGAGAAACTCCAGAAACGTACATTCACTTCAGGAAAGACTGGGAATGCTTTTTTTGCTAGCTTTTCTGACAAAGCTATAAACAGGAACGGTCCCATATTATGTGTTTTATGATACAAAGTGAGAGTTTTATACTCCATAGAAGGTACTAGAAGCATGATATTACTGTTTGCTACACATACCTTTTTGTTAGACTTGTTGACTTTTCTGAGATTGTTTCATTTCAAAATACAAGAAACCATCTTATTCTTCTCCTACCTTCCAGCAGAGAAATTCATGCTATCTTACAATTGCTGTAGGTGGCTTAAAACCTCTTGGCAAAAAGCTGTCTGTAGGACTTCTATAGTTTAGACAGTCATTGCTCTGATAATTCTGGTTCTAAATCTTTACTTTGCATAGCAATGTTTTATCCATATTGCTGAAATAGTAGACTCAAGGCAGCCTGATCCCAGGCAGTAAATGCATTTACTTTGGAGTACAGTCCAGAAGGTTAATTACTTGTGAACTGAAGTTTGTACAAGAATACAGGTCCCTATTTCAGAGTATGTAAATATTTTCAGAAGGAGGACTATATGGCTCTGCCATAGGGAACACCATGTGTTCTAACGTGTTGCTTTAGTGACGCTAATTAAGCAAGCTTCAGTGTATATCGACCAATATATTTCCAAATTAGCATCCTACTTACTTTATGGCTATAGAATTAAAATAACATTACAGCTTATTGCAAGTAACAGCATCTGCTTTTAAAATAAAGACTTGATGCTAAATGAGGAGTTATGCAAACTACCATGCACATTTTTAGTTGATTTTATTGTTTTTCAGCTAGCTTGTCCCTTAACCACACCAACTTCTTCCCTGTAGATTTAAACTGATGGTTCTATCTCCTAATTACATTACTTCAATAGAGTCCAGGCTGGACTCATAATATCATTTCATTATTTGTTTTTAATTAAGACAATTATTGGCAATTGACCTCCACTTACCAGCTTTTAAATTAAATATAGTTGTATCTGTTGTGGGGCTTATTAAGCGAGCAGAGGTGAGCCTTTTGTTGCATCTCTTCACACTGGGCCCTCACACCCAAGCCTGACAGCTTCCCCAGCGCTTGCACCGTCCTCCCTGCTGACAGCCAAATCCTCCCAAGGAAAGGGCTGCAGCCCTTGTTAGGGAGAACTTTTCCCCATTAAACTTTCCCTCTCAGCGAATCAGTTTGTCAGATCAGAGGCCCCTCTTCTGCGAGAGCCTCTCTGAACCATCGCTGACAGGGTTCAGCAGGGTCAGCTGACATATAAATCAAAGGCAAAGACAACTTAAAAGACAGGGCTAAGGATTAGTGTGGGTGGCATTAGCCGCTAGTTGACAGCAAATTGAAATGTCTTCAGTGCAATCTTCTTCCAGGTTTTTCCATGCCAACCCCACCCCCAACTACTCTCCCCATGACACTGAGATTAATTAGAGAAGTTTAAAAAAAGGAAAGACAAAAGAATGGGTTTATAAACCATTTATATCTAGATGGCTGTAAGACTGACAAGTGAAATCACCATGGTCATCAACTGGCAAAAGCTCAGGGAAGATTAAAGGCTATCAGTCTTTGCTGTAAGATATCACTAATGATAGACCTAAAATCATATTAAGGACAGAAAGACAACCTGAACTGTATTGATACAGGGTTTGATTGCCTCATTTTCAACAAGCCAAATAATCCCCACATAGACAGTAAGACACAATTTAGGAGATAACTATTCTACAATTGTAAAGCCAAGTCTTGCTGTGTTTAAGCCCTGTACCCTAAACACCTGAGATTTCAATCTCACCCTTCCCAAAAAACTTGAGAAGATTCAGTGTATTTGTTCATACTGCTAGTGCACTAGCACATTAGCAGTTGCTAATGTAAATCTGTGAATTCAACAGATATACCAGGGCGGGGGGGGGAAAGACTACTTAGAAGCACAGGTCCACAGGCATAAATTAAGGCTTGACCTAAGACTTATTCATATTAATGAAGTCACTCTGAAATTTAGTGGATCCTGACTAAAGTCACATGAGAGCACAGAAGTCAGAGTGCTCTATTTTCCTGCAGGCAGCTGATGTGTTGCCCTCTTATAGGAGAACTATGCTGGCCCTAGCAACCTGCCTCCAGAAGAAGAGAAATTGCACAGGTATTCTCCCTAAAGCTTCCCTTTAAATGAAGTTTTCTACAGCAAGTTCTAGAAATGTTTGACACACTGTGTCATACTGCTTTGAGTCCTGCCACACCATTCGCAGGGTCTAGGCATGAACACCTTCAGTGAGCCTTCCACAAAACACTCATTTTCATTTTTTCCCTAGCTTCACATTATATTCCATTTTCTAATATAGAAAAAGCTGGCAAAAAGGCCAGGTCCTGTACATCAGAGGAAAGTAAATGTCAGGTCACAGAGAAGCAGGGGACTCCAAGAAGCTGCTGGTCAATGGGCCTGCATGATTTGGCAGAAAAGGGCGACATCTTTAAGAAGCGTTCACAGCTAAGGTTTACACGGAGAAAACTGCAAAGCCATTTCCATATGGTTCACTGTCTACTGCAACCAAATGTAATTTGTTCTGCCAAGCTGAGTCTCTTCTCATGGTCAGCTGGCATTTGCCCTGTAGCTAACTGGGAAAACCAGCCCACTGGCCTGGAACTAAAAGCAGTTAAAAGCAGCACGACAGGCTGCACTCGTCACAGGAAAAGCCACCTTTCACAGCCTGTTCAGTGACAGAAAGCAAAGGCAGTAGTAATCCAAGGGCAGTAAGGAAAGGGACATCTTAACTTCTCAGGATGTGGTAGCTCAGATGCCAAATTGTGTTGCTTGTTTGTAATACAGACACCCCAACACACTTCATACTCCACTGTGGTGTAAAATGCAAAATGCACAGGAAAGAAATCTCCACATATATGGAATTTTATAATTAAAACAAACAGAACACAAGATGCACAGACTGAAAAATTCTGTTTTTCTGACATGTATACTATAAATATAACATACATGATAACACTCACATGAAAATAAATATAACCATATTTTTAGCTACCTACCTACACATAAATAAAGCAGACATCCCAGTAATTCTGACAGGAAAAAAAAATTATTTGATCAATCCTGATGCTGCTTATCAATTCTCCCCAAAAATTACCACTAGAACACAATACAATCAGTGGGCAGCAACTTTGAAGTTCATCTTCACCGTAGCGTAAGAATAGGCTACTTAACACAATTTGTTTACAATGGAAAACTGTTAATTACAGTAGCACAAGTTACATGGCACACAGCTGAGAGCTGGAAAAAACATGTTTTATTTCATTGATGGACCCCAAATGTCTTCTATTTGTATGAGGTGAAACAAAAAAAAGGAAACATAGGAACTCAAGTCTTTCTGGCTGGAGCAGAATACAGCAAATCTGTACAAAGTCTACTAAAGCTTTTCTAAAGAGAGGTCAGACACTTTTTATTTATTTATATATATTTTTATATATATTTGATATTCTGAGAATTAGTGTTACAGTAAACCATCACATACCACCTCATTCTGATCACTGATTATTTCTGTGTAAACAGAAGCACTTGGAAGGCCATCATGCTCAGTTTCTTAGCGGTTGCTGGTGGGACCATTTCCAATCCATTTCCAATACTGCACATGCTTCTGCAACAACGTGCATTTGCAGAGAGATAACAAGGAGGAAAGAGAAGAATTAATTTTACAATTTCATTACCTATTATTAATTTCCCACAAAGAATTTTCAGGGGAGGGAAAAAAAAAAAAAAGAGAGAGAGATTTGGATCTTAAGATAAAGCCTTTTGGGCCTAGTTTCAATGGCTAACAATTGAAGAGAACCTTTATAATCTTTATTCAGACTAATGCATTTAAAAAGCTCATTCTCTGTTGCTCCTTCTTGCCTCACAACTGAAAAGATTTTTTGAAACATATCCACCAAGAATGTGCTATGTTATATCCACCCTATGCAATAGGATGTAGGTGTACTTCAGCCTACTGCAGATATAGCTGTATATTGCAAGGTACTATTTTAACTATAGAAATACCCCACTGAAAAGGAAAAGCAGCAGAAGCAACTGCTGTTATTCAGAGCTAAACGGAAATGCATCACTTAGATGGTTTATTAGTAGATACTTCGTGTTTGTGGACATTTCATTTTCACAAAGCTTTGTCCTCTAAATCTTGAGTGGGAAAACCATGTATTTGCTCAGTAAGGGGTATGATTGGAAAAAAATATTCAGAAAATTGAATAGAAGGGGTTTATTTTTTGTCTTTTTTTGTAAAGGAGGTTTTTACCGGTTGTTTTATCTGCTTCTACTTAAATGGGGGTTCCCAACCAGATCTGATACTGATTTATTTTTTGTAGCATTCTAACTCACAAAAAAGGAAGAAATATTAGCCAGGAACTATAAATGAAACAGTTTGTTTAAAAACTGCAGGACCTGAAGAAAACAACTAACACACCAAAATACTTTGAACAGCTGGTAAATTTGTGCTTTTACACAGTAACATTCTCATTGGCAAAGTACTGAATATCACTATTCAAACAGAATAGTTACCCATGTATTTACAGGCAAACATTTCAGTAGTTTGCTTCTTTTTTAATTCAAATGTCATGGAAATAGAACAATTAAATGCTTAAAATCCAGTGCCTGCAAAGCAGGTTACATCTGAAAAGAAAACATATCCACAACAAAACTAAAAAACCTTTTATTACTTTAGCTGCTTATCTGTAAAACCAAGGATTTCACAACAGGATTTCTGACCCTACTAAATTAATAACAAGCCCAAATCCCCATGTAAATTAAAAGAACAAATAAAACAGATCTCACACATGCAAAGAACTAGAAAGTCCTGCTGAGATACAGCCTTGACTTTTGTTATAAATGAGAACTGTAAGGAAACCATCTCAAAACATTTCTGGTATTACACTTCAACCTATTAGTCAATTCTATGTAGCGATACTGCAACATAAACCCACAGTGGTCTTTTCTCCTTACAATGAAATATAGAGCATTTTTGTAGCTCCTGGAAGAAAAACAGAAAAGCCCTCCTAAATCACCTCCTTCCCTTTTTCTTCCCTGAAAAACAAATGAACAACCTCCCAAAAGCCTCACTCATCATCAGGAAGCAACTTCCCTTCCAAGCCCTCCTGAATGTCTCCAGGAAAACTCCACTCTGAGATGAAGTAACCTTTTCACTGGAAAAAATGAGTCATGAAGACAGATTTAATATTTGGTAACCAGTGGCTGCTCAGCTCAAAGGAGAGACACTCCCCCCCTTCAACACATACACACAAAATACATGCTCGGTGCAACAGCAACTATCATGTGACAGTGTGTTCTTTTTTCTATACAAAACACTTAGATACGTGTGGTACAGCACGTAACTAACAACAAAAGGAATTTCCTAAGTGTGAAATTTTTTATTTCAAGACTTGATTCAAGAAGTAACATAAGCACATGCTTAGGACCTGCCAACAGAGTATCTGAGAAGGCAGTAGGGGCGAGCTTACTGAAGAAGGATGCAGATGCGTCTCTAGGACACTTACCATTGCACTATCTTGTCCCAGACTGGTTTTATAACACCATCACCACTACCGTTACCTGTGTCTTTTCCAGCATATAACAAACAATGATTAAATTTGCCACTAGTAGTTTCATCTCTCCATCTCCACAACAAGTTTAATTCATCTTTTTAGAGGGATGACCTTGGATCAACAGCAATAGAAAAAGGAAATAACTAGAATCATTCTAAGCATGCATTTCCCATATAATCACGCCAAAGAACAATAAGAAGTTACTCAAGAAATAAGTCCACTGGCTGTCATTGCATGGAAAAAGGTAGAAAAGTAAGTGCCCAGTTCCTGTTGACTTTTAACTGAGATTTAGTACCTATTTCTACATCTGCCTTTGAAAAATGTTTCCTCCAGATAATTTACCTAACAGTACCAAATCAATTCTGAAATTGGAAATAAATGGCAACAAAAATTCCTCAAGCATTTACTAATGTATTTGATCAATGAAAATATAGCCATCTCTACAGACATCACACAATATAAAAATGACCACTCAACATCATTCCAAAAGCATTTATATGCTTGTTCTTAAAAAGCTTGTTCCTTTCCAGTGCACAGTTCAGATTAAATGCCAAGGAAAATTAAAGACCTCAAAGACCTCGAGAACATAGCAACAGCTGCACCGCCAGGCATAATTGTTTTCTGATGCATAGCTGGCTGCCATTTAGCACATGCCCTGGTGGAAAAGGTCACTATTAAAAAAAAAATTTAAAAAAAAATCCTCACATCTTCCATTAAAGCAAGCAGCCTGTACGCTAGGCATAATAGCACAGCAACACAGCACAGCATTAATGCATTACTTTCTAAAGCAAGCTACTTTCATTTGCACCATTCATAGTTGTTCTTAAAACGTGAAGATACTAATTAGCCAGATCACGCGTGACAAGAGAACCAATACCAGAATGAACAGTTGTTAGTTATTCCTGATCATTAATCAACTATGTCCTTACTCAATTTCAATAACAGCTGATCTAGTAAAGACCTCAGTTTACAAGTCATCACCTCATCACTTTGTCTCATTTTTAAAGCTCAGAAGAATAGTTAAGAACCTGTTTCACTGGATAACCTTGAAAACTGGCAAGTTTAAATTGAGTGTGATTTAGTAATATAAAGGGCCACATAAATTCCTCACAAGTTTGGGAACAGGTTATAGGTTGCCTATAAAGGTAAAGGCAGACATCACCTCAAGCCTGTTGTCATCCAACTGTCTTGGACAAGTTGAGACTCAGCAATAAGCTACATACTACTACAGTGTTTAGACACTCACATCACAAAGGCTTTTAATGTAAAAACTGATCTAAAATGTAATGTTCATTGGAAAAAAAAAAATAAATAAACCTTAATGAGGGAAGGAAACAAGGTTTTGACCTCAGGAAAGCAAGATATTTTACTAACCAGTTATGTGGGAGGGATGACTCCTAGTAAAGCAACATTCACACATTTCCAGAATGGAAACAATCTGTACCCTAAGACAGAGAAAGGCACACTGTTTTGCCTCTGTAAGGACAGAATGTGAAGGACTCTAGAATGTAAAATTCATCTTGCATGTGTGAAAGTCTGCCTGTAATTTTGTCAAGTGCATTGTTTCAGCTAAGTTCTGGCCACTGTTTATTTGAAAAACTTGGGATGCTGGAGACATAATTTAACAGAAGCAGGTTTCTGCATCTTTGCTGTTGCAGTGAAAGGATGCTCAAGCCACATGCATATACCTCTGTCCTGAAACTGTTTTCCTGATCTTCTAGTAACCCTCTTGGCTGGTGCCAAACCAATACAGCTTAAGAAGACATCTAATGTAAATGTAGAGATAATAAAGGATCTGACGCACTTAGAAGTAGAGGAGACAATATATGACAAAAAGTAGAAAAAGAGACAACATGACTGGGACTGAAAACTGATCGCAACTGGAAAATGGAAACTGGAAGGAAATATTGTGGTGGGCATATGACACTAATTACACGGGCAAAGTGACTAGGACTGGAAACTGACAAGAAGAGGGAGAAGGTGACAGGGCAGATTAAAAGCTGAGTCAGTATAAGAAAGGAGTAAGATGTGAGAAGAAAGTATGAACAACTAGAAAAACAGGGGCAGGGGGAATATGTACAAAGTGTAGAGCTGGGAAAGAAAAGATAAGTAAAAGGCTAAGACAGAAAAGTGAGTTTTGTAGTTGATAAGTATAACAACCTACTTTGTACTAATGTTTGCCTACCAGAGCATGCTGTTTGCTACAACTCAAGTGTTTAGCCCATAGGACTGACATCACTTCTTCTGTCAACAGATAAACATATAAACATATTGTTAATCAGTTAACATGTCTCTTGACATAATTCCAAATTCCAGCATGATCTCAGGATCAAAGACATATACTTGCTCTCTGGGTATACATGATATGCAATGAACTTTTGAGACTTTAAAAAAGTTAACGTAAGAAACTTACTTCTAAAATGCGTGTAATAAAGCTTTAAGGTGCTACAATTCCTCTTTTGTTTTTCTTCCCCTTCCCTTTATTTTCTGTGACCTTTTCTGAAGCCTTCCTAAAGTCATTCTCCATGTGATGTTCTTCACTTTCCTTAATGACCAAACAGAGATGAGAGGAATAGCAATGTGCTTAATGTTTAGCAGGAATTTATAACTAGACCATCAAGTCAGTCATGACCTTACACATTTCCATCAGTAGCTCTCTGGGGCTAGCTCCAAAGTAAAATAACAAAAAGAATTCATATTCAAATTACATTGTCTATTAAGTCATCTCCTTCAAATATTATTGCTACATTTGCTTGGCTATTATAGTTTACTGTTATTTAAATAGTAAGTAAAAGACTATGAATTTCAAAACTGACTCAAAGAGCAGAAGACAGAGTAATAAAATTGCCATTTTGCATGGATAAAACTTAGTAACACTACAACCTTGGAACACTATGTCACATTTGTATAATTTTGGTATGTTTTTTCCTTTACAACAGACTCTCAGTTACCTCACTGCAGCCAACGCAGAACAGAGGTGAAGAGCACAAAGGCCTTCTTCCTCCTTAATGTCTAAGCAGAAGACCCTGAGACAAATCAGAGCATTGCTGGGTTCAGTATAATCAGGGAACAGCCAAAGACGACCTCATTTCATCCTCAGCATGGGGTTCCTCTACATCCCTCTTCCCATTTCACCCATCCAGTTACTCTAAATCAAGGACTCAGAAGGCAGTTGCCAACAACAGCAATAAGTCCCATTCCCCTTCCCTTTACAAATCCTACAAATATACTACTCTAAACATCAGCCACCATACATATGATGCCTGACAGATTCACTAGATTTGTAGGTTAGATCTAGCTACAAAACAGGAAATGTGTGATTTACAGGTAGATAAATGTGTCATCAATAGCCTATTGCTGTAATGAAAATTCAGTGAGCCATTCTATTTTAAGAACAAAAAAAAAAAAAAAAAAAAAAGAGAGAGGAAAAACAGGTACAGACACACCAGGTCTCACTTCAGCCTCTTCCTCCTTTAAATCCCTAATGAATTTCACCTGGTCAAAAGCAGTGCAGGCTGATCAGCAGTCCATCACTGTCACATTGCCTAATTGGTTTGTTTCCAACATCCCTCCTCTGGAGGAAGATGCCAGCTTAGTTCAACCAATTTAACTGCTGTGTTACATACTGGAGGGACTGAACCCTTTCTGTCCTCTGCCCTGGGTGACCCTGTGTCTGTGGCTCAGCTTGAAACCTTTTTCCTTCTAAAGGTTTCAGGATATTTCTCTTCATTCATTAGAATAAGTTAGGCCTCTGCCAAAGGAACAGCTGCCTTTGCTTTGCTTCCCCTAATTCACAGAGTCGTCATTATCAAAACCTTTGCTTTCACCATCATAAGCTATGAGCATCTCTTTTCTATGCAAAGTCCATCCATCCCTCTCCCTTCTCAAGGCATGCATCAGGCCAGTGGAACACCCAGTGCTACTGGGAGCTGTGTGGCAACAGCAAAGGGATGTCATGTAGTCATAGAATAGTTTGAATTGGAAGAGACCTTCAAAGCTCATCTAGTCCAACCCCCTGCAATGAGCAGGGACATCTTCAACTAGATCAGTTGCTCAGAGCCCCGTCCAGCCTGGCTTGGAATGTCTCCAGGGATGGGGCATCTACCACCTCTCTGGGCAACCTGGGCCAGTGTTTCATCACCCTCACTGTAAAAAATTTCATCCTCAGGTCTGGCCTGAATCTCCCCTCCTTTAGTTTAAAACCATTAACTTGTGTTGTATCACAGCAGGCCCTGCTAAAAAGTCTCTCTCTAATGTAATGTAATGTCCCATGTGACAGGGCAGCTGTGGAGGCCTTGGGTGTTTCTACCCCTATACCTTGTATTTTCAAAGCATTTAACGGCATTTGCTCCTGAAGAAATCCTGCAGTGAGTGATCTGCAATTAGGCATGGATAGTTAAACAAAGCTCATTTCATACCAGAGTAACTCCCTTGAGTCCATCCTGGCAGACGAGAGATTATGAAATTAAAGACACGCTCCAACAACAGTAGGCATGTACCCTCATTTAGGGGCAGTACATGACACACAATCACTGTGATGAAAATGCGTCACTGGCAGAACTGCCAGGCTCACTACAGGGGTACCACTCGCCTGACAGAGGAGCTGACTGCAAGTACCAAACTGGCCTTCAGGCGACAAGTATTTGTTCCAGTTCTTCAGAGCCTCCTGAATAAAAGGCACCCCAGGAGACTGTCTGCATCCTCTTAAACTTGAGACAAGAGGATTCCTCATGATTGTCACTAGGCTTGCTCCTTAACTAAGGGCTACTAACAAATTGCCTTTATTCCATTGAGAAGAAATGTATTTGACAACCGATACTGTTTTAAAATAATAAAGTATATTCCTAACACTATACTGAATGATCCTCCCAAGTGGCTGCAGTGTTCCTTCTGCAGCCAAAAGAGCACAGGTGGCCCTGCTGCCTCACAGACAGGGAACCCCAGATGCACACCTCCTCCTTGCTCCTCCTGTTGGCAACCATGTCCTTCAGTAAAACAAGAGTGAGCACCCCTCTGTTTCCAGGGAAGCTGCTTGCAGATCCTAGCCTCACAGAGCACACAGGTCAGCATCTGATTTATCTGTTCTCAGTTCAGATGTCATGTTTCCCTTGGAAGGAGGGGACATGGAGGAAGGAAACTGCTCCTTCCCTCATGGGCAACAAGCCCTGCTTGGAGGAGAAGCTGCCTGATGGCAGGACATGGTAGGGTGAGGGAGAGACAGAATTTGTTGCAACCCAGGAAGCTGCAAATTCTGTTTTTCACTGACCTGAAACCAAGTTAGGATGCAAAAGCATGGTTGCAAGGACACTGCAGGCAGGGCAGAAGTTCTTCAGACAAATTACCTGTTTTACCTCAAAACTTTGTTTTCTTTTTATTCAACCTCCCTCCCTACCTACCTCCCAAACCCAAATCAATTTTTTATCTTAAACTTAGCTTTTTGAATTTAAGCTCTTTCTGATCTTTTTGCAGAGTTCATTATTGAAAGTTTAGACCTTCTCATCTCAAACATCTATCCAGGTCAGAGTCCTGTTTCTCCTTAGATAGCTCTAACAGGAGACTTTTCCTTGATACTATCATTCAACTAAAACTGGAATATGTGTTCCTAGTATTCTGTAATAACATTAGATGCACACACCCTCATGACTCCAGAAAACTTCTATCAGGATTTTTTTAAAAATATACATAAGAAAAAGTCATTTCCCTGTTATTAGGCAAAAGGACATTCATCTTCCCTCCTTGCTGTGTTCCTTGGGTGCACTGTTTATCACAATAATGTAGTCCTGCCTTGTGCATTTGACCCTCCTGTTCCAAGTCATTCTGACACAATAATATGAAGTTCAAAATCCTTTCTATCAAAATAACCCATTATTATGCTTTTTTTTTTTTTCTTTAACTAATCTTTAGAGTCTAAAATGTTGCATTATAAACAAATGACACAAATGAGAAATTTTGGGAAGGGCTGTCTTTGCGGGTGACATTACCCTCATTTAGTGCTGGGGAGCCTCTTTGAGGCATCCCATCAACTTTCTGTCACTATACCATTATTCCAGTATAACAGAACACGCTCATTCATATACCCTGACCTTAGGTGAGAAAATGCACTATACCGTGCATAAGGTTCATCTGGTAAAAAATTTACTCTCAGCACAAACACGACTCTTCAAAATAAGGCTCTTCTGAATCCTACCTATGAATTCATTATGGAAGTAGAAAGACAATTCTAACAAATGTCTTTTTTTCATAAGAGACATAATTTAGAACTGTTATCAATATTAAGAGAATTGATATTTCATTGATGCTCTTTAATTAGGGTTTTCAAACCGCAGTATCATCATGTAAAAAGAATTTATGGCAGATAATCAGGTGGTAAATATGTCATCCATTCCATTATTTAATCTTTACAGAAAAGTAGCTGCATGATTTTAGTGAATGAGGTTTGCTGGTGACGAAAACCCAAGCAGAAAAAATGATTTCTGCATTCCATAGAACAAGAGAGAAGCTTTCTAGTGCAACTGTCCTACTGATGTTCTAGGTTATCCTCTTGCAGATGGTACTTTAAAGTGTGTGTCAACAATTTCAAGACAGAGTTTGCTACTTAGGCTGTATGACTTCCTTCCACTGAGGATTCACAAGAAAAGAGATGAGAGATCACAGAAGAACAGTCACACAATGCCTAGGGGACAGGTAACAGCTTTCTCATCAGTAAGGTAGTGCATGTATTTTTTTTCTTTTCTGTTACAGCTATCTAGTCATAAAGTAGCACTGAAGAAAGCAAAAAGACCAGTTACTCCAGAATTTTTCTAGTAATGCAGGTGCAGTACAATTTCACAATAGCAGCAGAACAGGTGTGAGTTGTGAGATGGTTTAGAGGGGTGCAGAGGAAAAACTGAAGGGGAAAGGGTGGGCATGATACTGAGAACGGGGATTTCCCCATTCCCTCATTATTCAAAGTCTTTGGTACTCCCATGGACCACAGCAGCCATTCCCAGTCCAAACCTCCCCTTCCAGGATCCAGTGCAGCCACATCTACATCCTCCTCACCTTCCAAATTGCCCTTGCCTGATTTTAGAAAAATATAGTGATAAACCAAGCAGAAGTGATTATCTATTCAAGTTTTTACACTTTGAAGGATGCTGACTTAATAGTATTGGAGATGTCCACCCAGGTAATCTTAGTGAAGAACCTGAAGACAAAAAAGTTTCTCAGAGATTTTAGCATCAAATAGCTCAGAAAATAGCCTGGTGTCTAGCTGAAATCCCAAAATTACAAAGAGGTATCTGGAACTATGGCTTTAAATTTTTCCAGAAAGTTTTCATTTGAAGTATCACATTTGGCCTATTTCTAATATAAGTGACCAGGTTTATATTAAGCCATTACTTTTTCCCTATGGTGTCCAAAAAGGCTAATCTCTGATCTCATTTCATCTCAACTAGTCTGCAGAACATTGGTGAAAATAAAATAGGACGGTAGACTGTGATTAGAAAAACCTAGGTCATTTTGGTCCTTCCTCAGGTCCTGCTAAAATATTAATTAATATTCACCGATTCAAGGTCAGAAATGCATCTTTTTCTAAACATTCAGGACTTTTAAAGTTCCACTGTCCCCCCTTAAAGCCTAGCTTTCTCACCAGGTTTTGCTTTGTTTCTCACACTATTAGCAGTTTCCATAGATGAATATTTAGCTTAAACATTTTGATTTAGCTTCAACACACCTTTGAGGGAGTAAGCTTTACGATGCTCACAGTGCAAGTAAGAAAACTGAAACACAACCAACAATTTGTCTGTTTCCTCCACAGCACTGGGAGTCCTCGGGCTGTGCCAAGTAGATCGGCACATCAACTGCTGGGAGTATAGCTGGATTCATTCCCTGCTGACACTGGGAACTGCCTATCATTTTTAAAGAGAGCTTAAAAACCCTGTTTCCACCCCCACCATTCTTCTAAAAGTTTTTTTTAACTCATCCAAACCAGATGACAGAGCAACATTTAGGTACAAAGCTACTTAGCAGGAGAAAAAAAAGAAAACCCAGGAAGTAGTATATTAATTTTTGTGTTTATTTTGAAGAAATTTGAATTTAGGCAAGTGTGACTGAAGCAGATGTGCACATATCACATCATCACCTAACTTCTTCCACAAAGTCTGTGTTTACAGTTATTTTTTATAGCACTGAGCTGCACAGTTTTGCCGTGTATTTGACTTCATGGTTCTGCAAACAAATTGAGTTTCAGCACCTTGAAAGTGAAGTGGTGTTGATCCAATGATGTACTACTCAAAATATGTAGCCTGTTGAAGGAACCAACAGGGAACCTGTGCTTTCTAAATTAGCTTTTTTCAGCTTATATAGATTGACACTAGCAAAGTTCATCGGCCTTATCACTTGGTGGCTTGGTGTACTTTACCAAGAAATTGAATGTTATTTTCACAATCAGTGCTACAGTGGCAGGCTGAGCCCGAGGCAACCAGTCACCTTCTCCTGTGTTCTATATTCATTCCCTCCTTTAATTAACTACAGAGATTTTGTAACACTATAGATTTGGTTCTTGTTTTATGCATTTCCACCAATGATATGCATTAACAAAATGACCCTTTAGGAAATAGAAAGGAACTGATAAACAAATACAAAGCAAAAAAAACATGCATTCTAATAGTCTGAATTTTTTTAAGTAAGGAAGTATCCAGGTCATTCCATTCAGTTCCTTCATAACTACAAATGACAATTACTGACCCTCAATTAAATTTACAATTATCAATATCAAAGGATCCCAAGGATGTTGTTTAATTAACATAAGCTGACAGCCATTCAATATCCAAATCCATTAGAAAGATTCAGAAATCACCAACTACTCAAGAAATGTACTCAATACAAGAACAACCACACTCCTCCCATCTAGAAAGCAGCAGATCCTTGTGCCTTTGAAAAGAGTCCATCAAGGCCCAAGAGCGAGAGACAGGAGTTAGATACCATCCACACTTTTTTTTTTTTTTTTAAAGCATTCCCAGTCAATACACCAACAGGGAGCACATTTCCAGCAAGCACAGTTCTAAACTTCTAAATTGTCTGACACAGAGTGCTATAAATGAAAAGCATAGATGGCCTCAGAAGGATCTACATTACAGGAACAAGCAACACTCAAGTCCTTATTGTCCTATCCCACATGTAAACCTTGGACCTCAGATCCAACCAAGAGTGAATCCTGAAGTGCTCTCATGGTAACATTTGTGTAAGTACTTAAGGTATTGGATATATTTTTAAAATAAATGCTTTAATTAAGATGCCAAAATAAACATTTAAAGTCATATATAAGTGTAGAGAGAAAGATGGACTAGCTAGTCCCAACAGTCAATTTTGGTTAAAAATGTCTTCCCTTGTTCAGCCCCATCACTCAGAGACGAGCAGAAGGTCAGGGCTATCTTAATTTCCACAAAAAGCTAACACCTACAGCTGTATATTAAAAGAGTATTTATGACAAAAAATACTTCAGAGTGTATTCCAGCTGTCACAAAGGTTGAGTGTCACACAATACACACAAGAAATTGTATGTAATTCAATTTTAGTAGACCATGGGCTAGAATATGTTGAGGGCAAGGAGTCGCATGCAGGACTTTTTTTTTTTGACACAGTTTATCTTGCTCTCATGCATAGACCAAATGGGTCATCACATTAGAAGGTCATACCAGAATTTATTCCCAGAATAAAATGGGTATAGACAGGGTGGGTTTAAGGTTTTGTTTGGTTTTCTTGCTTTCCTCAGTAACCTAAGGCACGCCTAGCCTACAGGGTTTATCAGGATTTCTCTTACACATTAGACTCCTACTGGTATATTGGTAGGCTTGCCTTTTTATCTCAGACATCCGGGAGATTAATCTTCAAAAATCCAAAATATATTGTTTGGATTTTTACAGTGTATCTGTTACAAATTTAACAACCTATGGTTTGGAGGAAATAAGATTAAAAGATCTAATGTATTTTTGGACCTCAAATGTAATAAAAATTTACTGAAATGCCTCTCCAATCCCTTCCACAGGATGCAAATCAAAGAGTTTTGTCCAGATTTCTGCTGTAAGACATTCCTTGGTGAAATACAGTCTCAAGCTGTTCTTTTTTAAAATTTGTAATGCCACTGTGGGGGAAAAATACAGAAGATGAATCTTAATTCAAATGTAAACAACGGAAGTACATATATTACATGTACACCTACTTAGAGTAAGAATGAAACCCTATTTGTAAAACCCAAATCCAGCTTGTCAAATCAAGATGGAGCAGCTCTTTCAACTGCTCTGTCTCCCAGACAGAATCACAGGGTGGCAGGAGGAAATGTTTCTCCCAGTGTGACTACAGAACTAATGAATTATCTGTTCAAAGTCCTTGTTTTTTATGTTATTTATGCTCAATACACTATATTCATAAGGATGATTAGTGTACCATCTGCCTGGGCTACAAATAGGCATAAAGGAGACAACCTTCTGATTAAAATCTCATTTCTTTTAAGTAGAAAGTAGGAAACCACTATCATCTCTGTACAGGCAGCCCTCCAGTCTCCTACTTAATCTACATGAGTCATTAGATATAGATAGCCTGGCCAAACCTAAAGTTATTTAAATGCATCCCGAAGACAAAACATAATACAGCCAAGCCACAAACACTCAGTTCTGTATCCTCGACAACACTATACTGGAAATAAAGTCTCTCATTATGGTAAAATGTAAGAATTGTTCACAAGCTCTGAATTAAGTTTCTAATTTTTATCATCCATCACAAGACTATGACTAATACTGAATTTCTTCTGGATAAGTGTGTGTGTCTGCATCAGAACTAGCCCCAGCTTCTGCAGTTTGTCAGAGACCTCTTCAATAGAGAATCAACAGTATCTCAGGTGCAATTTGTCAAATGTTAACATCTAAAAATGAAACAAATGAGTTGCATCCTAAACAGAACTGCTTGTTTCTAGAGAATACAAAGGAACTAAGAGCGATCAGTCCAGAAGATACACACTTTTGATACCTAAGTTATATGAAATTAAATTCATGATCCCTGCTTACATTACAGTTGCAAAGTGCTGGTGTGACACAGAATCCACAGTTTCTATTATATCTATAATGAACAACATCGCTATAAAACATCCAAGTCCAGTAAATTTAATTCCGTTTTTCATCATAATTACTAACCACATGTCATTATATTTACCTGTTTACTACTTTGCATCCTCATTTTTGCACTGGTCCAATGTTTACAAGCAATTTTACTTCCTCCTTCCCTTAACCACACACTGTTGTCCCCTTGTGACATTTGTGAGCACTTTATGGAGACAAGTGCCATTTAATTCAGCTGAGCCCACTGCCATAATTTAGACAAACAGTACAACTACTACCCAGTTTCACAAATCATTCCCTGCCTGTCTCTTCTCAGAATTTCTTCCAAACTCTCAGTGTCCTCACCACTATCACAGTGAGGAGATGTCTGCAGCATCCAAACTCAGATTACACCAGGTGGCCTTTACAGCTCTCTCAAGAAATCATCTGCTATATACAACTTTTTTCCCCCCTCATGTGAAATGTGGCTGATACGTGCAAGACTGAGCTGACTGTTTGCTGCTTTTATAATAATGGAGTGTGCTGTAGCAATTACACCTACACTTATGTGCCATCTGGACAAGTGCTGTCAGTGACAAATAAATTGCAGAAGAGACACCATTACTTTTTAAATAACTATTTTCAGTTCACATTAAGGGTAAGTGTCTTACTAAACTCCAAATGCACATGCAGGCCAGCAGTTGTTAAACAAACTGATATTTAAATAAAAAAATACCAAGACTTAAACTTGAAGAGCATGATAAAAATGTTCTTGAGGTAGAACTTGGTTAAAATAAACAATCACAACATCACTCCAAAGTTTGCTCAAGCTGGAACTCACATCTGCTCCTTCTGTTTTTCATGTGCCTGAATTAGAATCCCCATGCCAAAATGGTCTGTTCATCCCAGTATCAACAACAGCTATTAAAACACACACATGCTCATCAACAACTTTACTTTTGCCAAACAAACTAAGGGCAATATTTGTCAGTAACTCACGTGTAAAACACTTTGAGATTTGCTGTCCTGAAAAAAAAGACCCATCTGTCATTACTGAGTTCATCAACTAGAAAAAAGGGAAAAACACTGTATATATCCACATAATAAATTAGAACAGTCTTGAGGGAAAAGGTGGGAATAATATATTTCCTTAGAGGATTCCAAAGCATTTGTCAAAAACATTGATTAAAACCCAGAGTCTCCCTGTGGGTAAGCTTTATTTGCAGAATATTTTACAAACTAATAATCTAAGGTATAAACTATAGCAAAACATTCAGTGGTAAATCCGGAGAATTTAGGAATTCAGATGCTGGGGTTTATCTACTACTGTAAACCTCCTTCAGCTGTCAACAAGAAAAAGTAAATTTAGAGACTCATAGACCAATTTATATTGGAAGGGTTGTCTGGACATTATTTGGTCTGATCCCCTGCTCAAAACAGGGCAAACTTAGATCCAGCTGCTCAGGGTCTCCTCCAGACAAGTTTTGAATATCATAGATAACAGAGACTCCACAATCTCTCTGGCCAACCTGTTCCAGTGCTTGACTACTCTCATGATTTTTATTTTTTTTCCATTGTATTTAACTGGAATTGTCCTATTTGTAAATCACATCCACTGCCTCTTCTCCTTCCACCGCACACCACAAGAGAGACTGTCTTTTCTAGATCCTCCATTCAGGTAGATGCAGACAGCCATGAAATTTCCCTTCCATTTTCCCTTTGGAGACTGAACAAACCCAGCTTCCTCAGCCTGTCCTCATACATCAACCACTTCAGCACCATGACCATCTTTCTTGCCCACCAATGGACTTAGTGCAGTATGTCAATGTCTGTCTTGTATTGGGGAGCCAAAACAGGACATAGGACCACACATGTTGATCTTGCAAACACAGCCCAGGATGTAGTTGGCCTTCTCCATCACAACAGCACACTGGGTCAGTCTGTTCAACATCTGCATGAGATTCTCATTAACCCATTTTTTCAGCCTGTTGAGATCCTCCTGAACAGCCCTATTCTCCAGTGCTCCTTCCAATTCGGTACCAGGTAACAACGTTGAAAGGGCAATTTGTCCCACCATCCATCTTGTTAGGCTAAATATTATTAGCTTCAACATTGACTCCTGATGAGAAGACACTATTAGCCAGCCACTTAGATGGACTATGCATTGCTGAGCATCCTCTGTTGTGAGTTCAAACCCAGTCAGCAACTAGGACCAAGCAGCCACTTGCTCACTCCCCTCTACCAAGTGGGATGGGAGAGAGCCTTGGAAAGGGAAAAAAGAAACCTTGTGAGTTGAAATAAGAACTGTTTAATAGAACAGTGAATGAAGAGAAAATATAATAATTATAATAATAGAATATACGAAACAAGTTATGCTCAATGCAATTGCTTACCACCCATGACAACAGTAGCCCATCTGTTCCCCAGCAGCAGTATCTGCCCCCAGCCAACTCCAGTTTACATACTGAGCATGATGTAATATGGCAAGGAACACCTCTCTGGTCAGCTTGGGTCAGCTGTCCTGGCTGTGTCCCTTCCCAGTTTCTTTTGCACCTAGCAGAGGATGACAAGCTGAAAAGCCCTTGACTGCCTGGCAACAACCATAACATTTCTGTGTTATCAACATTCTTCTCATATTAAATATAAAACACAGCATTATACCAGCTACTAGAAAGAAAATTAACTCTATCTCAGCTGAAAATGGGACAGCTCTCTCTCACTAATGGGAAGTCTGGCTGAGCTTTGCCTTTCCAAATTCAATCTCTCCCTACTTGGGCAATGTCTCAAAGCCAAGGGTTGAAATCCTGCTATTCAACTTGCTCACTTTTTTCATTATCATGAACTGCACCACCTCATGGCTGCTGTAGCCAAGGCTGTCAGCAACCGTGACATCCCTAACCAGTTGTTCTAAATTTATGGTTAGCAGATGTGACAACCTTGAAGTGCACCTCCCATCCTTAGCAGAACAAAGGACCTTGTTATGCCTTAAACGTCTGGTTTTTGTTACTTTGGGAGGAAAAGATAGATGACACCTCATCTTATCTTTCCCAAAGTTTTATGGCCACGAAGGCAGACACCTTGTAAGATAAGGGCAATTAATGGTGTTGCTGTAACAGGTCTCATGGCCTAATTGGGATGATAGAGATAAACCATCTGTAGGACAACCAACTACCAGAAGAAACCACGAATCAACAGCTACCCCTGATGGGCAAGCGACTCACTTCTGGTCAGTACTGTGAACTTTCCCCTAGTTTGAAGACCCCAGATCCATTTCCAGAAGAGTTTTCCTAATTAGCACGAAGAGCAAGCATGTAAATAAACTGGGTTATAAAACAACCTCACATATGATACGGGTGGTGGCATGTAAATCTTCAACAAGTTCCCTCCTCTAGAGGTCGTTGTGGGACTGATGTACCTGTGGAGTGGTGATACCTTTCTCTCTCTCCCCCTTTCTCTTTCTGATATCTTAGTTTTCCTCTTCTCTCTCTCTTCGTTTTTCTTAAACATGCAAAATAATATCATTATAAGTTCTGCTGTTAGTCTTGTTAAGTTTTGCATTACAGTTACTAATTGTTGCCAATCCACCATTTTTAGAAGGGCTTTTGACATCAATGTATTGATAAGTTTTGTGTTACTATAACACACTTTTGCCAAGTCACTAATTGCTGTAATTTGTATACCACCATGTGCTTTTTGTAACTTCATAATTGGACCCCCGGAGTGATTGTCTGTCATTCACTTCACATTGCCGTGCAGAATTACCTGGAGTTAACTCACACCCAATCTCATCTGTTGAGTCAGGGCGGCGTGTGTCGCATTCAGAGTTAACTCATTCCTCATCCCATCTGTTGGGATGGGACAGCAGATACAATACAGCATCTTCAATCTTCTACTTGTTCATCACCTTTCTGAAGAGATGACTCTCCATCTCTTGAAGAGGATTTAACACCCTTCTCACTAGGCTAACAAGCCTGCTGGCAAAGACATTATTGACTCACTTTGTCAGATAGATCCTGTCTCTGCAGCAGCCTTCACTACTCAGAGGGTCCCTTAGTTACAGAAGCTAAAGCTCTCAATTTGACACCAGCTGCACAATCAGGTGAACACCCACAGGATGCATGGGTTTCTTACCTGGACCTTTCCCCCTACTGGGCCATCTCAGGAGAACACAACCCCATCCCATCCACCTTCAGCCACAGCCAGTCTCATTCAATGGCAGCACAACCTTTTGGTGTACCAACCCTTCCTCCCTCTATGCAACAAGTTCTCGACAAATGAACAGGACAGACACATAACATATTATTGAGTTGAAAACTGACTATAAGCATGGCTACATTCATCATTAGAGAGCTCTGGACAGTAACAACCTGTAGTAATTGCACATTTAACAAAATAATTCAGTGGAGACCTTACCAAATTTTTGTCTACAAGAGACACTTTTCCAAGAATCTTCAGATAACTTTTAACTACAGTTCAAGAATTACAGAAGAGTTAGCTATACTTCCTAAGTCCAACTACAAAGATTCAAATGCTCTGGTTCTCTCTGGATATAACTAAATTTCAAGCACACAAAACCTGAAGATACTTTTATATCAAATATACTAACATGACTGTTCTGGGGCTTGGTTTCTTTTAACTGCTATTGATATTTTCCCCATCTCTTATTTTTCCTATGAGCTGTAATATCTACTTAATGTTCGGCATCTCATTCCAGTAGAAGCCTAGAGGCCCTCACATGCCAAGGATAAATACATATATTTCTTCTTTTTCCTCTCAGAAATTATTTTGTTACAACAAAAACACTGTCTGGCACTGTATTTTTATTATACACTTTATTGCCACTCATTAAGTTATCATTAAAATAATTTTCAACATCAATATTTTCTAGAAAAATGCACCACTGATGTTATTGCAAATTATAACAGCTTTTAATGCTGGCACTCTGGAAAATGTCTGAAACTATTAGGTTAAATTACAAAACATTATATATAAAACGATAACATAAAAGTCTTACTTTTATCCCCCCACATCATTAGGACATAGAGCTCTGGTTAACATGTACACTGGCACTCAGAAAAAAACAAGGTGAAGTAGAAGGGAGTAAGACCATGAATAAAGAAAAATGCCTGTTTAGTGGGGAAAGAATGAAATTCTATATTGGTTTCATTTTCAACTCAACACAGTAACCACTATGATGAAAGAACCACACTCTGAATTTACAGTAGAACAAAACACAAAATAGCTTGAAGTGCTGTGTTGATTTTCCCTCCTGGAAATTCAGTGTTTCATTATTTCCAAAGCTGCGCAGCAGAACAGCAATATGTAGCACAGGGTATCACAATGACTGCTTAGTACATTATTAACTACAGAAAGAATTGCCCATGGAATTGTGCCTCATCTGGAATAATGATTTAAAAAGAAATCATTACTACATCAACTGAAAGATTTAGTGCGTTAAGTACCTTTCTGATAGGCTTGCTGGCACATTGGGCAGAGATTTGTGGTCTAATGTAGACAGAAAGCTGTATCATCATTCAGAATATGTTTTATTTAATTGCTGACCTGCTGTAAAACCTTTGACATATCGATTAATGTCCACACCTGTTCTCTTTCTATCCTTCAGTAGTTAAGAACATAAAGGAAGAAATGCTTCTTACAGAGGAAACAATGAGATGGATCTCTATCTTAATTGAAATCTGTATGTTCTATTATAATACAAATCAGCAATGTAGTTATCATTATTATCATTGGATAGTTATCATTAGAGCTAATCAGAGAAACTTTAATAGAACTACTCTAAAAGAAAAAGAAGGTCCATCTCTACTCTGTTTTGTAATAAAATAAGAAACTGTACTCAGGGTCAAGCTCCCAAGCTTGATCTTTCAGAACACTGTTTTCTTATTTATGCATTTCCCTTTATAAAAGGGAAGCACTGTAAAAATAATTTTCTTAAGATTCAATCAGGATTATTGTAGAATTTGCCTTTACAAAGAATACTTTTCAACTTTTGGTTTCCTAGTTGAAAAAAGTCAAGTTCTCACAATACTGAAAATTTACATAAACGTTTCCATGTTTTATGCATCTCTTGCTACACTGTTGGCCAGATCAATATTTTCTACCCTCAGTTACATCCCTGTGTCTGCAAAGCAGTCATTTCTCAGAGAATCACAGAATCACAGAATGTTATGGATTGGAAGGGACCTCAAAAGATCATCTAGTCCAATTCCATCATCTATCCACCTTGTTATGTCTTCATAAAAGGCTATGAAGTTGGTTAAGTGTGACTTCCCCTTGGTGAAGTCATGTTGACTGCCCCTAATGACCCTCTTATCCTTGATATCTAAACTGGTCCTTAATCCAGTCTTCATCAACCAAGGCAGACTCCTCCATTGTCCTGACTTCCTCTGAGGCCTCAGGGGTAGAGGGCTCCTCAAAATAGCCTCTGGCAGAGTAGACAGAGACAAAGGCGGCATTCAGTAACTCTGCCTTCTCTGTATCTTCTGTCACCAGGGCACCCACCTCATTCGTCAATAGGCCCACGTTGCCTCTAGTATTAGTTTTATCTGCCATGTATTTGAAGAAGCTCTTTCTGTTGTCCTTGACCCCTCTCACCAGGTTTAATTCTAAGGAGGCCTTAGCTTTCCTAGTTCCCTCCCTACACCCTCTGACAACAGCCTTATGTTCCTCCCAAGTGGCCAGCACCTCCTTCCATGATCTGTAAATTCTTCTCTTCCATTTGAGTTCGCCCAGCAGTTCCCCATTTAACCAACTAGGTTCCTGGCTCCCTTCCTTGACTTCCTGTATGCCAGGATGCTCTGATCTTGAGCTTGATAGAAACAGTCCCTGAACACTAACCAACTATCTTGGGCCCCTTTACCTTCAAGTACTCTGTCCCACAGAATTTCCTCTAGGAATTGTTTGAAAAGGCCAAAGTTCACCCTGCTGAAGTCCAGGGTTGTGATTCTGCTTTGTATTCTGTTCCACGGTCACTGCAGTCAAGGCAGCCCTCAGCCTTCACGGTTAGTGACGATGAGATCCAGCAGTACTCCTCTTTTAGTTGGCTCATCCACCATTTGTATCAGAAAGTTATCATCAATGCACTGGAGGAACCTCCTGGACTGTGGCTGGCTGGCTGAGCAGTCCTTCCAGCAAACACCAGGGTAGTTAAAGTCCCCCATGACAACCAGGGCCTGTGACTGTGAGGCTGCTCCCAGCTGCCTGTAGAAGGTCTCATCAACTTCCTCACCCTGATCTGGTGGCCGATAATAGACATCCACAACAGCATCACCCCTGCCAGCCTGCCCCTTAATTCTCACCCATGGACTCTCAACTCTCTCCTCATCCACCCTGGACAATACTCAATATATTGTAGTTGCTCTCTCATATAAAGAACAGCTCCACCACCATGCCTGGCTAGCCTGTCTTTCCTGAGAAAAGCATAGCCATCCGCAACCACATTCCAGCCATGTAAGCTGTCCCACCATGTCTCTGTAATTGCCACCAGATCATAATCTCATGACTAAACACAGGTTTCTAACTCCTCCTGTTTATTCCCCGTGCAGTGTGCGTTGATGTACAGGCATTTCAGAGAATGAGCTGAGCACACAGATTTCACCCTAGGGGGATGGGAGGCCTCCCAGTCTTCATCAATTCTAGAGCGCTTCCCCACTGGTGCAAGCCCAGCTACAATTCCATTCCCCTTTCAAATTGAGTTTAAAGCTCTCCAAATGAGCCCTGCTAATTCCTGTCCCAGGATCCTTTTGCCCCTGTGAGAAAAACCTTTTCCCACATATCACTGACTGGACTGGTGTCTTGTAAAACCAGACATTATCAAGGAACCCAAACCCTGCATGCAGCACTGGTCTCATAGCCAGGCATTTATGGACTGGATCTTTCTATTCCATCCCATGTCATTCTCTGAAAGTGGAAGGAGGGAAGAGAAAATAACTTGTGTCCCAGTCTCTTCCATCAACCATCCCAAATGTGGGACAAGGAGGAGAGTGGCAGGGTCTGAGGGTCCCTTTCCTGGGACTCACTCCCACCTGCCACATTGCTTGTCCAAGAGAAAGGAGGCCCCTTGGGCACAGAAACCATCCTCCAGTCCCCTCAGGAGCCTTGGGCTCCGGTTCCCCCTCATTCCGTGCCTGGGGTCCCCTCAACAAAATGGTGGCAAGAATGTTCCAGGAGGGTTGGGAATCCTCAGTGACACCCCAGTGACCCATCACCTTGCAAGTTTCTTGTGATATGTTACTTTTCCAAAGCAAAATCGTCTAATACTAAAATATCTGAATTGACCCAAATAATGCATGAAACGCTCAGCGTAAGATTGGAAGGTGCAGGTCTTAAACACTTCTCTCAGGTTTAACTGATGTTGTAACATTTGCTGATCTCCATATATCCTTCTAACAAGGAACTATTTTTCCTTACAAGTTTATCTCCAAAGTTGAGACACGCATATGTATACCCATATATCTATATGTATTTTTACATATACATTTTATGTATATACAGTTCCTTTCAGGAAAGGAAGAAGTAAAATATTTCAGCAAATCAGTAAGCTACAGTATGAACTCCATGCTTTGTATTACATTGCCTATGTAAACAATATAAAAACCCCTAACTCCGAAGTTAAGAATACTTCTGTTACACTATCCAGATTTTTTTGAACATACACAAAGAATACCAGACCTGTAACTTGTTTTTCCCTGTTCACAATGCCACTTGCATTATGATCCTTTCCAGAACCTAGGGTATTTAAAACATTGAATCCTCCTGTCTTGGAATTACTAGGATGTTGTGGAGAGACATTTTCTGTTTAGAGGAAGGAGTTTTTTCCAAATGTCACCAATGTATTTATGATTGCTCTGTTTTGTATCAGAAAGAGAGGAAATAGTAATTTCATAAGAAAATGTAAAGAAATCAGGATGAAATTTGAGCCTTAGCTTTATTCGCAGTAACGAGAATTTAAGCAAGGAAAAAACAGCAGACAATACACAAACCTGACACTATAATTTGCATAATTGCAGAATAGTATCAAAGAACTTATTTTTAAAAGAGAATTATATATTCAGCACTGCACTTGAGATTTCTGATAGAACTGGAAATAAAAATCAAGATTCATGAGTTTTTAACTACTGCTTTAGTTGTAAGACTAAATGCTCTTACAAAATGGGAATGGGGGAAAACAGAAGAACAGAATGGGAATGAAGTTAATTCTGCTGAAGGCTGACGAGTCTCTAATTTCACGCTGTCCCTCTACTATATAAAAAACATTTTTACCTCAATATCAGTTTTTACATTAATCTGGATGGATTTAGACTTGTAATACTTAAAGGAACGTGTTGTTGTTTAAATGTTCACTTACCCTTCCAAAACCATTAGATTTTTCTGATAGCATGATTAAAAAGCAATATCAAAAACTTATTACTATTTAATATTTTGTCGTCGTCTACATTTGTAGCTTTTATGTGTACTATTAAACCCCAAATACTAGATATATTTCAATGATTCTGATATATAACTGAGAACTTGTCTTCATAGCTGGGGGCTTCAGTGTCTAATAAATATTTCTAAAGCACTTTGATTTGTTTTATGAAGTACTACTGAAGTCAAATAAAATATCATCATGCTAATAAACTGCCTTTCCTGGAGATAGATGCATACACTCCCAGGAGAAAGAAAAACAACAGTCACTAAATAATAATAATGGAGGAAAAGTTAAATTCAAGTAGATATTTGCAGTTTGGGCAGCACCAAACAAAATTTAGTTTTGCATATCTGTTTCCATTGCCATTTCCAACTGAAATCTCCACTCACACTAAGATGGTGCAACATAACATTTGAGATGCTGGACAACTTCTCCCTATTATTCACTTATTTTAGCAGACAAGAGTTATTTGCCACAGAAGAGGAGGACAAACTCTTCCTCCACTACATCTTTCAAAAAAATAACACTGATCTGACCTACTAAGACATTTATCATGTGCCAGTCTTCTGTGGAAAAGAAACTTTGGCACATTTGGGGCAGAACGATCTCTCCATTTCATGTACAGACTGCCTAGTACTGTGTCACATTAATTTTGATTGGGACACCCCATCATTATGACAGATCAATCAAGTTTTATCACAAACATAGCCCCTATACTTTTTTAAAATAACACCATTTTCATACAGAGCATTGGAAGTATTGATGATGGAGGTTACAAAGCAGAAGAGCAGTGTGCAGAAAATAATTTCTTACATCATTGTTAGCTAAATGGTTCTATCACCCTTTATGAATATAAGATATTGCTAAATGCAGCATACAGGTGATGCTTTCATTAGGTGAAGGACACATAAATCTGGAAAGAATATTAAAAACTCTCTATACACTTGACTTACCTGGAAGAGATGAAAGGAGGGAGAACTCCACTGAGCTGAAACAGTTCTCCCAACCCCCCTTAGCAGAGAAATTTCTTCTTCAACTGGTTTAATCAAAACGTCCTATCATTTCCCTGAAGAATTCTCTCTTGCTGCTTCAGCAGAATTTCCGTTCTCCCTTTGCCCTTCAACGTGATGCTGTCTCACAAGAGACCATGGCCACTTCTGTACTTTATCACCATCAAAATCCTTGGAAGGTCTGTTCCTCGGACATTTGAAGGTTTTCCTGTCTGCTAAATTATAAAATGATTCAGCACTGTAATTCTCAAATATATTTTAAGCTCACTGAAAGCACAGATCCCAAACAAGCATCTCCTTCTTCAGAGGGTAAGATCCTGCTGAATTAAATAAAACTTACCAGGTAAGGATTTGCAGGATTGAGCCTTTAATATTTTCAAGAAACATCTGAAGTTTTAACATATAGGTAAATACTAACTAAAGAAGAAAAAGTCACCTACTACTTTTTTTTAAAGAAATCTACAACAGTATAGCCATCAAAACAAATACAAATGCATTAAATACTTTGCATCTGAGTGGAACTACTACAGTAAAGGGTAAGACCAAGTTTACTTAAGCTGTGAATAGCTGCCTCAAGATTTTTAATCAACATTACTATATATTGATTAATATCTGTCATAAATGCCAAATTTGCAAATAATTTTCCCAATTATACATGTGAAATCTTGTATAAACTTGCAGTGCAACTAATACTTCACCTATTTAATCTATGCAACACCTAGAGAATCCAGATTTAACTCATGTATTACAGGGTATATTTTTAAAAAAGTTTAAAAGGAATTAAGTAACTTGCTATTTATCTGAGAGGAGGAAAAAAAAAAAAAACAAGCAACTCTAACAGGAGAAAGTTTTGAGGGCTGGAGGGGCAAAGACGACAGGAGATAAAAATAAGGCTACTGGCTGCTCAGCCGGTAACCATTTAACACCCAACCCAGAGAGATGTGTTTCCCTGCCTGCCTGCTTGTGCTTTCAGAGCCTCCAGTGAAGAGGAAACACAACTGTCTACACTCTGAAGCCAGAGCCCACATTCACACTTGCCCCTCTCCCTTTCCCACCCAAATTAGTCCACCTGGGAGGTCCCGCAAAGGAGCCAGAAAGCAAAAGGCAAAGACTTCAGTGAGCTCCTCATGAGGTACTATTCATCCAGCATCCTGTGGTAACAAATGTGATCCAGTCACACTTCACAGGCCATCTTAGAAAATTATCTGACATAAATGTTCCCTTGCTTTTTCATATTCCCTTTGTTTTCCCTCTAAGCAAAACCACTACTAGAGCATTGTCTGTGCACACCTGAGAACCACAGCACAAATTTGGGTTTGGTTTCTGATTCTTTGGTTAAAATGAAGACAAAGTTCACAACTGTACTAAAGTATAGGAAGGAGATAAGAAATGCATTATCAAAGCCTGGTTTAACTAGATTTCCCTCCAAATAAATATTGGTCATCAATGAACAGGGAGAGCACCACCCACACCATTGCTCAGACAAAAAACAAACTCTTCCTCTGCGCAGAACAGGATGATGTTCCTGATGAAGTTCCACTGGCAGGTTGAAGGCTGATTTCATTTCTTAGTAATATACAACCAACTATCTATTTCAAGTGGTTTATATTCTTATCTGTATCATTCTTTGAGACTGTGCTTTACACAAGTATCTGAGTTTCAAATCTATGAATCTATTAGAATTGCAGACAGCCCCTGAAAACAAGCAGCATGAAAATTCAGAAACACAGAATGCAAATTAAAAAGAAAATTTAAAACTCATTTTCTGGGCCCTGGTGGTTTCAGCAATAGTAAAACATACACATATTTTCAAGGGAGTAGGTATAAAAAAAAACAAACAAACAAACAAAACAAAAAAAAAACAAAAAAAAAACAAAAAAACAAAAAAAAACCAAAAAAAACAAAAAAAAAAAAAAACTTCTACACTGCAGGGCAACTGCCTACTTTAAAACCATGCCACTGACTCCTCTCTAATGCTGTTAAAGGTACAGCCAGCTTCTTAAGCAAGGCCATGAATTAGGCAAGGCATTACGTTCCTTCACACTAACTGGCAATCAGATGCAGTAGTAAAGGATGCACATACAAGGAATACCGATGTTCTCAGTGAATCTGTATTCCAGGTTGTAGTTCAGAGTCAGGTAGACTTCTGGTAGGCATAAAAGCTTCCACAAATTTACCAGAAAGGTTCCAACAAGCTTTTCTGGCCAAAAATGTGGTTCCAAATTAAAGAAAAACAAAGACTTCTGAAATAATGATGGAGTGGTATACATTTCATTGTAAAAACTCAAAGTAAATATTTCAAGAGAAAAACAGTGTTAACACCTTTTATTAAAAAGAATTTCACTTCCACTGTTCTTTCTGAACTTTTGTTCTATTCCCTGTGAATAGCAATAAAGTACTTGCATCAGCTATGGATCAGAGATTATTTTTTTTTTCCAGATGAGGAAGCACTGGAAATGCCAAAGCTCTCTGGATATCTTCAGTGAAAACAAATTACAAGAGTTCGCCTACTCGCGTCAAGAACAGCACTTTGGAAGGGATGCCTTTAAATTCTGCCTGATCCCTAAGAACCGCACTGGGGCTACCAGAGGGCAAACAGACCAGTTCTGGTTGAAGAAGGTTGAAGAACAACCATCCCACTGAAAGAAAGTGAAACTTCTTTTCCTCATGCTGAATCCTCTGAAAGCATTTTCTTTCCCCCCCTTTAAGTCAAACATTTTCCCTCTTCAAGTCCTTCCACTAACAAATAAAAACCACTGGCTTCTTAAATGAAACCTACTGAACACGTATTACACAGATACAGTTCGTGAAAAGAAAGGACAAGGTTTTTCTTGCTACCACATTTTGGTCAAAAATTGCAGGGAGGAATATTTCAATTATTATAACTGTTTTATTAGCATCTCTAAGAATACCCATTTTTCATATTACTAATGTTCTAAAATACAGCAGGTACTTGAGGCTGCAGATGTTCCTCTCTAAAACACAAGAGGTCCATAAAATCTGTTTGTAAATAACAAGGAAGAAAAGGGCAATTAAGAAATGTATCAGTGTGGAAGGGCTGCAGTGCTGTGCAGAGCACCCACTCTGGCAGGGCTTCTCCCTTCCCTTCCAGCACCATCTTCCCCAGCTGCCTTGGGGTTCCCAGCACCACCAGACCTGCCATCCCACACCACCCATCACATGGATCAAGAACCACCAAGAGAAGGCTTGTACCAGAAGCTTCCCTGACACAAAGGCAAACCCACTGACTAGGGCTGGAGAGGAAATATCAGCAACATCCTGACCCTTGAACTCCTTACACACCACTGGCTGCTGTTCTGATCACAGCGTCTCTTCTCTGACTATCAGGCAGAATTAATACTGAATCATAACACAGATTTTTTTATTTAAGTGCAGGTAGTCTGGTCCATAGTCACTGTACCTCTCAGACATGGCTCCTGAATAATGCAGAATGTAAACCTATTATTCCTTATTCCTCACACCAAAACATTATGCCCTACATTTGTGTGAGATAAAGAACTCATTGTAACTCATTTTAACTGTATTAATTTATTTAAACAGAAAGTACAGTGGAAAAACTCTAGTGTATACAATTTCATATCAGTATCTGACAGTTCTACATTAAAGAATATTGCAATATTTAGATGTTCAGTCTTTGCAGCTATTCAATAAAAGGTCATGCCAAATGTATCACTTTTACTGCAGTATTAATATTTACTGTCCTAGCTCTACAATCTTACATGAATTGATTGTGTAAGAGCAAAAAAAGAAATTATTCTAGAAGAATATTAGACCAGGACGCAGGGTCTTTTTTCCTCCCCATCCCTGTGCAGTCTACAGGATCACTGTGGCTCTTACTGGTGTGCTTGTTCATTTAAATATCAGATAATTCCACAGGATATACACAACTCACAATGAATTATATACTTCATTTTGGATTATTCACAGGAACTGTAAACTTATATGTATTAAAGTATCTTAGAACCTTTTTCCTTCTTCTTTTAGTTCCTTAGTTGAAGATATTCCAACATAGAATAAAACTCTGAAAAACAGTATGATTATATGGCTATATCAAGATCTGGAAATGAAGCACTCAAGAAGATGACAGTTATAACACAATGATGCAGTTAATCACAGAAGATTCCTACATTTCCCAATGTCCAACTGGAAATTAGACATTAACTGGCTACTATGTAGCATTAGAAGCTATGCACCTGTACAGCTAACCACAAAACCCAAATAGTGGAGAAACTTAAAATGTTTATGAATTTTATAAATGTTATATTGTATCTTTATATAATTACATATTATTTAAAAGCAAAGTAAATATTATATTCTCTTCAGTCAAAAATTAAGGTTCCTGCTACAGCTTAGATTTTCTTAGTACCATATCAAATCAGCAAATATAATCTATTTTAGTAAAACGGAAGCGTGTCTTTGTTACTGACAGTAGTGTAAGTAAACACATTCTCCTGCATTTCAAGCTTTTTGTTTTTTGACAGGGATCATCTGCCTCTGACCACCTGACCTGTTGCAATGTAACCAACGCACGGCAAACCAAGATGCACTGGTCCTGCTGCCCACAGACCTTCTTAAACTACTTCAGAAGTGGAACTCAAAACTTTGTCTTGCAACGGGAAGATGAAGCATCAGAGGATGAAAAGACCTTCTTCTCAGCATTTGCCACAGGCTAAAAAGCAAAAGCCAGGGTACGTTGTAGGGCTTCCCGCACACACGGGGTACCCAGCTGCCCCCCAACCCAGACACTGTGAAAGGCAGGCACAGAGAGCTGTGCCGAGGCCTTCAGCTTTCTTTGCCAGTTCAGTGAGCATTTTTGTTTTGGATTTGTTTGTTGTTTTTGTTTTGGGGTTTTTTGTTTCTTTGTTTGTTTGGTGGTTATTGTTTTGTGGATGTTTTTTTGTTTTGTTTTGTTTTTAAGTGATGTAATCACCCTTAATGCAAAAACTTGTTGGAGTATTCTTACTTCAGCACCTAGTACCATGCTTCAGTAATGCTCTCTCTTCCAGCTTGCTAGTAATAGAAAGAACGAATAAGAGAACCTTACTTGTGCTGTGAGTAGCATTTAATTTTTTTCTTCCTACCCCACAGACTGACAATTCAGAGAAGTGGTATTACCCAGCACTAGAGAGCTGCGCTACCTGCACAGTTAAACAAGACCTTCATATCAAGGCCGGCTAATGCCCTACCAGTCTGCCCACAAATACATCTGACATAAAGCTGAGAAAGTAAACTTTTTCTATGTTGTCTTTTCTGTGCAAAAAACAGACGACTTTCAACCTTACTGTGGCACTTGTAGCTTCTCAGTCTCAACTGTACAGACACACAGCAAAACAAGAAACATAGAAAGATACTAGAGTGTCCTCCCAGCTCTTTAATACTTCTTTCAGAGATTGTGGGGAAGAAAATTCATGGCAAATACACTATAGCATTAAAGGAATAATTTACTATACCCCTGAACTGTACACTTGAGGCATTTCTACTGCAGCTAGGCAGCTATTTTACTTCTCCCCAAGTATATTTTTCTGTAAATGATTCTCGTAAACATGCAGAGCTCTTTCAAGTTGACTGTACTTATCTAAATTGTAGTCACGTAAGCCATAAGGAGGAAGGAAAGAGTAGCCTTGAGAAGAACTGCAACCAGTAAACTTCTACTGGTGAAATTTATGAAGTCAGCTGTTGATCAGAGGAAAAGGAAATAAGAAATCCCATTATCTGATGCAAACATTGCATTGGTTATTATTGTTTTTATTTAGTAACACCTAGAGAAGTTTTCACTATTTACTCAGTTGAGACTGCTCTGCTAGCAGATGAGACAAGATGCCACAGAGTACAATAGTTTCTCATTTTCTTGTGACTTCAGTTCTTTGTTTCCAACACTGGAATCTGTACCAGACTAGCATTTGTAAGGATAATATTACTTTTAATGGTTGCTGTTTCTGCTTTCTAAAGAATCTGCATTTTTGAAGATATAATTTAGTTCATTTACTGCTAGTAATAACAATATCTGATCATACTCACAAACCTTATATGAAAGTGATGACATTAATTCCTGTAATTAACAGTGGGCAAATAAGAGTAGATGTAAGCATTTGCAGAAGTGAAATCATATTCAAATAGATGGGCCAGATGATAGGCTACAACAACAAAAAAACCCACACACACCACAAAAACAAACAAACAAAAAAAACCCAACCAACCACACACACACAAAAACCCAAACCAAAACCCAACAAAAACACAAAGACAACTGACAACTCTAAAGATACACAAATATATGAGTATTTGTACTGAGTTAGCATCCTGAGTCACAGCCACAACCATGATCCCTGATCCCCTCTCTCTTATCCTGTCTATGCTTTTGGTACTTCTGCACCTTGGCTAGACTATGCAACGGTTTCTCCCTCTGTTCACTATTTTTTTTGGTACTTCATCACCAGTTTCCACAAGGCCGAAAATGAATTCATTTTCCCTTGTAAACCAGAGTATTTGTTGCTGCCACAGCCAACGAAAACATTAAAAAACCCAAAACAAACAAAAAAAGCAAAAACACGCTTGGGTTGATAACACTGCTACCACCTTTGACTACTCCCTCCTCTTCACCCCTCTCATCCAGTATTCCTCAAATCCCAATGATGATTTTTTGCATCATCTCAAAAGGTACATTTCCATCGCAAATATGAACGTCACTTGTAGCTGCAACAAAGCCCACCCATCTTTAAATTAGCCTGGACTGGTAACCGACCTCCAATATCCTTGATATCATCTTCGTTTAAGTAAAAACACATACACAGAACCTGCCCTTATACTGTAACTACTCCAATAAGCATTTACATCAGGACACTATGCATTCAAACTTTCTCACTGGTCATACCATTTTGTCTTTGTAAAGAACCACCTAAACCATGCAAAAGTGCAGGTTGTGGTAAATCTCCATACTCTTTTACTCTTTTTTTGCTATTTCCAAGTCCCAGAAAGGCAGGTGAAAATGCAAAATATGCTTTTTTTTTGTCTTAGAAGTGACTAGGCAGTGAGGGAATTACAGTTTTGTGTTCACCCTTGCCAAAAGTGAGCAAATGTTATCTAATGCAAATAGAAAGCATTTTCTTGTTTAAAGTGCTGGGTAGCTATCTACTTCAGACAACATCAGACTGCACAGAAGCGGGGAGACATATTCCCAGAAGTCACGCAGTCTTCACTATTTTAGTTCTAGTCTCTGGCAGTGCTAATTACTGAGTAACCTCATCTCAGGTTTGTGACATTAATGACAAAGATCTCACAAGCTCAACAGACCATGTGCCAAACAGATATGGAAATAGCTTCCCACTCTTTCTATCTTACTCAATGCATCTTTCCTACCCTTGATGTCCCTGTGCCTATTTAAAAACAAAAGCCCTTGTTTTTCAAAAAATGAGATTGTATACATAAACATGTGTTGTACAAGTACTGGCTGTAATACTCCATGTTTTCTCCTTTTGTCTTATAAATAGCTGCAAATGGAAATAAATCCTCTTTATTTCTTCCAAGAGCTTTTTTTGCCTGTGTACAACAGATGTTGTTTCCGCAAATTACTTTATAATTTCTTTCATAACTCAGTCAGAACAACCCTTCAATTCATAGTCAGGGAATAGATTTAGTGCTGCACATAATTCTTGTAATTATGTAACAAAACTGTACTTTGTGAGGTGAAAACCGTGGCTATCAATCATTTGGTTTAGTGTATGGGCAACTTCATCTTCTGTTACACCAGCTGTGCATGGCCCAGCCACACACACTAAGGATTCATTAGATTTCCACAGTATGAAGTGTAAATAATTACTGTGATAGGTAATAGGTAGGCAGACAGCAAGTGGGCCAACCCCAGAGCCTTGAGCTGCAATGTATGAAGTAATTAGGAATGCCAGACGCAGCAACTACTCCCCCCCACACCAATTTGCAAACTGAGCAGTATTTAAGTGTTTTACAGTCATCAAAATATAGTTAGCAACAACAAAGCAGATGAAGTTCCTCCCCTAAACAAACAAAAAATACAAAATTTTGTTGGTCCAAAATAGAAAATTAAATAGTAAAACTGTTTAATTGGCTCCAGTAAGCACCTTAGAGACGTGATGGATCCTAAGCTTTGAAGTTCAGCATGAAAACTGCTAATGTCATGCCATAAAATAAAAATTGGCAGACAGTGCAGAGGCAACATAGCCAGTTACAATGTTCAAGATTCTATTCCTGCAGTTGCAGCATCAAGAACAAAATTGTTTTAAATAGCCTTTTATTTTAAGAATATTATTTACTTGTTAAATGAAAATCAATTTTCCCTTTTATTTCAAGGGGTTGCACTGTCATCCACTAAAGCTGAAGCTGCTGACGTACTACCAGGTGCAGAATACACAACACATTGAGATTCCTCCAAGAGGTCACACACAGGTGCTAAAAGGCAAGTGAAACTCCAGGGGTTACTGAATGGGTTTTAAAGAAACTGATTAGCCAGTCCTGCTTCCCCCATGAAAGAGGCTTACTGCACACCTTTAGTAATCCATCTGGAACCATTATGCAGTCTCAGGATACACTTCATGTATTCTTTCATAGAAAAAATGCTGCAGGGATAAATGGATTAGAAATTCTGAGAGAACAGGTATTTCAGATGAAGTAGCACAAGAAAGTCAGTCATGAAATGTTAGGGTCATACTTCCTTTCCTTGGCTGTGTTTTTTTGGGGGTCTGTTTTGTTTTGGTCTTTTTTGTTTGCTTGCTTGGTTGTTGAGTTTTTTTGGTGTGGTTTTTTTTTGTTTGTTTGTTTTGTTTCTTTGTGTTTGGGTTTTTGTTCGGTTTTGTTTCTTTGTTTTGTTTGTGGGAGTTTTGTGGGTTTGTTTGGTTTTGTTTTGTTTGTTTTTTTAATATGCTTCCCCACTTCCATTCTCTTTTCACTCCAGGCAGAGGAAGGTGATCCTTCCCCTCTACCCAGTGCTGGTGAGACACACCTGGAGTGCTGTGCCCAGTCCTGGGCTCTGCAGTACAAGAGAGAGACGGGCACACTGGAGCAAGGCCTGTGCAGGGCCACAGAGATGATGCAGGGACTGAAGCATCAGTTCTATGAGGAGAGGCTGAGAAAGCTGGGGCTGCCCAGCATGGAGAAGAGCAGGCTCAGGGAATCTCATCCACGTGTATAAACACTGTTGAGGGAATGAAGGTGGACCCAGACTCACCTTAGTTGTGCCCAACTAAGAAGAGGCAACAGGCACAAATTAAAATCCAGGATATACCAACTGAATGCAAGAAAACAACCTGCTTGGGGGGGGGGGGGGGGGGGGGGGGGGGGAGGAACAAGTGATTCTTCTTTGCTTTGAGAAAAAAGAAACAAAGAAAGATGGTGGATGATCCACTCCCACAAAGTATATCTTACATTGTCCAAACAAAAAAGTCCTTTGGCTCATATGATACTGTATGATACTGAAATAACACAACTGAACAAAGAAGCTCTTCTCTTTAAACTCCCACTTGATAACAAGGAGAGGCAAGAAATTCAGGAAAAAGCTACATATTTTTGGTAACATCAAACCCCACACATGGCCCAATTCGAAACTCCACCTGACTAGATATTATGTCCTCTAAGTTACTGAACTAACTGGTGAGCACTGAAACAAAACCTCCAAGTAGAATCCAAAGAATCAAACCTACTTAATGGCTACCAGAGAAAAGCAGGCACATGAATTAAGCTCAGTAATTTAAATAACAGAAAGCCCAAATGCTTGTTGAACACTCTCATATCTTCAGTTTTGCAAGAAACAGGTTCCAGTTAGCTTGGACTGCGACTAAGCTTGTAGAAGCAGGTTCTGATCCACACACTTGACCTTCCTCACATTAGATAATATGTTTGAGTATTGCCAACACTTACACAGGAGAAGAAAACACTGCTAACAACTCCCACAGTGTGTGCACACTGGAAGCCTATTATCCTGTGCTCTTGGATATTTCTTCTTTCTACTGGCGAACTACCTTCTCTTTTACAACCCTGTTCATTACAAAAAAAAAAATATCAGAAAAGCAAATTACAGGAAACCTGCACTTCATCTTGTTGCCCTGAAGTCATAAAGGATGAACAGACATTGACTTTAGTAAGACTACTATCAGCACTTTTCCCATCATAAGGTTTCACTAAATATTATGCCAATATTATGTCAAAGACCCCACAAGATGAAAAGGAAAAAAGCCCTGCCCACTGTCATATTGCACTTCTACACATTCAGCACACATGACTTGTTCTTTATGCATCAGTATACTTTACAGCAAAAAAATTGCTCTCTCCGGGGTACCTCAGTGAACACCAGTTCTCACCAGTGTAAGTCAGATGATGTTTCCCTGGTCTTCCAAAACACCAGAGGAGGATGCTGTGTCCACTTATGCAAGGAAGCTCATTGAAGAATCCACATGACAGGTGAGCACTGTAGGCACAGAAGACATCGGAAATGCGAGAAATGTCCTCATCTCCTCACTAACCCTCAGCCAAAACCTGTGGTTATGAGCAGGTTCTTGTTATTTTGACCTGAAAAGGCAAGACTACCTCACAGATATCAGAAAGATGGAATGAAAAAATATGGAGATGAAGAAACTTTAAGCTGTGTAAGGAAAGTGATAAGTCCACTCCTCTGAACATTATTGAAAAGCAGGCATAATCTGCATGCTTGAAAATACCAGATTCAAACAGCTATCTCAGAAGTACCAAGAGAAAGTGCAACTGATCTTTATTGATGAGATAAAGAATCATCAAGGAGAGATCAGAGCTGGCAACCCATTCTTACTAAGTTTAGCATGGTCATCCAGATACCAGTACTTAAAATGGAAAAGACAATATCTCAATTTTGGTAGTTAGATTTGTTTTGCCATTAAAAAACAAAAGCATGAAACATTAATTCTCCAGGGAAAATCCCTGATGCTGTTCCTCAGTCATTTCTGGATTTTTCAATTCCACAACACAAGGAAGGCAATGTTCCCTCCCGCTCTCTTCAAATACCACAGAGGCTTCCATTATTACATAAATGTCAGTCATAAGGAAGAAGATCAGAAATTAATGGAGAAAACAAAGAAACACACACACCATGAAAGCAACACACCTCAAGTTGTGCATGAAAACCCCACTGGGCTGATGTGCGTACTTTGATCACACAGATTTGATTTCTGTATTTTAAAATCTCAAGGAACAAGAAGATTTAAGTTGAAGTCTGGGAGTAAGACATGACTTTGCACAGCAAAAGGCAGTTCATTACAGCCACTGAAGGAGGTGCCAAGCAGCAGTCATGCACATCTTCTCAGTCCTGGGCTCTCTATGACTTACTACTTAGAAAAAGAATCCCTCATGAAATGTGTTATACTGAAGACAGGTTGACCCCATTTCAGTAGTTACAATCAGAATTAAATTTAGTCCACTATTTGTTTCCATATGAACATCATCTTTTAAATTATTTCACTACTGCCTACCTGTGTCTATGGATTTCCAGAAGTCTAATTACACAATTAGTTACAAAGAAAAAAAAAAAACACCTTAAGGCACAGGGCTCAATCTGTAAAATATTTTTTTTTTTTTTTTTCAAAACAGCTCTCACACAAAACATTCAGTACGCGATAGCAATGCTATTAATAAAATCCACTTTTTTAATTACTATGGACATACTAGGGTGCTTTCAATAAATGTTTTCTTAAAAATTAGTTTTGAGCTGATAATTTTATTGCCCTTACCCTTAATGCCCTCGTTACTTACCAAAAGTTAAAAATTGAAATGCATTGTACAGGGTAACTGCAGCTGGAATGTTCACAATCAGATTCAATCAATTTCAACAGAAGCATTTTAAAAGGCTCTATCAAGAACCACTGTTTCAAAAGAGGCAAATTGGATAAACTTAGAGAAACTATACTAAGTGGACTAAGAATTTCAGAGCAGAGAGGAAACTCTGGATTTCATGAAGACAAAAAGGTAAAAGTGCTGCCTACAATGGGTGTCCCAAGCACATGCTCCTCCCCTTGTCAAATGGAGTAATAGTAGAATACTGGGATACACAGAGGTCTTATCAAGCAACTGAGAAAAGGACTTAAAGAATATTATGTCTTAAAGATGAAGAAAAGTAAAAGCAGAGGAAGAATTGCACAGACAGACTGAGTCAGATTCTGAATTATAAATGAAGCAAAAAAATTATCCAGCCATAAAAAAAGGTATGTATACATGCATAATGATGATGCAGCATTAAAGAGAATGTATGGAAACTACACAATAAAATGTTCTCTAACACAGCAGGTGACGTTGAACATGGAGGAAAAAGCGGAATGGGGGCAGGGAGGAAGAAATACAGAAGTACAAAACTGATGTTTTAAAGTTTTACTTGCACATAACACACTGATCAAACAGCTCCAAAACAACAAATGTGGACAGAGCAGAACATAAAATTGTAGAGCAAATGTACAGTTTTTAATAAATTTAGTGAAATATGGCATCATCCTAAAATGATGCCAACAATGCAAGAAAGCAGGTTGGAAGCAGGGAAGCGTGTATGAGTCAGAGTGGCAATGTGATTATAAGTACCCAAAAAGCTTTAAAATCAAATTTTGAAGAAGAAAACAATGTGGGAGTGGGAAGGGGTTAAAATAGCAAAAATAGGACAATACATGAACAGCTTTTTTAGACAAAATCTCTGCAGTCCAGACTATAACATTACATTTTCTTTTGAAACATTTTCTAAGGTTCATCATTGAAATGTAGATTAAATATATTAGTAAAAGATCCTTAAAGTGAATAGCAAATTAGTTAAAGGAGAAACAACATGTTCCTTTGAAGATCCACAATGCTGGAAGCCACCTAGTGAAGCTCCTGAAGTACCTGATGTTATTTAGTATATTCACAAATCACCAAGGCACATGGTACAAGAGCTGCAATGAAATTTCTCGGAAAACAAAATTGAGAGGAACACTCAAAGGAAAGGACTGGAATTTTAAACATGAAGGAGATGAAGATTAGAATAATAAAGAATAGATTTTGAAGTACTAAATCATGCAAATATATTTACAAGGTTACTTGGAGCCTGAAAACTTGTATTTCTGTTATAAAATCAGCACTGGAGAAAAGTTTGTGTTTTACTCAGGAGCAAGGTTAATTCAGAGCATAAACACACCATGTCTGTGAAAAGGCCAATGGCATCATGTGTTGCATAATTGAAATAACTTCCAAAAGAGGTAAGGAAATAATTTCCACTGTGGTATGTATTGATGTCAATAGTTTTCATATAAGCTCTAAATTCCAGTCACGTGTGTAGGAGGAGGATTTATTCAAGAGGGAAGCAAGAAAATGAGATCTACCAGAACTACAACAACACAAGCCCACGTCACAAGTCTGCTCAAGAAGAATATTTGTTTTCAAAATAAAGGTTGTATTTAGATATCAATGACAGATGAATTAAAATTAATTAAACATCAGTAGGGACAGTGAAAAGGATTCCTGTATGTCCTGCATGTAGGGTTGTGCTGACATGAGAAGTGGGTATTAATTTATTGCAGAAGTTTGGCAATGACTGGTTTTAATCCTTTTCATACTGAATTCCTGAACAACAAAAAAAGCAAACGTCATTTTAAGATAGAATGTAGTAATGATTCTGTGCTACAATAAAAAGTAACTTTAATATAAAGCAAAACAGTGCCTGTATATTACACCTCAGTAGGTACTTCCATCTTCCATCCCGACCAGCAGTAATGGCTATTTCAAGTCCCATTTCACCAGTACTTGCTCTACTCAGACCACACTATTCAACTGTTACTTTTGAAAAACATGGAAAATAAAACAAAAAGGTCCAAAATAAATTAATAAATAAAAGCATACCACAAGCCCCTAAGAAAACCTGGAAATTGGGAGAGGGGAGGTGATGCCTGTTTACAAAAGCTATGGAATTGGGTATTTAGAGGAAGCATGACATTATCACATGGTGACAGGTATAGGAGTCAGATATCCTGGTTGCTGAGAATTAGTCTCTGGCAAGTCTGCACTAAAATTAGCCAATGGACGAACAGCCAAACCTCAGAAGGAAGCAGGGTCCTTCTCTCAGGAGACAAGTTTCAGGAAAGGAGAATGTCACTGAGAGGACCTCACGTGCCCCTTTCTACTCTTATTAGTAGCAGCATAAGCTACAAATCAACATTGCTGAAGATGCAAACCTTCATTCTGGCACATAAGGGTTTGAAAACACAGGCACACCCATCAGAGCACCTATACTTACATAAAACCATCAGTCAGTTCAGAACAGTAAGCACAACCCACAGAGAACAGCGCTTCCCGTTAACAAGTTACAAAACAGTTCCTATCAACAGCATGCCACCTACTCGCTGTACATTGAAAAGATCAAGATGCTTGGTTTGCCTGCCCTGTCACAGTAACACCATTTTATTTACCTATTATGTTTTTCAAAACAGGAGGAATCTTTAATACTGTGTGAGAGATACCCAAGTGAGCTTCAGTACCTCAGTGAACTAACTGGATATGTGAGGCCAAACAGCAAGTTATTACCCTTGCCTCTCAGTAATGAAATGTGTGATAGCATTTTGTGATTTTACTTTTTCTAAAGTCATCCTCATCATCTCCGTGCCAATATACATCTGCTACTATTTCAGGGTCAGGGTCACCAAAGCATAACAGATGGAAGCATAAGTGTTTCTGTTAATAGCAACTTATAAATTATGTTCCATCACAGTTCTTGTGCTTCTCCACTTTGCCTTCTTGCAAATGTTCAAAATATTTCCCCTTCTTCCCCACTGGAAAAATATAATTTTCAAACAAGATATTTTGTTCTTACTGTACCTCACTGACAGTATGAGTTTTGATTAGTCCCATCCACATTTTCAAATCTGCTTTTTTGCACCACAGGAGAAAGCTGGTGTTTTATTTGCAACCTGATCAGGTATACCACTCATGTGGGTAGAAAGAAGAGGGGGTGGGAAAGGACAGTCATATTCACATACTTTTTTTCTGTAAAGGACTGAAGAACTGGAATTTCTATTCAGTTCTTCAGTCCTTTACAGAAAGCAAGTATGTGAATATGAGGGTGAAAATTTAAATTACTACTTTACAATCTGAGAAATTGTTTTAAATTATGAAACAATTATGCCAACTTCAACAGTTAGTATAAACCAAATCACACAACAAACAACTTTCTTGCAAGGAAGTTTTATTCATCCTGCCACGAATATGACAGGTATGTAGATAACTAAGGACTTCACTGAGTCAGATAGATGGTCTTGTCGACAAAAGTTAATTTTACCCAAATCAAAAATGAAATCCTTCATTCAACGTAGCTTCATGAGAATTACACAAAATTTTATGTTCAGCTTATTTTTATTTAACACTTTGAACAGTATTAAAAGATTACCAAAGAGACAAGATCCTACCTGCCTCCTCGGATTTCACTGTACTTAGATGGAACCATACAACAAACATGATTAGCCATAAAAGGTCTCTTTGGTGATTTCCACTTTCAATGAACTGGTTGGAATTCATTATACAATAATTGTAAGGAGGTTTCGCAGATAAGCCTCTGTCTTTAGGGGGCATGGTACTGACAGCATTTTTTTTTCAAAAAGAAAGAAAATCCACACACCTTCCTTGCTAAATGAACCATAGATATTAATCTGAAACCTTCCATGAGCAAGAAAAGAAATAGCAGAAAAGAAACTATAGGACAAAAAGGGGTAATGGGCTTTATCCAGCTACTAATTTATACCAGTTTTGCCCAGGTGAAACTCCATTGATTTTTAGCACTGACAAAAACTGCATTTGTCAAGACAAAACTTCTGCACTTTGATTTCTGCATTGCAGCCTTTGCAAAGGTTAAAAACCAAGTATTTACACGTCAGGCATCAGCTAGTTCTGCAGGCAGTCCTACTGCCTGGACAGGTACAAGACTTGACAAGCAATCAGGTATTTGAAGTTCAGCTTTGCTGCAACAAGAATCAAACTGTTACCCTAAAAAATATATATATATAAAAAAAAAAATAAAAAAAATAAAATTGCTGAGTTTTGCCAACAGGGTCTAATAAAGCAGCTGTTGCAAAGGCCTTTCAACAGGCTGGTCTGTTAATAAACCAAGGAGAACACTGCACCACTGAGTTATTTCATCTTGGGAACTGAACTTAGACAATAATTTCTCAGAGGTAGATCTTGCTCTACACTATCTACAACCTGCCATTACTGCAGTGAAACTGGAGGCCAGGAAAGTGCAAACACAACTGTACTAGGCCTGTACATAAGGATAAAAGAAGGGTTGCACTGGGTCCGAACACAGATAACCTAGCCCAATATCCTGTGCCTAATGGTAGCCAACAGCAAATGCTTAAAAAGTAAGTATACAGACAGTAATGTGATTTTGTATTTGCCCTGACCAAGCAATCCATCATTTCAGAACTTCTTCAATCAGATGCTACATCCACACTTCTGTGTTAACTAACTCTGGATAAATTCTTGGCTCTGGGACTTCAGAGGTAAGGAGATGGCAGCAGGGGAACAAAAGACTGTGATTTCCTTAAGGTACCTTGCCCAGAGGATTTGAAATGTCCAGGACTATGCTGGAATGGATTGCTCCCCCCTCATCATCATATCAGTAAAATACTGCTGAACCTGTGAACAGCCTCAGGGAATATCACCCACACTGAACAACAAGGCATGTCCTGCTGTTACTGAAGGTTCTTCATGAGACTTGCAGCCAGAAAGCTGACATGACCTTGTCTCCATCTTGTCACCCTCTCTCAGCTCCACCAGCCACAGGAGTCCTGCAAGGAGACAAATCATGAACCTTATGAATCTCGTACACACACAGCCCAAGGTCACACACCACAAACAGGAGTCATACCAAGACCTCCCAAGTTGTACCAGAAGGTTAACATACAATGGCCTCCTAGAAGACTAAGGAAAAATGTCACACAAATAAACAACTACAGCTAAACTGTCCTAAACACATAATACTCTATTTAGCAGACCTCCAGATTCAACTTACACATGCATGTTTTCAGTCCTATTTCAGAGGCAAATGCTTTTTCACAGGCATAAAGCTTGGAAGCACAGATATAAATCAAAGGTGTAAGGGAGCTCAACTTGGTCAACAGGAAGTTGCAGGGCATGAGGGAGACAGGGGTGAATTGTTGTCCAGAAGTACTAAACACTTCACTCAGTTGTAAAATACTCAAAGGAAGACTTGCCTCAGTCATTCAACCGGGCAAACACCAATTCAGCAAACAGAAGTCATGAGGTTCACTGCCAAGAACATAGTGACTCCCTCCAGCAACAGGCTTGTATCACCAGAGGCAAGTTTCTCTCAGACTCAGAACAGGCCCTGTCATGGGGCTGCGGACCAGAGAAAAGTCCCCTGCTCCAAGGCTTACTGCCCTGCGTGCTGGCTGGGGACTATCAGGGCTCTGCTCTGTCTACTTCCTGCTCCTTGTCTTTCCTCAGCAATAATTGAGGTATACATCAAGCAAAAAAACAGCTCTTGGGATACATATTACATGTACTCTTACTCCAACAGTGTCTGAAGTAAACATCATGATTAACAAATCACCACCAAACACACGCACTCACATATATATATATATATATATATATATTTAAATTCTTGTCATATTTAAATATATATAAAAGCATCTGGTAGATTCTAGATGCTACTCTTGGTTTTGACATATGTAAATTAGTCTGTTCAGCCTCTTCTAGGGAAAAGAAAGATTGATAGACTTGATGGAAAACATACAGCAAATCGTTTGACAGATTTCATTTGCAAAATGTTTCCTTTAATTTTTCCCCAAAGGCAAAATTTAATTAACTACTAGAAGGCCTGAACATAATCAACAACAAAAAAAAAAAAAAAAAAGCTTGCACTTCTTGTTGTTTTATTAAAAAATACTACCCTTTACACTTCTACACTATTTATCATTGTTCCTTGCTCATTCTTGAGATAATGCCATCAGGACTGTTTAATTCTATCCTTGGTATTATTACTTCTTGAGGGTTTTATTTATTATTTGAGTTTGGTTGCTGTATATACAATTCAAATGATATTTTTCCTGTTAAAGTCAAATACAGCATACGAGAAACACTATGAATCACCATCCCATCTCCAGAAGGGGGGAAAATCCTACTAATTCTTCAATTCCACTATTCTACAATAATAGAAAATTATAGTTACAGGCAAAGCAGAAGGCACAGTGGAGACTGAAATAGAAATCAAGTTTTGAGACACTATGAACAAGTTTTTTAGATGTAATTAGGCAGAGAATTTAGAAGGAAAAAAAAATTATTGATTTAGTCCAAAGTATTGCACAAAAATTATTGTAGCCACTCTGTAATGCTGGCAGCAATAGTCATTATCTCAGCATTAGGGGCATCAGTACTGCAAATTACTAGAGTAGTAATTTAAACTGTACTGTATATGGTAAGCTGTATCTATAAGCTATGTATAGCTTTACATATGAAAAATGTAGTAAAAATGAAATGTATCACCTAAAAGAAGAAACTTCTGTGAGCAAAATGGACTCAGTTTAAAAATACTCTGTTAAAGGTTTAGAATGAGTACTATCCAAGAAACACAAGAGGAAAGCAATGGTTCAAACAGCCACATGAAGGAGGCATTTATTACTTAACAAAGCAAGCTTACATATGAAGAAAACAGAAAGGAAAATAATTAGATTAAATTAAAAAATAAAATGTTTAAGTCATAATAAACTAGATGAGAAAAGCTTTTCAGGTGCATCAAAAGCAAGAAGCTTATCAGACTCAGTGGGACATACAGCTCATAAAAAAAAGTTAAAATTGTTGAATGTATAACCAAATTCTTTATTCACTACAGAAGAAGATGGGAGGTCCACAGTCCAAGTCAATAATTGAGAAACTCACTCAAACTGTAGCTCAATAGAAGTGATTTTTAAACAAAAATATCAAACAACTGCAACAGTCTTTCAGAAGCAGATTATGATTCCACCAGTAATTGCAGGAGAACCACAATATCAAGGTGCTATACTCATAACAGCTACATCTCCTACCACCCTCATACCGCAAAAAATGAACAAAATATAACTAACACAATCCTAATATTCATAAAGGTTAATACACAAAGCGATTCACAGAACTACAGAGAAGTCTGGTTTGTTCAGGGAAAACAGAGAGCAATTATTAAAAATATTTGGAAACAAACACATGCCTTTTGTTTAAACACACTACTTCACAAATGTATTTAAATTCTTCAAAAAAGTACAAAAGTTTAGATGAGCAGATTTTCAATTAATACAGTTGTTCATCTGCACCTTCAAAAATAAATAAAAAAACCTCAAATAAAAAACAGAAAGCAAACATTTTCAGTAGTGTCCCTCAAAAGACTTCAAGTCCTTCTAGACAAGTCAGTCCTGCTCTTGGTGCACTACAAAGACAGACACCAAAGGCTGGGTTAATCACATCATTGTTTCTTTTCTAAAACAGAGTGTGGTTGTCAGTGAGATGCATCAGTATCTTAAACAAAGATTTGTGGTCTGAAAAAGGTGATGACCTGTGTATTATACCAAGTATTTTCAACAGTCAAATCTATAGCAGACTACAAAGCATGGCAGTATTTTGTACTACTGAACGAGTGACAAAATGCCAAACAAAATTTGATGTTAATAAATGAAAATGGAAAAAGTAATAAACAATACCATATAATGATGGATTTGAAATTTATTAGTAGTATTCAGTAAAGAGGGACAGCAGTTACTGGGGAGAGTGGCTTTTAGAATGGGATAGAGAGGGTCATGGTCATCAAAATGTCAGGTCAAAACTTATCATTGCATAGAAAGAAAAAAGCACATGGTGTTAGAATCTACAGGGTGTTTTATCTTCAAACTTCAGTGTTTTTTCCAATAAAAGAGAATGTCCTTTTCCATAAAAATCTACACTTTTCTGAGATCCTTAAACAGGAAAGCATCAAATAACAGTCCACACTGCATCCATACCACCAGTAGTTTACAGCACTTTTCTCAAAGAGCAGTTTCTACAAAAATAAGAACAGCGTGATCAGAGTCATTCATCCATATGACCTCAACTTTATACCTGTGCGTTCTGGCCAGGCACAAGCCAGGGTCACAACAGAAAATGTTTGGCTGTGGCCATAGCAATGCATACACCACCCTGCCAAAAAGATGGGTTCACAATTAAAAGTTCATTAGCTTGGAGCATGGAAAGTTATTCTATCCATCAGCATTCTTGTGAAGACTTTATACTTCTTAACATGACAGGATTAGACTTCTTTAATGCTAAGTACTATGTAACACTGAAAAGTCATTTGAGGGGTTGGGGAGTGTTATGATTTGTAATAATTTATTTTTATATCAGGCTATACTTGGATTTTTTACTATAGCACTGAAAAGCCCTCCACTTAACTCTTACCCCAAATACAGACAAATTCTTTGTTCAAAGCAATGTAATTGGTTCAAGATCTGCAATAACAATTTAAACTACTTGTCCTAGTCATAGTTTGTAAGAGCTGTACATGTGTTTGCATGGTTTTTCCTCTTACTTATTAAGAATATTAATTGTTTGATAGGACTTCAAGGTGGAGAAGATGGCCTGGACATGCAAAAAAAAAAAAAAAAAAAAAAAAAAAAAACCAGCTTATTAGAATAGTCAACTATGGGATGGGCTGTACTTCTCATAGGACAGAGCCTAACTATTAGTGCCTCCTCCAGTTTTACACTTCTCCAGAATTTCTCATAGTGAACTACAGAAATAATTCCACCTCACCTTTCATGTGAACAGATGGGAGTTCTTTGGTTACCCAGTTGTTACCACTTCTCCTACCTTCAATTTTAAGTTTTATCAAATCAGTGATCTAGTCCAGGAACTGGCATTTAGAGGCTTGGATCTGTCATTCCTGCGCTTTTATGTTTTGTTTGCTTGTTTTTCTCCTGAACACTCTAGCTGTCTTGATTCTGGGAGTTTTTAGAAGTTTTAGAGAAATATTACACTGTGAAGTTGTAAACAAGTCTTTCACTCCCCTGCTTCTTTCCCTCCTCCTCAGACTCGCAATTTCCCTGCTATCCTATGCAGGGAAGTTTTCAAACTTGGTGCCACATCTTAAAACTAACTCCAGTTCCCTCATAACTAAACCCACCCATTATTGGTTTCATCTTGTCAGCTTTTGTAGCCCAGATTTCTGGAGGTCCACAGCTTCAGTGAAACCACAGACAAATGGCCATCACACTTTTATTACCTAATACTCAAGTCCCCTTTTAGCTGAAGCAACACAAATACTGCAAAGAGGAGAACAACAGCAATGTATTTCCCAGCTTCCCTTAAATGCTTTGGATTTATTTCTTCTCTCCAAGATATTCACTGAATACTCTCAGAAAGCCCTCACTAGGAAAGAGGAAGACAAAAATAACATATTTTCAATCAAAATACAGTTTTAATTAAATGACTGTTTTGCAAAAGGATGTCAGCTTAGAGGAGTACACATCAGCTTTAAATTTAAAAAAAAAACTAGGTAACATTTGGGGTTTTGTTACTCACTTGTAAAATTCAAAAATACCTACCACTACAAAAATTTTAGCCACATAACACTACTGTGTGCCTATTATGCATATATACACAGTGACCAATGTAGGTTAATGTAGAAGAGACTTTTTTTTTCTTTTTAACCAGCACTTCAGATTTGCTTGCTAAGTTCTGTGGCCAAAAACAACAACATACCAAGACTTGAGACCTGTTACAACTGATATTCATCTGTCATATGCATATGTAATCTGACAAAACCCCCAAATTTTCTGAAACAATCAAGTGTAAACTGCACTTTTAAAAATTGCAAATATAAAGGTAAACATTTTTGCTCTCAAAATGAAATTAGTATCTTCTAATTTTCAGTAAATCATAGATTTCTGAGTTTGGAGGTGTTTTTCTTGGCAAGGAGAAAAATATACCTGATCATAAAATAACTGTAAATGTGGGTGACAGTATCAGCCTTGCTGTTCTGAACACCAGCCTCAGTTCCTTTGCTCCTCACCAAACAGTACCAATTCCTAAAATATTTTTGGCCTCTCTTCCTCATTCTGAATAACAACTTAAAATTCAGTCCTTTTGCTTTAGCTTTTAAACTGTAAGAAAGTAATGTTACTCTATTAGGACTCCTGTTTAACCATCACATTTAGTACATACAATACGTAGGCCATCTCCAGGAGCTGAAATACTCCCCAGAAAAATGAAGTTAAACAAAGTCAAACCAGAGAGGAGGATAGTGATGTGTGATCTGATAAGGCACAAGCAGATATTTACACCATACGATAATTATTATATCTGAGATTCAAACCTAGCCAGACAATTACTGATTTCACCTTAGTCACTCCTCTGTAAGGACCCAACCCTGCTCTCAAGTCATAGGGAAAAAGTTTTCGCTATATTTTCAAGTACATGGAGATTTGTTTTGTGGAAGCTGAAATCTACACACGTTTCTGATAAGTGTAAGGGTAACTAGAGTTCAAGTTAATTTTTAGACTGATGATATAACATCTTCATTAAGAAGTTCTAGTAAAATAAGGTTTATTCATCTATTCAAAAAGGTCCTCAAACCTCCTGTAGATTCTCCACATGCTAGCAATGTGGAAAAATTTTCACTTGTCACACATCTTTAAAATTTTAATCAAAGCATGTCAATGCTCATATAATGAGAGATTTTTCCCTGTGGCGAAATTGTCATAATGAAGGTTGTGGCATTACCATATATTTTCACGTTAACTGAAACTGCCTCCGTCTCTTAGTTGTTACATATTACAGTATTCTTACCCTTAAGCCCTGATACTTGACTAACTGCTTTCTGAAATATGCATATCAGTAACTTTCATCCTTGATAAACATTCTGTAGCCTGCGATGGAAGTTATCTACAACTATTGTTTGCAATTTTTCTGTCTCTTTGATCACGACTCCAATTTGTAAAGCCAGACACAGCAGTCTGAACAAGCAGTACTGGAACGAAACTCCACGTGAGGCTCAATCCAGAGGCTTTGGCCTCCAGCCCACCTCTACCTTCTTACAAGTTTCAGGCTTCTCTGCAGTGAGCTGCAATGTGCCCACGATTCTCTAAAGGCCATGAATCTGAGGCTTATCACAAATGAGCTATTAAGACTCATAGAGGTTACACAAACATATGCTGCACCCTTTCAAATAGCAACCTATTCTGAGAATTAAAAAAAGCATTTTCATGTTTGCACTCTTGACTTAATCCTTAGAAGAATGAGATCTTTCACAGACTTGGAGAAGGTAACTACTGTAGTAGAACAGCGAAAGAGGTTCTCCTTCCCCTCTACTCTGCCCTGGTGAAACCACACCTGGAATATTGTGTCCACTTCTGGGCCCCTCAGTTCCAGAAGGACAGGGAACTGCTGGATAGAGTCTAGCGCAGGGCAACAAAGATGATTAAGGGAGTGGAGCATCTCCCTTATGGGGAAAGGCTGAGGGAGCTGGGGCTCTTTAGCTTCGAGAAGAGGAGACTGAGGGGTGACCTTATTAATGTTTACAAATATGTAAATGGTGAATGTCACAAGGATGGAATGTCACTCTTCTCAGTGACAACCAACAGTAAGACAAGGGGTAATGGGTTCAAAGTGGAACACAAGAGGTTCCACTTTAATATGAGAAGAAACTTCTCAGTAAGGGTAACAGAGCACTGGAACAGGCTGCCCAGGGGGGTTGTGGAGTCTCCTTCTCTGGAGACATTCAAAACCCTCCTGGACGCCTTCCTGTGTAACCTCATCTAGGTGTTCATGCTCCAGCAAGGGGATTGCACCAGATGATGTTTGAGGTCCCTTTCAATTTCTAACATTCTGTGATTCTGTATTTATGATGAAACATTGTATTATCAATGCTCAGATGGAAAGTAGCATTTACATGATGACATCCAGGCATCATGGATTAGCCCTACTGATGGATGGTTATACAAAAGAGTCGTCACAAAGCAAAAGAAGCCCATCCTTGCTTTGCATAATCATGCATCAAACTGACCAATTATTTGAGTTGTATGGTGAAAAATAACACAAGTACTCCACTGGATTAAAGATAACGCCATTTTGTCCTTTTTGCATCCTATTTTCACTGGATTTTTACAAATATCTCCCTTTTTTTTCCTTAAATAAAATATTTCTAACATGTACTACATTTATGACTTATAATTATCCCCAAATTGTAAAAAAAAAAAAAAAAAAAAAATAATAAATCTTTCAGAAGTCCCAAATTACCAAATAACTTGGAAAGAAATACAACTTCAAACAAATCTAACAAATTGCAACTGCTATCTATTCTCAGCTATTCCCTGTGCAGATAGAAGAGTTAACCTGATTGTGATGCATTTGTTTATACTGAAAATACCATGTTTTGACCTAACATTCACATACATTAAAGAAAGTTTACTTTCTAATCATGAAACCAATACGACCTTATGCATCAGAAAGTGCTGCAGGAACAAGGCAGGAAACTACTCTGTGAAGGGCAGTGGAGACACACACCTACATGCACAAGACTACAGAAACAAAGTAAGGCAAGAAAAAGCATATGAAAGGTTTCCAAGATAAGCAATAACAGAGAGCGGGTCACCTACAGTACAAAGATGAGCATACAATGGAATGTCTCTTTGGACATGTTAATGAAAAACACAAATGCACTGTGTGGAGGTTAAAGCTGTTTCAAAATTAACATACTTCCTGCAGTTGAGACAAACCTACTTAGGAATATTACACCATACCCTAATTTATCCTACTGCTTTTAAGCAATCAGTAAGTTTTAAAAAAAAGGTTTATGGGAAACCAACATTGCATTTCACAGACAGATGGTTTATAGTTTAAGTGCTCAAGTAAAACCTTCTCTTATCATTCTTTACATACATTTGAGAACCACTTAGCTGAAATAAATCTCTGCAAAACAACAGCAAGTGACCATTAAAAGGCGTAATTATTCTGCTTTGCATCTATGGTATGAAAGGGTTGTGGAAAAAATAAATCTGCTTCTAAAGCTTGGTTTTAAACTAAGTGATGAGAGAGAGTTTGAGGCAAAGGATGTGATAACTGGGCGTAATTCCTCAGTTCCTCAGGCTTTATGTTCTTTTATGTACTTCAGTTTATCAAGAAGTTGAGTGTTCTGAATGAAAATGCCCATGTATTTTTGTACACCACCAAAAGACCTCTGCTAGTACATAGCTATAGATGAGAAACACATCATTCTTGTATTATGTGAGACAATCTAGTATCAACACACTCCTTCTGCCTCGGGTTCACTTGACTTCACCCTGAAAGTGCCGTATTACGTGAAAAAGACATGGTATGAATTTACAGCTTACTGCTGCATTTATTACTCTTCACCTACTACTAGTAGCTCTGTATGAACTAAAGGAGGTATCTCTTGCTAGGGCAATTATTATAATTAGGTGAGGGGGAAAAAATCAGGATTCTGAAGCTTTTTACTTCTGAAACAGAAGCAGTAGTTTTTCAATTGAGAACAGCTGCCATAAGTTTAGTTTTACCCTACTAAATAATCAAAACTATCAGAGAGAAAGCAGAACAACACCGGTAACAAGAGGAGAGGTGATAAGGAGTTTGTTGCATTTCTATTCTAAGGTGAACTTTCTCACTGTAGGTGTAAAAGCTGGTCTTACAGACAGAAACACCTGTTTTAGTGTTTCAATATTTGACATTGAAAATTAAAAAAAAAAAAAATACATATGCAATATGCAAAAGAAACACTGGTGCTGATTTTGCCTGTTGAATTCGTTATCCAATACTTCATGTTCTATCTGGTGTTGCCTGAATTTTGTGATAAGGTTGCTACAGATAAGGTACAGTCCAATATTTAACACATTTACAAATAAGATTAATAGATTAGGAACCAGACAGCTAAACAAGATTAGTACACATCCCCAAGGACAATAAGGATTATTAGAGAAGAAGTCTAAATTAATGTCTTTGGACCTGCCTGAACTGTGGGAAGGAGAAGCCTGCAAGAAAGGAAGGAGGCAACCCACACCACCCAAAAATAGCCTGCCTTGCTCGAGGGCAGTCCATGGCACCAGCTGCCCAGGTCTCATGCATTTTCCTTGAACAAGCGTCCTTTTTAGAAAACAGTGGCGCTCAAGCTCTCCTAAAGCTGAAAAGATCGTACCTGCCCTATTACCTTGAGTGATGCTACCTTTACTGAAATCGAAATAAATAAATAAAAATCGTATAGGACAAAGTCATGAGCGTGTTATAAATTCACCCTCTAGCTTCCTTTGCAGAAATGCTTCTGTATTTGTAAATCTCAGCTTCACAGTAATGCCATTTATTTGGTGTTCAGAATATTTTAAAATGAAGACTGAAGCTAGAGAAACAAGTAAAAAATATTAGCCAGGGCTACAGTTTAAAATATTACGACTAATGAGAGACTCTACTGGATAGTGACAGCATTCACAAAAAAACCATATGTACAGCAGGAGGTTAAAACACCCAAACCAGAAAACTCACAACATGAACACACAAACAGGTTTCTCCTGTGGACTCAATTTTTTGCAGTGATCTCCCTCATTGGGAGATATTTCCTTTCAACAGCAGGGTACTCAAATTAGAGACTGGCAGCATCTGATTCTTTCTATGTAACTATTCATAAACATGATGTTGTTATAGCCAATATCAATCCTGTGTGATACTTCCTATGCAATTTACTATGTGCATTTATAATAACAAAACCTCATTGTAACAAATTGAAACTATACAGCACATCCCTGGAAGAATTCCCTACAGAACATTATACAGTTCTAGCTATGCCGTTTACCTCTGACTCCCTTTCAAAATAAACATGGACTACACGTACAAAGTTTCATATCCAGAAATACAATTTATAAGAAATGTCATCTGTCAGTTTGCTTTCAGTAGCCAACATCTCACATACTCTATGTTAAATTATGTTTAGTCACGTTAGACAAGGGAACATATCTAACTCAAATACTTACACGTAATGGATAATTGAGAACTGATCCACTAAACGAGCACTTCTAATTACACAGTTGCTAGGTGGGGGAGGAGGAATTTCTTATCTCCACAACTCTAATTTCCTGAAGCCACACATTGTCCTTCATGAACTGAAGAATATACATAATTATAAAATTCTTGCTGCAAATTAATACAGTTAGGGCTGAAAATTCCAGTAATCAGGCCATAATAACATCGGGCAATCAGGCATTGTGAGAGCATTTATAGTAGCTAAAGAAGTAAAAGAAGATATTAATGCAAGTTTGCAACTGTGTGGAGTTAAAGAAAAAAAATTAACACAAAAAAACACAACAGAAACATAATCAGTACTTTTCTCCAGTTACAAGGGATGCGCAATGCCATCTAAAATATCTAAAATTTTACCAACATTGGTAGTACTGGTTCATTCTGTTGCATTACTAGGCTGGAAAAAAACAATCCGAAATTAAACCTTTTCACATTTTACTCCTGATCACAGGTACAACATCCAAGAGAAGACAACAAAGGTAAACCAGCCACAGCCAGAAAGAAGAACAGCCACTATCTTACTGTCAGAAGCATCACAGGCCAGTTGCATTGCAGAGGCCAGGGACTGGGAAGCCCAGAGTGGTAACAGCTGCACTGGAGCAAAAAAAGCAGAGCAGGACTAGCAATGGCAGCTGGGGGTGGCCAGCAGCCTAGGGATGACCAGGAAAGACCTTGGTGACAAGATGAGCCTAAACCAAGGCAGCAGGGTCAAGGCAGAAGGTCTAGCTCAGGCAGGTATTTGGTCCCAGCAGAGCTGTTGAGGAAAAGGTTCCCCCTCATGATGGGTCCTCCCACCTGGGTCTGACTCACAGCCACACACCTGCCCAGTGTCAGGGCTGCTCTCCAGCACAGGTGGCTGCAGCACGACCTCCAGTTACATTTAGTACCAACAGAAGGGGAACAAGGAGGGCTTAGTTAACTTTTCCATCTGAGAATGTGGCAAATAAAGAATTGTTAAAATCCAGACATTGTGCATTGCACACAGAGGTTTTGGCAAAACAGCCCTGAGTTGACACAAGAGTTGACACAAGTTGCCAAGAGGACCAGGAGAGGTAGCAGGATCTGACTTAGTCTTTGCTCCTTTTTTACCTGGAAGTTAGTTTGAATATATCTCCCATACATTTAAGAGACATTGAATTTGAAATACAGTAGTTTTATTTTGAATCAGTGTGGCACCAGATGTTTTAAAATTACTTGCTGTCCTCAGTTTTTCCCAGATATTTTGAAAAGTCACATCACATTTATTGGCAGAGTGTGCAGATCATGCATATCAAAAAAGTTGGAGCCAGCACATACTAAACACAAAATTTAACAATATCAGCAACTTCATTCTTTTTCCATTTTAAAGAAGAGAAAACTTTTTCCAGTGCAGGTGCCTTATATTTCTCCAAAATTCTACTCTTTAATCAAAAGGAGACAAGCCACCGTATCTCCTTTCCTCTGGCATTATCTGACTTCTAGAACTAATCCTCTTATTTGGCACACAATCACATTTTGAATCTAAAAACACCTTATCTAGACCCCCAAGATTTTGTTTTGCATGTATTTTTCAGGGGAAGCTGCTTTATTTCATTGAGATAATGCATCACTGAATTATAAGCTCTATGCAGCTGTCACTCTTTGCCAAACATTCAGAAACATAAATGAACTCTGACAAGTCATTTATCTGGTAATTCACTGTCAGAGTGTAATAATATCACAGGGCTTTGTGCATTATCAGTGTTAAAGCAGAACTGGAGCTAAAATGCAAATTGAAAGCACCTTTTGTATATCAGAATAAAAATTACTATAGTTGGTGCCCATCCTGTTAATCCTTTAGGTTCTCAATGAGGTAAGAATAAAAATGCGTGGATAAAACCAAATGTTACATTCATTAAACCAGGAATTAAATGCTTAGCAAATTTAGTGACACCTATAGTTACTAACCTGGATTTAGGTTTCTAAAAAACTATACCTGAAGTTTGCCATACTGACTCAAAAACTTCAATGAGAATACATTCCCATCACGAGAGCAGAGAGTGCAACAGAAGAAAGACCAGTATGCGGCAGAATGGAAATTCCAAGCACATCTACTAAATCTTCTAATTGTATTAAGGCCATTCTGCAAGAACTGCCACAATCCTTTTCTTGCTCAGTCCTTGCTTGGACACTTGGTCAAAAAAACTTTGCCAGATGTGTGAAAGCAGTGGTTTCTCTTCTGAATGTACATTCAGCCAAAGAGTTTGCTTCTTAATTTAGCTCTTGCTGTTATAAATAAACCCCAAAACATGGTGTTTGTTTTTTTGGGGGGTGTGGGTTTTGTTTTGTTTTGTTTGATTGATTTTTCTTCCCCACCCCTGCCATACGTAAAGTTATTTGCAAGGATTTCCGGTTCCTTTTCTCCCAAAGGGGTTATAAATTTCAAGATGGCAACCAACTCTTCCTCATGTTCCTCTCCTAAGCTGGTCTGTTACTAGTTAATCCAGCTCAGTTTTGCCCAGGAAGACAAGTGGAATTTGTTTTGATCACTCTGGCATAATTTAATACAACTGGGTGGTACCATTACCACATGTCATCTACTAACATTCCAAGTTGAGTAAATTTCTCCTTTGCAAAGTATCTCCCTTGTTTTGTCCAGTCTCTCTCGAGAACATCTCAGTGTCCCAGTTTCACAATCCAATATCAAGGTTTTCTAAACTGTTGTTTCCCTGTATGTTTAAATCAGGAAGAGACAAGTAAAATCTAAAACTTACATAGCTGGAAAAAAAGACAGTACTGATTGTATTTGGGTTAAAGCTGAAACAAACAAACAAAAAAGAACAGTAATAAGATGTATTTTTCTGTTATGAAGTTTTTCTGTTAGGTACAAATTTGAATGAGAGCTCCTATAACAGGAGTCTTACTCAGGGGAAGCATGAGACAGAAAGGATTTAAAAAAGGAGCTGTAAACTACCGGATTTATATACTATAGATAAGTCATTCCGTTTGCAGATGAAGGATAGTCTCTCCTTGACCTCCCAACTCCTCTATTAATTATTGGACGTAGACATTAAAATAATCAAGATTTATATTAAAAAAAAAAAAAAAAAAATCCAGCACAGATATTTTGTTAAGGTCAAGAGCTGATAGATGGATTATTATGATAAATTGGAAAGAATCTCATAAAAAGAGAGCATGAAAACAAATTAGAATTATTTATCTTAGAAGGGAGAGTTATCAGATGAGAGGATAATATCTGAAATGATGTGTGTAGATGATGCAAATCAAACGAGTCTGTTTCTCTTCCTACCTTGACACCTAAAACATGTGGCCTGCCTCCGAATGATACCCTAAGACTGATATAGAAAGAAGCCCAAGTGAAAAATGAAAGGAAGTGCCAGGAAGCAACAAGGGCCAGCTGGTCCAGCGATGATCACTGGGACCAGCCAACAGCCCAGTGACAAAGCAGGCCTGAAGTCAGCTGGGGAGCTGGGTGTGCAGATCAGAGTCCTACCTACAGACTGGGGGATGAGATGCTGGAGAGCAGCTCTACAGAGATGGATCTGGAGGTTCTGGTCGATGGCAAGTTGAACATGAGCCAACAGTGCCCTGGCTGCCAAGAGGGACAACCTTGTCCTGGGGTACATCAAGCACCGCATTGCCATCTGGGCGAGGGAGGGGATTGTCCCGCTCTGCTCTGCACTGGTGCGGCCTCACCTGGAGCACTGCATGCAGTTCTGGGCAACACAGGATAAAAAGGATGTAAAGCTACTGGAGAGTGTCCAGAAGGGGCTATGAGGTTGGTGAAGGGTTTGCAGAGGAAGCTCTATAAGGAGCAGCTGAAGTCACTTGGTTTGTTCAGCCTGGAGGAGACTGAGGGGAGGCCACATGGTGGCTACAGCTTCCTCACAAGGGGAGGAGGGGCAGGTGCCGAACTCTTATTCTTAGTGACCAATGACAGAACCCAAGGGAATGGCAGGAAGATATGCCAGGGGAGGTTTAGGTTGGATATTAGGAGAAGGTTCTTCACCCAGAGAGTGGTGGAGCACTGGAACAGGCTCCCCAGGGAGGTGTCACGGCCCCAAGCCTGACAGTGTTCAAGAAGCATTTGGACAGTACCCTCAGACACATGGTGTGAACTGTGGAGTTGTCCTGTGCAGGGGCAGGAGTTGGACTCAATGATCCCTGTGGGTCCTTTCCAACTCAGGAGATTCTACGATTCTATGAGTCCAGACCAACAGGTGGCAAGGCCAGGCACACGCATGGCTGCACCACAGCTTAAGCAGACATCAAAAGTGAGAGCCCAACCTTGAAATAATTTCCACAGCAAGGGAGGGCAGGGCTCTGCTGGAGCCTCTCAAGGTCACGCAGATGTGTCGCGTCAAAGTTGGTCCTGAGCCTTCAACCAGCAAACCTCCATGGGGTAGCAAGGGACACTCAAAGGGTGCTGACAAGGCAGCATTTCTAAAGAACATTTTCTTCTAAGAGTATCTTATGTTGGAAAATTTAACTGAATGGGTTTGACAGCATTCCCTAGGTGCTGGTCCTCTGGGAGGATCTTGGCCACCTGCTTAAGCTAAGGGACAGCTGTAAATGCACAAGGTACTGTAATATGGAAGTGCTCAAGGAAAACATTTTTAACACAGACTCACAGAACCAGTCCCATGGGAGCATCCCGCTGGCACTCTGGAGTCTGGCTGCCTGGGCTCAGGACCAGTGTTGGCAGGCACACCCTCAAAAAAAAGCTGTTGTGAAGGAGCCTCCTTGAAGGCTACCCTTCTCTTCCCCTTCAGAGCTTCTTTTAAGCTGAGGCTCTTACCGAGGACCCCACCTGTACCACAGTGCAGCAGTATCACAGCCATGCCCCTACTTGGCCAGGCACCTCACCAAACCAGACCCTACACTCCAGACTGACATCCCAGCCTCTGCTCAGACCTGTCCTGCCACCAAAGACCTGTTCAGCTGCCACTGGGCTGTGTCTGACCCTGGCTACCATACTAACCCTGATTTTCCAGCCTGGCCTTAGACATGTCTCATCACCACAGACCTGCCCAGCAATAGGGACTCTCAGCTGAACCTGGCTGCCCTTCCCAGGGCTGCATAGGCTCATGGTGTGGGTCTGGGCCCCTCTTGGTGAGGACACTGCCCCGCTGGCTGAGTCACTGTACTGAGATCCCAGCTTCGCAGTCTATAGTTAGCAGCTGGTCCCTTGCTGCACCCCGACACAGACACCTGTGTGGAAGAAGGAAAGAAGCTCTTACCAAGATCACTATTTGATTTCAGTAACAATTGATTAAGGCATTCCACCAGTCAGTAATAGTTGATTATATTTTTGAAGTATGAAGGAAAATATTCTCCCATTTGCCCAACTTGCCAGCCCTGCTTTCCCTTTCATCCTTATGTGTCACCAGATCTGCACAAGGTTACCCAAGGGACCCTCCACTGGTGCTCCTCATCCTGGCCAAGACAACTGCTCCCTTCCCTGCCTAAAAGAACCTTGTTCAACATCTCCTCAGATTGTATGCATCTCATCATACCAAGTCTGCAACTCAGTAAACTAATATTACCAAGCATTTCGCTTCTATTGCTTCCAGCTGAGGAATTTCCAGATTAATAATTGCCTGACCTTTAATATTGCACCATTCAATTACATACCATTTTTACTAGCCTTACTACCAATTTCTTCTTGTATTTTATTTTCATCCTTTCCTACTTCAGAAACGTCTTCTAACTTTACAGGTCATCATACACATGTTGGTTTGTGCCCAAGTCTGTAACAGAAACATTAGACAAAACTTCCCTCTGATCCTACTTACCTTTTTTTTTTTTTAATACAGCCCACTGACAGCTTCCCTTTAGCCTGTTCTTTACCATCCCAAATCAATATCAATGCACAATTTCTTCGGCTCAGCTAATTACCACTTATTCAGTCTTTAGTTTAAGATTCAAGAGATTTTCCATGTCTCAAAAAAAAAAAAAGAGGGCTTGTCAAAGCCAGTTTTCAGGTTCATCTACAAAGATTTATGTTTAATAAACTCAGGCAGATTTTTATCCCTTTTATAGCCTCCTAAAGAAAACAAAAAAGACTCCTAAGACTTTCCCGCTGCAGTTGACTAATGGCTATAATCACCTGAGACAATTTCCCAGATCCTTTAAACACAAACAAACAAATTATAAACAACAAAAAAAACAATCTAATAAAACATAGACTCTACTTTTTCTGTCCTTCATTAAAAAAATAAAGGCAACAATAAAATTTCAAAGTACACTGAATGTACAATAACTTATTTCATGACCCACTTGTGTGCACAACCAGAGTAAGAGAACCCTTCCCTATCTAGGATTTCTAACCCATTTCGCCGTTTCACCTGCCATAGAGTAAACTGAACTCACAGAGAGGTTGTGCATCTAGGAAACACTGACAACTACAAGTTATGTAGAGAGCCCTAAGCCTGCATCACGTGTTGTTATTTAAGTTGGCTCAGAAAGAGAAGCATCCATTACCTGCTGCCTTCTCCTTCTCTGGGCCATGACAGAGCAGCCAGTAACAATTTCAGACTGAGGAAAACTTGCAAGAAGCAAAGTGACACCTCAAATATGGTCTTGATAAAGACACATACGTAAGTTATTTTTAAAGTCACCTGGAATTGTAAACAGCTATGTAAAATTCAGACAAAAATTAGGCTGCTGGCTCTCATTCAAAAATGATGTCGCTTTTCAACAACTAAAATTAAGTGCTAGCACTGACTCTTTTGGGAATCCATTGTGTCCTGATCCTGTCATATGTTAGGCCACGTATCCTCTACTCACATGGCAGAAACCCACAGACACTGAAAGAACATTTAATAGAGAAGCAAGCTGCCAAGTGAGATTGTAGATCGGCTACCAGCGGAGAAGTTTAAGGCTTAACTTGACACCTGTGCATCAACAATAACTCAATGAGCTCTTGATTGCAGATGGTCAAATGACCTCAGAAAGAGTACATTTATATTCAAATAATTCACTAATTATATCATTGAAACACAATAATGTATCACCTGAAGACAGTTTGTGAACCTAAGTATATCTTCCCTAATTTAGGTACTACATCAAAGAATATACAAACAGAATCTGCTTTTAACAGACAAAGTGAACATAAGTACACTAAGGGAAAGTCAGAATACTTAACAGAAAATCTCTCTTTTTTTAACCATTTGGTGCTCACTAGTGCCAAAACATATTTCTCTTTGATTCATTACACTCTACAAAAACATTTATACGAATTGACAGATCCAAAATTTCTACACACTGACTGACTTTCTAACATGAATGAATACTGCACCACACAAATACTTAAAAACTGACAGTCTGTATGGTTTTTTTCCTGCAAGTGCCCACACATACTATAGGCACCAAATTACAAATACATCCTATTTCAGACCCTGGGGATGTTTCCATTTATAGTAATGATATCATATAGAAGTTTTCCCTCTTTTCAGACTTCAGTTGTGTATTTTCAAAGCAAAACTTGAGAATCATGCTCATCAACCCCATTATTTTTAATCTTTCATTAACATACCATCGAGATAAAGATGCTGTATAAAGAATGAGGAGCTAAAGTCCAAGATAACTCAACTTACTTCAGACCTGATGTGTTATTGACAATTTTTTTTCAAAACAATATATGTTAACAAAATAAACAGAATCACAGAATGTTAGGGATTGGAAGGGACCTCAAAAATCATCCAGTCCAATCCCCCTGCTGGAGCAGGAACACCTAGATGAGGTTACACAGGTGTCCAGGCAGGTTTCAAATGTCTCCAGAGAATGAACTAATTGGTAGGGGTTTATCTAAAGCACCATAAAATGGCAAGTTCTCCTGACATAAAAAAGCAGGTAAAATGCCACAAAAGGGAAACATAGGTATTGCTGTGTGGCAAGCAAAATTGCTAGGGTTGGAAAACCAATTATATCACTATACTTCCCAAAATGCACCCTTTCTTCAAAGCTTTGGCCTCATACCTGTACCAACCTCAAAATCTAACTTCTCAGTTACTCTGTTTGCTAGATTGATTGGGGTTGGGAGTACAAATAAGAAAATATATACTTAGATACAATTGTTTATGGCCATCTGACTTTTTCAGACACCACAAAGAGTTGACCAAGTTCTCTCAACAGCAACTGCTTGTTGATTAAATTCAGGCTTGCCTTCACCTAAACTGTTAACTTTCCTTATTCTTCCGTGTTCAGAGACCACCTTTTCTCCTGTTAAAGTCAGTTTGATAGAGTGTCTAGAAAGACGAGCTGGACTACTCATTTTCACTCTGACTGTTATGTTAGAAACATTCAAGTGTTTACCAAGAGATGACTTATATAGGCACCTCTTATTGTGCTGGCGCTTCAGACCTTTTTAATTCCAGGAACCCAATCACCCAATCATTAGAATATTCAGAGTAACTACATTAAAAACAAACCAACCAACCAACCAACCACACACACACACACACAAAACCAACCAAACAACAACAACAAAAACACAAAACAAACAATCAAAACAAAACAAAAAAAAAGAAAAACAAAACAAAGCAAAAAACCACAACCCACAAACTTATTTAGAAAATATTTAATACAGTGCTAATTCCATCACAGGAATGTTGTTTGTTTTGTTTTGTTTTAATTTATTTGGGTTCAGCCAGACACTGTCCAATATATATTTATTGAAATAAACAACTTACATGCCCAGAAATCTATGGGATATTTACTCAATGTTTTTCAGGGCTGTTACATTAAGGATAAAACACATGGTAAAGAGGCAACCTCCTAGTGAAGGGCTGCTGGCATCGGTTCATCTCTACAGCCTCTGCCACAAGGATGTCATGTAGCAAATTGCACTGGAAGGCACACAGATTGCATTTTCATTGAAACTATTTTTTTCACCTGTGTAATGCTGAACCTGACTTGCCCATACAGCATTTGACTACAGTGTTTTCACTTGTTCTAATAAAATACCGTTGTTGCAGACACACCTACTGCCTCTATTCTTCCTGGTATCTATGGTTATGATGTCTGACTGAACTATCAAGGCTCAAGGGTCCATTATATCAGATGTCCCATAAAGTCTCTGCCCCAAGAAATGCACAAATTGCTTCAAAGCTGAAGAGCAAAACCAGTGAGGCAACGCCTCTATCACTGCTCATACTGCTGTGTTCAAATCTACATCAAGTCCTCCAACAAGTGTGCTGCATGTGCTGGGAACTCCTCCCAGAATGTATCATTAAAATACATATTTCAGTTTCTCAGTACTGAGATATCTTTATTCCCTGGGAACTGTGAGGTAGAAAAATTAGCTAAAGAAACAAGTTTTAATTTTCAAATATATGGATTCCTTAAGGAATGAAAGCATAGGTTATGTTACTTAGAGAAAGTGTACCCTAAGGGTACTCCACTGTTATTTATGCCTTCATTCTACTACCAAGTAGAGAGACTGAAAATCACCCCAATTAAGGAAAGTTATTGCAGCTTTGCTTCCAGTAGATGAAACTGCACTATGTATTTTGTCATGGTGTAGCATTATCTTCATAGAAATCTGAGCACAGTGTAAAACTGTCCCTTTGCATTTACATAAAAACTGATGATGCAGAAAAAGCAGCTTCTATTGTTCCTTTATATAAAATATTTCATGGGCAAAAGAGCCTCAAGTGTTTTAAATCCACTGTCTAAATTTAAAAAAAAAAAAAATAAAAATTATATATATATATTTATATATACACCTCCCCCAACCAGTCTGAATAAAGAGCTAACTTTTGTAGAAACAAAAGGGTCAGATATTCCAGTGACAGGCAATAGCTCAAATTTACAACAGGTAGACAATAAACCTTGTGATCCATAGCTTTTCCTAGATAGGCTATTGAACACTGTACTGAAGTACTTAAGACCTGAATACTGCTTTTTATAAAGCCTCTCACTGACACTAAAAAGGGGCAAAAGTTGTTTACACAATCTTTATCGCATACAAAACAGAAAGCATTTAATCCAGATCTCTGTTATATAAACAAAGAACGAGTTTAGGAGAAGGAGCAATAACTTTGCATTTCCCAAAAACATTTACTTGCATTTATCTTTGTATCAAATACCGCCATGACAGCTACTCCCATCCAGCAACCTCCCCCTTCAGCAACACCACAATCCACCAAGCCAAGTGCAAAATACACTCACCAGCCAGTCCTCCTACCAGCACCGCACCTGTATAACAGGTGTAAAAGACTTTATGTAACTGGTGAGGAAAGGCTGCGGAGCTCTCCAAAAAGGGTACATGAAGAATATCAGATACCACATGGATTCCTATGGCACAGCTACAGCTCCTGCACCTTGGAGTGAGGCTGATGAGCAAGCTGCTGGGACACATGGGCTCTATACAGAGATCATTTTAGGTTTAAAGTTGTGACTACATTCCCCCCCAAATTCAGGTAATTCAGATATTACAAGAAATCTCAGATTATACGTCAAGTCCCCATTTCTCTGTCTTTCTGAATCTTCAGTGCTTTTTCAGCTTCTCAGAATCAATTAAGGAAATGAATGGAAAGGGGTTTGTGATTAAAACCATTTATTTAAATCAAAAAAATTGAACTGAACAAAGGGTGTCCACATCAAACAAAATTTCACAGACTACACAGCTCTTTTCTTCAAAGCATGTATCTCATCCTAAGACGACAAGGATGTGTAATGTGCCTTTACCAAGCAAAACAACATTGTAATATTCCAGTACACACAAAACAAACAGTGTTGATGATCTTTCCACAGTAGCCAAACAAGGCACGTAAGCTGAGGAAAGCTTCCAGGACACATCAGTGGCACAGCTTTGTGGGACTGATCATAAGAGGCAAAAGAACTTTAATTCCCGCCTGGAATTTCACCTCTCACTCTAAGTTTCCCTATTTTAAAGGTCCATGCTGACTTCCTCAGATTCTTCCCTCCACCCTCATGTATCCCACAGCAGTACCCTCAAACTGATGATAAATCTCTCAAAATAAATGATCTCAAGACTCCTGTTGGATCCCACTTCTTGTGAGATGCTGATTTTTTTCTAGTTTATTATTATCTCAAATAATTTTATTCTTTCCTCACAAGAGGCAGCATTTTGCTGAACTATCCTGAAAGGGATTTTGCTCATAGTTTGAAAATACTGCACTCTGGAGGAATAAAAATTATCCTCCAAGCAGTAGTTTTTCTACAGTTTTTCTGAACTTGCCCTCCTGAAACTCTACAAACAGCCAGCAACTGAAGCATACACTGGGAGTTCAGTCCCAGATGCACGCTGATACATGTGATGTGCCTGACTTGCTCCAGAAACAGAAAGCCAGTGGGTGGAGAATGACAAGGCATATTTATTTTTAACATGGTATTTTAAAATATTTCATACTGAAGAAACATAAATTTAAATTGTACAGTCATAGTGGGTCCAGTTCAGCAACAGAACTCCCTTTCTTTTTTCGGTTTTCCTGTTGGAAATAAATCCCACACATATCGCCTTGCACGGAAGGGAAGATTAACTAGAAGGTTAGTAGTTAATTGTATCTTCCAAAGCTATTTGAAATAACTGGAGTAGGATCCAGTATCATTCAATAGCAAGCTGCTACACTATATCACATCCATCCAATTTTACTTCAAGACTTAAAATAGGAAAAATACTGAAAAAAAAAAAAAAAAAAAAGACAGACTCATTTAGTCTTATACAAGTACCACCAGCATGTGTGTGCCTGTGTTTGTATGTGTCAAAAAAGGCATACTGGCCTAGGATGCAAGAAAACAAGTTTTGTTTGAATCAGGTTGTGCAGGTGGATGTCATTAAGAATCAGAACAGAATTATTTCCAAACCTAACATGTACATTTCCTGCCAAAATGTTAAACGAGGCTTTTGGTGGAAAAATTGTGTTTTCCTTTTAAACACAAAGCAGATAACTGTTTCACATTTACTTGAAATTGCAGCAGTTTACAGTCCTGAGGAACAAAACAAACATGTTCAAATAATTCATGGCAGCCCCTGAAGAATGTGATGTGCTTCAAGACAAAGACACCTTCATGGGCAATGCCCTGTCAAAAACACTGTTCAGGGTTGGGGGGGTTTTATACAGGATGAGAGGTCTCGCTTGAGATCTAGTCCACAGGTCACAGGCTGTGACAATAAGGTGTTGGCAAAGCGAGATACAGATGTATTAAAAGATGAAACGCATGAGGTGTGGGGGACTACGGTGGGTCCACGGATTCCCTGACAGAGGACATGGGAACAGAAATTAGCCGTGACGATATGAAGGCCTACCCGTGAGAAAGATGGGAGTAAAGGAATATCCGGAGATGTTAAGGATGTACCCGTGAGAGAGAAGGTAGTAGAAGAGTAACATTGATGATAGCAAAATTAGCCAATGAGATGTTACTTCTGTAACTTGTAACCAATAGTGAAGAGACACATGAATTGGTAAAACTGTATAGAAACACACTTGTGGCAATAAATGGCATCTACTACTTTCATACTGGAAGAACTTGGTCTATGTCGTTTGCCTGTCTCAACCACGACAATGAGGACATAACTAGAGTTCCAAGATCTCCAAGTCCAGGTAGCCAGAAAGAAAAACCTTCCAGATACACAGTACTGAGGCCTCTTCAAGTAATCCCAACAAAAGCTCTGAGGTTTGCAGAAAAGACTTGACAGGGAGGGGAGACAAACATTAAAGGTATCAGCCTGGGGACACTGCTCATACTGCTCTGGAAGCAAAAAGGTACCTAAAAGGTAGGTAGAGACCTGCCTCCATACATCATCCCAGAAAGTTTAAATTCTATCAGTTTGTATCACATACGTAGCTTTAAAATTAAGGATAGGAAAAGAAAGCATTCTGACCCTGTAGATGAGCAGGTAAAGACCTGACCTCTCTTCAAGCATGTCTACATTTTGCTGTAAAGGCGCACTTAAAACTTCAACAGATGTGCTGGATATTGCTTTAACCAGCTAACAAGTGTATTCACAACTGTGCAGAGTACCAAAGGATAATACTTAGTACAGTCTACAAGGCCTTGAAACTCAACATGAGCTGGCAATGTGCACTTGCAGCCCAGGCCAATCATATCTTGGTTTCTATCAAAATCAATGTGACCAGCAGGCTGGGGGAGATGATTCTGCCCTTCTGCTCCTCTCTGGTGTTCTGCTCTGCTCCCACCTGGAGTCCTATGTACATCTCTGGAGCCCTCAGTACAGGAAAGACATGGACCTGTTGGAGAGGGGCCAGAGGAGGCCACAAAAATGATCATAGGGCTGGAACGGCTCTGCTGTGAGGACAGACTGAGACAGTTGGGCTTGTTCAGCCTGGAGAAGAGAAGGCTCCAGGGAGACCTTATAGCAGCCTTAAGTACCTAAAGAGGACCTACAAGAAAGCTGGAGAGGGACTTCTTACAAGGGCATATAGTGATAGGACAAGTGCTAACGGCCTTAAACTGAAAGAGGATAAATTTACATTAGATACAAGGAAGAAATTCTTCCCCACAAGGGTGGTGAGGCCCAGAGAAACTGTGGATGCCCCATTCCTGGAAGTGTTCAAGGCCAGGTTGGATGTGGCTTTGAGCAACCTGGGTGAGTGGAAGATGTCCTTGTCCATGGCAGGGGGGTTGGACTAGGTGGCCTTTAAGGTCCCTTCTAACCCAAACCATTCTGTGATTCTAACTATCTGATATAGGCTTCATGCTGATGTGGCTACATCGATACCAGCCTCTGAGGTAACTAGTTTAAATAAAATACTAAGAAATCTCATTCGCAGTTTGCCCCTTCAGTGTTGATTCACAATGCACACATCCACCAAAGTTCTAGTTGCAATCCCACAAGTAAATTTTGCCAGTTCTTCCTCTTTGCTGATTAAAAGGACACTGCCACAATTAATTGGTGAATTTAAACTATCACTTTTTAAAAGCTGCTGCAAAAGCATGTGAAAAGGATTAAAGAATCAAGTTCAAATTAAAACAAGAATTTACTGATTTAATTTCTCCAAGGGGTCCAGAATATAAAAATTTTGCTCCCTGAATCACATTGGATTTTGATCTTACCTTCTTCCTTCCTGTTATTACTAGCAGTTTATTCTAGAAAAATATGTTTTATACAGGTTTGTCATTTTCATTAATGAAAACAAGGAACAAAGATGCCATACCTGTTTTTTTGTCAAACATCCCCAATCTCTGCCAGAAGACTTATTATTTGAATAGATACAGTGAAGTACTAAGTTTCCTGATCATAAGTATGCAATAACCTGCAAGACAATTTCACAAGACAGCTCAATAAAGGTTCAGTGACTGTATTTTCAAAATGAACTCACAAATTTTGAACAGCAACAACAAAAAAGATATTTTTCTTCAAATATTAACTGCAACTGCAAGGTAATATATTAACACAACGTGTCACAAAACACTGTACTGCAAGCACTGCACCATACAACACATGGCTAGGCAAATACTTGCAAGAACAAGCTGTTGCTCAAATTTGAGAAACTGAACTCTGTTTTGATAAAAGAGGAGCTTTAAATAATACAGGTAATATTTAGTGACCTGAAAACACAACTGACTTTGTTCCAAAGAATAATTCCTAACAATCAGCACCTAAAGGGACACAACAGGTAGGGCTGTAAGACTCTGCTGCCACAGTTCAGGTAGATCACGCTGGAATTTGCATTCTCCACTTCACTTTTGAGAAATGCAAGAAAGCCATTCACCACCAGACTGCTGAAGCAGTAACTCCCCCGCCCACCGTGTGCAGCACTGATACGTGTGACAGGCCCAAAGAGAAAGCAAACACAGAAGGCAGCTGGCAAAGAGCTCCTCTCAGTACTTTTTGGTGGAACTGCCTAGGTATCTGCATCAAAGCGAAGCAAAGAGATTAAAGGCAAAATCCAAGAAGGCAGCCAGAACAAGGACTAAGAAAAGTCTTTCTACCTCTCTCCCTCCTCTCATGACTTTCCTGAGGGAGAGCTTTGAACACAGATACTGATGAGAAAAGAGTTTGGAGCTCCTGTTTGATGGTGGCAGTGCTCAGGGATACGGCATGAATTCTCTGCACATTTGCCACTGCTAAGACTTTGCACTTGTATTACATTCATAACAGAAAATGCCACAACTGCAACATCCGCAACATTATCCTCTCCAAGTAAACAATTATTTCTGGCTGGTATTTAAAAATGTACACATGTATAACGTTGTAAATGTTCTTCACCGCTGGTCAAAACAGAAAAGCCACTTCTACAAAGCAAGGCATTTAAAAGCTGCGGTCTGCAAAACGACACACCAGAGAGTATTTTCTTCTTTCAACACATTTAATTCCCATTAATAGTAGCAGGAGCTAAGCATGCATCAAAGGATAATATGCCTTCAAGACTTAATATATATTTGCCGTTATGGATAAAGATACCCATATGTACTATATGAAATAACTGTCAATTCCTAGATTTGTTCCAGAGCATAAATCTTTCACATTAGTATTGATAAGGCATAGCTAAATGCAGCTGCTTAAACTGAAAATAATATGCCTAATCAGAGAGACTAAAACAGTTTCTTATAAAGGGGAGGGGATACTCTTTGTTTGGATTTTATCTTTTATCTCAGACTCAAGATTTTTCTAGTACAAGGAAGATACAGCTCTATTGTAGACACCACATGCAACTGTTAGTTTTGTTTCTTTTCACCAATTATAAATTTAAGTAATAGGCTTTGTGTTTTTCTTCATAGGACTTCTAAAAATAGTAATAGTCAATACAGGAAAAGTAAACAATTTTATCTTCTAAATATTTTTGTTACTCAGAAAAAAAGAGTATGGCGATATCCTCTCATGCAAGAAAAAAGGGCTAGGGAATCTAAATGCGTTTTCAAAACCATTTTCAAAACATCACAGGGATTCTGGAACCCTCAGTGATCCAACAGCAGTTTATATCCCACATCCTTCCCCCTTTGCTTTGGAGAATGGCATATAGGTATGTGCAAAAGCAACTAGAGCAGAGCTTTGCCCCTCACAGGTCACAAACATGTTGCTGTGCCCTCGCTGTTCCCGTGCTCATCTCCTGGAATACACACATCCCATGGCTCTTGCTGCCTGACACATTTGGGGATTTTTTTTTCTTCTCAGTAATTCAGGTTATCAGAGAGAAAACTTGCCTTTCAAGGGAATTCACAGCAGCCCAGTGATGTGCCCACAAGGCTGAGGACACACAGGAGGCGAGAACTCTGTCTGCCAACAGGCAGAGCTCAGCTTCAGGTAACTGTCTTGCAATTTCAACTTCTCAGTCTGGGCCATTTTACAATACCTAAGAGAAAGAAAAATAGGCTTAGATCTGAGTTACCTTAAGTGTAGGCTACAGTGCTGTCCTGTTCTGCGTGTCTGCATTTTTCTCACAATGTTGAGTCCCAGTTTCTCCTCACAGGAAACCTGTTTATCTCTGATTAGCCTGTTACCTTGCGTGCACTCTGCTAGTTAGTTCTGCTATGGTATTTCTGACATGGATTTATATCTTAATTCCTTAAAAATATTTTGATTTAATTTTCTTCATTGTCTGTAACTTCTTCCTCAATCCTACCTATGGCTCTGTGATACTTCCAAGTCTGCTTAGGACATTTTTCACCTAATCAAGTGCTGAGACCTAAATGTCATATCATTTTTTTGAGAGAAACTTATTGTTTCTCTGTGTGTAGCTGTTCACTAGTAATTGGTTGTTAGATGCAGTAATTTTAATCACCTAAAGACTTAGGTCTAGATGGTCTTAAATTGCACCATATGAACTGAGGAGATGGCCTCAAAAATCTCCATAAGCAAGTTGGTGCCTAAATGCAGAAATAAATGGATTTTATTTTGAAAGAGATATTCCTCCTTAACCCCAGCCTAATGTAACACAAGTCCAAAAGTCATTTGCTGATCACATTATAATTAGTCTATTGCCTTACAATTAATCCATTGCAAACTTCCAGTAAAACCTGTGAAAAACAGACAAAACTTCTTTTTTTTTTAAAAAAAAAAAAAAGAGAAAAAGGATACAAATTTGTGCATAATAACCTATGTCATGAAAAAAACTAGAGAAAAATGAAAACGGAAGTTATTAGCACTACGACTTTTTACTTGTGTCGTATTATTTCAGGGAACATGTTTGCACTATGCTTCAGGCAGATACAATCTGAAATTGCTATGAAATGTAACCAGGCTATGTAATGAAAACAGCCATTAACCTTGCTTTTGAAGAGCTTTGGAATCACATTTTGGCCAAGAGGAACACAGCAGAACTCTGTTTCCGGTATCTTTTCTTCACATCAACGAGATCATGCAATAGTTCTTCAAATTTTTGATAACCTGTGTCTCTGTTTGGATGTATCTGTATATCTGCTACAGTCCTACAGTTTTAAATATACGAGAACAAACCAGAATAGATCTGGGCTCTGAACACAGCAGAAATACCAGCAAATGTTTTAAGGCTGACCAATTTTGCAAAAAATCCCAGTTACACACACCTTTGTCATTTTTGTTGATCTCTGATTCCCAGAAATCTGAGTATCTGCTATTGTTAGACAAGCATAATTTATGAGAATATTCAGCAGATCGTGAACAGTAATACACACAGGGTCTGCCTTTCTTATTCATGACTTCTGATTAAAGAGCAGCAGTCTGTGACCGAGTAGACCTATATCTTGAGATTTAATGGAATGCTCAGAAGAACTCAAGCAAATGCTTTGTATGAAAGAAATAAGCTAGTATGGGGTTTATTCTCAAACCAATCCATGGATCCTTATAATGAATAAGTAAAAAAAACAACAACCAAGATAACAAGTCCCAAAACATTCTCTAAACAAACAAAGCAACAAGAGGGTAATTACTCTACAAAGTAGGGAGCAATTTTGGATTCCTATCTGTACAGTGAACCATTAGAAACTTGAAACACCATACAATAAAATTAGGAGTTTGTAATGAAGTCTTGATTTTATTCCAAACTGAAATAAAATCTCTAACATGCACAGTAAGAATCTGTTTTGGGGGATAGGACTTACCTGTTAATTAATGAGGGCAACTAAGCTATGTGAAAGCTGTTATACCATGTTATAAAGGTGTCCCCCATTTCAACCAAACTCTAAAATGGCCTCATTTTGTTACATCATTTATGGATTGGAACAATTGCCTGGAAACTACCTCCAAATCAGAACTGGTGTTCAGTAAACAAGACGCAAGGGAAAAGCCAATGGATTAGGCATATTCACAATAACAGTTTGAACAACTTTCAGTCATCAACCTGTTTACAGAGCTGGACTGACAATGAAGCTAATGGAGACAGTGAGCAGATGACATGTGCCCAAACTGCTTTTGTTATTTTTTTGTCAGCTTTCTATTTCACAGGCATTTTCCAACAGAAACGTGGAATACTTTCACTCTCGTACTCTGCCTTCTCTTACACTATCCATGAAAAAAGTTCGTTTGCCACTCAATCCAAAAAGATTACTATCTTGGCCGCCTTAAAACATGTACCAATAAAAATAATAAACCTCAGAACAGCCTCCAGTCACTTGCAGGCTTGAATTCTGTTCTGCAAAACATCCAATTCACCTGCAGCACTACAGCGGAGTCCAGCAGTCCGAGACTCGCAAGGTGCATAGCGTGCCAGTAACCAAAGTTAAGAGCTGCTGTAGAAGAAAGCTTGTTCCAGAGAACTCCTAGGAGTCTGAAAAGCCAAAGTGCAGCCTAAGGTTATCACAGAAGAACAGTGTGTTGCAATGACTAGCAGCTATAAATAACACACAAAGAGAACTGCTTTACATTTGTTTGGTTTTGAACACACATACAAGAGATGGATTAGAGCTTTTTCTTGTGCAACACATCTGATTAATTAAATGACCTCTTTGCCAAAGAATGCTCTCATGGGACAGCATGTTTCTCTTCTTCCAGGACTCCAGTTTTCTTTTTTCAAAATAAGACTATTCAACAAAAGTTCAACCTCTGAGATCACACCTTTTTCTTCTGACCCTTATTAGGGCTCTATCTGCTCCCTGCAGCATTGTTTTCTACCTCAAAAATCAAACCAAACCTCCTTACTCCTTCCTCCTCCCTACCCTGTAGGGCTTTTTTCCACAAGCCACCACCTCTGGAGCCCAACACACAACAGGCTCTATTCGTTTTACCTTTCTGTGCCTTTTCCTGCTCATTTTTAGCAGCTGTCTCCCCATGCTGTCCTTCATAAAGATCAGGCAACCTTAAACCATCACCTGAATTTTAGCTGCACAGCATCTGCCATGAGACACTGAGCATAACAGTTTCAAGAGCAAAAGGAACACCACTCCCATGGGAAAGTGAGATGTTCAAAAGCAGCTCATTTAAAATGCAGCCTTGGCTGGCAGGCAAAGAAATGGGGACCAAATGAGTGACGTTTCTCAGAGGGAACAAGACCCGCAGCCTGCCTGCTCACTGTGCTGGACCTGCATCATCCACGGCTTCTGCAAAGCATTTGACCCACCAGAAACCCAGGACACTGAAGCACCACATTTTGCCCTCAGCAAAGCTCCATCCTTACACAAACCAGCTCTGTGCTCTCTTCTACTGTTTGAAACAAGTAACACATCAACAACTTTCCCAACGCCCCACATGTTATTAGTTTAATGCTTTAATAGTCTCTGGCCTGTAAAATCAGAAACCAATTGTGTTTCACCACTTTCCTGGTAACCAGTAGCTATCGTACAGTAACATACCATTTTCCGTTCATATCTGGTAGTGTTACTATGCTGGTAATAAGAACACATCCATAACAAAAACTTCACAGAGAAAAGGAATACATATGAGTAAGATCTAATGGCAGTGACGCAGAATCGTGGCAGCAGAAATCAGCAATTTCACAAGAAGACACAGCACCTTTCTATTTTACTTACTTTTCTCTCTGATGTCTAGGAGTCTAAAAGACTGAATTGAAGAAAATAGGCTCCCTCACTCCCCCCCCCCACCTTTTTTTAAATAGTCCCATATTCACTACCATAAAACTTTAAACTGGTAGGTTGTGTTCAAAACCGAAATAATTCTTTATCTGGATTACAGATAATTTCCCTGTAACTCTTATTACAATTGTTCATTGTATTTTGAAATATCACCAGTGAAATACAATGAACAGGAAAAATAACTAATTCATGAAGTGCTCTCGTCTTGTTCATCCTACCTTTTCAGAGACTGAGCCACTTACTGTCTTCAAAGTTATTAAGATGGCATGAAAAGATATAAGTGTCAAACTTTCAAGTCTTGGGATGAGATAGTCTTCATGATTACCTAAGAATTTCATAACAAAACTAAAGGTTTTCTTCCTTAAAGAACATTTTTTTCCTTCACATGCTACGAGAAATTTCAATAATCAGAGTCACTTTGGGAGAGCTGTATTTTTAACTGCAAACAAATCAGTTCTTTACCATATTTGTACAGTAATGGTAAAGGTTTCTTAGCAATACTACTGCTAAAAAGAGAAAAACAAAAACAAGAAACACTAAAAAGAAAAAAAACCAAACAGCAACAACAACAACAACAACAAAACAAAAACAAAAACAAAAACAACACCCCCAAAACCCAGCAAAGTCTACTCAAGTGTAACTAAGATGTTTTGTATGGTGCAGCAAATGCCAAGTGTAATTGCTAGACCAGAATGAAAATTATCACCATTGTGTCACCATATGATTGAATTAAAATTTGGATTACATTAGAACATACAGTCTGTTTACTGTTGGATATAGTAGCTATATGGAAAATTTGTACGTAAGGCAAATTGTTAGGCTTGTTAGAGACTTGTGTTGAACACATCACCAGGCTAAGTTCAAAATAATTTCAAAATTACCTAAAATTTGTCCAAGTCTTTAAGATATTATGTTCACAAATATTAAACCATAATATATTCCAGTTCACAGACAAACAGCCTCATGACTGTCTTCTGTTAAAGGAAATAAACCCCAACATTTCCATATGCATATAAGTTACCTGGATATCTTGTTATGCCAGCTGTCAATAGGAGGAGCAGGAATCCCAAACAACTCATCATCAGCACCTGTGGATTATCAGACACTCCTGATCAGAAATCTGCTGAGGTGCCAGCGTTCGAAATAGCCGAGGGGCCTGCGTGACGTGGCCATATGCTCTCTCTTAACACAACAGATTGATACCACAGCAAAGCAGTTCAAGTGTTTTCAGTGCTCACTCATCACTGCCTGCAATCTGCAAACAATTTGAAATCCCTTTACTTGGCCATACACTAGAAGTGCAGGTTTTAACCTGCAGCATAAGCTTCCCATTCAGAGACAAAGTGCCTTCATAGATCTGTAAATCTTCCGTGCTTTGAGGAAATCTGGATGTGAATCTGGGATTGAATCTTTCAGCAACATTTCAGGATTAAAGGTGAAAAAACTACCAGTAACACAGTTGCCTAAAAAACAAGTAAAACTGATGTTTAGTTTTTGTTTAGGGAAGATATTCAATAAATATTATGTCTGGAATGATGGCAAGCAAGGATTGAACGCATTGTTCTGAAGACCGTTAAAAGATACTCATAACTTGTTTAAAAAAAAAAAACGAACAAACAGTACAGTATAACGTGTTCAAAGTCCAACTGTTAGTGTAAAGACTGCAATCATGTCAGGCGCTTTAAAAAAAATAAATATAATTTAAAAAAAATAAAGTCCATTTATGAGTATAAAACTCTGTAGCAGAAAGGTACACAAGACAACAGTTACAGTAAAATGAAACATATGTAGTTGGAGAAGACAAGATCTCAACAACAAAGACTTTAACCTTAATAACCTGACCAAACTTATCTCTGCCAGAAAAATACTAAAACATTTCTCAGACTAAGGAAGACTTTCTTAATTGAAGCCACAGACTCCTTGGGTTCAAAGCACTTTATCACAAGTTCCATCACAGCAAATATATTCCCGTTTGTGCTTCACCTTGAACAGGCTTGATCTGGAACTTGCTAATATTTGTAAAACCAGGATCTCCTTCGGAACAGCAGGCAGGCAAGTGAAGTCATCAAGACTGCTTTGGAAAGTGGAAAATCCACTTGGCAACAGTCACTCATTTATGCCTTTTGCCCCTATGCATAATCCTACAAAATAATTACAGAAATGGTATATGTGCAAAGCCAGAATTAGTTTATTGTAGCAATACAACTATATGGGGACCTTTTACATGACTGAATTAACCCCAGTAGGGAAAATATCACTGCCAGAAATAAGAGTGGCAGTAGAAAGAATAGACAATCTGATCAAAGTCAGTTAATAAGACTTCGTATGCCCTTATGTCCTATTTTGGCCATTTTCTGTTCAGCATGGAAGCAACCACTGATCTTAATCTCCTTTACTGTAGCTTGTCTGGGTCCACGCAGACATGAGCAAGAACCAACATTAAATTTCTACTCCAACCACGAAGCCCAAAATTCCTGTTAGAGGCGTCGCTTTCAACTACCAGAACCACACTGGTGTGAGACTCAAACATGTGGTCTGAATTCTAAACAGATTCATAAAGGAAATGGCTTTTCTATTCCCTGCATGCAGCAATGTATTTCTTAGCTGGGGAACACCTGAAATGCCTGTCCAGTTGAGGAAGACCTTCTCAGCAAAAAACAGTCTCTTTTCAGCAGCAATGTTTCTTCCTTTCTCCCAAGCACTCTAATCATGCCTTGGTCAGTTCCCATTCTGAGCAATGAGCAAGACTCAAGGTGTTTCCCATTTGTGTTTTCTGCATTAACATTTTACTCTAGCTAAGTTGCAGCAATATCATTTAATGCAATAAAGTTATTTTTCTGCTTTAAAAAGTTATTATTGATATAATAATTCGACAAATGCTTCAGACTTCCTCAGTGCTACACTATGTCACTTTAATGGCCCATAACAGATGGCTTGTTTTAGAAAGGATTTTCTTTTATGGAGGTCAAAGCAAGAAAAACTCCACAGAAGAAAAAAGTTTTCTGCTCATTTTGGAGCAGCCATTTCTGTGAGCAACATCGACTGGAAAGTCCTTTTGAATCCTACTGAGAGGAAGCTGAGATTACATCACTTATATTTCAATGGGTTACAGTAAAAAGACATTGAATTAAAATTAACAAAACTGCAATGGTTTCATTTGCCCCCCCCGATGCAGGAAAGGACTATGGTACAGAACATTTTTGCATAGCTATTCTGGCAACGTCATTCATAAATCGCAACCAGCAAATATAACTGATTGTGGAGATGTGTGTAGCAGCTTTTACAGGATTTTTCCATACAAGTCTTTCTTAAAATTTTTTTTCTCCTAGAGACGTGCTGTAATTAAGAATCAGCAATGAAATCCCAAACAATATAAAAGATGATAGCTGCAATTAATTACATTGCTTTCAAGCTGAAAATAAAGGCCATTTGCTAATGAAAATCACTGCTGCTTAACAGTAGCTGTTAACAGCAAAGAATTGTTACAATAAATCACTCTTCAGGAACATGTATTTATATTGGAAGTCTTCCTAATCCCTACATGTTACACGCAGTAATATGATGAGCCAGGGTGTTCTATCATGCAGTCTCTACTATCCACATGCAAAAACCCACATACAGTATAAGTACAAGCAATTGCCGTGATTCTGAGACCTGTGGGTAGAAGATGCTCTGGGAGAGAGGACAGCAGGTACTTGAGGGTACCCTGTACTCTGCTGCTGGAGAGGACTAATAGAGGACAGGATAACTTGGGATCGCTTCGCCTTGCAACTGGGTATTGGAAGACCCAGCATCCCCTCACAACCAAGGTAAGTCACATGACAGACACATGGGGATGTTAAACAAACGTTTCTGACCCTAGGTTTCCTGTAGCGTAGTCTCAGACGTCTGTGCTTAAAAAAATAATTTAATCAAAAGATAAAATAAATTGAAAGACATAGCAAAATAACAGTCTGGACTGGGTGCCTTTCGATGGGATGGACCCCGAGACAAAAGAGGCATGGGCTTTTAAACCCTCACAATCTGTGCACCCACTCTTCACATGTCCTTTACACACTGCCCACACACCTTGTGGTCCAATGGTAATTTTGGGCCTGGGGGCTTCTTCGTTTCCTATTAAATTCTCTTTCTCCATCCTCCAGGCACCTCTTTTACTGTTCTTATCTTGATGGTTTGCAGCCTCTACTGACAGAGCTTCCTCTTTATCTCCTGGTACTTACTGGTCTTCAAGGACCCAGTCACCAAGCAACCAGGTTAAGATAAATTCACAATATGTGGCCTGGAATTCCAGTGAGCCTGGCCACTCATTATAAGTTTGGCTACTTATGATAAAACACAAACCAAAGCATCCAAAGAGGCCTTGCTGTAAAAACCCAAGATCACAGATGCAGGTGTGTATCATACAAAAGTTATTAGCTCACTAGGTACTATCACAGCTAATGAAAAGGCTGTCCTACAGAATATATCTAGAAAAAAAGATGTTTTTTATAAATATATTCCATCTTTATCAGCAAGTGCATTACACAAAAGAGAGAAAGCTCTGGCACTTGCAAAACCAGGTCAGTAATACTCTGTAATTACAATACCACTTGGGGGGCGGGGGGGGAAGAAAACAACAACAACAACAGCAACAACAACAACAACAACAACAAGAAAAAAAAAGCTGAAGAAAGGAAGAAAAAAAAGTTAAACCACTGCCTTCAACATTTTGAAGTTGATTGGTTATGCAGTAGATGAACCAATACCTTATTTTCATCTAACCCTTGCTTTTTGTGCTAGCCATATCATTTGTCAGAGTATTCATGAAGCTTTCTGTATCACCACAATTCACAGAATTCCATGGAGAATCATGCAGGGGTCTCCCCAGCAACCTGAGCACAGACTCACAGCAGCACCCTGTTAGACCAGGAAAGGTAGAAAAGAGCAGACATAAGTGACAGGCATAAGCAAAGAGACAACTGGAACAGGCAATACTGAATAGCTTGCCAAAGCAAAGTTTTTCAAAACTTTCTTTCTTGGATCCAAGAAAACATGAACCATTGATATTTGGGGATAAATGGCTAAACACTCAAAGTAGTCCTTAAAATGGCAAAAGAACAGTCTCTCAAACTTTCATACATTGAATCTGCAACACAAAGCAGTGGTTTATTCCCTAACTACACTGTACAAAGGAGAGAACAGTGACAAAGTATAGGGGCTTCTAATTCTGGAAAATGTCAGACTAGTCACTGAAAGCACCAACATTTATACACGATGGTTTGTATCTTCTGGACAATGGCTAAAGATGACATGGTACGCAGAAAGTAAACAAAACATAAACAACATGAAGAGCTGTAAGAAAAGAGATGGACCAACAACGTGGGTTTTTTTGACAGTTAGATAGCTACATTTTGCAAAATCTTCATAAAAATAAAAGCCATCATGTATCTAGATGTCAAAAAAAAAAAAAAAAAAAGAAACCCATGCAGATGAAAAAAGAATGAGCTATATCCCCTTTGTAATGGAAAGCCACTTTGAAACAAACCCAAGACACAACTTCACTTTGCTTTCAGATAGAATGGTTTTGGGGTGTGTTTTCCTGCTTTTGCTTTTGGTGAGGATAGAGGCAGTGTGTGTTCTGTGGAGACCAACAGATTTGGATAGCAACACACATTTAACAGAAAAAAACAATTTAAAAAAATCACTTAACACATTAAAGGTGCACAGACTATTTAATACGTTTCAACTGCAGAAAGCTTCTGGAGTTCAGTCCTGATTTTGACCTTCTTTATCCAAGCATGAGCAGGCATTGGCTGTAATTACCTGCATTCACCCCTTGTGTATTTATTTCCATTTTGGCACTACCTTTTGTCTTCTATTTCAAAAACAAATGTACACACTTCTAAAGGTCTAACCCTTCTTGTTCAACCAGGCACTTTTCTGTACATGTATCTTCAAGTATTACTATTACATTCAAAGTTTCAGAAAATTACTGAAATTCCTGTTCCTCCAGCTTTGTGAGTCCTTATACAATTACAAAGTAAAAATCATAATTGAGGACTGTCACACTGTTTTCATCAGTCATGTAATGTGTTCTCTATTAAAAATTTAATCCAGTTGTCTTGAATGTTTATGAACTGTTATTCCCTCAAAAACACATGCTGAAGATCTTTGAGGCAAGAGTCATGGTACAGATTAGAGCATATTGTTTACAGTCTATAAATACTTTTTATGATGGTTTCATCATAAGGTAATTTCATCCTATGAGTATAATTAACATATTTTCCAGGGCTCATTAATCTTCATTTATCCATTCAGTGAACATGAATCATATCCATTAAAAGGAAAATCAAGACATGAACTTTAATTCAAGCCACTGTTTCACTAATTGTGTTTAAGTTTAGGAAATCCTAATATATAATCCTAAAACTAGTATTCCTCTTCTTTAGATTTAGTGTGAAAAAAGGTCTTTGTATATAAACCACCCTCTAAAAGCCCTGTTCTCCTCCCCTTACTTAGATTGCCATCAGTACCAGTGTATTTGTATGAGTCAAAGAAGACTTGCATAGTGCATCAGAAAATGGGGTGCTTTACATTCTCAGAATATCTGGGACATAAATAGGGCTCCACTGGGGAAGTTTCTTGTACTATTATAGACAGAATAAGATCTTCCAAAAGACCAAAGAGACAACAGGCACATGCAGACTGATGCACAGGAAGCACTGGGAAGTGACACATTGGAGTTCACCTGAACAGCACAAAGATTTCATAAGCACTACCAAGTTTTTTCAGACATCAAAAGGAAGAAGGTTTAAGATGAGCAGAGACTGAGAAAGAGGAAGAGAATGAATGAGAATAACTTGAGAAGCAACCTGAACCACAGCACCTGAAGAGCTGAACTCCCAGATATTATATTTTGCTTACAAAGTTGTACATTCCTCACTTCTGCCTTTCCTTCAGGCACTGGGACAAATTCATAGCAATTTTGAAGTTGGCTGGACTCAAAACTGAAGGAATATAATTCCCTCTCCAATTTAAAGAGAAAACAGAAAACTTTGAGCACGCTACCTTGACGAAGGCTTACATGCCACCTTCTGGGAGCTTTGCCAACCTTCCGCTATCACAATTCCAGTTTAAACCTCTTTCCACACTTAGAAGTTGAAATCTTACAAGAAAGCATGAAGTACAAAACAATATGTACAAGCAGTACTATGAAACTTGGAAATAGCAAATATTCAGGGAAAGAAGAGCAAGTTTCCAGCATTTCCAAAGGTAGATAAACCATTCCTGTTGAGATCTGAAGGAGGAGAGAACAAGCAACCTAAGATTTGACTTTACATCAGTTGTAAACCTTCCTTGCATCTGGAAAACACAGGATGGAAGTGGAAGAGATGCAGCAAGAACCCCCTGAGTTTTCAAACTGCCTGAACAAAGGGTTCCCAGCTGTCCCATTCATTTCAAACAGCAACAACTTAAAGGCCAGTGACGATACTTCAGATATCATGAAAATATGTATAAAGAAACAGTCTATTCTATGCCTCCTGAAAAGGGCTACCTCTTGTGATAATTCTGCAACATCTCAAATACACCAGTGTAGCATGGGTAGGTGATCGGTTTCAATCTAAAACCAAAGGAACCATTAACATCCAGAAATTCTGGGATTTCAGCTATGAGTTAAGAAGATGGACATGTGAAGTATTTCCACAGCTGCTAATTGCATAACATTAAATCAAAGAAAATCTACAAACTGCAAGAAGGAAAGAGTAAATCAATTAGTTTTTCACACACACAAAGAAGTGTTTTGATATTTAATGTTTCTGTTCTAGTAAGCAGACAGAACACCATGCAGAATGAATGAGTAGATTTATTCTCTTTTAGCCAGAGGCAAAAATAAATAACTACCAAATAATAAATTAAATGAGGTGTAAAATGGGATCTATAATTAATGACTTTTCTGCTGACCATTTAAATGACAGTACTATTTTAAAGGCTACTTTAACAGAATGTCAGCCCTCTAAGATAAGATACATCAAGTATGAAGTTAATTGCACGAGTGTATAAATCAACAGGCATTTCTTGCCCACAGAAAGTCAGCATTGCCAAAACAGAAATTACTGAAATGACATCAATATGATGTCAATGTTTTCTCCCATAAGAGAAAGCAAGCATTCACGACCACTGTTTCAAACTCCAGCATATTTTTTTCATTTAGAGGTACATCTCTTTCTGACAGTATTTGCAAGCAACATCCTGTCTGTTATCTATGGAAATTAAAGATCTCAAGGCACTAGCTGTCCTTAGCTAAAATCTATTTACCTACCCAGACAAATTAGTTTAAAATGTAACACTGAATACATCAGACTACTAAACCCTAATCTGAAACATGAACTATTCAATACTTTCACTGAAACAGTAAATGGTAAATTAAGGGAAGAGATCATCTCGTGGTTCAGTGTTTATAAAACTCTCAACACATTGAACTTCTGATGACTGGCACTTCAATTTAAACAATAACAATCTGTTTTAAAATGGGGAAGATAATGTACTCAAATTATTTGAAAATTGTCCATCTGAGGTTAATCTAGAACAGTGTTTTCGGACTGTTGGGCTTGACATAAATGGTACAATTTTGTCCTTATTTGGTTTGAACATCTCGTGTCTTAATTAAAAAAAAAAACAAAAACAAAAACAAACAAACAAATAAATAAAACCAACCAAACAAAAAAACTAAGCAAAAGCAACATTGCTTAAGAGATAATTTATATTTTTACAACATCAGTTTATTAAACTTGGAACAAATTTATAAGGTAGTTGCATAGCCTGAATTTGCCTTTCATTTTGATGAAGATTATTTTGGCCAAAGAATTTTGTTCCACACTGCTATTAATTCAATTTATGGACATGCTGAAAACACTATCAATCTATAGCTTGAGGATTTTTTGTTTCGTTTTGCCTATATACAGTTGTCAGTTTTGGTCCACTCTCATTTGAATCCTCTTTTTTACAAAATGGGAGTTTTATCCTTGGTGCATCACAGGTATCACAATGATGGGGCGTGTACACAAACAGAAATGTCTGATCAGCAAATTATAGAGAAGTTTTCACAGATTTACATCAGGCTCCAAGGTAGCAACTTTCCCCACAACTCTGGAAACAGGAATTCTGGCTGTGAAAGGGGCTGATAGCTCTTCCACTGGATTCAGCTCCTCATTCTCTACACAGAGTTAATTAGTAGATACAGGAAATCACCTGCCATCTGAACTTTCAAAACAATCATGGAATAGTTTGGGTTGGAAGGGACCTTCAAAGCTCATCTAGTCCAACCCCCTGCAATGAGCAGGGACATCTTCAAATAGATCAGGTTGCTCAGAGCCCTGTCCAGCCTGTCCTGGAACATCTGCAGGGATGGGGCATCTACCACCTCTCTAGGGAACCTGTTCCAGTGTGTCATCACCTTTATTATAAATACTTTCTTCCTTACAAGTAGTCTGCATCTACTCTCTTTGAAGTTAAAACCATTAACACTTTATCCTATGGCAGCACGCCCTGCTAAAAAGTCTGTCCCCATCTTTCTTATAGACCCTATTAAGTACTCCCTGGATCCTTCTCTTCTCCAAGCTGAACAACTATGACTGGATGGCTTCATTTTCTGTATTTTCCTTCACTGAGTTATAATAGCATAGGTGAGCTACCACAGACAATTTCCTTTTCTTTTAGCCCACATTTGTGTGTGACCTAGAGGGCCAGGCAGACTTTGACAGGGGAGGTAATCTTCCAAAGTTTCTTTCATGGTGACCGAACTTAAAGCCCAATTAAATCAGTGCAAGGAGAGAACATTCAGCACCTCACAGCAGATACTCAGCAGTTCATCACGTAACATTACATGAAGAAAAAGTATTCTGGGTATCTCAGAAGAACAAAAAACAATGCTATGAAAAGGATCTTTAAAAATACAAAATATTTTAGCTAGATAGGCAGTGAAACAATAGCAATACAAACAAAGCTTAAGACTGATCAGAATAGTGTCCTGGCCCTGTAATACAGCGTACTAACAGACAGACACAGAAAAAGGAACTGCTCAGATCTTAAGGAGCAAAGGCATAAGAAGACCTGTAGGATACAGCATTTTGACTCTCCCATCTGCTTAAATTTGAACAGTTACATTTCAGAATTTTAGCAATTCACAACAGCTCATTTTCAGGACGATATTAAAGCTGTCAGGGCATACTCAGATGTCCTTACTTTACCTAGTATCTCCTCAGTAACACAAACATGCAAGATCTATTGGTGTGAGGTGGAGCAGGAAGAACAAAAATATGTGGATAATAGACTGGTTACTAACATGCAAAGTCCTTGGATCATAAAAGCCCAAATTAATACTTAATGCTGTGTATTACGGATGTTGCTGAAAAGTTGTGCTGTAAGAGAGATGGAGAAACAACTGTGAGGTCCTATATGCATTGGGTACTGACAAAGCCTTGAAGGATAGTGCTTTCTCTCTTAATTTACAAACTTCTTTTGCCACTATCTTCATCATTATTGTGCCCATTTATTTTCAGCTAAATTCTTTCTTAAGTACACTGAACCAGTAAGAAACCTACAGATCTGACAGTGAGCAAACACCTCTAAAAAGCAAGAACAAGGAATTTCACATAAGAAAAAAATATATGAAATAAAAATAATTGTTCCATATTCTTATGCTCCACAGACAATAAGCAATAGACTATTATTCCCTTACTGTATTCCCTTTCTATTTTTTTTGTTCACTTTCAGTACTGATTTTAATTTATCACTTCCCCCCACACCCCCCTACCTAGTGTTTATAGTCCCTCTTTGTGATTGTTTCCTGCTAAACAGATGTAGACATATTTCTGGGAATTTCCAAATTTCTGGGGATTTGCAATCCCCCTGCTGGAGCAGGAACCCCTAGATGAGGTTACAAAGGAATGTGTCCGGGCGGGTTTTGAATGTCTTCAAAGAAGGAGATTCCTCAGCCTCCCTGGGCAGCCTGTTCCAGTGTTCTGTCATCCCCACTGTGAAGACATTTCTTCTCATATTTAAGTGGAACCTACTGTGTTCCAGTTTGTACCCACTGCCCCTTGTCCTATCACTGGTTGTCACTGAGAAGAGCCTGGCTCCATCCTCGTGACACTCACCCTTTACATATTTATAAACATTAATGAGGTCACCCCTCAGTTTCCTCTTCTCCAAGCTAAAGAGACCCAGCTCCCCCAGCCTTTCCTCATGAGGGAGATGCTCCACTCCCTTAATCATCCTTGTGGCTCTTAAACCTCTGCAGAAAAGTTCTGCATGTGTGTGTTAGCTGTAGGAAGACCTGACAATACCAAATAACTGGGCAATATAAGGCAGACAAAACCAATATATGAAAATAGAAGTTAACGTACTTTAGGAAAAAAAATTTCCATGTTTCACATACAAAACAATGAGATCTAATGTACCATGCAGATGGTAGACCAGAATAGGAACCATTACATTGAACACATTCTTGCCAACGAGAAATAAGTTTTTTTATTCCTGTAGCATAAAAATCCATGCTTCAGGATTCAATGATCTCTTGGAAAGCATCTTCTACATCTTGCTGGTTGTGGAAGAGTTTTCTATGCAAAAAGTTGTCAAGATGCTTGAAGAAGAGGTCGTTGGTTGGCAAGAGGTCAGGTGAATATGGCAGATGAGACAAAACTTCGTAGCCCAATTTGTTCAATTTTGGAAGTGTTGGTTGTGCAACGTTTGGTTGGGCATTGTCATGGAGGAGAATTGGGCCCTTTCTGTTGACCAGTGCAGGCTGCAAGCATTGTAGTTTTCAGTGCATTTCATCCATTTGCTGAGCAGACTTCTCAGTCTGGTGCAAGATTAGCTTTGGGAAACGCTTTGGAGGTTCTTCTTAGTCCAACCACTGAGCTGGTTGCCACTAGTTGTCATATAAAATCCACTTTTCATCACATGTCACAATCCAATCGAGAAATGGTTTGTTGTTGTTGCATAGAAGCAGAGAAGAAAGCAATTCAAAATGACAATTTTTAAAATTTTTGGTCAGCTCACAAGGCATCCACTTATCGAGCTTTCTCACCTTTCCAATTTGTTTCAAATTTCAAATAACCACAGAATGATCAATGCTGAGATTTCTGCAGATTCTCGTGCAGTTGTGAGAGGATCAGCTTTGATGATAGTTCTCAGTTGGTCCTTGTCACTTTCTGATGGCCAGTCACTATCTTCACTTCTCATCTTCAAGGCTCTCATCTCCTTTGTGAAACTTCTTGACCCACCACCACGCTGTGCGTTTATTAGCAGTTCCTGGGCCAAATGTGTTGTTGACATTGTGAGTTGTCTCGTCTGCTTTATGACTCATTTTGATCTCGAATAAAAAAATTGCTCAAATTTGCTTTTCATCTAACATCATTTCCATAGTTTAAAATAAATATAAAATAAACAGCAAATAGCAAAAAAGCCCCAAACCCATAAAGCGAGAAAAGCACATTAAAATGATGTATAACGTAACCACATTTACTTAAGAATGTATTCCAATATCGAATGGCACATTTCAACAATGAAAAAAAAGGCAATTCCTTTTGCACCAATCTAATACAAACACATCCTTCCTCCTAGAAATATTATGCTAACACTGGCATTTGTCTACCTCACACTGTGGTGTGCATAAAAACAAAAGAATACTGCTCTTCATAAATTCTTGCCAGCAGCACTGTATTTTCTTTTTGCTCTGTACATTTGACTTCTATTAGTGATAGATGAAACTCACAAATTCTGCGTGACTCCACTATCTCAACAATTGCTGCCACAATCTTTTCAAGTACTAGAAAGCAACGATTTAATTTAAAAAGTGGAATGCCATTGCTTACAATGAGAAAAACAGCTATTACTTAACTAAACAAATAAGGATAGTCAGTTCCTTACAATTTTAAATGAAGACATTACTTCATAATTTTCAAAGAACTTTGCCTATTTGTATCACTGGAAACTCTACCCTGGAAACAGTGAATTGGAGAAAAGAAAAAAAGAAAGAAAAAGGAAAAACAAATGCGCTGGCAAAATCAGAACAATGAAAGACACCATCAAAATAGATACAATTGCATACAAATAAATGAGGCTTACTGTTTTCTATCAAAATTCAGCATTCAGAAATCATTTTGCTCCTGTTCTGAAAGTATGCAAACAAAGCCATTATGTTTTCCTTTTAATGCAATGTGAAAAACACAATACCTCTATAATTGGAGCTTTTTTTCATTCTGTTTTAGATTGCACATTGTACACCAACTTTCAAAGTAAGAAAGACATGGACACCATTTTTATTTGAAATTTATTAGAATATTATTTCAAGAAAACTCCAAAAGACTTCTAAAAGCAAAATCTCTCAGACTCCCAAGCCACTACTTTGGGGTATTTTTGCAAAAGAAAGCCAGTGCCTACCTCAACCCATTTAACTTATAAATAACAATCAATAGTAATTGCTCTTACCTTGCCTGCTTTTCAAGTTAGTTACCACTTTTGTGCTATATACATGCCTTTTACCACCTTTATGATAATTTCCTTTTATTCACTTCTCCATCTGTTCTCAACAATTAAATTGACAGTGTCCCCTCCTCTTTCTTCACCTGCATGTCTCAAACACGGTTACACCTCACAGAAATGGCACAAAGTAAAGCTATCCTCTATTTCCCCTTCCCTCAAAAATAAGTAAGAAAAAGAAAAAAAAATCATACCAGACAAGACATCTGTAGTCCCAAATTATTCCTCCTTTACATATACATTTGGATAATGTATACCATTGACCTCCATCCTGGTATCCATCTCCTCAAACAGTATTAGCACCCTTTTCAACACACTGTGTGCTGTATCAAGCAGCAATGAGCATGCAGATACTTCACTGGCTCCCTCTTTTTGGAGTAAGGTTTCCTGGTCAAACTCATTCTTCACATTTCCAGTTTCTTTCTTGTCCTTACTAGCTTTCTCCAGCTTTTGAAAAATTAGACAATTATTCCCATGTAAGAAACCCCTTTGAAAAATTTGCCTGGGGTTGTTCCCAGCTGCCAGACCATCAGATACTTGAAATACATTCCTAGACAGCCAATAGTGATATAATGGTCTGATCCTCAGACTGAGTTGCTACTTTATACTAAATGCTCTAGAAATTAAAGTATGTAGCATGATCAGTTCTACTAGACATACCTTGCGTTGTGGTACTAACATACACACACCTTCCCATGTGAACCATGACAATTAGGTATGTGTGCGCAAGTATAATATTCTGTATGACACAAAATTAATTAATTCATTAATTAATGTGCCATACAGACATGACTACAGTATTCAATAACAAATAATTTTGTATTAGTAATAAAGATAGTATTTAACCTGAGGTGAAAGGAAAAAAAAATATCAACAGCTTTGGTAAGGGTAACTTGTACTAATCAGAGATCTTGTAAAACTCACCTTGCAGGTTATTTTGATAAGAAATTTCTGTAGAACAATTTGACACATTTAAATTAATCTGGTTTCAGGCAGAACACCTCATTACTTTCTCCCTGTAGCGCATAAGTAAAAGCTTTCAAATTTCATCTGTTTTTTCAGTTCACTGATTACACACCATCTCATCCTAATTTAGAAAAGCAAATAAGTATGAACGTAAGACCTGGGAGCCCGAAGCATGGCAGACCGATGCTTTACTAGACCAAAGTAAACTTAACTGTGCATTAAAAGTAAATTTTTGAATCAGAGCTTTACGTAGAAAGTTCATGCAGCTCTTGGGTAACACTGACACTGACCCTTTTGAATACCAAGTTCAGGGAAATTCAGCAACTGTCAGGAGCATGATTTCCTGTGCTGACTCAGTGCTTTGGCCATTGTTACAGCTTCTTCAAGTAGAGACCGCCTAAATGTAACCACATGCTGCTCAGGCATACATGGTCATCCACCACTTTTCTGCTTCACCTCTTTCCTACATCCAGTCGAGTCCCCAGAGGGAAAAAGAGAAGATTGTAAGGCCACAGAAGAGCTAAAAATCAGTCAAAGGTATTAAGTTGAGAATCTCCTCCAAGTTTTTGAGAAGTTACTGTGGCAGTACACTCCTTCCTGCTTCCCCTCCTTCCTGCCCCACCCGCTCTGAGAACTGATGTGGCAGCTGCATGTGTGCACAGCATCCCCCTTCTTTCAATGGGGTAGCTAATGGCTTTTATTGTGAGACCCAGGTCAGAGTCGTTAGGAGAGAGGAGTGGAGTAGCCACAGTAGGGGGGTGCACAGAAGCCACCAAGCTTCTAGAATGGCCGCAGGCAGATCTGACCAGACTATAAAACGGGGTCCCACCAAGGCTGCTCTTTGTGTAGCCCTCTTGGAGCCGTGGGCCAAATGCTGCCACCAAGAACCCTCCCAGGACTGGGATACCATCTAAGGCAACCTCCCAAAAGAAAAGTGGGACTGCCTCATCTTCGCGTGTGGGTGAGTGATAACTTAGTATTTTCCTCTCTGGACCAGCGAGTGTATTCCATACTTAAATATAAGCTCATGTATTTTCTTTAATAATTCCTCACCAGATTCAGGCAAGCATATATCCTTAATATAATTCCTCAGTAGACATGTGGGTGTATTTTTCCTGGAGACAGGGACAGCTCTGGCATTGTTTTTGATGAGTCACATGTATGCACACTGTGGATCTCCTTTATTCTTATTTTGCTGTGCCCCAAATAATCTCCTCAAGTTGATATCCAAATCTGTATTTCATGTTATCAGAGTGCTAACTGATTGTATAAACCCCTTTTCTAATTGGTTGTTTTCCCGGACTTTCCTGGACAGAATAAAAGCCTGGTTTGGACCTCGTTGTCTGCCTAAAACTAACTTCGGAGTCCCTCTGTGACATGTACCACATAGACAGACTGAAGATACTGACAATTTAAATATCACCAGTTCAAAGAGCATGGGGAAAAAGATGAGTCAGCCTGGAGGGAAGCACTGACCCTTAAAGCTCACCAGTTTCTCCATGCAGAGTAGGGCTGCAGGAAGAAATAAGACAGATGGGAGAGTCTGGGATGCAAGTTAGCAGGGGAGCTGAACTTCTACCTAAAAACAAGAATCCAAATTTATCCATCTGTTTGAAACAGTTACCGGAACCCTGCAGGGATCTGAACTCATCCTGCTGCCCTGTAGGTGCCAGGAGTCTCCTGGAAAACAGCAGCCACAGGAAAACATTTCACCCACATCTGCTACCACCTCCCACAGTGCCTACCTTTGCCGCGCAGGTACCCCAAAGGTAGGCACTGACCGAACATGAAATACCTGGGAAGAAGCCCACCACTGTGAAGAACTGAATGGCTCACTGCTTATCAGAACTGCCTTCATTGCTAACAAAAAATCCTAATAGAGGACCAGGTTCAATCTATTTTTCTTAATGAATAATAGAGGAAAATGTTCAAACAGCGAAAACAACAAAATTATTTAATAGTAACATTAAGCCATGAGGATCTGTTTTTCTTAAGCTAGCAACATTTAAAAAACACAAAATATTTACAGTTTCCACATACATGAAAACTGGAGGCTCAGGTTGTCCAACTTCCTCAAACACATACACTTTTATGGTATTTTTTGAGTTCTAGTCCAATACCTACCATGGAAATCTATTTATCTAGGTCTCTGACTGCAGAGGCAGGCATGAGAATTGAGAGCCAACAGAAAATTGTTTTACTGTTTGCACAGTAAAAGCTATGATACAAACTTAGGTTTTTAAAATTTACCTTAACCCTCACTTCCACTTCTGCATCTGGAAGCTTGCACACATACCAGGGACACACAAAAGCAAAGCATCCTTCTACAAAGGCTCAACTAAAATGCTAAAGAAAACGGGTGCTCACTTACATTTGAAGTTGTCTGTATGTCCATTGGAATACCTTGCACATACAAAGCGCAGTAACAGGTAGTGATGCAACCCAATGTGAATGGGGAAAAGGAAGACAGGAGAGAAACTGCAGCACCACAGAGCATCCTGCACCTGAGCCCACGTGTGGGCTGGTGCTGAAGTCCTCTTACTCCCCCCATAACACCTGAAGCTCGGGTTTGTGCAAAATAAATATCTTGCAGTATAAGAACAATGTTTTTTTTTTCTCTGTGCTATTACTTTAGTGGACCCCATGCCAACTGGAATGGTATGCAGGAGGGAAAGATGCAAAGTGCTACTCCTGGAAGTGTCTCTCCATAGTAGTTTCTGCAAGAGTAGGGAGGGCTATTTTTAAATTTGAGTCAGATTTCAATCTCTCATTCTCTGCAGTATGACTGTTCAATATATTTTCATTTGTTATTTAATTTGGCATGTATTAGCAACAAAGGACTTCTACTGATCTGAATAATATTTTGTGTGTTACTGTGGTACACAATAGTTTTTCTTGTAATCTGATTTCTTTCTTTCAAATTTCCAAATTTGAAAAGAAAAGCTGTCAGGGTAGATCATAGTTGGCATGTAACTTTCCAAATATCATTTACATTTTTCTCTTTACATACATCTTTAATAGTCAATTTCATTTTTTTCTATACATATTTTAGTGTGAAAATGTTTGCCACCAATATTAAAATATGAATTATCTGCCAGTAATATTTTTGCTTTCATATTTTAATATTAAGTTTCTTGCTTAGTTGTGTGCACAAAAGGAAATCTTTCTCAGTGCCTTTTTATACATATCCTCCCAAAAGAGAAATGAAAAGAAGTTCTAGTAAGTTTTGAGATGTTTATTTATTCAGTATTCATAAATTAAAACTCAGAAATTAATAAATTACTGTTGTCCCTAACTATCTTACTGATCCACGCACCAAAAGGTGTTCTTGCCTTCTGATTTTATCTTACAATGAAATTATACTAAATTTCACATGATAGTGACTAACGACACTTCATTTGTATCTTCCCACATACAGCCCAAGGTAAGAGTCATCACCCACATCCAAGAACATGTATCCCTAGTTCGTGGACATATGCTACTCCCAGCAATGCAACTGTTCATGCGGTGACTCGGACCTGACAAAGAAATTTAAAAGACAGAACACTGCTTCAATATCTGACTTTTTTAAGCCAAAAGCATTATACCATAGGGTTGCGTCTAATTCACAGATAAAGCTGGTCACCTAGAATGGTATCCATGGAAGGATGCTACACTTGGCAGACGGCTGCCTGAGCCAACTTGCAGAGAAATTATAAAAAAAAAACCCAAAACAAACAACAACAACAAAAAATTGCATTCAAATATTACACCTTACCTTACTAAGCCTTAAAGGACTCACTCCATTTCAGATGAACAGGCTAGAGCTTGCCCTGAAGACAGATGACATATCCTCTCAAAAAATAGTTCACTGAAATGGTGCTGGTTGCATTTTCAAACACAACTATTTATAGTGATGCTGCTGCTTCTGTCCTTGGTCTGTTGTGTTTGTTTGTTTTTCATTCAGCAGCTCAATGGTTAGACTCAGGAATTTTTATCCATTTGACAACCCAAAGCAAACGCAGGCCACTGACTACAGCTAATGTTGCATCCCATCCCAAGATGCAACACAAGGTAATTTGTTGGTCCTTACCGAAGGTGAGAGGTGGATTTGTACTTCTGGATCAGAGGAGGGAAGAGCATGTTGGGCCTCCTTAAACTGGGAAGAAACCCTAACCTAACAGAAGGAAAAACATTCCCTAACAGAAGGAAAAACAGAACACACCTATGCTGCTCCTTCAGCAATACAAGACTGAAGTATGAATTACTCTCACTACTACACATGCCGCAAAACGCATTATGCCTTTTGCAGGGGAACACGGAGATGTAAGCTAAATTCAATGTTGCTGAGCATTTGTCTGCAGCCTTTGAGATTCTCTTGGCTTGCAAAAAACCCCAAGCTTTTGGAAGCCAAGGAACCTACACATCAAATGCTGAGCGACCTACATACACCTCTAATGCCTGCAAGGTTATGGGCTTCACACCATGGGATTCACACCATAAGCTCGGGTAACAGACACACAGTTCTTTTAATAAAATTATTCACTTTCACTCTGTCAAGTAATGCATCCTTTCACTCATCCTTACTAAAAAATTAAGAAAGGCCCAAAGGCAGAATGAAGGAGAAGTGGGACACATTGGAAGCAAAACTGAAGGAAGCAAAAATGTAATACACAGAAAAGATCACTGGATAAGCTTAGCAATTATTTTAGTCTAAGCAGACTGGAAAAATCTGTCTGCATCTTCATTTGCCTTGGTATTTTTACAATACTGAAATATAAGACAGGACAGAACTACTTAAGGTCATTAAGTTCAAACCCCAAGGCCAAAATTACCTGTAACAGATGGCAAGTCCAATAAACTCAGCAGGAATATCCACTGCTGTCTGCAGGATTACACGATTTTTCCTCAACTTTTGCAGGAAACTTAAAACCGGTGAAAGAAGATACCAAAATCCTTTGGAAGTCTGCAAAAGACATCCCTGGGAAAGTGCAAGAGGAAACCAAAAGTGCAACTGTTTATTGTGATAAGGCGATATATTAATAACAATGAACTGTTTTTCACATTACTAAGTGGCTCCGCTCCCACTACCTTTCTAAGTCTATACTTTGACAAGCTTCCAGTCTTGAAGTTGTCTCCAGGTCAGGTGCTTGCTTCAGGCAATTTTAGCACAAACTCCACCCACTGCAAGAGACAACAGCCATCTGGTCAAACTTCTTTTATGCACTGGTTCACCCAGTGCATATTTAGCATGTACCTGAATTTGACCAACAAACTAAGAAGGAAGAGTCACGAGTTTAGCGACATGATGTTTATGAAGTCTGGGTTGTTTATATTTTTCACTAGTTTTGCTGTACGTAAGAACAGCTGTTAAGCATCAGTCTTGATAAAGATTGTAAAGTGAAATTTCCAAAGCCCACAAAAGAAATATAATCTTCAAAATGAGACTTGCAATCTTAACTTTGTTCAAATGCTTTTGGAAGGCCTGATCATCAAACCAATCTGAATACTAATATATGATTCAAAAGCCCAAACTAAAACAATACAAAAAGCATACTAGGAAGTACATTGTAATGATTAAAGTAGTGGCAAGAAGAAATAGAAAACATACAAAAACCTGCAACAGGTTGGGAGAAATACACTGACATAAAAAAAAAAATAGGGAAGATATATATTCTTGATCCTTCATGCCTTTTCAGTGTTTATAAATATGCTTAAAAACTACATACTAGATTGAAAAAGCTCAAATTTCTTTGGGGGTATGATTCTCATAATAGCAGCTGTTATACAGTCCACTGGGCAGAACAAGGGGCAATCCCTCCTCAATTTCCCTGTATTCAGACTCTGCTTACTGATTATGTGCACATTCAGTCTTTGAGAAGGAAGAATTCCACATGCTTCATAAATCTTGAATTAGCTGCTGTACTGGAGGGGCTTTTTTATTACTGTCAGAAAGCTCACAACAAAGCTGTCAGCAATAGTACAGGCCACAAAAATATTTCTTGTTATAAAAGAGGCAGGAGAAATCTAGAGGAATGACTGGTAATAATTCTGAGCTGTGACTGTAAATTGCTCATTTCATTACACAGAGTTGAATATTGTACTGACTAGCTGAGACCTCACAAACCTCCCATAGAATTTGCAGAGAAAAATAGGCTATGGGATTCTCGCCAGTGATTACCTACTTGCTTCAGACTCAGGGGCGTGTGTCTATGTGTGTGTAAATATAAGGAAAGATAAGTATGAAAACATATATATGTGTGTATTTTTTATAAACTTAGACTGCTGGGCTTCCGCAAGAATCTTGTTAATGCATTCATGGCTCTGCTGACTGCATTCAGATGTCAGATTCAAAGCTAAAAACCTACCAGGTATAAATTAATTCAACACAATTCATGCCCTGCCATGTCTTATTTATTAATTATCAGAATACAGTAAGAAAGACAAATTTTTGAAATGTGGGAGAATAGTAATTTGTTCTATGAAAAATATGAATTGTCTTTTCATATCAAATTTGCTTGTAAGTATTTTCAATGACCTGTACAGGTATACACATGCATGCACACACAGATCCTCTTGATACAAAGCTGAGAGAGCTGGCAAACTGAGAGCAAAAGGTGCTTCAGCATTAAACATGGGAAAGAAACCCAGAACCTGTGAAACAGTAGAAAACAAAATATTTAGTCCACCAAGAAAGAGATAAAGAAGTCAAGGATGGTGACATGTTTATGCAGAAACAGAAAAATCTGTTTCAAATAAGAAGTCTGAAAAAGCCACCTGACCTCTTGTGATACATTCAAGCAAAGGCACAAGTAATTTGATTCCTTATTGGTTTTTTGGGTGATTTACCAGCGACATCTTCAAAACCTCAACGCTGTGTTATTAGGGAGAGAAGCTTCATGGTTCATTCTCATTGTGCAATGGTTCTGCTATAAAATAGCCTACTGTCCAAAATGTAACCTCACAGGGTACACAAATAGGAAAGCAGGAAAGAGGTAGTGCTACAAAAGTCTAACTGGTATTGAACAGGCACTGATGAGGCATGGAGTAGCACTGAGAACCCTAACAGTGCCAAAGTCAGGAAGAAAAAACAGAGGTCGGGGCTCAGACAGTAGCTACCAAATTAAGAACTGCAAAACCCAAAGGAAATTAACTGCAAGAAGTTGCTATGACCAGCAGAAAGCTGAGCGTGGCAGAGAATCAACAGGAAATATCCACAGTGTAGAACGAGAAGTGATCAGAGGTGAGAATACACTGGCACACTGTCACAAATGAAAAGCAATGAACCTATTAGTTTCACTTGGGAGATACCTGCAATCCTGAAAGCAGATAAAAGAAGACACAATGAGCAGTCTGAGAAGCAGTTGTTCAACATAGAAAAGGGAAGCGCAACAATTTGTGATTTTGAACCTGGAACAAAATGTTAGAGGATGAGGGGCTGTAGAACACTGTATCTTTGTTCATTTTTCAAACATCCATGACATGCAGATTTTGGGAAGTTTCTTTATATATATTGGGAAGTATCTTTATATAATGCTTAACACAATGCAGGGAGCTAAAAATTTTAAGTCATAAAATACGTAAAATAGGAAAATGAAGAAACAAGTTTGCTCTCCTTTGGCAGTTTTTCCCTTTAATTTTTTCCCAATTGCACAACTCTCTCACTCACATGAGGTGGGACACAGAGAACTTCCCTTGCTCCATTTTCTGCCAAAAAAAAAAAAAACAAAACTCAAATGTAAACAAGATTATTTACCAGTAAAGTGGCATTGAAGTACTGAATGCTAATCAGCCTGGGGATCATCCTAGGGATTCTTTAAAAAGAGAAATTGAGACCTGAAATGTTTTTAAAGGTTTTCTGTGGATGCCATAAATACAAAGACTTGGTGAATAATTGTCTGGCACACAAAATGACAGCCTGTTCCCTTATACTTCCTCACCACAACCACTCTTCTTTCTCCCATTTGAAGCAGCTCCAGAAGTGACGGATTTATATTCAAGTAGAGACCAGTCCTGAGGATCAGCAACTGTCTCAACTGCATGGTCACCTGAGTCCACGGCTTAAAAGGCTTCGCTTCTCAAGGGACAAGGCAAACTATGGCTGCCGAAAAGAGGAATTATTTTAACTCTACCTGTGATCAGTTGAGAGTGAGCTATAGCATTTCAGACTAAAAGGGACCACTAGGATTACATTATCCAATCTGCTTAGTAACGTGTCACAAAAATACAATAAGTTTCTCATCACACCATTTTACAATTAATTGTAACTGTCACAAACAGAAAGGAATGAACCTCTGAAGTTTTACTTGGGAAATAACTTGTAAATATTTAAGTAGATTTAAGAAGACACATCATGATATATTTAAAGACAGATTGTTCTCAGGCACCTCAAAGCACGGCAACTTGCGTACAGGTAGTTATTAGGAGTCCAGTCCCCTAGGAAGGGAAAGATTTTACTCTGTCTTGTATACGTGAATATAAAATCACTTGCCTCAATTCACTAAGAAGATTGGGTCCCACAAAAAAACTAAAACTATTTAAACCACCACAGTGTCTTTAAACACAGGAATCAGACCTGCTGATAAGAAGTTCCATTCATGTGCTCTAAGGCTTCTGTGCAGTCTGTGCCCCCACAGAAAGCCACCCACTGGCCCAGGAGACAGGAACCTGCAGTCTCCTCGATAATCCCCCAGACCCTGCCACTGGCTTTCAAATACTGAAAAACAAAGACTGTGGCAGAGTTTCTGGAACTGAAAATGATGGAACCTTGCCCAGGTTTTTAAAGCAAGTGGAGATTTGTTTATTGGGATGGTCCATGCACGTAAGATACTCCCTGCAAAACTTTACCAGAATCATTAGATTTTCAAATAGGTGGAGATATCTTACAGGCATTGCCCATTTTATTGAAAAAAAAAAAAAAAAACAACACATAATCTTAAGCTGGCTAGAGTACACATATACAAATTCCCATCCTAATAAATAAAATCTTGACTCCACTATCTGAGCAGGAGTCCTCTAAATCAAGGTCAGCATCCAAGATGAGAATCTCAGTGCTTCGCATTTGTCCACAGGAACAGATTAAACACAAATACAAAACAAACAACAACTAACCAAAGAAAACCAAAATCACACACACATGCCACACTTGGGACTTAATTTACTGAAGCGAAACCATCCCCAGTCACACACTGCTTAGAGGTAAGTTTGGGAAACTGCCTGCATTCTGTTGCCTGAATTACAGCAAATTACATGTTTCATAAATAACACTTCTCATCACATGAATATAGTTTCCTCATTAACATTTCTGATTTTTTTTTTTCCACTTTTTAATCACTTTATAGACTTGCACAGAACTAAAAATTAGGATCAGGAAAACTTGCCAACAGTTCAGTGTGACGGCAGGAGAAATGCAGAGGTGGAGGCTGCTAGCATTGGGAAATCATGTGCCACCTGTATGAACTCAAGTGAACAGTAAATGCTTCAGACGCAAATTCATGATGCTTATTCTTGTGCTCAAGCACAAGTATAATTACCTTACTAGCACAGTGGTAATGCTCTGTATATTATATAAGGAGTCATTTAAACCACTGATCTCCAATTTGAGGTAACATGGAACCACAAACATGATTAAAATCATGTAAGCAATGTCAGTTAATTTATGCAGAATCTAGAGACCCGGAATTTTCTTAGAACAGAAGAGAGTTTGTAGGATCTGCAATTACATCGATGTAATTCCACAAACAAAGCTCTTCTTTTTGGAAGTGGGTACTAATGGCACATTCCTATTCTAGATGCAGCTATTTTGCAAGCCTGAGAAATTTTAAAAGGAGAATTTCTTTTTTATTCTATGCTACATTTTTCATAAAATGAACAAGTAAAAGACCCCTAACAAATGGAATTTCCTTCCTCTGGAAATCACTGCTTCAAACTGAATCATTAAAAAGACTTTAACAGAAACCATTATCAGTCTCACTCTGGCAGAAATGTGCTTAGCATTGGTTTTAGTTATGCAGATAAATGATGGTGCTGGCTCTGGAATTGAAAAGCTGATGACAAAATGGCCTTGGTTATAACAATATAAAGGACGGTTACAGAACTGTTAGAATAACCATCTAAATAATTTTGGTGGATTACGGCATTCACCATGACAGTGTGGAAACAAAAAGGTTATACAGTGTAAGACAAACAAGACATCCTCAAGCTCTTTAAGGTATCAAAAAATACTTCCAACTCATGTGTGACACAAAGGTGTTGAGCTTTGTATTTACACACACAATGTCAATACTCATACCAGAATTTTTACATTTAAGTAGTCCCACTTCTCCTTTATCAGACAGTGCAGATTCATTCAAATGAAAATTATGCATATTTAGTTCAGTGACATTTCAGCAATAAAATAAATCCCAAATGACTTATATGCATTTACTCATCAACACGCAATGGAGATAGTGTTTCAACCCACTAATATCAGCTCAAAGGTCAGTAGTGCTCTTCCAGCAAAGAAGTGGCAGAAGCCATTTCCTTCACAGAACTACTCTCACAAATCCCATCCCTACTTTATTTAAAGAGCCTGTTTTTCCATTAACACTTGTTTTTCATGAAAAACTACCATTAACTGGCACATACAAGAGATCCTACTGCCTGGGCCTGATGCTTTTGACATCTTTAACTGGAAACACATAATTTCTGCTGCCAGAGAAACCTCCTCATCTGCCTACGAGAAATTTGCACTTAGCTCCTTGTTCTTAGACACATGAATTCATTCTGAAACACCAATAATCAAGTGACCCAAGATAAGAAAATACAACACTGGAAAAAAAAAAAAAAATCATCTTTTCCAGAAACTTGAGGTTTTGAACTAATATCGCTATTCATCTATGTGGTGAAGACAGAACTGACCACATGTTGAGGGTTTAGATTGCAGGGTGACAATAAAACTCTGGCAGATGATTGTTAACCTCCTCTTCCCCACGCTTCCCTCTTTTGCCCCTCCCTCTCCCCCCTTCCCACTCAGGACAGGCAGTCGGGACGGAAAGAAGGACAGAGAGAAAAGAGTTGGAAAAATTAAAAATGTTTTACTAATGTTACTAATAAGAATAGAGAAAATAATACGAAATATACAAAACCAATCTTGAAAGTCTCAGCAACTGCAGAGCTGGCACCCAAAGTCCTGGACTCTGCAGCTAACCAGAGCTGGATTCAGTCTCTCACGAGGCCTCAGTTCGTAGGGACGACTAGCAAGGTCCTCTCCTAATGTCGGCCATAAGCAGAAGGGAAAAAAAAGGAAAAGGGCGAAGAGAGAGAGATGAGATCCTCGTGATCTCCCACTTTTATACGAAGTATTCATGTGAATGGAATCTTATACACAGTTAGTCAGTATCTTGGTCACCTGTTTCTCGTTGTCCCTCTTGCGAGATGTCCATCTGTGCTTATCAATAAGTTTACATTCCATTGCTACGTTTACCAAAACATGTATCTGGTTCTCCAGGAAAATGCAGCTAATATGAAGGCTTTAGCTGACAGGCAAATTCACTAAAAGAGAAACTTGTTTTTTAACAAAACCAGGACACCACATTTTAATCACTACCTCCTAGTGTCCCTATTCTCCATTATGATTACTTATTAACCTAATGTGAAATGGTTGTAGCTTAGTTGTATCTGAGCAGCAGACTTCCTAAAATACCAAGAAGCAAAGTAATGTGCTTGCACAGGTTTCCCCCATATTATTCAATTTGCCATTGTATCAAAAGTATCATAGAATATTTTTCCGTCTCTAAACCTTAAAGGAAAAAAAAATATATATCAGGGCAGATTTATTTCAGAACACCAGCCTTCTCCTACTATTTTGTCTGTTGTAGAAAATAAGAACAGAAAGATGAGGCAAAGAATCAGACATCTGGATGAGTGCATGCACACACTTAAATGTATAGAGTATGAGCTTTGACACCTGATTTATAGAAACAGAACCACGCATATAGCTACACATCAGAAGAACCTGAAGTTTTGTTTGAGACACAAGAAACACAGGTCATTCCACAAAGCCAAGATTCTTGTGTGAAAATTCTTAGCAGCCCTACTTAAAGACCAGATTTGCAAATCAAGCTACAAGTCCAAAGAAGTCCCTACATTTTTTCTGTTAAACTTGGTGCTTCCCTGGAAAATTACTTTTCCATTATTCTCTTAGAGCCAATAAACGCGTATCTGAAAACATTAATCACTATCCTTGAGCATTTTGCAATACAATGCAGAGATACAGTGTCATATGTCCTTTGCAACCTGTGCAATGTTAATAGGTGTTGGCTCAAAGCAACATAAAAAACCAAATTGTGGTGGTATTTTTGTGAAGTTGTGTGTATATGTTATTTTGAGGGGTTTTTTGGGTGGTTTTGAGAGTGGCTTTGATTGACCTCAGCAGGACAGCTCCTGCAAAGAGTGCTTTAAGGAGAGAAACATGCATCATTAGGAATTTACAACTTAAACTTCTATAAACGGGGACATTTATAAACTGCTTAGGTGGGTTCCAGGAAGGACTACTCCCTCCTATACCATTTAAAATAGTGTTCAGTTCTTCAAATCCTTATCTAGCACAGGCTTCCACCAAGCTATAGCAGAATCTGGTTATCAGCTACTCACATGAATTATAGTTTTCAAGAGCTAACTTCAGTAACCAGCTGGTTCTGGTAACTTATGGTTCATAATGATCAACCTCATATTTGGTGGTAAAGTGCACCAAGCCCAGCTGCTTGAAGCCAGAATCCTAAATCTGCATCCAGGTAGGAACCCTGTCAACATCTTAGAGATGGAGGTAATTTTTCCATTTTGAGAAAGACAGTCCTGTGCTATGAGCAGCAATTTCCACACAGATAGTAATCTCTTGCCTTCTCTGAAGAGGTTACTTTCATCCTGCAGTTTCAGTGACTGGTCCTTGATGTCAGTCTGTTTAACTTAACAGTTATCAATGCAAAACATAATTTATTTCAGGGAAAAAAAATAAACTGCTAGAAAATGGGCAAATGAAACAAGAAAGGATGCTCGATATTTGTGCAATACAGACCATAAGAGATTTTGAGAGAGTAATATTTATCCTGCAACAGTAGTAATGACAACAAAACTGTGGTTCTCTATCGAATGAAAGGGAAACATAGCCATGCAGCAGCTACAGCAGTGACAACAGGACATACAGCAAATCCAGGCAGTAAATTAGCTCTCTCAGATTTATGGGTTCCTAAAATAATCTATTAGAATACATTTGAAGCAGGAAGGCAGTATTGCTTAGTGGAGGCGGAATAAAATTAGTAAGCGCACACATTCCTTACTCAGCATTAAATATATAAATGCGTAAATCTTTACATAAGTCTATGGCACTAAAAAAAGCTCGAATTATCTTAGATTAGTGAAATATATCAAATTTTTTAGAGTGGGAAAAAAAACACACATAAGAACCCTTCTTTTCTTACACAATACTAATGAAAGTTTGACAGTTACAATGTGCAATTTAGAAGGGAAGAACACAGCAGATTTATAACCCATTGAAGTCTGGCTGTTCAGACAAACACTGAAGTAAAATTAGTATTTTTTAAAAGAAATGGACTATAAATGTATTAACAAATGATATCCTGAAGAAGAAACATCTGCAATTAATGTAATAGAACACAAGGTGTCCACTAATTTTGAGTTGGCACAGTTATTTGATATCCCAAACATATGGAAACAATTTCTTTATAATGTTCAAACAGCAGTTTTTCATCAGGATCACTGCATGGATGGACTCCAGTATTACCATTTATATTCTACACCATTTAGAGAAGTCACCACCATATTTCCACAGCTGAAAAAGTTCAACATGATGAAAGAAATGGGCAGTTAACTCAAATATTGTGCCATTGTCAACTCCATGTCGTCAAGACAACAATGGTGTGCAAAACTGTGGTAAGCAGATGAGTAGTGTGTTAAAACACTGCTCTGCAATTATCTATATTGTTTATCTTTTAAGACTGTTTTTGATATAAAATTTTCATTAGATTTTTTTTGTTTATGTTTGCTTTGCAGAAAAAAGAACATAATAGTGCATATAAATAAACCTTGGGTTGCCTATCTTACTTACACAGAAGACTTAAAAAGCTCATGTTCTAGATACAACACAAACCAAAAAATCAAAACCAGCCACCCCTCTCAGGAAAACTCTAACCATTCTCACCCTGGTCTCCTCTCACAAGAAAACAGAGTTGAAGAAAACACTACTATAAGTGTATACTGCTATTTGGCTATCTGAAGTAATTCATCATATAAGCTCAGTGAAATCTCTTGCTTTGTGGATGCCTCTTACTGTAACTGGATGAAATGCACCAAAACCTTCAACTCTTCAGCTTCCATTTGCACACTGAAGCAACTGGACAAATACTTAAAGCACTCAGTCCACTGTACACACATCAAAGAAATTCAAAGCTCTAGAAATTCAGTGACATGAATGATTCCCAAATAAATATGAGTTCTTAGCTTGTCTGGGAAGTTACCAGTTAAGAAGAAAAGCCCAACACTGACAAGGCAAGAAGTTCTTACACTCAAAAGTGTATTTAATGTTGAGGAAACTGAGAATGTCCAGATCTGTTATACACCTATTTACTAAAAACAAAGACCAATATTCCCTTGTTTTCAAAAAGGAAGACCAGGATATATGAGGCAGCTGGTCATTTAAGATCAGCTGAGACATAGCATGTAACCAACCATGACCCTTCAATGCAGCATCAAATGGAGGAATTTACTTCCAGGTCAGAGGGGCAAGTTTTCCAGAAATCCCAATCTGTCTCAGCTCTTCTGTTCTCTGAATCAGTAACTTACACTCCATATGCACTTGGTGAAAGCATTCCCAAAGCTGACAGGCTTACTTGGAATTAAGTTTCTCTAATGCAGCACCACTAGAGCCTGTATTTCCTATGAGCAAGTAACATTATTCAGAAGAAAATGGGGAGGGAGAAGTAATCACAAGGTTTTCAGAACTGGGACTAATTCATAAAATCATAAAATAATTTGGATTGGAAGGAACCTTTCCAAAGCTCATCTAGACCAACCCCTCTGCAATGAGCAGGGACATCTGCAACCAGATCAGTTGCTCAGAGACCCAACCAGCCTGGCCTGGAATGTCTTCAGGGACGGGGCATCTAACACCTCTCTGGGCAACCTGTGCCATTGTTTCACCAACCTCATGGCAAAAAATCTCTTCCTGATATCTAGACTGAATCTACTTTTAGTTTAAAGCCAGTATCCTTTGTCCTACCACAACAGGTCCTGTTAAAAGCTCTGTCCCCGTCTATTCTATAGGCCCCTTTTAAGCACTGAAAGGCCACAATAAGGTCTCCCCAGAGCTTTCTCTTCTCCAGGCTGAACAACTCCGACTCTCTCAGCCTGTCCTCGCAGCAGAGCTGTTCCAGCCCTCTGATCATTTTGGTGGCCTCCTCTGGACCATCTCCAACAGTTCCATGTCTCTCCTGCGCTGAGAGCTTCAGTGCTCCTTGCATATTATTGTGCTTTTCACAGGCACAACTTCTGCTGATAATCTATCATACCTCATTCATTTGCAGAGCTGTTCTGGCAGGAACAGTGTTTAGGATGAGGGAGGAACTGTCTCATCATAAGATCCAATTACACAAAAAATTCAACATAACTGATGCAGTATTTAAGGCTGTGATATTCTTCTGTTCCCCAAAATGCATTTAGTTACATGTGCATGCTTACTTGCCACTGACAGTAAATGTTCATCAATCTAGAAGAATCCTTTGCCTTCTGAGCTTTGCTTCTGAAGAAGCCTTCATTCAGAGATCTCAGAATAGATGCACTTTGAATTCATATTACCTTCACCAATGGCAGACCAAAATCATGTATTTTAATATACAACCACAAAATAGTTCAATACAATTAAAAGCAACTTTCCTATTGAGAAACTTCCTGAAATAATGGAAGCTTTCCTATGGTTAATTATCTAACCACCCTTTGCTGCTAACTCTATATTCCTTAGCAAGCAAATGCGGTTTCTAAAACTTGCTTTACATCAGCTTTAATCTAAATCAGTACATGTAATGGGGGAAAAAAAAAAAAAAAAAAAAAAGTATTTCCAAAATACATGAAATGCATGAAATGAAATGAAATGAAATGAAATGAAATACCTGAAATAAGGAGTTCCAAAATCTTTCAAATTCAAACTTCTCAAGGAAAGGTAGCTTCACATATATGCCTGCATATCTATTTTTACTCTAAGGAGATGAAGCACAAGCAATGGAGCTATATATTGTCTCAAGGCCTTTAACCTGTTGGTTAAGTAAATCTCAAAGATATTGAAAGTTCTATGAAATTAATGCAAATCAGGTAGGAAAGAGTGTCCTCCAAAATTACAGGAGTTAGGTGTCAACCACAGGCTCATTCTCTGTCCCTCCAGGCAGCTGGCCACCCAGCACAGGCGCTGCTTGGCCAAGCTGCTTGCCTGTGGCATGGAACAGACTGTGGCTGCTGCTGCCCTGCCAGCAGTCAGGGGAAGGAGCATATGATACAGAAAAGGAAGCAAGAAATTCAGGAGAGAGGGGAAAGTGCCAGAGCCACGGCACTGGGGACAGTACAGCCTGGAGAAAAGAAGGCTGAGAGGGGATCTCATCAATGTTTATAAGTATCTAAAGAGTGGATGTCAAGAGGATGAGACCAGACTCCTTTCAGTGGTGTGCAGTGATAGGATGAGGGGCAATGGGCACAGACTGAAGCACAGGTGGTTCCATCTGAATATGAGGAGAAACTTCTTCACTTTGAGGGTGCCGGAGCACTGTTAACAGGCTGCCCAGAGAGGTTGCGGAGTCTCCTTCCCTGGCGACATTCAAAACCTGCCTGGACACATTCCTGTGTGATCTGCTCTGGGTGAACATGCTTTAGCAGATGGTTGGACTAGGTGGTCTCCAGAGGTCCCTTTTGACCCCAGACATTCATTACAGATTCATTATCTGTAATTTTGTGGCAACCAGGCTGCAATAGGTCAGCTGGTTGCTGTCAACAGACCATGAGAAAGCTTTACTTACATAGTATATCCTGTTAGACAGCTGCCATACTTCAAAAAAGAGTAACTTTAAAAAAATTTCCATTCGCTTCAGGATGATTTGAAGGCACATCTGGTACAAAATACAAAGATGGCACTGAAGAATCTGATGAATGTTTGCACTATAAGGACAGGTTTTTTAATGCTCAATTTAATAGTTATATTTCTAAAAACCGTGACATGAAGGAAAAAGTTCCTACAAAACACACAATGTGGCTACAGTAGAAGTCATCACATAATTTTTGATGCTCCAAAAATTTCAAAGAAAAATAATCCTACCAAGAAATCTGTTCTACGGAGTTGACAGTATGATATTTAATTTATATAAATGCTATTTTGAATTAGTCACATCCTAAATCCCTGTAAGAGGGAGTGCTACAACTGAATTTATTTATATTTGAAATCTGCGTCTTTCACATGCGCTCACACAAACACACCCATATATACAATGATACAATCCATGCACAACCTACTTCACTTAATAAACATTTACACATTGGTTTTCTTTTCATATTACCTGTGGAACTAGGCCATACCTACCAAAGACTGTTAAAACACAACACTCATGCAAAATTGTTCCTTCAGAGAGTTCTGTACTATTCCAGTCACAGCACATTTAGATACCAGTTAATCTTCACAAAGGTTTGAGTACTGTTACCCTGTTTTTCTTTTCATGCACAAAAGTAGGGAGAAATGAAGAATAAAACTACTAAGCTTTGACACAAACATTAGGTACAAAACAAACTCAAGCCACAAGAACTAAATCTCTGCTACCAAATATTACTTCAATCAATGCCCTTAGCATTTAGGTGCTATGTAAATCTAGCCACAACTGTCTAATGCTGTACATCACATTCCATATGTGACCAGCTGGAAACATCTTGCTTTAATATATGATTTAGTGGCAAAAGTAATACAGAACTCGATTATTTAAAATTGCACTCAACTTTTTTAAAACCAGAAATACTTTGATTTTATAACTCAAATCTGCATTTTGGCACACTATTTAGTATTTGCAAAATACGAATAGCAACAGAAGCACCATAAGCAATTACTTTTTTAAGAGTTTTCTAAGAGTTTTGCTTCAGCCTGAGAGAAAAATCAGCCTCATTCACAGACAGGGATGTAACAATTTTATCCTGGGGCAACTGTAACATGTTCACCTGATTCCTTGTTTTGGAATTTCCTAACCTTATCTCTACATCTCTAACATGAACACTTTTCCTTTTTATAACGCACTCTAACACATACAAAGCTGCCTGCATACAGAGCCCGACTTCGTCCAGACTGTAGGTTTCGAATATTCAGCTCTGCCATTTCAACTAGCAGAGTGACCATTACAAAATAGTTTTTGTGCAGCAAGAAAAAATATGAAGGCTCAGGTTTAATAGTCAGTTTACTTGGCAAGCAAGTTCAACCCTTCTGTCACATTCCTCTTCCACTGTCTTTAGCCCACTCAATCTTCAATTAGCCCATCATTCCCACAGAGTTGAGGGCAAAAAAAATGCTCAGTGCACACACAATCTTATTTGGTCATAACATCTTAACCTGGCTATGAACACTGAGATCAACAGTTTCAGAAGCACACAGCAGCTTAAAACCTTGTTTCCATTCTCTCCATTCATTCCACAAAGAATAAAACTGGGGGAAAACCACCTAAGATTAAAAGCAATTAAAATCAGAATTATTACAATATTAAGTATTAAAAAAATCTTGAAGGTAGGAAATTTAATGTTTTATTCATACGTCATATGATATATCCTATCATCTATCTCTAAAGGCACTTTGAACATTCAGTCCTACAAGTTCACACATGCTTGATGGTTATAAAGCCATCAGATTAGTGATAGCAGGGAAAGACAATGTGAGAAATTTACCAGTGTGTACTGGAACAAATGTGAGGTTACACACGCAGTGCCCACTTATTTCTTCAGGCATGCTTCTTTAATTATATGATTACATACCTTATTCTTGGAGGATGCATTCAGTTTGACACTTAAATACCACGTAGCAGAAAAAAACACAGGTAATTATAATTTTAATAATAATTCTTCAAGTGATTAGCTTAAACTTAATGAAATTATTCCTGCAAATCTTTTCCAGACTCTCATTTCATTCACTATACATGGTCTGTTGTGCCCAGTAAGGATTCAAATCATCTCTTTGTTATACAGGCATCCTTTTGGACTAACTCCACATTTTCAACATGGCACCTAATTTCAGCCAAAAGTGAGGCATCTCCCTGCAGAAACCTACAGGTGATTTGTCTTTATCCCGACTTCGTTCACATAACAAAAATACTGCTCAAAAATAAATTACTGATAATGCGACAGAATGTAGTCGAGAGATCGATTTAGAGGATGAATCTATCTGTAATAGAGCAAAGCACCATTAGATAAGAGTGCTCTGAATTTTCTTAAGGATCTCATACACTGATAAGAACTCCATTCACTTCTGCCAACAATTCTGCTCAAGCCACAGAGTGGAGAAACAAGCCTGAAGCAGACAGGTACCTAGGAATTTTTTTTCTTGACTTAACTTCTATAGTCTACCAATGGGTGTTCTATGTACTTCTCCAAAGCCAATATAAATAATCTGTAACAACCACTACTCCTGATTTACTTATTTTGGTATAGCTACCATTTTACTTTACAGAAAAGACCCATGAACATAGTCAACCAAGTATGATGAGCAACTTGTGCTCATTTTCCACAGTGTACAGAATTATCACGTAGATGATTTATTACAGGTACAATAATTAATATAAAGTCTTCAGTCTAAATTCAACTAAGTCAAATTGATACTTCAATAACTAACACTCTCCCGTCAAATTACAATAGGGCAACAACAACTAAGTTCAAAGCAATTCATTATATTAACTTGTTAATTTCTTGTTTAAGGATGGAAAGATACATTAGTGTGTTCTGCTGGCCCCTGAACAGCATTTCACAATGAAATTAAACTATACATTAGCATGGTTTGGCAGATTCATTATTTAAATTGACACCAACCCTGGAATGTGGACACTTAATCTAGTACACGGGAACATGTTCCACAGTCAGAAAATACTAATTTGTAAAACCTGACTAAACACCCTTTCAAAGAAGTAGTATGAAGAAAGGCATGTGTGGCACTTTTACCTCTCCAAAATAATGAAACTAATAACAAAAGATTTCATCCCTCTGGGCAACAGACAACTCTGCTTTTCTTTGACCACTTTATTTCTCAACTACCAGGCAAGCAATCATCCACCTCTTCTCTGGAGAGATGATTCCACAGCACCTCCCTCTCAGGTCAGGTCCAGCTCTCATTTGCACAGCTGTAAAACTCCCCTGTCAGCTGTGAGCCAGGGATGGATCACCCTGTGTGGGAAGCCTTCCTCAAGAGGATCGGTTCCATCCATATCTTTGGGATTGGACCCACCCTGGCAGCAAAGGTTGAAGACACTGGCAACAACACACAACATCACACTAATTACGGCTGTAACACACAGTTTCATCACAAAGAAGTATATACATGTCTTAGAAACCTCTTTTCTGTTCTGTACTAGCTTTATTAATATAATAAAAAAAAGTTTATGTGAGTATTACTAATTTGAGAACCATATATTTCAAAGCAAAAAACCCCAAACTCACAGAATCCAAACCTCTGCTTCATTTTTTCCACAAATAAGGCATTATAGAAATGGCATACTAAGTCTTTCTCTATTAATACAGATTCTAAACATTATTTTTCTGACAAAAAGCACCATGCCAAAAAACAGTGACAAACTCCAGGGTGTTATTTTCAATAGGAAAGTAACAGTCACCAAGCCATTCACAACAGAGGTGTGAATTCACTTTTTTGGGCCAGATATACAAGGATTTGCTCATCTGAGTCTATACTTCACATGATCCACTGAACTGTAGACAAGTGTGAGCTTTTGTGCACACAGCTAAATTTTGCTTAGAAAAAAGGTTTCACAATATAGAAATAAAAATGGATTATACATTTAATTCTAAGTCTTGACTTTCGCAGAAGTTACTTTTTTTTCATCTGAGAAAGGTTAAAATGCCTTACAGGTATTGATATAATAATATGCATAAAATTATCATCTGTTTGGCCTATAACATTGTATGCCTCATACTGTTATATATTTATTTATAAATTTATATTTGTATTCCACAAAATGTTACAGTGGACATTTTAATTACTGATAAAAATATTGAATCACTTTTTAATCTTCCTAAGCTCTTGGCCTGTGTGATACCTTCTTGCAATGAATTCCACAGGTTAATTATGTGCTACAGAAAGCCATATTTGCAAGTGTCAAATTCATCTGTTTTGCCTGAAATTCATTTCAAGTTAACACTGCATGCACCTTTCCCCCCACAATTAATGATAGCAACTTTTATTAATTATCATCTGCTTTCTCTTTGGACTCAATTAAAATACCTCTGTTTCCTGAGTATTTCTCTATATTACTTTCATATTCAGCTACCTTCAATGTTACCTGCAGAAAACAAATAAGAACTTTTAGATGTGTTGGCCAACTTCTTAATTACAGAAGTGTGTTATGATTTTGTTTAATAATGAAAAGTAAAATTCAATATGGGAAAGAAAAATATATGTGTAAAGGAACCTTTTAAAAAGCTGGAATCAGAACTTGGTCTAACCTTTATCCCACAGTCACAATGAAACTTTCAATGCTGAAGAGAAAGCTGTTTCATGAAGAAAGATTTTCTTCTGCCAAGGCAAGCTCATGACTCTGCAACAAAACCCAGTGAGACCTGGAGTTCACTGAGAGCACCAACATTTTCTTTGATATAGCGTAACTCACCCTCAACTTAGCCCTATATTCACAGAGCATCAAAGAGCTAAAATCATGCGCAATCACACTTACTTGCCCCCTCTCCGCTGCGTTGGCAAAAGAGGGTGCAATATCTCAAATCCAAGAGTAATTATTCAAGCAACATCATGTTGTGCACCCCATGGATGCCGCTGGCTAATGGCTTTAGCCACGTGCCTGGCAGAACAAGAGTAAGCACACCAGAAGAACATCGCCTCCAGAAGAACATCGCTTCCAGAAGGAAGTGCCACAGGCAGCTCGCCCAAAGCCTACAGGCACAAGAGGAACATCTCACAATGAGCCACTTCTGGCTACACGGCCCTAGAAGTCAATACCTGCAGGGTGGTATATCTAACTACCTAGATTTTAATTACTATTAGGATTTTACTCTGATTACTTATCCCAAGCTTACCCAAACCCAAGGTTTTTCAGTTGCACTTTAAATTAAGTGATTCAGATAAGGAATTAATTGCAATATAATTAGATACTTATAGTCAGTTAAATACTAATTGAAGGCCTTACTTGAAGCTAAGTGCTGCTGATTTTTCTAATGAAAAGGCAAACAAAAGACACAGAAAAATATCAGGCTTTTTTTTTTTTTTTAAGCAGCTACTTAGTACATTGCTCTGTGATCTTCTTGCTAAAAGGAACATTTGATGGTATTTTCTCCTTGAAGATGTCTACTCAAAGCAATGTGGATTTAAAGAAATTAGTATCTTAAAGTCATAAAAATTACCTCTAAGGAAAGTACTTACCATGAAGAACTTTTTCAAAAATAAACAGTTTTATGACTCCAAACTGCAAGAAGAAAAAAGTCCAATAAAGTTCTTCCAATAAACAACTATATAGTATGTAATTTTCTCATTGGAGTCTATTTTCTTAACCAAACAGATGTAAACAAGCAAATGTAGATTGTACTGCACATGCTACCAACACAAGGACTGAAAATTAATCATTTCAGTTACCGCATTTTATGTTTGTACAAACTCACTTTTTTTTTTAAAGACTTATTCCCAAAATGCACTGCATATAATAAAGCAGAATCTGAGTCTAGAATGTTTAGTAATTTAAAAGTTCATCATTATGCCTTTCCTTGAAAGTTTCAATTAATTGTATCACCATAAAACACCTCGACACTAAGAGAGACAGATGTCTTCTGACAGCTGTTCCCTTAATTATCACATACTGTTAAATGTCCTCAATTTTCTCAATAGTACTGTAACTGAATAGCAAGTTTCTCACATCTTTAAAGTGTGAGCAGGAAGAAAAGGGACAGTACTGACACTTACAATACCTAAGCATTCCTTTCACAGAAAGATAAAAAAGAGACAGGTCTGAAAGAAAGGCATAACACATTACTCCATTAAAGAGTTAAGATTATTTCCTCTGGAATCACTCACAAAGTTACTCAAATGAATGACATTATGCACCAAGTCTACCTCTGACAGTATTTGGCTATTTCATCAATCACAAACACTATGAGTTGACTGTATACGTAATTCTCTTTGGCTTTGTATGTCAACATAACAACAAAGAATTATTATAAATAATTAAGAAATAAATAATAAAGAAATAAAAGACTTCTGCTTTAATAGTACTTTTCCTGAATAGCTATCAGTATAGTTTTTAAAATAACCTACAAAGTTATTGTTACCATTTTGACAGACAAAAAAACAAAACAATGAGACAATGCTACTCCACAGACCAAAGATATATTACTACAGATCTGAAGTATTCTGAGAATTAATCTATCATACTACTCACTAATTTACTTTATCACACTTGAGTGAAAGGACACTGGATATACTAGTATATTGTAGCCCAGAATCCAAAAATATTTTTATACTCCTAAGTCCTTGTTGTTTCTCTTAAGTTTATTTTTAAATTGAAAACTCTTATTCACATTGAGTTTATAAAGTACAGACCTGTATCACAGCAGAATCTCATCTGGTTCAAAGTAATAAAGCACACTGCACCTCTACTGAGTTAATTGCTTGCTACCTCTGGTATTTCTGATCTAATACAAAGGCAAAAGCAACTCCAAGACCAGAGTGTCTGATAACCAGTTTTTCCTTTTCAGCAGTCTCTTTCAGTCAGCTTTGATTTTGTGCACATTATAAAGAAATTACTTAGTCCAGCAGAAGGCACCTAGGTTTGCTTTTTGGATTTCATAGACGGGGAACATTTTTATTGAGCTTCTTTCTGACCTGGCATCAATCCATAAGCTTTCAACAGAACAGGGTGCACAGGTACCTAAAATGGAGCAAGGCTCTGGGTGAGCAGGCGTCAGTGTCTCGCTGAAACCACCCAGACACACACACACCTATCCACACTGGCAACGTGCAGTGGGATGTCAGAGTTTCCAAAGTCACAGCTTCATCATCAAACAGAAAAAGGCCACACTAAGCCAATATCAAGGGCCTTCTGCTACCAAGGCAATGCTGCATTTTGCCATGCCACAGATGAGGACGACCAAAAGTACTGAAGCAAACAGACAGGTCTTTGCAGGAAGCTGTGCTGGGATGAGTGCTGGGCAATATTCAGTACAGGTCTTGAAAGGAGTCAGAAAAAGCTCCAAGTACACTAAACTATAGAAGCTGCACACTAGCATGGCAGAGAACTTCAGAGGCTGTAAGTTTTTGTCAAAAAACACCTCTACACTTCTTCCCAAAAACCTTTCATTACCAGACTGCAATGAAATTCTAAAGCCTTATTCTATTTCCCCACTCATAAAAGATGTAGACATACCATTTGTCTCAAAAAATATCATTCTTGTTCCATGTCAGCAATCTTCAAGTATTAAAAAAAGATTCTGACTGCAAGGAAGTTAATTTTCTTCCAGATATGTCCAGTATCAATTTTCTTCCAGATATGTCCAATATCAAATGACTAAAATTTCTTTTAGAGTATTTTTCTAGTATCTTTCCCAAGAGACAAAAAGTGTAATGGAGCAAAGATAATGCAAAATTCTTCACAGCACACTGCTTTCCAAAAGCAGTATTTAATTTTTTTAAAAACAAAGAATAATGGAATTACCTTTCACCCTTTTCGCTCCCACAAAGCACTCTAAAAATAACCCAAAACAGAGATGCCTGAAATTGTACAAAACCAAATGGGGTGGGGGGAGAGAAACAGAAAGAAAAAGAAAAAACACACACATCAAAAAAAAAAAAAATTAGTCCATCACAAAAACACACACACACAAAAAAAAACAAACTAAACAAAACAAACAAAAAACCCACAAAACACATAATAAAGTCCTTCTTTTCTTCTCAGAATCGCAGTTGTTGAGTGTCACCTGGATACAATTGCACTACCATATAAAAACCAGTGCCAAGTCAGGCACTGGGAAAAACCACTGTCTTGAGTCCTCTACAGTCCTGACAAATGAAAAAGGCATTGCCCACAGGACACTTTTTTTCCACAGCGTGACATTTAGATATACAGACAGAAGCCCAAGCTGACCAAAAAACACCATTAGGAAAACCTGGGGTCAGTCTCTGGTTTTGCTTTGTCCTCATTCAATCAAGCCTTTGACAGCCTCTAAGAATAAAGTTCAGGTCTTTAGGATCTGCGTCTGCTTGGCACCAAACTTTAAATCCTATGTCACCAGGTCCACAGCGCAAGGAAAAGAAAAATACTGCTTTCTTGCTCTCTTGTCCCTTACAACTGGGGTTAGGGATTCCTGTAAAGGATTCAAAGAACATTCTATTTTGTTTTTTTTTTTTAACCCTCAATGGGTAACAAAACTATGAAAATTAATCTTAGCTTTCCTTTAAGCTGCCCTTTTTTCACTCATACCAATAGGAAACTGGAGAAGAATACAGGTTGTGTTATGTCAAAACTCTTTGTTCTATCAAACTTCTTTTAGAATTTATGTGAATGTTTGTTTTCAAAATGTTAGAGAGACCAGAGCCAAAGCAGAAGAGAGTATCACAGGGAGTTTGAAACTGTCCCAAGTGCTGCTAGCAATCTACAAAATTGCCTTTAAAAGTTCAGTTAATTAAGCATTACAATAATAGACCTTTTGTATTCATGTAGCTGAACAACTTTTTCATTTAAAGTATTTATTAAGTATCCTTTGTGTTCATTTGCATACACAGATTTCAAAGAAAATGGCAACGGTAATGTTTTCTGTAAATGGTCCTTGCCTGTTATGACTTACTGCAGTCTCTCTTTTACATATATGCTTACAATAAGGCCAATTTCTGGGAAGGTAATAAAATAAATGGTAAGGGGCTTACTCTCTTGTGATATTTTTTCTCCCCAGACTTTTACAAAAAGATTTCAGAAAAAGGCAGCACACTGCTTATTTTTATGTGGTGACTACTATCATAGTCATTTTAATGCAATCACACTATTCTCCATCTGTTCTTTGTTTAGCCAAAATAGATTTTCTCCATTGTTCATTTGGACACTTGAGACAAATAAGCTATTTATTCCCGTCAGTTTAATGTTTCAGCTACTAGAATTTTAAACAGAAAATCTTTTCCACAGAAAATGTGGTCTCAGATATTCTCTAATGTAATATATTTCTGAATAATGGCACCTTGTTTTATTGCCACCTTTTAAAAAAGAAATTACTTATGTTCTCCACTCTTTTTCAAGGTCTTAGATCATAATACAAGAGCTTTAAAGATGCTTAGTGCTGCATTTCAAAATTAACTCTGACAAACAACTTTTACAAGTTGACAAGTTTATTGGATTGCTTATTTGAGAAAAGAAACTGTCCTTACAACTAAGTACTAACCACTTTAAAGAAGAACCAGGGCCCACAATATATTTCTCAAGAAGCTGTGATAGAAAGGTTTTATGAAACATATTTGATATGTAAATGAGAATTTATCAACAAGCAGAACCTGGTTTGACATTTTCCAACTAAAAAAAACCCCAATATTCAAAAGCCAATCAATGACTATGTCCTTGAGGCAGCAGCATGCTGCACACCAGGAAATAAGAGAAGGAACTCCACCCAGAGGCTTGACAGGAGCGCGGCCAGGAGTGTGTGCAAACAATAAGATAGCCACCAATTATGTCTGGCTTCTTACTAAGAACCTCAGGACAACCTTCTTTCAAAGCTGCAGCTAGATGGGAGAGTATTGTATTTCAAATAATAAATACAAATGAAGTAGCAAAAATGGAAAGGACTGAAAATATTTTTGCTGGATTTATCTTCAAATATTTCCATCTATGGACACTAGATAATTTGTAACTTATGGGTACTAGGTTTTCATCACCACTTCAAGATTTGACAGAACTGATTTATATCTATATTTATTATAATGTATGTCATACTACAGATATACCATTCTACAACATACGAAGATGCTGATTAACATGACATATGGAATCCAAGTCTTGGAGTCAGTGAAACATGAAACAGCAATTTCCCTTTCGCACATTTAGGTTTTGTCACAGCCAAACAGGTGTGCTACAATTTGAGTAGTTTTGAAGCTCAGATTGCAGCAATCCCTATCTTGTAACATGCAATCACCTCTCTTGTCTAGAGAAACAGATGATATAATGTAATTCATGCACACAAAAAGGTTCAGTATCATTCATGTTAACTATTACATATCAAAATGAGAATTAAAATGCAAGTTATCATCATTTTAAAACATTTGTGGATCAGGAGGTATTGAGAATACATTGACAGTGTATCAAGTTTGTTCAGGCAAAACCTAGTGTTGAGTAAACAAGTGGCCAACAGACAAGTCTACCTGCATTTCTTTACAAGGATAAAAAGTCTCAGTTTCTCTGAAGTGACTCAAGTGCTCACATACCCCGCAGTTTGCACCACACTGTCATGGTCCAATAGTTTTATAACATTAGATAAATTTCAGAGCTTTTTTGTTTTCTAAATCAGAGACACACTGAAGGGCAGAGGACAGATTCTGGAAGTGAATCTTTGAGATCTGCTGAAGTGAATCTGCAGAGATCTGATACTTGGCTTTACATGAGTGATTCTAGTTCCCAGTACCATTTTATTAGTATAGAAAAAATGCAAAGATGATATAAAATTTCTTTATTTCTCCATCTCTCACACAACTATTAGAAGCAATATTACCCAAAACTCAATTTTAAGCATCAGGTCTATGGCTTTTGACCTACATTTTTTGTTAGTTTTGATGCTTGTGCTAGTGTTGTAACTATGTTCCATGTACATTCACTTTCCTTCAAAGCCATTTAAGTTGTATTAATAGAACCATTAAGATGGATATTTAGCAATTACAGTGTGAAACTGGTTTATACTAACAGAGCTTCATTATAGCAGACAGATGGCAAATAGCACAAATTCCAGCTTCAATTATACCTCTCTTACTCAATTTCTTAAGCAAATTCTACCAAATGTTGGTTTTTGTTAAACAGTTTATCCCAGATATTTAAAACCATGTTACTACGCTGAGGTAAATTCAGCTGAAAAAGAAAATAATTACCATAAACTGATCTCACATCTCTGTCCTTTGTAGTTGTCTACAGATGCAAAGTTTAATACCAGGATATAGCATATTTTGCTACTGAAAAATGCCAAAACCTAATTGATAAGTTATAAACTTCAGTCTTGGTGTACTGACAACATACTGAAGTACACAGGTCTATAACTGACCCTGAGGCTCACCAACATTTTCTCCCTGTTCTGACTGATGTTCTGGGCTAAATACATGTTGTATGCACCATAGTCATCAAAAGACTTCACAGTATGCTTCAATATAAATGCACACAATGAAAAGTAAATGAAGAAAAATAAAACATCACACACTAATAAGGGATAGATTAAGAAAATACCATGTATTCTTCCCTTTATTTTACCAAATACAAACTGAAAGTTGCACAGATGACGACAATCTGCAAAAGAATAATCAAGAAAACTGAGTCCCAGGCCCAGGAGGCATACAAAGTGTGACAATAGTGCAAAATGCAGCACACAGCACTTCACTCTGCAGGTCATCTGGAGATCTGAACCTTCTTCATAGTTTCAAAGGATCTACAAAGAACTCCAAGAAATCAAAGTGATCATCAAAAGCAAAACTTCTGGCCTTTTCAAGCTCCTAGAAGACATCTGAAGTGCACGGTTCATTCAGTAAAGGTTACAGTGAAATGAATAGGAAAAGTGGAGGAGAAAAAAAAAAAAAAAAGAAGACAGAAGAAAACTGATTTATGATCTGACTTAAGAGCCACAAAAAAATAAAAGAATCTCTTTATTTTCAACTAAATCAAGTAAGGAGTATCAAGAGTCAGTGTTTCTGAAAATCTTTTTCCTCTTGAGCTCTATTTTGAAGGAAATCTAAAAACTGAAGTTTGCATTATGAACACATCAAATTATCCTTTTAACTCGAAATTCAGCTAGCTCATCTCAGTCTCTATTTACATACCTAGTCTGAAATTTGGAGTTGCAAGGGGCAAGGATGACAGAAAAGAACAAGTGCTGCTGCCTCTTTCCCCTCGGAGTTTGATCTAAGGGGGCGGGAAACAAACAGACAAAAAAAAACAACCAAACAAAAAAACACAACAGGAGAATGAGGAGTGAGAGTCCTGGTCTTCCCCAAGTTGCTCTTACGTCTCTGTTCCTCATACAAACTTTCAAGCAAGTCTTCATGCTCTAAGCTTGGGCACAGCAAACAACACAAGCTCACTGACTACGCACTACACTTCCAGGAATATTCAAGAGACCAGAACTTACATCCCTGCTACAAGGAGCTGCACTCACTAAGCTGTACTGCCTTTGGTGTAAATATGCCAAAAAAATACATTTGACTGTTCAGTACTGCCTTTCAAGAGTCAGAGCTGAACTTCTGTTGTAGTTCAACCCTGGTGAGCAGCAAAGCTCAGCTCCTCCCAGCCATTCGCTCACTCTGCCCCTGCGGGATAGGGGAATTGAAAGAGTAAAAGTGAAAAAAATTGCAATTGGAGATATTGTTTAATAAATAAAGCAAAAGCTGGGGATGCCAGCAAAGCAAGATAAGGGGTTCATTCACTGCTTCCCATGGGCAGGCAGGCTGTTCAGCCATCTCCAGGAAACCAGGGCTCTGTCACGTGTAACAGTCACTTGGGAAGACAAATACCGTAACTCTGAACACGCCCTATTCTTCCTCCTTCTCCTCTACAACTTTTATTTCTGAGCATGATGTCATATTGATCTCGGATGTCCCTATGGTCACTTGGGGTCTGCTGTCCCAGGTGTGTCCCCTCCCAGTTTTTTTCCACCCCCAGCCCACTCACTGACAGGGCAAGGTAAGAATCAGAAAAGGCCATGGCACTACCTGAGCACTGCTCAGCTATAACTGAGCACATCCCTGTGCTATAAACACTGTTTTCATCACAAATCCAAAATACAGCACCATGCCAGCTGCGTGAAGGAAATGAACTCTATCCCAGCCAAAACTAGTACAACTTCAAACCATATTTCCCAGCTTTTGTCTCCAGTTTAGAAGACAGTGATACATCTACAACAACTTCCTATAGAGGACCATAACTTTTCACTACTACTGTTTGTGCTTCAGTTTTTTGTTTGTGGGTATTTTTTTGTTTTGGTTTGGCTTTCACATAATAAAAGAAAAAGATTCCTTAGCTGTAAATATTGCAGTATTCTGCTTTTGATGACTAAGTCAAGGGAAGGGAATAAAAACATTGTTGGGCTTCGCTGTTTAGTAACTTGGTAACTTCATGCGATTTAAATTTCCTATACTTTTCTAAAACCACAGGTTCAGCAAGCCACATACAGAATAAGTAGTAATTTCAAGATTTAAAAAACCTTGTAGTGAGGCATCAACTTGGTCACTGACACTTTCTCCTCATTTGAAAAGGAGATCTAGTACCAGCTACTCAACTGTTTATTCTTAAAGGAGAAATATATCCATCTCCACAAAAAAGTGAAAACAACCCACTTTGAGGCGATGATGGAAAAGAGACATGTGATACCTCCTTAAGTTCTGTGTGACTTTAGAAACTGGAAAGGATTATGTTCTTGTTCTGTCCACCCAGACCAGTTTAACCTATCACTAACATTTGCTTACTGAAACACTGTCTGCAGTTGACACTTTCTCAAACACCAAGAACCTTGGTGGTGACACAGTTTCTTAGTATGTTTGTAATAGGATGACACAGCTGTTGCCATTTACAAATATAAGTAAAATCTACTGCTATGATAAGAGAGCATGTGCTTGAATTGGAGATCCCCTAAGCATGCAGAAAGAAAATATGTATTTTTTTTTAATAGTAATTCCTTTTCAGAGGAACTTTAAATTTCAAGCATTTGTCACACTTCTACTTCAAATGTGGAGATTTAAGACACAGTAAGAACATAGCGTCTGCTCCTTGCATGGCTTACTCAGAAATGCAAATAGACCTAACAGGGGGTATCACGAAGAAAGAATAAATGTGATTAAAATACATTTCTCAGTTCATGAACTTCATTTTACAAAAGCACATTAAAGACTCAAAAGCCAAACCATTCAGAAGTTAAAATGCTGTATTCCCTTCAAGGTTTTTTCTAAGATCTTTCTGCAGTCTCAGTGGTTTGGATGCAGTTCTAAAATGGTTTGAAGTGGATCATGAGATATGTCATACGCTTGTACCTATGCTAAAAACTGAAGGACATTTGCAATGAGAAACGTTGCAGTGGTGGGCACTGTGTATACACATAGCAGAAGACACCTTTCACCCTAAGGAACTTGTACCTTTAACACAAATACAGAGAAAGCAGGTAAAGTATTCACCTAAAGATAAGGGATGTGACATAGAGCTCAAGAGTCTTAAAGAAGGTTCCAGAGGAAGCTTTTGAAATTGATCTTGGAACCATGTGATACCTTCCAGTACTTACCTTTTATTACTGGCCAGATTGGTTTTGGAATATAGAGTAGCTCTCACCCCACTGGAGTACTGAGTCCAGCTCTGAGGTCCCCAGTAAAAGAAATATGTGTAATTACTGGACCCAGTTCAGTGCAGGGCTACAAAGTTGAAGGAACTGAAGCATCTGCCCATGAAGAAAGGCTGAGAGAGCTGGAACTGTTCAGCCTGGAGAAAACTTAGGGAGAATGTGGTAAGCAAGGGGAGGGAATGAAGATGGAGAAAAGACTAATGCCCAGTGGTAAGATGGCAATGGGCACAAAATCAAACACGTGAAGTTTTGAACACAAGTAAACAAGTTTTTCACTGTGAAGTTAGCCAAATACTGAAACAGGTTGCCCAGGGATGTTGTGGAGTCTCCACCCAGGAGATATTCATGGTGCTGAGAAACCTGCTCCAGCTGATCCTGCTTGAGTAGCGGGCTTGGACCAGATAATCTCAATAAGTCCCTTCCAACCTTAATGATTCTGTGCTTCTGTAACATTAGTATACTATGGTTATCATCCAACTCACAGACTCCAGTTAATTAATTCTTGGCAGATTCATTTTGATTCACAACAGAACTACCAGATGTTTTGCAATTAATCATAGGTATGATCCCTTTTATTACCTTTTAAAGTATTTCCAGCTGTGCTAATTATTTTCTCGCTAAATATAGTAAATGATGTTCCAAAATAAACACTTAAAAAAAAACAGTGTTACACTGATCCATAATACCACTTCTGATTTCTCACACTTTCACACCTAGAACTCTAGATTAATCAAGGCCTAAAAGTACATCTTGTAATAATAGCTTCAGAAGTTGTGTAATAATTTTTGATTAAAGCAGAATCACTAATTTTTTTCTCATGTTTTTTCTTTAGTTTTTTTCAGGTTCTTTCCCAGCAGGGAAAAGGCAGCTGACAAAGTAACCAACTGGGCAAGATACCTTCTCCGCATAGAAGATATCACTCACAGAGATGACATTTTTATAGATTTAAAGCATACAGACAGAAACAGTTACTTCCCCTCCAACATCTGCAGAGACCCTGCTCTTGGGCAAGAAAGCTTAAAACCTTCCACTTCATGCTTAAGGGCCATCTCTTCAGTCTCCAGAAGGGAAGAGGGACCAAGACACATGCACGCGGAATGCTTTAGATCCCACCCAACACCTGCCTTCAGCTGCAGAAAACTGTTCTGTCTTGTCCCTTAATATTTATACTTGCTGTTTTCCTTGATTCTCTTCTTTATTAGTCTCTTTACTCATGTCAGAATTTCTACTGTTCTCCAATCTCATTGCTTCTGAACAACTTACCTACACATTCTTCTGTTTCCTGACATGATGTAAGAGATGTGTTAGTGGTAGCCAAGGCAGCATGAAGAAACAAACGAAAAAAAGAAAACCCACAACTTCTTCTAACCATCTTGCTAGTCACAGGGAAGGACATTAGCCACCTTCCTTCTTAACTCTTCTCAGTCATCTCGGAACTGAAGATCCCCTACATGGACAGTAAGTTTTCAATTTCAAGAGCATGAGATTTTTGCCAGAACTGAACAGAAAAAAATTATAACCATACTAAATACAAAGTGCTATTTCTGAGCGTCAAAGACTGGCAAAAATTTCAAAAGGTCTATCTAATATTTCTGAGGTAAGAGCCGCAATGGCAATTTAAAGAGAACACCAGTGTATTTCAAAAGTAGAGAGACAGCATTAAATCTGCTGTTAATAGCAGCATGTAAAGTACTGCATAAAAGCCATGCCAATGTTGCAAAGCCACATGCTCGTGACTTAAACTTTATTTGCATTTATGCTGTTTCGGTGCCTCTAATTTAGTCCTCTGCCATACAAGCCTATAGATACACACAAGTACACATGCTACCTAATTACATTATTATATTTTTTCCTTACAGGCCCTTATTCGTCCTCTGCATAGGACAGGACTGCTCTGCAGAACATCTGACACCAAGCAAGTTGGTAAACTAAGCATCATTTCCAAAAATGAAAGACGGCTGTATATTTGCTCCTGAGTATTTCAAATTTATTCCTCCTACTACCACAAAATAAAAACCATAGAATAATGCGCTGCCCTCAGCACTTGTTCAATTACTCAATATACAGTACATTCACTTGAACTTTTTGCCAATGTATGTGAATTTCACACTTTATTCAGGAAGTGAATAATCCAGAATGCTCAGGATTTAACATCTAACACATGAGTAGGAGTAGGTACATATAACAGAAAAGCTCTAGCAGACCAAGTTCATCTGATTATTAGTCCCAGGCAACTTTTATATCAAAGAAAATATTGTCAGGCTGAATAAATCCAGGAGACTACTCCTCCTGTTCTTTCCCTCGTTGTCACTGTCAAGAAATACACATCACTCTGTCACTGTCAGAACTGACATCTGGCTGTGTAGCAGCTGATTTAGATCTGAGAGGATGTCACTGAACTGGGATGAATCTCCTCAGTGTTCACCTCACAGATCTGGCTGTTCTGTGTGTGCAGTACTGAGACTGGCTTGCACACAGCAAGAAGCACTACCTTGTCTGATCGATGTGCCAAACACATACTGACGTGACGGTTGGCTAGATATCCAACTGTAATTACAACAAAGCTAGCCTAAAAGTTGCAGTTTTGACATCACAAAAGAGGGGAATATTCCTCTGTGCTCAGAGCAACTTCTAGGCCTTCAAGCTCAACACCTCAAAACAACACAATATTACCCTTCCTCCTTTAGAGAAGGGAAAGGGGAAAAAAAAAAAAAAAAAAAAAAAAAGCTCATTTTCTGGTACAAACAATCAAACAATGCCTGGCCAAGCAGAGAGATGGTGAAATGCAAGAGCAATTTGAAGCCCCACAAAACCTGAGGAACCTTCATAACAGCCAGCTGTATCTTACATCTTTTACATTTGTTACATTTGGAAACCATGTATGCATACAGAAATTGTGGCATTTTTATAGAACAGTACTGTTACGGGGTATCTTTCCCTTTGATGCAGAAAACAGTTTATCTGATGACATTATAATAGAGATGTCAGAAAAAAAAAAGCACAAAGAATAAAACTTACAGAGAGAAAATTTAAAAATGAGCTATCACTCCTGCCATTCAAAGTAATGTTGTTCTTAGTAATTCAAAGTGGCAGATACCAAGTACTTCTGGTTTTCTTGCACTAGAGAAGACACAAAATTCACACATCTACAGCACTTAAAGCAGAAAGAATATCTTGATGCACATCTACCAAGTATAAATATAATTTTAATAAAATAAAAAAATCTGAAACTGTCTTGTTCTATGCAATTGAGTATTTCGAATAGCATGTTTCAGCAGTATTCACTGAGTCTACTGCATATTCAGAGCAGATGTTACCTACATGCACACACTAGCTCACAACACACCTATAGTTTCTACAGAGCTTTTTGTTCCCTCAAAATCTCAGAAAAAGATGAAAAGTGATAATTTACCTTGCTAAATAAAAGCACTCTGTCTCAAAGAATTTTCCCCTTCCTGTGTGAATCTGTTCCAGCACAATATCTACATTGACATTTACATTGACATATATGCCAGCCTTACACACAATAGATCAAAGAGTTCGGGCTTGGGACTGATGTCCCCAGTCTCCTAACCGGACAGGAGCAGCCCAGAGCTGTGCCTCAGGGCCAGCTGGGTCACTGCTGCTTCTTTTTGGTGCTGAATTCCTCAAGGATAATGATGCTTGCGTGGTGGTCACCTTCCACAGGCTGCTTTGCTTGTAGAACAGAAAGAAAGTGAGAGGAGAATACATATGGCATCAGCACACTTCGAGAGACTCGGAAGTAAAATCATGAAGACAATAAGCACATCTGCTACGTTCTTCTAAAACCACAGCAGAGCAACAGCAATGCTTTAGACAAATCCTTCTCACCCAATTTTTCATTTTCATCACCATAATAAGTGTCTGTTGGGGTTCAAACTAATCCTTCACACTTCATTTGCTGTTTATAGAGACTGTGACTGTAGCTTGATATTACAGTGAGCTGGCACTTCCATTATAAAGTTTCTCTTTTTGAGGTTCAGGTAATTGTACAGAGGGGAAATCATCCCAGATTGAAATAAGAAACATATGCACCTAGTTATCCTTCCCAGCATTTGAAATATTTACAGATGATTAATTTTTTTTTGGCAGTACTGTTTGTCACAAACTATTGTTTGACAACAAATTAAATCCAGCTTTGGAGTTCCCAGAACCCAAAGAAAAATTCTGGTTACACAGCACAAATCACAGATCTGCTGTAAGCTCAACGGTTTCACCCCGACTCAAAAATGTAAATTTGTTTTATACTCGCAAAAAATACCTATAATTTAGGTACGTAATATCAGCCTTCGTGCTACTGTCCGTTTTCTCAGAGTCTGCCAAAATTTGGCCAAAATCACAGACAGCAAAACCACTGAGGCAAGTTTCCATAATATTTGACAGAAAGGTGATCCCTAACAGGGATCAAAGCTGTACCACCACATGGTAAGGTGATGCTCACTGGTAGGATGATGCACATATTGCAATGATCATGCATCCACAACCCAGAAGCCACTTTTTTCCTACCCTCACGAATCAATTATCCCTAAGGAAAATAAATATTTATTTTATTCTTGGTATTCCAGAAGCTGGAATACAGCAAAATTTGAAGACAGGTAAAATAAGAGAATACTGTCAGGAGAACAAAACTGTCAGTGCACTATACAACAGACCAAGAGGAACATAAAAACATTTTCCTCGTGCTCCTGGTTTTTAAGTTTTTCATTGGTGAATATGATGCCTCTTATTCAGCAAAATTAGAAGATAATTAGCACTTTTGCAAGAGGTCTGTAATTTGTATGTATTAATGGTGAAAAAAATGACATAAAATGTAAAAACCTATATCCTACAAATGTAGTTCTATGATTTCAAGATACAGAAGTCTAACACCATTGGTTTTCATTTGTATGAAATGTCTAAACCCTGGATGTATTGAGTGGATACTAAGAAAAACATTCGGCATTTGTGAAATTTCTGCAATTGTCCTTCACATACTTCAAGCTTTCTCAGTTTCATGTTACTTATCTACTCAATACCACCATAATTGTGTTTAGATTTCTAAAAGATCCATTTATTCAAAACTCCAATAGTGGTCTTATATTTACTCCTGTACATAGTCCACGTTCACTTGATGAAAAGGAATGTGCAGAAAAACGTATATACACTACAGAAATAAAAATACACAAGCAGTAAAAATCACTGTTGGAATTTTTAGTTTCAATATTAAAAATACGTATATACATGATATGTATCTTCAGATTTCAAATCTGTCTTCAGAAGGTATTAGGACAACACCACTGTTCTGTTATTTGCTGTTTGTTTTTTTTTTTTCCCCTTACTGATTTTCCAATACAGCCCCTGTATTACTTAAAAGCAGCTGAAGCTATAGTCACACGGTCCCATGTGTGTAACAGCAAGTGAAAACATGCTTTCTGATTTCCATTGCTTCAAGTAGTCCTCTGTAAGAGAGACCTGTTCCACCACTGTCAGCAATTACTTATGCAAAAAACTGATGCTCAGGAAGCCAAACGATTTGGGCATCAGTGGGAGAAAAAAAAAATCAAAGTTTATTTATATTATTTGGTCAAGTAAGACACATCTCTTCATTATGCTGTTCTTGCTGCATTCTATGAACACAAGCAACTGAATTGCTTGTATCTTCTGGAATGCAAGCCGGGGAGCATTTACATACTGAACACTTGACCACATGGTGGTCAAGTCACAGCCACTTTTCCAAGAGAGAAAAACAAGCAACCAGACAAACAAAAACCCTAGATAATGAGGTATCTTGATACTCTGCACTAGAGACTCTATCAGCTAGTGCACTTAAACAGGTAGCCTTCCAACCAGCTATTTTATAATGATTTGTCTTCAGTCACTGAAAGGATAAATGGGTATGGTGAAAACTGAACATGAATTTGGTGCCAGACTGAAAGAAGATGAGGACAGAGAAGTACAAGATCAATTTTTTGTCTTACTGCATGTCTGTCCTAACTATTCTATTTCAGATACAGAGAAAAACCACAGCAAACTGCGGAAACGTAAAATAATGTGCTAAAGATGTTTCTGTCTATTAGGAAGTAAAATCATGTATGAAATATTTATATTCTTGTGTTGCCCAAGTTTCATGATTACACTGCTATAGCTCATAAGTAGCCATATATTTAGCCAACTTGAAAACAGTTTTAACATTCCTTCAAAAAATAAAGAGGATGGTTTTATTCATAGTCAATATTAGAAGCAACAAGCACAAAACTAAAGTCTTCAGCTTTTCCCCAGAACTATAACAACTCTCTGAAATGAGAACTGCAATCCCCAATGGCTGATAATAGGTGATCTGATCATCTGACACAAGATTCCCCTTAACAGGGCAATCATTTGAGTGATTATGATAATCTTTACCCAGATGTCACTTTTATGTGTTGAAAGATGGTCTCTAATCTAGCACCTCTTGAAGCTAGAAGGATTGTATCAGACATCAGTAACAGAATAGACATTTCATGCAACAGCTTCTGAAACTTCTTGGGCACCAAAGGTGTCCACCTACAGCATTTCAAATTATTCTGCTGTAAGAAAGCTACCTATGGCTTTTTTATGCTTGTTCCTACAGTAAAAACCTTAATTAGTCATCTTAGGAGTGCATAAAGTCTCATATAGTTCAAGCTGCTTGTTGGGGAAATAACAGGATGCTAACACTGCATACCAGAATCCAAGTGCTGAATTCCATAGCTTAGCAATGAAACATTTGTCAGCCATAAATTTAAATCAGCTGCAAGAAAAATAACAAAGGGTGGGGAGGAAGAAAAAATTATAAATAAACAGGTAGTGTTAGGCACAAATTGTGGCACTGGAACTACAGAACTGTGAGAAGGAGTTAATTCTATTTAATCAGGATTGCTCTTTGGTGTGTTACAGTGTAGGGAGTAGTTGTACGCTGACAGTAATTGTTTTACCTTCATTTAATGTAAGGGTGAAAAGATGAAGTCATAGAGAATTCAACACTAGATCAGATAATTTAGAGACTTATAAGATTATTGACAACATCCAGACCTTTCATATTTCATAATGTTATTCCTGCTACACCGCATCAACTGGACGTTTAAAAGCTTAATGTACAGAATACATAGCAAAACAGTATAAACACAGGACAACAGAAGCAAAGTCTATCGTAAAAATTACCTTGTCAAGCACACCAGAAATACTTAAGACTAACCCTGTAAAAAGAACAAATTTTGTAATAACAGTAATTCAGGAATTATTTTTTTATTGAGAATCAAAGCAGAAGTAACAGAATTTTAACCGCTTCTCAGCCCACTTTTCTCATAGCAATCAGCCCTTGGACTACCCAGGTCTGATCCAGTCTGGTGAGGGTACTGAACACTCCAAACTCACAAAATATCTCAGTCAAAAATATCTCTGTCTTCACATTAGGTCCTTATTTTTGTTACGTGTGATTGATGTTTGTTTTCGTTCAGGAGCTTAATCATCTCTTCCCATCAATTTGCCTAGTGATGTTTTCCAAACAGCAAGTTAGTTTGTTCACTTAGTTGCATAATTGTTAAAGCATCTGTAAATAAGAACAATAGTTGAGGTTTTAGCTTCACTCAAAACACAGGGTTATGCACTCTACAGTAGCTCCTGCATTGCCAGAGCCACCCTCAGAGAACAGCAGAATTTAAAGTTCTTTAAGGTGTGAGTCCATCACATGGGCAGAACCATGCAGGTGACTTCACAAGAGTAAATACGTCATTTCCCAAACAGAATTAATTTGTCTGCCAAAAAGAAATGTAACACCAGCTAACAGGCCACTTCTGCAGTACTTCTATGAAATAATGAATATCAGTGACCATTAATGACATACACACACACATACACATTCACATTTAACTAGGCAAAACAGAAGCTTTGGGGCAGACCTACTAACCCCTCAAAGAGCTTATACATTTAGTATAGATGATGATCAAGTGACATCTTAGAACTTACACTGCATGAAGCTCCTGCTTTGTTGTGTGTCTCCTTTATGTCTCCTCTCACACACCAAGGAAGAGGAGGTAGGGGTGGCAACAGCTCTTCCCCATTTACTTGCTCAAGTTTGAAACAACCCCTCCTCCCTGCGTAGTGTCTACAAATATTTCTAATAGTATTTCTACAAGTATGTCTACAGGTATCCAGGGTTTCTTAATGAAAGAAACTCAGAGAACTTTATTCCAGATGAGGTCACAGTGGTGTAGCCCAGTAATAGCATGGGATTCTTTGGAGACAACTTCGGTTTTCTCTTGCCAGATAATCAATAGTAACACAAAATGGTATGTAAGGGAATAAAAACAAAAGATACATCAATACTTTGCCCAAACAAAACAAACAAGCAAAAAAAAGCAAAAACAAAATCAAAACAAAACAAACCAAAAAAAAAAAAAAAGAAAAATCCCCACAAGAACACACAAACAGAAGGGAGTGGAGAGGAAGAAGAGAGAGAGAGAAAGAATTACAGAAATGAAATGGAACTTATTTCCAGGACCAAAAACCATTCCGCACAATGTACTACCAATATATTTTTAACCTTGACACTTTCATTAGTCTGTGACATACATTAACTAACGATGAACAGCGGAACATGACATGATTAAATACTAGCAGTGCAGTATTAAACTCATTAGGTTATACTGCCAATACCACCCTCAGCAAGAACAAACTTGCCTGGAATTTACATATTTTTATGCACTTCTGAATTCATCAGACCTGAGCCTTAACCCACATCTTCAATATCAGTGGAGCAACATCACTTAATATAATGGGTTTCAATGTAAGGCAATGTAGATCTGCATTGTAAAAAATCAAGATACATTCATCAAATAAGTCATATGCACATGTTAATATGAATTCTCTAGTACAAAGATCAGACCTTACCACATCGAAGGCATAACAGGAATACTAGTGGATTAGGGAAGGACTTGGCAGATGGGCAGTACTGCCAGGAAACACTGGTCCTAATGTTTTCATATCATGGTTCTTCCATTGCTTTCTCTTGCACTAGGAAACACTTAATTCTGAAAGCCACAAAAATGTGAAACATGACATTGTCTGCTATAGCATCAAACCAACTATAACACACGTCAGTCCCTCCCTCTCTCATCCAAAGCCAAAAAGAAAAGCAGGTGGATATAGCAGCAACTCTTCCTCACTTACGTGTTCAACTCTGATACAAACCTCCTTCCATGTGCAGCACCTATAGGTACCATCAACCATTTTTTAATGAAACTGTTTGGAGAAGAATTACATGGCTTTCCCTTATGTCAAACAGGGCTACAGTAGAACAGCCTGGCAGGAGTAAGAGATCTCCTTTACAGTACAAAGAAAGCTGGAGATCTGAAGATTATCAAGTATAATGAATTAAGGACACATTTAGCAGTACCTGTTGTTTCTTTGTTAGTCAGCCATGCTTCTACTTCATTTCACTTTTATGTCGACTATGCTTCTTCTGGCCCTCATGTGAAAAACATCTGCAAAAGAGCTACCTCTTAAAAAGTTCAAAGAAGAATTCCCGCATTTTCTTTACTTTGCTACTTCAAGAGCACCCCTCTGATGGCTTCTCCAGGGAGACCACACATCTCCTTTATTCTTTTAAAATGTGCAGTCATCCTGTCACATGTTACATCTGCTAATTCACAGCTGAACTTGACATTTGAGAGCAGTAAAGTCATGCTACTAGGGATCTTGGTCATAGCAATCAAAATTAAGTTTTGTTTCTTTTTTCATGAGGTGTGGTAGAAGGGAAGAAGAGGGGGGAAAAGGCTTTGGAGATATTTTACTGAATAAGAGCGATGCCTCTTCTTTTTGTTTATCAACTCTTTACTTCAGAAATTGAACTAAAGAAGAGAACAATTTTACAATAAGTGCATGCTTTGGTTCTGACTATATTCTTTCTTCACACTGCACATGATGTCTTTCTAAAAGATGTGAGTAAAATTTCATTCATTCTTTGCCATAATATGCTTGCTTTATGTATGCCAGCTTCCTAATGAGCTGGCACATTAGTCAAATGCAATCAAGGTAATAACCTAATTCAGGTTTAAAATATTATCAAGATGTTTTACAAATTGGCTCAGTATTTAACTATTCAGCATACATTTATAAAGTACCTTTCATGAGGAGAATCACAATGCATTGTACAAAGAGGGGGAGAAAAATAATCCAGCAACAGACTTCACAGTTCTGCTAAGCTGCCTGAAACACCTGAGATACTGGTTGTGTACTCATGTCTAGTACCTATGTCTAGCACAGTCACAGAACTGCTGATCCAACACCCTGGGCAGAGATTTCAAGCCCTAGAGAACAGATGACAAGGGCTCCAGCAGTTGACATCTTCAATTTGCATTTGGAGATGATTAATAAATCACAATCTATTAAATATACGACACAGGATGACATGTGGAAGAAATGAAAATTCAGCTCAGCATGACTAAGGTCATGAAAGATCTTGAAGAATAAAAGTAAAATGTAAAACTTTAGCAGAAGGCAAGGTATTTATGGAGTGAAATATACTCCTCCACTAGGAATTAACCAGGAGCACTATTAATGTCCTCAAACTATTAAGAAAAACTGCTGACTGCTAAGAGAAATCACGTATCCTTTTGTGTATACTGATTAAATCCCTTTAACCCAGGTAACAGCAGTTACCTGTCTGTGAAATCAATTGCAGTTCCCTCCTTCAGACTCACCAGGGAAAGTGCATGAAGTTCAGAATAGCTCTGCTGCTAAGATCATCAGCTGCTACTCTTGTTAATGACTCAAACCATACAAAAACTCCTCTTTCCCCATGAGAAATAGCCCCAGATTCAGCTTCAGACTCGTTCAAGAAACATATTCCACAGTCTGGGTTTTAGTCTGGAAATTCATGTTCCTTGTAAAGCCAGATCAGTTACACAAATCCAGCCATTCTGATCCAACTGCTTCTGACACTTTGTTTCAAACAATGCCATCGGGAGTGACAATGTGCATCCTACATATGTGACGCTGGATGAGGCTGAAAGGCACTGAAGTTTTCACTGTGACATCAAGGCCCAGTAAATATTAGTATTATCCTCCCCAGCATTTTCACTAGCACATTGTCTTTATGTTAGGGGTGTAATTTTCACCTTTAAATCTAACTGCAGAAGGTGATAGATATCAGACTAAAAAACCTATTGAGGTTGTATATTAAATTACTTACCACACATTAAGAGAATGGTGATATTTGGTCAGGATACTAATGTTGTCTCACCTCTTGTTATAATCATGGAGACCATCATACCTATCTTAGAAATAAGGTCAAGCAAGCAACTTCAGAATTCCTGGAGATTGCACTTTATGTTTGTTAATTAGCTTATTGATCAAACAACCAAACGCTCCTGCAAGCTGAAACAAAAGCAATGTACACTCCAATGGTATAAAGAGGAATAATTATCCATTGCAATCACTGCAGCCTCAAATCTCTCAAATAACTTTCTTTCCCCAAGTGTTCTTCCATGACATTTTTGATATCTTTAATAAAGCTGTAGAACACAAGACCAAAACATTACTTCTACAGATTTTTCTTTCCTGGTCATCTATTTTTTTACTGTTTCTTGTTTCATAGAAAATTATTTCATCCACTGACTGACTTTCACGAGCAACACTAACATGAATGTTTTCAATTTAGTATTTAACTGAGTGTATTTGTAAAGACATACAGCTGTCAGAAACCAGCAGTAAATCATGCAGGGACTGGGTCAATATCGAATGAATCCAATAGAAGACTGCTGTTGATTCTGACTAGCTTTGCATGAGACCCTACCAGAGATATTACAACTTTGAAAATTCCTGGCTTTATTCTAATGCTGCTCACACAGTGTATTTAGTATTAACATTGTCTCTGGGGGGGAATTGCTCTTTACAATGCCTTCCAAATTATGAAGCACTCTGAAGCTTCAATAACAATTATGGTATTATAACAAAATAATTAGTCAGTATAACATGCAGAGCATTGGAAAAACAGAAAACTGAAAGTAAAAAGTTAGTTTTAAAACCTGATCTGCAGAACTGAAAATAAAATTGAGCTTAACAGAACAAATACTCCTCCTACTTGGGCAGACAAAATGGCTACCACATATTGTACAGGACTTCCCATAATAATGCTTCAAATTCCTTTCTCTTTGCTTTGTTTTGCTATCAGCAAACACTAGACACATGAAGAGCCAGTAGCTGTAAGAAAATAACAACTGAGTAGGCATGATGTATTGTTCATGAACTTAGATACAATGTGCTACCTCCACACAGTAAAGCCTTTGGGTCATTCAGTCAAAGATTGTACTTTTCTTCCCAAAATAAACATTTTCTTCCGAAAATAGACATTCGCTAGCACAACCAGGCATCAACTACTTTGAGAAATTCCATGATACCTTCATTATACCAGATGCCACCTGTTACCTGTAGTGTTCTGACACATGCGCAGGAGGTGAAAAATGCAGAATATATCTGGTTAGTAAAAATTAAACAGCACACTGACTCATTTTGTTTCACTTTCATGTTAGTAACTACAGTGCTAAAAGGAAAAGCTTAAGGAAAAATAGATTCCTGCTTTTAGAGGACTAAAATTTCTGAAGAACTGTGTCCTTGTTAATTTTCCACTGTATCTGCTATTTGATTCAGTTCCCTTTCCATGCTTTGTTTTTTTCATATACAGCTGTAATATAGAGGAAAATAAATCATGCCTCAAGGGTTTTTTCTTCCCCAAGGCTGGAAGGAGGGAGATACAACAAGACTGTTTCAACCACTTTAAGCTATTCCTTGAGAGTACATGAAGATATTCACATAAACATTATCTGTGCAGGGTTTATTTATCCTCAAGACCCTTTACCACATCTAGACTGCAGGAGGTCAACACTGAGTTGAAACTTTGGAAAACCATATGCATTTCTGCAAGACCACAGAAATACATTTGGTAACAATTTAGAGTCATCACAGCTGACAAAGCTGTGAAAGGCTAAATTTATCACAGAAGCAACAATGAATATACAATTAAATTTGCCAAGATTCCTACGTGTGGAATTTCTACTCCTTATAATTATGTGCTGCAGCTGAATACCCCTTGAATACATCGTCTGAGTGTTGCTTTAAGCCCTGCAAAACAAAGTTTAAATCACACATGGCCTTTGCGCTGATCTTCCGCTTAAGAGTCAATGTACTCTCTAAGTCAGGTACCATCTTAACAGTCCACACAGTTCACTATTAACTGCAATATTCCAGTTCAACATGTGTGTAATTAAGAAAACAGATTATTTATGTACACAGAATATCTGAGCTGTTGATGTAACTTCGAAAGCTCTATGAAATAACCTGCTTTAAATATTTAGGCACTTTCCAAGAATATGAGCATTATCTGACTCTTCAATTTGGATAAGGAACAAATTGTGCAGTTTTATATGTCCCATAATCATATCAAATAGCTAACGACATCATAAGCACCAATTTGTGACATTTGTTAGGTGTACTGTAAAAACTCTTATTTTGTAAATGTGCCTAGTAACTATAAAACTAGTCTAAATTATCAGCTTGCAAGTTGCTGTTGTTGTGGTTGCAGTTAATCATATATGTTCTGTTTTCTGGTTGTTCTTATATGAATAATGCATAACTCCAGCACATAAATCCATGTGACTGCCTCTTTGTCATTGCAGTACCTGTTTCTTTTTTTGGAGCCAGGGCACTAGCTATATGTAAATGGCAAGCAAGCACCTATGCGCATAAAAATTCATAGGGATTCACATTCAGGAACGTAATGCAACACTGGGTTTTATTCCCTTTCACTTTTCATTGGTATTCACCTAGCCCATGAAATAATATTTAAGCCAGAGGTGTAAGGCATTCTTATTTCCACACTGTAAAGACGTACTTTTTTAAGCAGATTCCTTTTTTTTTTTGTCATACGGCACCTTCTCCTCCACCTTCCTACATGCCCCAGCACAATCCCTACTTCAATGAATGCTGCCTGAGCCAATTTATTGTGAAGTGGAGCAAAATACAAACTTTGTCCTCTTTTTTAAATACCAGTTAATCTTGCGATCCACCACTAGTCACCTGCTATTTCTTAATACCTCTGGTCCCAAAAACTTACAGTATGGTTAAAGACTTGAATACAAGGGAGGAGAATCTTTCTTCCACCTTTCCCTTTGACAGAAGGTAGATCTGTTCTGGTGCCAAGAACCCGTCTTGGACATGCACACATGAATCTTTATTCTCTATTCTACCTTTTCAGGTTGTTTCATTGAGTATCCTGTGCCACAGATCAAGCTGTTTAACACCCACACTTGTTTTTGAGAATCAGCAACCTCTGGCACAGGTAGGGACAAAACCACAGCTCCCAAGGAGTTGAGAGCTGAAATTCATCACTGTCTAAAACTCACTGACCCTAAAGTTAATGTTACAGTATTTTCTGCACACTGGAACACAACAGGCCCGAGCCCAAGACCAACATGTGGCCAAGTTTAACTCCCTGACAGAGCAATTTGTTGAAACAGTGTTAGAAAGTCTCCAAGATTCATGAAGTCTGACAGCCATCACAGCCCAAACTTCCAGAAGTCTTACTCTCATTCATAAGAAAGCATTTCTTAACAAACAAAATATCCTCAACTGGAAGCAACAACATCGGGACTACACTATTGTGCAGAACAACACACAGCGAATTTTCTTCTAAAAAGGTTGAAGAACCGTGATCTCAAAACAGAAGATGAACAAATGAAACCCAACACAGAAGGTTGGTTTGCCTCTAGAAATAATGTGGGTTTTATAAAAAATAAGTGAAAATTCTGTTGTTTTCCAACCGTGATTAAAGAAAAATGCATTTTATTTTAATGCTTATTTTCCTGCCCTAATGAACAATGAAGTAGAATTGCACTTTCGTGCTATTAGTTCAATGTTTATATTGTAGCTGTGTCTGAATTTTAATAAATAAGTCATCACACACTTTTCTCAAGATTAAGAACAATCGGTAAAAATTCAAGTATATCTAAAATACAGGTGACAAATGAGTAAGCAGAGGCAGCACAACTGGCTATTTTGAGTTTATACTTACTTCCTTTTCCCATTGCTATTAAAAAGGAAGGTGCAGAATTAGGTCTAAAGAAATACAAGACAGACATCAATAAATAGGAGCAAGTTCAGCTGAGGGTCACTGAGATGGTAAGGGAGCTGAAGCACTTGACTAAGGAGAAGAAGCAAAGGGAACTGGACTTGTTTGGCTTGTAAAAGAGGTGCCAGAGGAAGGACCTCACATCAGCCTTCCCACTCCATGAGGACAGTAAGGCACTGGAGCAGCTGCCCATAGTGACTGTGTAGTCCCCATTCTTGGACAGTTTCAAGAAGCAATTGGATTAAGCTGGAAGCAGCCTGGTCTGACCACATGGCAGAGCAGGAAGCTGGACTAGAAATCTCACAAGTTAACCTCCTTCCACCTGAATTACCCCATGATGCTATTGTTCAAAAAGTTTTAGGAAGCTGAAGGACATCTCAGTTGCTCATTTGAGGCTTTAGGCCCATTTGAGGTCATAGTTCCACTGTATGGAATAGAACTTCAGCAAAATGGTTTCTCAAAAAATTAAATGTTAAAAAGAAATAATCAAACTAGAGGGGCAAAAGTTATGATAAATTTATTCCCCTTTTTACACACATAGTGTAAAAGGTAACCTAATTTTTGAAGTTGCAAAGCATCTGCAAATCCAGCAATACAGGCCATTTGAGTTCCAAATCCAAATTACTGCGACCTCTGAACTCAGGTGAATTTTAAGAATAAAGAGTAGTTTCATCACATTATAGGTCATTCCCTATTAAAAAAAAAAAAAATGCAAAACCCGAAGAAGCACACCAGGACTAGGCTGCAATGACAGTTTTATAAACACTTGTCATGAGGCAGATTCAGAGTTTAGGAATTAATTGCTAGGTCTGAATTTGCTTGCTATAAAACATTCTTATCTGTCCTTCCTCCCATAAAAATATAAGAGGCCGAACTGGCAGCAGAGTGTTACAAGTAACATTATCTTAGAAAACATTTGTCAAGGAAAAAAAAGTGTTTGCTGGTATAACATCAGAAAGAGAAGAAAGACCCAAACAAATTTGTAGGTTTATAATAAAAGCCTTCACAGATTCTTTTTTGTGTTAGAATTAATAGATTAAAAATTCAGTATTTGAAAGACTAAGCCTCGGTCAGATCTTTTTGAGTTCAAAGGATTTTGTTATATTAATTTTGTTTTGGCAAAATTCATCAAAAGGAGCTAGAAAATATGTGGCTATTTGATAAATAAATGCAAAGAAAATTCAAGAAAGGAGATGAATTTGTTAATACTTTCCTCAGCATTTTTTTTAACAGTACTTTTTAGTATTAATTTGTAAATTTTAATATACATATGAAAATTATTCATCAGCAAGTCTTTCCAATTCTTACTCTGACAAGCCAAAGACTGATATTGGGGAAAAACAGGCTCTAAAGGAAACTTGAAGCATCCCCTGGTGAGCTCTCTGGTGTGTGTCCAGTGTCAGCTGTTCCACAATCCAGCCCCAAGGAACACAACGCCAAAGGACAGAGGGTATCATTTCTCTGTCCCACAATATTTTTAAGGAACTAATTTCTTCAGGTACTTTGAAGTTTCTGGTTTTGCATTCTGATCCTCTCTTTTTTTGATGAAAACAGGATATCGCTTCAGAAATCAAAATCTCTGATTTAATTATTTAAAAGTAAGCAAAGAAACCAAAGTCCACCTCCTTGTAGACGCATAGTCCCTCTCACTGAAAAAGACTTTGTGTATGTCAGCTTCCTGATTAAAAGCCTGTAACTTGCATTTAACACATCCCTCCTCCTTAATAATTTGACTTCTCCACTGTTCTCAACACAAACACAACTTCCCCAAACACCATCCCCGACTGCTTGTTGCCACCAACTCCACAACCGCCTGGGAACAAGGTCCTTTCTTTTATGGACTGCACTGATGCATTAAAGAGCAGCAGCAAGAGGAATAAAATACCATACCCAAAACAGGAGTAATAAAAATGTAGACTGCTACTTTGAGCTACCCTTTAACTAGGACCAGAAATACTGATGTTTGACTCCTCTTCAGTAAAATACCCAAGAACTGCAGTGGTCATGACAGCTGTAACATACTCCTTTATAAACTTTTTAGTCTTTCCACATCACTCCTTGCTGTTACCAAACCCCGAGTGCATTATCTTGACATCTCTCCGCAATCTAACTTTTTTTTTTTTCTTGAGTTTAGTTGACCTCTAAATTCCTATTGCTCAAGTAGTAACAAGGTAACCATCCACCCCAATCCACAATTAATGCACTCTTCCTTAGTGTTTTCCTTAGCATTTTACAAAAATTCTCCTTTTACCTCCTGTCATAAGTCAACTGTTTAATCTGCCCTCACTTCTTCCAGTACAAAAAAGCAAAATAAGGCAAAAATATAAACGGCAATACTAATAGTCTATTACCGTGCATCCAGACATAAACACAAGAATCTTTGTCCATTCAACAACCCATCCAGTATAACAAAATAGGTATCAAACATGCCTACAAACCAACAAGTATGCACGATGGCTTTATTAGGTTTCATTTAACATCCACAGGGATCCTTTGACCAGAAAGCACATTTCAGAACATTTTCTTCATGATGTTCAAACGTATTTACCAATTTGTTGTTAATATTCAGTCTGTGCTATTCAGAGTACACTGTGTCATTTGCCTCTTCAAGTGGGGAAAATAAGCAATACCACATGGTTTCTGCCTGTAGTAAGAGTGAATTTCAAATTTAAAAAAAATAATAATAATATTCACAGTTCACAAAATACAAGAACAGAGTTACCAGGCAAAAGTACTGTGTTAACATTTTTGCATTTGGTTCGTTGCTGAGTCTGATAAAGATAAAATTTAGTATTAATTATATCTTGACAATCTCTGTCCATGTAATGGCTGCGCTTTCAATCTGTAAATGTGTTATTAATTTGCATATAAACTACATTAGAAAGATCTTAAATACTGTTTGTAACTGCCTTATTTTCTCATTCATCGAAAGGTATCATCCTCAGCATTTTTAGTTTTTGAGGCATTTAATCATTTTATTGACGTGTTTATTTTAAAGTAAAAGAATATTGTTATTTTCTAATTTACAGTAATCTAACTACCATCTTAACGGTTTTGATCTGCCTGAAGTAAATCAGTTAGAAACAGACAAGCTGCTGCTTGTCTAACATGGAAATACATGGAATGGTTTATTTCAAAATGAAATATCAAGTAAATTTGCAAAGCAGAACATAAAACCTGCCACAAATGGCCCTAACGCAAGTGCACAAAAAACTGTAGTACATAAAATAAATCAAACACTGGAGAGAAAAAAAAAAAAGGAAAAGAGAAAAAAAAAAGGTTTTGCCTTATGGAGCTATGGCTCAATCTTTACGCTCTTAATAGCATTGTACAGAAAATAATCACACTGTATTTATTTTCCTTCATGTTTTCAAAGAGAAATTCATTTTGGTTAATAACCAAATCACAGACAACTAAGAAACGAACAAATGTTTGCCTGCCTGACCTTTTAGAAGAGTAAAAGGAGTCTTTCACATGAACTGTAACACACATTGATTCAGTCCAGGTTATTGCTGAATAATAGTTATTACCATGTGCTAGTGGTTTGGTACCTAAGGAAACTAATTCAGTGATCTCTGTTAATAACCTTTTTTGACACATGGGAAAAAAAATCCAACTCCACTTTTGCCTGAAAGCTCAAAAAGTCTGGACATAGGCTGGCTTCCACAACAGAATAAATTCCTCACCCTGGAAGCAAACCCCAGGAAGAAGATCAAGGCACACCACAGGTCAATGCAGGAGAGCTTAGAGTGCTCATGTCATGTCTATTCTGTTTATTGAGATCAGTATCTGAGGCTGAACAAATTCTCATCAGCCTCAGTCTTAGTAGAAATGTTATGGTTCTGTATTGCAGAAACACTGAAAATGCTAGTGAAATTTGAGAACCCACTTGTCTGGTGAAATTGCATTTTACATCAACCTCCAATCTGCTTCCCAAGGTACGTCTTTGGTTACTAGTTTGAAATCAAATAATAAAGAACATAGTATCGTCTGGGTATCCTTAACTAAAAACAAAACAAAAAAAATCCTGACTTTTCACCATCCTCTGTTAAAAACACTTATTTACTTTATGGTTTCATCATACAGTGAGTCAAGATGGTTATACTCATGACAACTCACTACAGATACCACACTGGAGAGGGACAACCCCATATGCTAGATGGCCCTTTCTAAACCAGCTGTCCCTACGAAAAAGCTTCTCTTCCTATTCTTGTAGTCAAACTGGATAACCTAATTTAGATAAATTTAGAGCAATCTCAGAATGGCTTCTTCCAGAAGTACTTGAAATATTTCCATGGTTATTCAGGAAGGGACAGGGGTGAGGGGAAACGTGGGTATTTTGTCAATTACAATAGGTCTGACCTCTCTAAACAAATCGTCTTGATTACATATGTAGGCCATGACAGAATTAGAACTATCAGAAATCAAGTATTTCAAAGACAACAAAGTCATTCAAGTGCCACGTGAAAACAGGTAACAGCTTCCGCATCTATTACTATGAAGCAGACTAGTAACTAGCATCCATTTAGCAGAAACTGCGGGCCATTTTGAAAAATGTCCAATGCTTTGTCATGCTGAGATAAACAGCACCTTTGTGTTGGGACTGTGAAAGCTCTTGTGACATAAACCCCCATGATGGACCCCAAGATACTGGCTCTGTGAGCTCCTCTCAGCAGGGTGCTCCTGCAGCGCTTTCTTATGAATTGTAGAAAGTTACTGACTGGTCCAACAACACCAAGAAGACTTCTGCCTCTCTTGACAATGGTGATTACTGACGTGGATAATTATGCACAAATAGATACAAAATATATATTGTTTGCCCATGTGGTCCATCTACACAATCCAAAAGGAGAGAGGTGACTGACAGAGTGAAAACTGTAAAAGTATTCCTGTAAGGAGATACAATAGAGATACACCCAAGCATAGATGGTCACCCTTTTATCAATATTTCTATGAGTAAGTGATCTAAGTAGCATTTCTTTTTTTTTTTCTTTTTGTGTTTTTTTTCTTTTCTTTCTTGGGAGTGGGGGGTGGGTAGTGTATTTCTGGTCACAGATCTTTTCAGAAAAAGCAGCAGTTGAGGTATTGGGAAAGAGGTATCCATACAAAAAGCCTAAATTGAAAAGGTGAAGTGAATTGTCCTCTAGAGAAACGTATTTCTGGTCTAATCACTTAAAAGAGATCAGCCTTCTAAGCTGACTGCCAGAAACTGGCTACCATGGATAAGCCCCTCATGACCATATGTGATCCACTTTACCAGTTCTCAAATGTTTAAGGAAATATCCATCTACTTGTAGTAACTATCTGTATACAGACAAGATAATCCATATTTGGTTATTATTTTGACTATATTTCAAGTACTGTAATTTCTGCTGTATTCCAGAACCAAGATGGAAGCATTCAGCTTCTACACTACACTTTCTAAACAGTGGTCCCAATATACTTTCAATTTAATTATGAATCAACCATATTTTTTGTTAGACTGATGATCAAAGCATACAGAAAGTGAAAAGTGTATAATTACCATCTCTGCAATTAGCTAAGTACCATTTTTACTTGGTGTCTCCTTGTGACATGAGAGCACAACTTGATTCTTCAGAACTACATTTGCAAAAAAAGCTTTTCCCCTTCTCTTTTCCAATCCCTTCCCTGTCTGCCCAACTTAACTGTTAATTCACAAAGCTAATGGAAGGGGAGGGGGATGATGGAATCAGAAATAAATTAGCTTTTCTATCTGCTTTTTGCAGTATCGATGTTGCTCAGAATCAAGAATGCTGACTCAGTAAAAATGCAATAAAGCTGGATGATGCACAAAGAAAATTGGAATCATATTTCTAAAGCAATTTCTTCAACAATTTGTAAATGTAATTTGTAGCTTGCTTCCTAGAGATATGACCATAAGTACTTGGGTTCCAATCCTTTGTTTCACATATTGCACATCTCTTTTTTTCCTCCTGTAAACTTATCTACTCACTAATCAAAGACAGCCTTTTCATCTCAAACTTGGGAAACTCAATTTAGTAACTTTTAAATAACATCATTCACGTTCCTGAGACTTCAGTCTATAACTTATAATTATCTGCCTATACAGACAGGATTAACTAACATCACATTCAAAGTCATATGCATCATACCTGATTGTAAATCTATCAGACTACTCCTTTGTATATATAAGCTTAATTTTTGTTGACAGGGCTAAATTGGGATTTAACTCCTAGGAGAAGTACATTTAAATGTAAATTTACTTTTTTCCAGCAACAGATTTTCAGAACTTAGCATGAGAAACCTGAATTTAATCAAAGTATTTGCACACACAATTTCCTGTGCAAAACAATCATGCAAGTAAATTTAGCAAGTTATTTCCATTTGGTTGCAAGTGTCTCTGTGCATACAATCTGACTAGGTAAAGCTTTGTGCATGCATACAATCTAAGTAGGGAAACTGCATTGAAAACTAGCCAAAGCATTTGGTTTCAAGAGCTAAAACTGTGTGAAAGATAAGACTGCTAAAGAAAATAATACAAGTGCTCTTCTTAATTACCTCATCACACATATATATTAGTTTCCAGGTTAAAAAATAAGAGCCACTGTGCAAGAAGAGTGGAAAGGAAGATAGCTAGGGTTTGGTTTCCCTTTCTAAAAGATACTGCTGTAGTATTGTCAGTGTTGAAACTGATGTTAAAATAGAAAAAAAAAAAAAATACAGAGAAAGCACCACTTTCTGATTTAACGTGTCTAGAGAGACATTCTCCCTACGCCAGCTGGAGATGAAATACCTTTGATTACAGGTTAGAAATGAGGGATGCTGGTTAAGGTTTAAAAGTGTTCTAAGGTCAACAATTTCTTTGTAAAGTCTATTATCAGATGAAAGAAAAACCTGTGCAGATACAGGCAATATTTGTGATGTAAAAAAATGTAGCTGCCATTAATGTTCTAACAATGTGTTTGCTCTCTAAACCAATAATCGACTTTTAGTTTACCTAAATTATGACATTAAGATTTTTTATTTTTCATCACAGAAGTTATTTTGTTTAAAACAAGGCTACATTTAATCCAGTGTTAATGCTAGTGAGTAGCATAAAAATCATCTAGACAGAGAAACAGAAATGTAATAAATCTTCCTTAGAAAGGGGAATTCACTCATTCTTATTGATAGAAGTTAAAGTAGTATAGCATTGTATTTTTTTTTTTTAATGCCAGGAGAAATACAGTGTTGGAGTACTGGTTTTAATACTCAACTGTTCTATTTTTAAGTTTTGGTGGTTTTTGTTTTGTTTTTTTTTTTATCCTGGTTTGGGTTTTGGGTTGATTTTGTTTGTTTGGGGTTTTTTTGTTTGTTTGGTTAGTTGGTTATTTTGTCCTCTCTTATATAGCATAACATACATGTGACTGAGATGTGGCAGCACATTGCCTGGATGCATACTGCCTGCTTCATCTAAACCTCCAAAGTAGGGCAAATAATGGCTAAAAGAATTCATTAACAATGAGTACATTATATTGAGTTATGTCATTTTGCCAACAGAGTGCCCTGAAACAGAACTGGGAGCAACTTATTTTACAAGGAGGAAAAATAAAGTAGTGAGTATACATAGACAAGGGATGAAGACATATTTGTTTAATCATGTTATGAACTTGATTGTGTTATTACCACAAAAATAGTGATACAGTTAAAGCAATAACATCCTTCCTAACTGCACAATAGTATCAGAGCTTTATTTCTTATGCTTTAACTATAGTCAGTGTGCAAAAGACTTCATGCCCTTAAGCACAGCCATTAAACACACTCATTCAGCCATTACATACTCATTCAGAATTCAGAAGGAACCTAATGTTTAGGAACCAGAATATACATGAAGTGAATGAAGACAAATGTATTGCGACCCAATTAAATCCGCAAATTAGACAGCTATAGACCATTTATTCCTTGGATGTGAATGTGTAACTCTTGGGGCAGTACACATTCAGGAAAACTGATCTCAAAGCTTGTAGCTACAATAATACAACAGAATAAGGACAGGTGAGGGATTGTCTAATTGCGAAGAGCCCAAAACAAAAAAGTTCGTTCAATGCTCTGAGATCCAAGACATAAAAGGGCCAATAAAGCTCCAATCTTGAATGATGCTGACAGAAACAACAGCTATTCTGAGCTACAGCTATCAATGAGAGTGGTTGTTAAATTTTTCTTCCTCACGGAAAAACAAACAAAAATCAACCATGAACTTGTTAAGTACTTAAAAGCTTTAAAAATCAGACAGACTTGTGAATACTCACTACCAGTTTGTGCATCCCTAATAAGTTGGGACAGTATTTGCATAAATACAACAAAGTCCATGTGATAACTGTATCTTACTGCACCTCACTCTCCCAAACAATACTGTATATGTAGCACATAAATGGTGACTGGAAGAAACAACTTAGAGGAATATTGTACTTCTGAATAACGTCTGCTTAGACAACAGTATACTAATAACTGAAAAGAAAAAAACACAGAGCAGGAAATTAATTAGATGGTGATCTTTTATTAGGGTCCCTAAAAAAATGAATATGCAGTAGGGCTATCCTTTGTCAAACACTTCCCTTTAAAATAACAAAAAATAATCTATTCATCACAGGAGAGAGAAGAACCAAATAAATTAAGCACATTATAAAAATGCACTATAAAATTCTGCTTTAACAACTGTATTAGAAATTATATCTCTGTAAGGCATTACAATTAACTTTCAAATAATTTTCTCCTCTGTATTTTCTTTCTCCTGACTCCTCATTTCTCCCTAAAACCTTTTTCAACATTTCTTTTTTTCCCCTACAGCCTGCTATTCTAATTGTCTACTTCAACACTGCGTTCAACATATGTAAAAGTTTCATATCTTTACATCCTAGGCACAGATACCAGTTATTATATTACCTCACAAACCGGTTGCTTTCTTTTCTAGGTCAGCATTAGCTAAGGGATGGCACATACTCTGCACCAGTATTTACTCCGCAGATGTCCAGTGATGATGCAGGAACAGCATAACTCAAATTCTGGGATCTGGATCAGTGCCAAAATGCAGTAAGACACAAGTTAGTGGTGGTGACCTATTAGGCCTATTCACCTAAAGAAAGCCTCCAAAATTGCTGCTTCTTTCCTGCAAATGTAGCAGGCCCAGTGATCTTCTACCAGAGCTGAACTCTGTCTGCCTGCGTTCCTGCTTGTGTCACCTCCACATGGGAGCTTAGGTGTTACTTCAGATGTCCCCCGGTAGCGAGGTAACTAAAATAAAACTTGCTCTTTGCAAATGCATTCGTGGCCTTTGGGTCTTCTTGCAACATGCCTGCGTTGGTTCACACACCCCTTTTCTACTTCTGGGTTTCTTGATCCTCACTGCCAGGAGCAGTTCACCCTCCAGCTTCCCCATTCTACGCTGCTAGAAGCTAAACAAGTAGGTTGTGTCCTTCCGCTTGCCCTCTTGCTACTATTTACATGAAATTTTCTCTCTGCTGTCCAAATGCGGGTCAAAAGAGTAAGTACCTTCTTGTTACCATCAGTAACATCAGCTACTGACCACGACAAAGCATTATCCCCAAATCAGGAAGCTGCTTCAGCCTGTGATGATGCCTTATTTTCTTAGCCCACACATACTGTGAACTTCTGCAGTGATGCTCCATTTCTAATATTTCTCTGGTCCTGTCTTGGCTGTCAGACACTGCCCTTTAATATTACTTGATCTTTTGGTATAGACCATACTTTCCAGATTAGGACTCATTTTCTCTTTGCAGGCATCTAGAAGTCTTGAGCAATGCATCCTTGGATGTGCTAAGCACATATTATCACCTGATTTATCTCCCTATCACCTTTTTGTTCCTGAGAGATTTCTTATAGGGTGACAGATGCAAGACTTCTACTGTCTGTGCATATATTTTTACCCACACCAACAGACTTCAAGTAGGACTTGAAAAGTTCCTGGGCTGCTATAAAGAAAATGGTGAGAACTAACACAAAATATATAACCGTTCCCAGACAATACAATGTTATCTAAAAACCCCTCACCAGGATGTTAAAATGTAACTCTTCAGACTAAAACAATATGGGTTATCTAATATGCAGGCAACTTGTTAGAGCAGATTAGACCTCATATTCAAGGCTTTCCAAGGGAACACTGAGAGCAGATATTCCCCAAACTCCACAGGTAATGCATCCCAGTAATGACCAAGCTCTAAGAATAGCTACTATTTATACAACAGATTAGTACAGCCATTCATATTTATCCGCTTGGAACATGTTTCCACTCAACAGAAAAATACAGAGATATACATACATACATATCCACTCAAACACACATGGATAGATGGATATATGTTTCACTTATCATGGCAATCCTTTTCTAAATCCAAAGAAAGTAGCAGAAATATTCATTGCATTTTTTCCTCCCTGAACTGGCTTTTTTCTTCCTGTCTTTTTTTTACCTTTGTCATGAAAACTACCCAAGACTTATGCCTGGCAGGCAAGACTGAAGTATAAATGGCTAGAACCTGGAATTAAGCCAAATGACTTAAAGCAGACTTTTACTACAGCAGGTGTTGAATAGCTCTGTCCATAGTCAATGATTGCAATGCAACTACAATAACCACAAAGTTGTATTAAGGATTTAGAAGCAAATGGATAAACATTTAGGTACACTACTATAAAGCTGCAGTAAAAATGCTTGGGTCTAAGAGCTCTTTTTAAGTACCAGCAATCACATAAATCACTGAATGTCAAAACACTAGATTTGTTATTAGCAACATCCAAATTTAAGAGCAGTTTTTAAAGAAAATTGTTTATAATAAAGATCAACATTTAGAATATTGATTTTATAAAGGGTTATTTAAAACATATAACATATACCTTCCTTGAGTTATTGAATTGCATAATTTAATTATACGTCTAGATAGCTCAGTGTACTGAGAAAACACACCTTTAAATCCAAATTTCTGTATTTTATGGACAATTTTTTTAATGTTTTTACTTATACTGACCAAATCATGGGAATAAGTGAAGGATTAAGTTATACTTTTCACCGTGCTTTACTTATGCATAAGGTTACACCTTATTGCATAAACTTTTATTATTATAAAGTATATTAACATATGCCATATTATTAAATATAATGCATTTTTATGTAACCTATTGTTGCAACAACTTACTAACAAAAATTCAAAGGTCCTCTTGATCTTTTAAGTACTGTACCTTAACATTTTCAGTCTGGTGGTAATGAATAAGCACTTACTACAGTGCTTCACTTGATGCAGAAGAATGCTACTTCAATTATAATCAAGTTGATTGAAGTCAATACAACAACAATTACTCATTTCCTATGTCATCAACATTGCACAGATAACTTTATGGTTGTACAATGGTCATCTATGGGATAAAGCCTTATGCAAAGCAAAGAGAACACACTAAAACAGGGTGAAAACATTATGGGATTTATATGCAAATGAAATGTTTTGATAAAGCAGAATAAAACTAAATATTAATTCTTAGCAGTAGAAGTTGTATTTAATCAATTCTGTAGTACTCAAGTGGTAAGCCTTACAGTCTGTCCAACCACAAAGAATTAATACAACATCTAGGCCATGATTTCTATCATCAATAGGTCTATGCCAAGGAATAGCAGTGCAATTTTTCAGTCAATGTATTAGCAATGTATGTGCAGATACACTGAAACTTTCCCCTCTTCTCTCTTTATTGATGCGGCATTTCCATTTCAACAATAGTCCCAGTCAAGCTCTTTCAGAAGGAGCTGCACCACAGAAACCTCAGTGGTTACATGAGTGAGTAGACTCATCCGGATGACTTAGCTCTTCTCTCAGAAGTTAACTCTGCCAGACAACCATAAAATCTCACAACATACTCCGAATACTGCAAGTTTAGTACATTCTGGAGAGCAGACAAGAACTCACATTGTCATTCCAAAATGAGAGTTCTTCACCCAGTGTGCAGTTGAGCCAAATTTTATACACAGAGATGAGATATTATTTATTACAGAGTTGTGCAAGTCTAGATGCTGGAACAAAGCCACCACGCCAGAAAACAAAAGTCACAGCCCTTATATACAAAATCTTATCACACCTTATCACAGCAGTCCTAAAGAGCCAATTGGTTAAACATTTGCATATTGATTACACAATTATTTTACCACTACCCATGGTCCCTGAGGAGGTGGTCTCAGGCTGGGCCTGGTTCTTCCCTCCTGGGAGTGTGATTTTTAGAATTATATGAGCGTATAATAAGCAAAGTTCAGCTAAAGGACACTTTATGCAACAGTTTTGAGAAAGATGTTAAACAAGACTCAACTAATTGTGCAAGCTCTAGAATCTCTACACTGCAAGGACAAAAACGGTTATAAGGAGTTCTTCAAATCACTCCTACCTTTGTTAGAAGAACAGACTGATCTAATATTGAGAGGATTTATGTATCTTTATGTTAGCAACTGCTGACAGACTTCATTCTTTTAAGTGGTAATGACTACAACACTATGTGCCTCTACTAAAAGAGCCAACTGTGATCACTTTTGTTTATCTTAATTAGCATTTACATATGCATTTCCTGTAAGACTATTTGTGCAGGCACATCCCAACATCAGTATATACAGCTTCCTAGGTGATCCTTTCCTAATATTTTCCTCTTCAAAAAAAGCATACTTGGTATATTTGGAATTACAGCTACTTTCTACTATAAAGAAAGGCACCATCAGTCCACAGAAAATAACATTATTTCCCTGGTAAGAAATTACAGGGGTATATTTTGATAAGAAATTTCCTGCTGAAGACCATAGCTCAAACTGCTACATCAAAATAAAGATTTGGTTATTATAGTTCTAATCCTTTTTCAGTATACATTTTTACACTTGGGATTCCTACAAACAGATTGATTATGTTTGCCCATTGTTAAATCTGAAATGGGGCGCCACTTACTAAACAGTGGGTAATTAGCCCTTTCCAAAAACTAAGCCACTTCAAGGCATTTCATTCAGAGTATGCACTGAGCAACAGCAACAACAACAAATAGCAAACAACCCACAAACACAGAACCTCCAGCATTTTAGATATATTGTGTGCCATCAAGACTGTGCAGAAAATTTTCAGCACTAGAGGTTAGTGTTCACAAAGGAGACAGAAGAGTAGAAGAGGTTGCTTTATTCGAACACAGGGACAGTCCACTAATGGGTCCCCATGGGGTGTCTAGACACATAGGAGTATCCAAAACCCTTTTATCCTAGTTTCCTGGCCACAAGATCCCTCCTCCTTACCCCATTAGCTGAGGTGCTCAGAGGTTAAAACTTTCCAACACGCTCACTGCACGGAACACATAATGTGAGTTTACATACATGTTATGTTCATTATATCTTACTTTTGGCATCTCAGAGTAAAGAAGTCGATATGTATAAGGCAATTAAGCATGTGCATTAGGGCCAAAGGTCACTAAAGTTCGAATTGCGGTTTATGCAAAAGAGACATCTTCCTCCTAACACTTCTAGTTAGTTGACTGGTCAATATGTAAACTTCCCCTCTCTTTATCATAAGCCTGCACATTCTTGCAGGGATAAGCTTGTTGTGCCACTTGCACAACATTTTTGTAAAGACAGGTGATAGGCATTTGCATCAAGACTAAACATTGCCATGAATTTCTGCAGAGAGAAGCTGAAAATAAAAATGTGCATTTGATGACTAAGAGGACCAGACAAGGGAAGTAACATTTCCCTTCAAGTAGAACTGAAGGTATGTGATGAAGTACGTATTTTTTTTCTGTCAAAGGGAAACTCTATCAAAGGGAAACACTTTGTAAGGTGTTAATCTGGAAACTGTACTTTTACTCCTTTGCGATAAGCATCCTGGTCACCGGGATAGAGAACACACACAAGTTTATAAATATACCCGATAAATTTTTTCACCCCACAAAACCACTGTCCAAAAATAAGGAACTGCAGGAGACAGAGACACCCTCTGTTCACTTCTCTTCTTAGTCCTTCATTAGATACTTCTACCCGCATAAAAAAAGATTGGATGCATCTGAGAAAAATACTGCAGATGAGAGATGAAAGTACATAAACTCTAGTTGCATATTCTTGGCCTACTTTCCCCCCACCAAGCATGACGAAGCTTTTTGTAGATATAAAAACTTACTTACATGTCTCAAGAGCATTCACAAAAAAACAAATAATTTAAGGAAATCCTTAAAAGATATTTGGAATTCTCATCTTTTCAGTTTACACCATTTTAATCGCGAAATTGGCAAGCAGATACAGTATATGACCAAGAAGACCAATCACACAGGCACATAAACAGACAATAGCTGAAGATAGCTATTTGTGAGGAGATCTTCATACCATGTGTTTGCCATGCTAGTTTGAATAATGAACAAATACAAAAAAATAAAGCTGTAACACCAGATAATGTACAATCAGGGAAAGTATAAAGTATGCTGAGTAAATAGCTCACACAATCTCACAGAAACAGAAGGAAATACCAAAGTCATTCATTCACATAGCAAGAATACAGATCCCAGAAGTTATTGAAGATTTTAAAATACCCTCCACCAGAATGGCTTGGGCTGCTAAAGCAGAGTGAGGATGCCTGTATTATAGATATTTATTAAAAATACTGTATGCCATATATAACACATGTAGTATATATACTATATAATATATAGTATGTATCATGTATATTATATATTAAATGTATATTATCTAAAGATATATATATAAAAAATATATAACATAATATATATTGTTATATGGAGACACCTGATACCTTCAAATATGGCAATGCCTCTGTTCTTCATTCCTCAGAACTAAAGACATGGAACCTTCAATTGTCCCCAGAATGTTCCTTTCATGACTAAAAATCCACAGTAACTAAAAAGACTTATCCAAGTGGAAAAGAAAAGCCTGGTTAAAGTAGGTGAATTCATGCTATGGACAAAGCAAGGCACAAAGCCTATGCACCAGTTAAGGCATCTGTGCAAAATAAAAAAAAGCAAAACAAAATCACCACTAAACACCACCAGTATATTTATTCCCAGAAATTATTATTAATACTGGCTCTTCGCTGTCTGCATTAATTCAAGAACACCTGAAAAGTGTTCAAATATGAAAGTGCCAGCTGCAGCAATACCAACTTCTGAAAAGAAACTGAGATATCCAAAATGTAAAGTGTGCTGAAACAAGCATATCACACAGCAGCAGTATTTTTCTCTTAGTGACAACAGCACAGCTTTTAGAATTGTTTTCTAAATAACAAGTAAGTATCCAGAACAATTTTGTACATCAAGAAATCTAAGTGGCAGACAGGGTCGGTGGAAGAAATGCAATTTAACATTAGTAGAGTTTACTTGAACTTTGAAATTTTATTGTGCTAGTATGCAGAGGTATCTTTTCACCCATCCTATGCAAACAACTGAATTACCAGCAGCAGTTTAGAAAAACATTGCCAAAAAGACTTTCTAGACAACTTAAAGTTGAACAGAACTTTTGATACAAAGTCAACTTGATACAAAAGTTATTGTAGTACCATGTTTATCCTGATGATGTCATGTTGTCAGTTGAACGTGGAGGGTGTGGCTGTGTCATAACAATGTTATTGATAATCTTAAAATTTCCAATTGACATTTTCCAAAGATACACTGACAGATCATTTAGAAATGGAGGGTCTTTATAGAACCATTAGGAAGAAAAACTGACTGACAAATCCCAGGAGAAACGACACCCAAAAAACAACAAAACTTAGATTTGTCATCAAGCAGAATGTTTGGCTTGTGAGTGTCCCAGAACATGTAAACAATTTACATGGAAAAATCTAAAGGCAAGACTTCTAGCGAACATTAATTGCTTGATTTGGGGTAAATATGGCCTTGTTTACTAGTGTCCCGGATAATATTTACAGAACTGTAAGTGCTTCAAATGATTACCTCTCAAACCTATACAGGAAACTGGTCTAATAGAGGGAATCATTTTTTTTTTCTTTAAATGTATTCTTCAACAGCACATACAAGAAAACAGCTCCTCAGGGAAAAAAAAAAAAATCTGTACAACAGGGGAAGAAAAAAAACATACTAAGTCTCCCAGTTCTCCCAAAAAGTATTTCTTGCTTTTTCTAACAAGAGGCGCAAGGCAGCAAATTGAAGCTCAAAGTCAAGCAGAGAAGAACAGATGACTCAGTCTCTTGAATTTACAAAAACAGGTGCAGAAGGAGCAAAGTAAAAGTTGTGCAATGGTGCAGATCAGCCCAAAAATATTCAAAAGCAAAGGGCTATACAGAGAAGCAGACTAAAATGGGGTTACATGCTACTACAGCACTTAGTTTTGTCTGCATTATTCAACAAAGCACGGACGCAAAAATGTACTCATTAGCATGTTCTACGTACCTTTACGTAGCCACAAGGCATTTTTGGACATGTGGTGGCAGATTGAAGCCAAGCACTCAATAGTAGAATTCATGCTAAATTACTCCTCAGCAATACTGTAATATTCAAAGCCCATGTCTAAATACATATTTGTGTCCAAAAATTTGGGATGCTACGTGCGTTTAGATGCAATTCATGGCTTGAGTCTGTACTCAAACTGCACCAGAGATACAAGTGCCTTTCTCAATGCATTTCTAAAACACAAGCACTTACAGAATGTATTTCCTTCCAGATGCAAATATGCAGAAAAAGAAACAAGTATATGGAAGTGTATCATGTAGGTGAACACAACCCAAAAAGCTGTTCAATGAGTGCTTATTTTCCACCACCAAAGAAATACATTACTCCAGTGCCCTTCTTGAGGCAACAGTGTGCATTCCCTTCTTCGTATAAAAGGAAACTGCTGGGGTCACAGCTTCCCAATACAGTCTTAGTTTAGCTCAACACTTACTCTTTTGAAAAACTGAGTAATTTCACAGTGCACTAATAACTGAAAACTTGAAGAAAGTATAACACATATTAAAAAAAAAACAAAAAACAAAAAACAGAAAATGCTCACTGACTCACTGACTCAAAAACAGTATTAAGATTTATAGACGGTAAAAAGATGATGCATTACTTCTCCTGATTAAGGAATAGTTTTCCAAGGAGTTGTAACATATGAATTAAGGTTTCTTGTATTAAAATTTATCCTTAAGACCTTCTTCTATCTGTCTGTTTTTGCTAGACACATCCTCATATTAGCTGATAAGCAAGACTGGCCCACTAGGTTCATCTAATGGGTCTTGACATGAGTACTTCTCAATATTTTCTTGGTTAGGAGAAAGACTGCACAAGATATTTAAAAATCCAACCCACACATACAATTCCTCAGGAAGAAAACACAGACATCTGAAGTGAGGCTTGGGTAGCTGAGTCTCCCTAAGGTCATAGCTCTGATCTATTCAGCTGTCATGTATGCCTCTACACGGTGAAATTCCAGCTATATCCACTTTCTTCTTTTTTTTTTTTTTTTCACCTCCAACTTTCTCAGACAGTGGAGTTGTAGCTCTTATGTTACATGCTGTTTCTATTTTGTTGAATGGTGTTCACTGAGAAATACAGAAACCATTCATGGGTCAGACACCAGAATTCAGGTCTGTCCTTAAGTAAGCACAAGCGTACCCTCATTTTAATAATCCAGAACAGAACTGTAATGAAGTGCTTGCATAATCGGGACAACTCATATTGGAGCTACAGATAGTCAGTGCTGACTATCTAAAGCTATTTCTATCCTACTAAATCAAACAAGTGAATACTCTGCAGAATTGCTGAAGTCTTTCCTCTTTTGCCCCCCTCCCTCCCCCAAACAAGAACACCAATGCCCAAACTGATTACAGCTATGGGTTTTGGAACATATAACCTTTGGAGCCACACCTGAGCATTGTTTCAAAGAGTAATGGCTTAGGCTAAAACAATGTCAAGGACCAAACTACCAACAAACCAATACAGACAACTAATTATTTGGGGTCTGGCAGCAGTTCACATTGAGTATAGTTTTTATACTGAGAATAGTATTATAATCTACACTAAAATATTCATTATTAATGTATATAACTTTGACTTTCTTCTCTTATTTTTTCCTCTTTTTTCAGCTTTCCTTAATTAACATGTTTGTGGTACTTTTTGCTTCAGAAAGCAGCAGACACATTACAGCTAAATCCCATTTCACGACACTCATTAGACTTGCCTGCCTTCATTATTTAATTCCAATGAAAGTGTGCACATTAAAAGGAAACATTTCAAAATAAGTGATATATACTATTCATCAAAGGTAGTAAGTTATTTTAATTAACAGTATTCTTTTTTATGGAATCTAACAGTATATGTTCCCTGATTCATTAAATCTTACTGGATGAAAGGTAATCTCCCATTCTGATTAAAAAAACAAACACAATTCAAATAGAAAACCACCTAGATTTTTATGTAAACTAAATGCTTGGACTCCAGGACTACTGGCAAACTGTGATACAGATGTACTTTATTTGCACCTTAACTTCCATTCAATTAAATTCAACAGAACTTGAATCAGAAAGTACTGCTCTAAAATACTTAAGATGGCACTGTTAGTAAACTGGGTATAACAGATAAATACAGAGCACAAAAAGTATACAAGTATAAAGTACACAGACACTAAAAAGTTCATTAGATTTTTATCTAAATTAACTAGCTTCCATTGAGTGTGTTGCACTTGAAAGTTATTTGCCAATCTTATTCATCTCATTATGAATATAATATGATCTAGGCATTTGACAATTATTTCTCCTACTTCACAGTTTAATTTCAAACCAGTAGCTGACTAAACAAGAACAAGTATCTTCCCCTTCTGTTGCACACTTGTTTCCACTTGTGCTGTACTCACCACACCCCCATCATTTCCTGCTCCTGTAATTCCTGGAATACTGACCTCATCATAAAAATCCATGCACTGCTTAGTGCTGATGACACTAATTAGACACACACACAAAGTATTTCCTAAGTAAGAAAGAAGCACAATGAATGGACTGCATTACTGTGTATAGTCATGAAAAACAGATAATCCAATTCTTGCACTTTCTGTACTTTGAAATGAAACTCTGGCTACAAACGGGCTATCATACAGCAGATTTTATCTCCACTTTACTAGTGGAGCATCCATATCATCCTAACACATTAATTTTTTATGTTGTCCTGTTTTTGTTAAAAACAAGACCAGTTTTCTTTTAGTGAATTTTCTTTTCTGCTAAGTTCTTCTAAGTAACTTCACTTTTCTGAATTTAGCTGTATGTTTTTTCAAGCACTGTGTTCCAAAGCTGATAAGATGACCAATGGAATGCAGAAGCAGCCCATGTTTAGATTTATTGCTATAGCGGCCAAGGTTGCTGATAAAAGTGAACATCCCATAAGTGAGAGGGGTGTATTTGCAAGGAGGGGCAGACAGAACAGGTGACTAAAACTGTCCAAGTATTCCATCCCATACATGTCATACATGCTATAAAAGAGACAGATCAAGAAGGTCTCACTCTCTTCGACCAGGGCCAGCATCTGGAGAGCACCCTGCCTGTCATTCCTGCGATCCGAGGCCTGAGACCCTGCATCCCTGAATCCAGTTCCAGTTTGCTGTGAAGTCCTTCCCAGGACTTCCAGGTGCTTGCCTTGCAGCTGCAGGAGTCATGCCAACTCAGCTCTCCAAGGCAACCCTGTGTTACCCTGGGGAAATTCAATATGGGTTTTGTATCTTTTGTATTATTTTCTCTATTTATTAGCAGCATTTAAAATTTTTCGAACTTACAAGTCTCTCTCCATTTTCCTTTCTATCACCTTTCCTATGTGGGGAGTGGGGGGGGGGGGGTTAAGAGAGCATCTGTTATGGTTTATTGTCACCCTGCAGTAAACAGTGACATATTTTCAGATCTATTGGCCTGCCACCGATTTTCATACCCAAGTAATAATAGCACATTTAAAACTGGACGAAATTCGAAGAATATATTCATAGAGGGGTATCCAACTGTAAGCAATCACCGCATTGCAAAACTCACAATTTGAGCAGAATATTTACCCTGGACCTGTCAAGACTTTTTTCATTTGTGTGAACTTGTATGTAAGCTCTTATTCACGTACATACATTTGAAGCATGAGGTATTTAAAGTACATGTTCTCTTCAAGTTCATCATTTTACAAAAGACAGAAAAATAATATCTACAACAGCTAAACTGCATTATTTCCTCTGGATCAGATTCTGAACATGTGTTTAAACTAAAATAGCATTTTCCCACTCAATACTTAATATCTACGGCAAGAAACACTTCATACAGAGCACAATACTGTGGAAAGATGGTGATAATTAAAGCTGTGTAGGCAAAACTTGCAAATGTGTCTGCAGAACCAAACTAAAGCTGTAAGAAAAAAAAAAAAAGAAGTCTTAGTGTGTATGACTCAAAACTAAACAGGAGCAACCTACCCTGAGAAGCCTCCACTGACACAGAAACAGAACTATAATGAGCAGTTGTCTTTACAAGAATTACCTAGATCTTTGCCTTACTCTGGAATTAATAATCAGCCCAATATTCACATTTATTTCAGATTTTTGGTACAGTTTTGCAACAGAAGACAAGAACATATGCATCAACTCCTCTGATTGTATTTGTCCTCTCATCATTAAGATATCAAGTCAGAGTTTATTTACATGTCAGTTTTTGGGGACACTGTATTTCACCACTGTTGGGAACAGAAAATGTAAGTGTATGTGACTCTTCAGAGAGTCCACTCTTTTAACTGAGGCTTTTGATTTCATCCAGAAAAATCTGAATTGTTTTATATCTGGAAGCAGCACATATTCCTGGCCCGAAGATTTACCTTGTCTGCCACAGGCCTGTGTGAGGCAAGGCAAGGCAAGGAATGCATGTATACAGACTAAGGAGGTGTGAAGCAAAGCTATCAAGACAAATACAGTAGCCATACTAAGTTAGGTCAGAAGTCCATCTCACTAACTACAGTGGTAGCAAGTCCCGCAGAAGATACAGATGGCAGCTGCTTGAACTGTAGCACTAATCAGAAAGCATGCATCACTGTCCATTCACAAACTGAATCACAGAAGGAATTGAGTTCCACACTAGGAAGACACCTAAATATTTAACACTTTCACCAGGCCTGCTCACTTTCTTAATGCAACTGTATGTGCTTTGCTGGAAGGATGCTTTGCATCCTAATCTAGCATCCCCTGAAGTTAATGTGAAATCTCCACCTTCGGACTTTGGATCAGGTCTAAGCCAGCCTCACTAAAGCACTAGCGAAGAGAGCTGTACCTATCAAGAATTTCCCACAGTCTAAGATCCCCAGGTGCTTGAATGTAGTGCTGTAGTGCTGTCATCTGATCCAATCAATCCATCATTTGCTCCCAGTGGTGAAATTCTACTAAAATTAAATGAGCTACACAAGGAAGAACGTGACAGATAGCTAAGTAAATGAGATTTTCAGGGCTCATCTAGGTGGTGGGTCAGAAAATATAGCTGTTACAGCATTCAAGCAGCCTCTAATTTTTGATGGGGTTTTCTGAACATATGTAGGAATCTCTGTGTTCGAAGTTCTATTTACCTATAGCAAAAGTCTTACAAGACAAAGCAGAAAGATGTCTATTCAAGCATTTAGACTTTCAGATGTATACATTTTTCTGCACACTTTCTTGTTTGCAATTCTATGAATGTGACTTGAAATTACATAGAGTGATCATTGGTTGCTACACCACTCTAAACAGAATTAAGGAATTGGTAAAAGTTATTTCTAAGTATTTGGTAGATGGGAGAACTTTAGCAGTTGCACAATAGGCAGCAATACTGAAATCTGAATGCGGCGGGTGTGACAGTCATTTCTCGAAAACAGAGAATTCATGGTTTTATTATAGAACTGTTTATTTCGCTGTCGTAGGTTCATCTGATTTATTCCTCTCTTTGCTAATCATTCCACTTACATGGTTTCTAACATTGTGACATTAGTTCAGGACTATCTGGAGGCAATAAATTATGTTTTCTCTGAAAGCCAAAGCGTTTAATATACATTTTTATTCCATCAATACTGAGTTGCAATTTACCAGCCCTGTGTTGGTTTAGTGAACTATACACATTTCTATGTCAAGGTTAAATTCAGCCCTGTGACAAAGGGGAGAATGGTGACATCTGAAAGGGCTTAGATGAAATTGACAGGTATGGGTAGAACTGTGTTAAGGCTGAATTTCCCACAGCAGCTAAAGATAATGACTTACCCAATACAGAACAGGATTGGTTGCTTGCCCCCTAGACCCTTTCCCAGAAACAATATAGATCTCTTGGGTTTTCACTCACGCCAGTGCTCTGAACTGATCTTATGGCTCCTTCCTCTGGTAGAGCTATGGCTCCATTATTGATGCTACTGGGAAAACACTTCTTGTAAGCATATTTCTTGGCATGGAATGAAGTTTACATCATCTCATTTAAAATCTGGGCCCTCGATTTACTTCATTCTTCAGCCAAGTTTTTTTTCTGTTCACCGCATGTCAATTTGTCTTTCTCTAGAAAAGCTATACGGCCGTTCTACAGGTACCTCAGGTCAGGGTGCCCCAACATAACTCCTCTTTTAGCAAGTCACAGAGCTGAAGAACAGGACCACATTAATTAATTTATTGCATGTTTTGTATCTCTAGTGAAACAAAGAACTGTCTTTGGTATAAATTGTGTGGAAAGCACGCAAAGATTTTGGCAAATATCTTTGCACCAGACAAGAACGGTTCTGCTGTTTCCTCTTGAACAAGTCGTGAAGTGTGTGAATGACTGAGTATCAACAAACACTATAGCTGGCAATAGGGAACAAAAATGTCTGCATACTCCTAAAAATTAAACTGTTGCTGTTGTCCACATTTTGCTTCATCCTTTGACTTAGCAGAATTTTTCTGAAGTCTTTTTTCCCATCAGATGTGCATCGGGCAGTGTGTACTGCAACACAGGAGGTAAGAACTCACTGCTGAAAAATTAGTAAAATGAACTGTTAAGTTGAAGACTGACTAAATCTTTGCTTCAAGCAAATAATTTAATTTTCAGGAACCAGGTCTTAATGAGGTGAAGCGGATGGCTACTGGATCCCTTAATCTGCATTTGCCACACAATTATACCGCATTTTCCAAAGTACTTAAAAGTGACATCTTTGACACTCCAGAATAATAACTTTATTCTTTAAAATACTACAGTCTGCACTTATGAAAAGGTAAGTGACCCATCTGAGGGGAGACACAGCTATTATGATAACATGACAAGTGCTGAAATATTAAAGCCATTTTCACATTCAGGAACATTTTCCATACCACTTCTTAGAGTTTTGCCCGAGTGCTACTTAATGGTATGTTTAGAATGACTGAAAGAGGACCCTGCACAGACAGCAGAGATTTCACAGACACTAAAAATTCGTTTTGTTTTCCTCATGGAGGTATTTGCACTTACTCGTTTCACTGGAGAACAATTGCAATGGATCATTACCAGGTACTTAATGATAAACTATGCTGTCAAAAACAAATTGCAAACAGTAGAAACACTGATGACATACCCCATATGTTTTCAACAGTACCAATGCAATCCAGTAACATGCTGTCATCTGAAATACCACTGCTGAAAGGAAAACCCAGCTACAAAATCTGGGGACATTATTATGAAACATACATTTATAACCAGTTTTGATTTTAAATATGTATCTAATCTGGGGATCCAAGGACTCTTCTGAGTGTCCCTCATTTCTGTTTTCAAAGTACCCTGTAAAAAACATTGGTATTATGCCAATTAAGACAGAGGAAAAGCATATTTTTTCACTCAATATATAAAGCCACACAGAAATAACTACCAGGTACAGCACGTACCTTACACAGGTACAAACAAACCCCTCACAGATGGTGCTAATCTCATTTTAATAGATAGTGAAGATTATGAAAGGTAAATATTACTGATGGTCTGTGGTCAAACACTTAATTCAGGAGCAGCACTGATTCTCTGTAGTGTCACTCATAGCCACCAGTTTCAAACCCTTTTGCACTGGCAACGCCAGAGTTGTATCAGATATCATAAGGTAAAAGTAAATTTGCTGTTTTAAAAGGCTCTGCCACTGGGTTCTAAGAGATGAAATGAAAAACATTATTAAAAAAGAAGGAGTTAGAGATTTATTTTTAACTAAGGAAAATGCTAGTATCAGGTTTTAACCATCATATTCAATAACATTAAATTCTGACATATTTAGCGGAAGTGCCTTTGTTTTTGTCCTTTGATGTTGCCAGCAATTCTAATTTCAAAACTTCAGTTTTTACAAACTTCTCGTTTAGCCTGATAAACTCTACCTGCTTAAATTGCAAAACATCAAGCTAAGAAGCACAACTCAAAGATAATCTGAGAGTTTCAAAAATAATTCATCAACTAAAGACAGCCCACCCTATTTGCTTAAAGGTGTGACTGAACCCCAAGAGCCCCCACTGACTTGTAAATTGAAAACACATCCATACATACTGCAGACCTCAGGAGTGTGTTTTGAAAGCTCCAGTTCCATCTCCAGTGTTGCTTTTGTGGAACTCTCTACAATACAAGTTATCCTCTGGGGAGGAACTTGTCTGCAGTTGCACTTACACCTGCTATTAGCCCAATACCAGCTGCCAGAAGGAGCATCTACTAAAAGGGGCACAAATGACATCCTCTCCTTATTGATGGCCACTGATCCACATGCCAAATATTTTCCAGTCTAAGAATGTATCAACATCAGACAGCTATTAGATTCCAGGTCAGTAAGGTCCTGGGCCACCAAAGCATGGCCTTATATGATTTTGTCCCATGATCTATGTAATTTTCAGGTGTTCTTAAATTTTATTTATTTCTATCTCCAAGTCCTGTTTGACTAGAACCTTAACATCTGAGAAAACTACATTTGCATATTATTCTGAAAAACTCTGAAAAAAAAAATAAAAATGAAGTGAAGCATTGTTAGATAAGATACACAAAGAAATGAGTTTGAAACAACCATCCAAAATAAGCAGCATTATTGACTGGTGAGGTTTCCAGCTGTTTGGTTATTTTAGCGTAACTATACCAAACAGTATTCATTACCAAGCTGCTACAAAAATGAATTCTAAAAGCAATAATCCACGCTGGAAATGCAGATATAATCATTCTGGAGTATTTGATAGCACCTTAGCCTTGGCTTTACAAAAGAAAAAAAAAAAAAAAAGAGCAGCTTTTAAACATGATGCAGATAAAATTTGGCATGCGCCCAGATAAAAGGTCTTCTTGAATATGGACACTTTACTGATCGTAGCTTTTATATTAAGGGCAGACAGAGACAATATAAACACATTTTGTATTATTGTAGGTACATATTGGATATAAAAGACATCTTTGACTACGACTGTAACTTTATTTATCAGTATTATTAGAGAGAGATCAAATCTAAAAAAAATTAAGCAACATGCCATGGAGACATTCTCAGCTAAGTTAATGACACTAAGAATTTTTAGATAAACTAATAATCTGTCATGCTAAATGTATTTAGAGTTAAGTACTAAGATAGATCAGGTCAGGTATCTCTGTTCTTCGTAAGAAATTATTTAACAGCCATTAAAGGGAGCAGATTTTACAGTACTAAGATAAAGTCTGGTAGATATTCTTTATCCTCAAATCACTCATCTGATAGAGGTTATGCCTTATGATTAGGTCAAATGGAATTCAAAAAATGTATAACATACAAATTCATCTCAGTCTTTTCACTCTGTATAAACCTGACACCAAAGGCAAAGGCAAAACTGTAAGCAACTATTTTCAGCTTAACTGTGATTTCTCAGTTTCAAATCAAGACAAGACAGTATCCTTGTATACATTTACCAATCACTCCCAGAGATCTATACGTGTACTTGAAAGTCTGGATGTCTTCTTTGAGATTATCTCAGATAACTTACCCTAAATTTGATGCTATTACAGGAAATCTCATAGCCCCCAAGAGAACAAAGATTACAGCATTTTTTTTTACAGGGAGGTTATCTAGAGAAGGTTCACGTAAGTTGATGGAAAAGCTATTTAGCCATCAAAGAGGCAGATGCCCTTTGATAGCTTTGACAAGCTGAATGCATCAACTCAGCAATACTCTGTAGGCCTGAAAGATGGATTTGGTTTATAAACACTTCGCTAGATGAAATCATCTTTGTTACCTGCTTGAAACAGACCCTTACAGCCTGCAATGAAGTCTTCAGGAAAGAATAAAGCAGTTCTCAGTAAATCCCTTTTGCTTCTAAAAGACAAAGTAATCCAGGAATTGAAGAAACGGACTAAAAACCTGTGTTTCGGGAAACAGACTTGTCACTGAGCTCCCTGTGTTGTCGAATGGATTACTTTGTAGCCAAAAGTGGTACTTCAAATTGCTCTAACATGAATTGGCAATTAGTGAAAGAGGAACCCAAAACTTTATTCTACGTTTTAGCTACTCTCTTTCATACAAGAGGTTGATTTTTTTATTTTTTTAATTCTGATTGTCAGAGAGTTCCTAATGAAGTCCACTGAAGTCCATACATGGAATCTGTTTCCTTTCCTTTCTTTTTTTTTTTAAACCAAATTCTTCATTTAACATACACAGACATACTCTTGAAATTGGGACCTCTCCTAGAAAGCAGCTGAACAAACTTAAATTTTATGTAAACTTCAGAGAGACATTATGGTGCATTGGCTCATGTGCTGTAACTCTGCATAAAAGAATCTTTTTATGTAACAGGAAATACGTAAGTGTAAGGCATTTAACACAACCCTGGGTCAAAGTAGGGTTGTTTTACACTGGTTCTATCCCTTTAACCTAATTTGTTTAGAAACTCTTCAGTAGTTCTGAGAATGCATTTTTACTAGCTTCAGGGCATTGAGATGGATGCTTTTACAGAGGCTGTTGGCTTGCAAAATACAGTTCACTTTTAATACATAGGGAAATTTTCCAGTCTAGTTTGAAACACCTTGGGCAAGACAGGTACAGACCAGTATTCATACTTCAGATTGCTTGTTTCTGTCTTGTACAGACAATGGGACATGATACTATTTTTTTTCTAAGCATCTACATTTTAAACATGCTTTAAATTTCACTAGATTTAGCACCTTCCAAGAAGTTCCATACTGCCAGAATTCCAGTTCATTACACACCTGACTCAACCCCAATTTAATTAAACACACCTTCTGTTTGTTACGTGCATGAACACAGTTAAGTGTGAAAATCAAATATGAACACTGCAGTAAAATTTTGATTAGTCCGCTTGTATCCATGTTTTTAAATCCTTGTGGAAAATAATGAGTTTCATAATAATAGCTTTAAAATTAATGGAAGTTAGGGCAAACCACTGAGATTTGTTTAAATATTAAATGTGCAATGACACTAATGGGAAATATCACCTACATCTCAGACCAGCTATTGCAGGAAAAAAGACACAAGCCTGTGAGACACAGCAGACAACTCAAAGCAACCAAACAGTAAATCCTTCAAATATTGTTCACAGTGACCAATTCACCAACACACAGGTAACCAGCCAAAACAGCCCCTAGACAACATCAGCTGAATGGCAGAAGTGGGACTTCTGAACCAGCTAGCACAGTGAACATACACAACATTGGACTTTGTGAATGCCCTAGAGGAAACAGGACTCAGGATTCAACCAAAGCCACCTTCTCCAAAAGGGATTTACCTTCTAAAGCTGCAGGCAGATAATGAGCAGATAATACAAAAGACAACAATGGTAGTATATGAGTGACTTGGAACACAGTCAAAAATGCTGTATTTCCTATTTGTGAAACTTCCACAGGCATACGAACTTTCAAACATGTTGTTGCTTTTCGACTTGTGATGAGCTAACACTTTTCATTTGCAGACCATATCAGAGAAAAAAGGAGAGGAGACATGGCCAGGTCAGTGAACAAAAATGGTAATTTTAACAGTTGAAGAGTGCTTCCTTACACTACACAGATAAGGGAATTAAGTCGTGACAGTTTAGACAAATATTTTAGATGCACAAAAGAAAAAAGGCACTATAATCTGGAAACTTTCACTTACACGGAACTTTTAAAAAATACTGTAATGGTCTAACAGTTTGTGTTCAGTTTGTCTGAAAGAAGAATTCACCATACAGCTGCACCTTAATCCATGAAAGAAGTGGGCACTGTCCACACCACAACACTGAAGCTGAAAGGAAAGAAAGTGAGAGAGCAAGCTGCATTTTGTCTAAGTTCAGACAGAGACATACTGTCTAAAAGGTTTGAAAAGCAGGCAGAAATATCAGAATATTATGTTGGAAAGCTACAGAGTACTGTTTTTCCATCAAGCAGATTACATTCTGAAGAATGACTGCGCCACCATGTTGTAGACAACAGCAGCTGGAGGAGAGGCCAATCTACAGAGTGAATGACAAGACTGCTTACCATGGCAGTGGTAAAGGGAAGGATAAAGGCCCATTGGCTCCCCTGGGGTAAATCCCTGCCCTGTGTACCAAACACATTGTGTGCACCAATTTCGTTTGCTCTAGCATCAAAGCAGAAAAGGTCTGTTAACAAAGACATACTTCACAGGGGGCTTGTTCAAGCAGCAAACCTCTTTATGCAAGTCTTAATTCACATTCAACGGGCAATTACAGGCATTGGAAACTGTGTGTATTAGAAACTCAGGTTAGCGGGAGGTGATGCCGCCAGCTGCAGACAAGCACAGCCTGTACCCCAGCCATGAGTGGGTCTGTGGCTGAGCTGAGAGGCCAGAAGCCTTCCCCAGAGCCTCCGATATGTCTGACACACTGGCAGATGCTTCTTTAGCCACTCGAGACAAAATTCAGTCAGAAAATAATCTCTGCTTTATCCACTCCATGTCTGCTTTTTAACCCTGCAAGTAAGGAAGGTCAGTGCTTAACCTGCTTATGAAGAACTACCACCTCTGTTCAAAATGGCAAAGCAAAGACAATAACAACCTGGGTGTACTTTTTCCCCACTGGGGTAGCAGCTGAGATGCAAAGTTAAGTAAGAGGAAAAAAAAAAATCTGAAAGAGTGGAATAAAACTTCCAGGATTTTTTTTCCTCAATTGAGAGCTGAAAGGTGTTTTTCCTAGCTATCCCCTGCTCCCCACTTCTTTTAGGCCCACGTGTCTGAAATTAGTAGCTCTACTCACTGCATTCAGGTCATTTTGTAAGAAAAACTAAATTACTAGTCATAATAAATTGTGCTAATGTAAAAGTTATTCCAGGGGCAGCAGCTGGAAAACGTCCAGTATTGCTGATGTTTTTCCCCCTTCTCACTCCCTTTCTCTTCTGCGCCACCCCACACCCCTCCACTTAGAGTATCGTTGGTGTATCAATACCAAACTTTATTTTTAATTCATTCTCTGCCTTGCTGGTCATTAAAGTCTGATACTATGCCACTATTAATTATGAAAGTAAATTATTAGGGGTGAGAGAATGCATTTCCAGTTCTCTAGCAGTGTCAAAAAGTCCTGCTATAAAAACGCATTGATGTCTTACCTAAATTTGTTATTTTGCTATAATTTTTTTCTGTCAAGGAATGTCAAATACTATTTCTTGATAAGGCCATGTAACAGTTACTTTTAAATAAAATTTAAAAATTATTTCTGAATAAAAAAAAAAACATTGACTAAGGAAACCATTCTCTATGAAAGCTTTCAGATGTTCTTTACATTTCTGTTAGAAACAGTTTTGCAAAATACACAGAATATTTTTATTCTTGAATTTTTTTAAAAGTGAAACTATTCAGCCAAAAACTGAGTTAAAACATTTGAAAGTTAAGAAAAGTAAGACTAAAGATAACATGTATGTAAACAGACACTTAGAGAACAAAGACATCTGTTAGCTTTGAATTAAAACCAGTAACAGAACTCTTTGCACTTCCAATGCTGTTTTTATTCAACAGAGACTTGAGTTGCAGAGCTACTGTCATCAGTAGACTCATCTGTCACCATGAAGAAATACAGAAATGTTTCCATGATGATTCTAAACTGTAATATAATGTCATCAGACGGCTCCGTTATTCTCTGTTAGGGAGCCATTCTGCTCAAATGTCAATTTACACATTTTCTGGTTGCTTACAGACACAACTTTGTTCTGCCATAAGTTATGTTTTCCTTCACAATTCTGCAAGTCAATAAATGTTAATGCATTTCTACTAGCACTGAAATACTCATCAATGGACACAACATATTCAGTTTGATTAGTAAACAGGATCTGATGGCCTGAAGCTCTTTCGCATTTTAAGAAACTTTGCTAAGCCCACCTCAGAGACATTTGAGAATCTGTCCAACAGGCTTAACTCATTCTCGTGCTGTGAGCAACTCATGCCCAAAATCTTCCCCTGCCACTCTCAGACATCAAGAAAAAGAGGCAAATATCAAAAGGCAGGATTCAAAGGGATATATGTATACAATAACACGGAATCATAGAAAGGGTATGTTCATCATTTTTCACTATGAGCTAGAAATGCAGTATGCCATGAACTTTAACAATATAATATACACTAATTGATTTCATTAGCTCCTACTCATTTCAGGTGGAGTTAAGGACAACGGCATCAGGGTCTGAACAGTTAAAGTGGTATCTGCTCCACAGAATTTCTCAGTAGGAAACATGACTCCATTCAAAACACAGGAGCAGCCCCACAATTTATTCTAGACCAAAATTATTCTTGACATGGTGCTAGATTATACATAGCCTCTTCGTAGCCATGCAATAAAAAAAATAAATAAATAGATGGATTTTTAAAATAATATTTAAAAAAAAAAAACTATTCCCTTGCTTGAACAGCTACTGAGCAGCAGCCCTTACAAATCTCAACATACCTGGAATGGCGAGATGTCTTACCCTACTCCTCCCCTCCCCTAGGGATCCACAACAACAGGCTGCTGTAAGAAACCCTCAGTCCCTCTCATCCTCCTTGCCTGGAAAACCATCTTGTTCCCATCAGCACATGACGGTATACATATTCCTATAAGGCATATTCAGCAGAAGCACTGAAAGCTGCGAAACATAGTCCCTTCTGGTTTCTCCTGTGGGCCATGCAGCTCCAAACCACCTCTGACCACACACAGTGACAGTGTTTGGGCACGGCCACTGCATACCCACGGCTGAGGGGCCATAGGCAGCTTTCCAGCACTGATGGAAGGAATAGTAGGGAGAAGGTGCACCTGACCATGTACTGGAGATGTATACAGAACCAGACAAGAAGAATCTGTCTCCCAAAAGCTACTAGCAGGACTATACAGAATAACGTTCATTTCTCTTTACAGTGTTGCCATTTCAAAACACGTCTGCATTCTCATTCAGAAGAAAAAATATATATATTTTTTTTTATATATATATTTATATATATTTTTATATATATATATTTAAAATATCTGAGAAAAAACTAAGTCTCAGCTTCTATGTAATCTTCTTTAACCCAGAGATATGAAACCTGGAAGCCACAGGATCCAGTATCGTGGATCCAAATAGACAAACTACCAGAACACACAAGTAAGGTTCAAAATCCTGCCTGGCAAATAAGATCTGACCAGAATCCTGCTTCTGGAAAAATATTTCTATTTTGGCAGACTGCAGGCTCCAGCAAATCTTTTCTGCTTTTAACCCAAGCATTTCACTTTTTTTTATCTATTGTTTCTGTGCAGGTGTACAGAAAACATATGCTCAAACACTGATATATAGTCATGAGAGGAAACTGCGTATAATCCTTGTGGTCAAGTGTCTGTTCTCATAGTGAGCAGGACACTGCTCTGCAAAGGGTTCTGAAAGAGCCAGCAAGGGTACTTATGCTGTTACACGTTCATTTCTGTCAGTAAGGGCAACAGTTAAGGATCCTGTAGACAGAAGTTTTTTTCTGAATATGTTTCCCTGCTTTTTTTCCACTTACTGGATAACAAGCAAATTGCTCTAGAACACAGCCTTAATGCTACACAGCAAAGAAACAGTACAAAAAAAAATAAGCCTTCTGCTCCCATAAGAAGATGAGTGACAAATAAGCTTTTAAATGCTCACAGGGAAAAAAAATAGCAAATTTGTTTAGTTTGTTTCATGGCTGGCAGCTTCCATTTGTTACACAGACTGGTCTGATGGAATGCTACCCATGGGCCTCAAGTGTTTTCTTTAGAGGTAAAAGGTATTATAATTTCCATCACTAAAGATTTATAATCAGTTTTGGGAGTATGAATAATGATTTAGCAATTATTCCAGTAAAAAATTTACTCATGTTTAGTAACTCCCCAGCTCTCTAGATAATGATACTTGGTTGTCAACTCTATCACTTATTACTCCATATAGTTCCCATTATATTTATCAATTGAATGGCCTCTTTATTGTCTTCTTGTAAGACACTGTTTTCAGCTACTTGCATCTTTGCCACGCTGAGTACGTGGGCTATGTCTTCTCAGGTGAAAATAGGACTGGATTTCACTTAGCGAAAAAAACTTGAGAAATTGGGTTTTTTGTTCTAGGGAATGAGGATTAAAGAAGCTGACAGTAGTTTTCAAGACTAAAATAAATAAATTAATAAACCCAGGTCACTCTTTATTTCTTATGCTTTAAGACTCTTCATTGTTCCAAAGCAAAAACCCATCACAGAAGTAGTATTCATCATATCCCAAGTCTTTCCTCCTCTTACTGCTCCTCTGACAAGCTGCCCAAAATCTGCTGAGGTACCAGCATCCCAGACAAGCGTAGCTTGCATGCGTGCAGTTCAGAAACTTCAGATTACACCCGAGTTCCCTGAAAGCATTCAACTTCATCCAAGAATGAATTCACAACCAGAAATGAATAAAGGTAAAAAGCAATGCAGTGGGACAGGACTATCATGATGGAGAAACTAATCAAATAACTTCTTAACTGATTTACAGTGCAATGTAACAGGCAGCAATGAAAAATCAACAGCATATAGAGTTGCCAAAAATGGTACTTTGGATGCCACATTTATAAGCCTTTTCTAATTATAAAGACACAGGTAAAATTCAAAGCACACTGAAGTTCTTGGTTCTCGCAAGAAAGAGCAGGACTTTTTTTCTTACCACTGGCGTAGAGTCAATTAATACAAATTAAATGGTAAGTATTTTGTATTTATCTCAGACAGTAAATGGCACACCATGTTTTCATTCTTGTCAAAGCCTAAGGCTGGATCCTCAAAGGAACAAAATGTCTATTCATTAAAGACCATCTAGTACAATAAGAAAAATTCTTCTGACCTTTTCTTGTATTCAAGAAAAAAATAATCTAGCATTGTAATGCTAATTCACCTCACTGTATGTATTACAAATATTTAAAAGATTGTGTTTGCATTTCATACTAAGAATGTAAGGCCACAGCTCTGGCACCATTTATCTGCCATTCTCAAAACAGTTTGGGGTTTTTTTACACAAACAATAAGAATTGCCTTTTTGTTTCAAATCCTCCAGGTCTATAGAATTTAGCAAACATACCCAGAGCTGTGAGAACTCTGGCTCCTAAGTGTCATGAACTTTAAGATCCATAAACCAAAGTAAGTGGAAAAAGTTTGGGTGGCTGATGTGTGAAGTAGTAAGAAACACCTCTTCTCATCCAAAGTATTATTTCTTTTTGTTAAATATTGCAGCGGTGTCTCAGACTTAAAGTCACAGTTCTGTGCTTTCCTAAATCAAAGGCATGATGACTCCATTAAGGTTTTTGGTTTTGGAAATAACTTTTTAATAGCAGAATTACTCTTTTTTTGCTCCTTGCAGCTTTCCTGTAGTAGAGTATTTCCATTCTGATTTAGCCCACCTCAAATCACAACTTGTTTCATCCTTAGAGCATGCTTTCTGCCAAGATTATGAATTGTAACAGCTTTTCATATCAAAAGAATGAAAGAACTGCAAAATAAAACTCAGAATGATACAGTTCTATTTATATCTGGCACTATTTAAACTTCTCAGAGCTATATGAATCTGGAAGTGTTATACTTTATCTGATGCAAACCCAACAACCCCCACATTATACAGCTAAGAAAAATCTAATCTCTGAAAAATGAATTATTTCTCTCATTGCAAGTTACTAAACAAATACACAACACTGACTAGGGGCTGTGACTACCTAAAATAAACTATGGCATTTTATTCTCATATTTCAAACTCTATGGTTTGGGAGTCCTTATGCTTGGAAGAAAGATATTGGGAAAGAAAGAATAAGAGAAACTAAAACATCTTTGTTGCTGTTGTCACTGTTAGCCATTCTTGCCAAGGATACATATATTTATATAAAGTTTTTCATGAGTTTTCAGATGAAAAGGGATTTCTCTCACCCTTTGAAACGAAAGTAGATTTGCTCCAGAGTCAAGGCACCATGAAATCAACCATCCTAAAGAAAAAAAAAAAATATATATATATATTCCTGACTGCAAGAATCTTCCCAATAGTGACTATGTTTAGAAATCAGAGTTCAAAAATCCAAAGCCAAAAGTGACTTTTAATTGAACTGAATTGCACTGCATTTTTTTAAGATACTGCGAAATTCAAATGCAAATCCATAAAAATGTAAGTGAAGTGATTCTGTAATTCTTCATTGTAGTTTTTAAAAGGTAAGTTAAGTTTAATGTAACACTGAATTAACAAGCTTTTTAAGTATCATACAGTTATTATACTACAAAAGATAAGAAAGACGCTAAGGCAGAATGAGCTAAAAAGCACTATATTCTTTGATTTTATCTCCCCCTTCTCTCACTGTTATTCCTATATTCTATAACTCATAACCATAACAAGACACAGGTGATTTTACTAACACTTACTTGGATGTTCATGTATGTAAGGTACAGGACCAGATTTTTAATAGAAAAAGTTAACTTTTTGGTTTTAAATGAATGCCTTGGCAACAGCTACTGCACCTATTGGCAAATGGTTCTGATAGTCATTTTTCTGCCTTATAGTTTTTCCAAAACTAAGCAAATTTGAAGAAGATACTAAATTGCAGAAGGAAAATGGAGGAAGAAGACAGATAACAGAAAAGACCACCCAAACGTGTTCAATTTACTGCCTAACTAAAATTGAAGGAATTTGAATAAAAATAAGAAATAGTAAAAGATGAAAGTTCAGTTAATACTTCCACTAAATTTTCATCTTTGGAAGGGTGGAGGGAGGAAAAAAAAAATATTTAGTGCAATCATTTTCAAAGAAAACAACCAGAAGGGCTACAGGCATCTCTCAGAACAGGTTTCTTCACCTACAATAAAAATACCTTATCTGATAAGGAACACAATCATTATTCTCCTCTAAGCTTGCTCAAAACTTGGGCATTATTAGAAATCCAAAACCAACTGCAGTGTACAGTTTCCACAGAATTTATCTTTACCTTTAGGAAAAGACTTCACAATTCCACAGAATCTTGGGTGGGGGAGAGGAGTTCATTTTTCATAAATATAACATAAAGCAAAATTACATTCACCAAGTTTTTCATATCAGGCTTAAAGGTTCACTTAGAGACAAAAAAGAAAGATAAAGTGTGTTTAAAAAAGCCATATACCTTACAAGAGCTAATGAATTCCAGACCATTTGTCTACATCTTCCTTTGCCTCCAAGACCACATGCCATACTCCAACTTAGGATTTCTGTTTCCTCTTTATCCCTTCACTTGTGGTCCCATGTGTCATCCTGCTACTAGATAACTCCAAGTCTTACACTTGTTAGTAAACTTAACAGATTTTTATTCACTTCTCATTTTTGCTCACCTGTGTTCCTAGGAGAACATCTGCTCTGCATGACGCTGTATCTGGCACACTGCCGGGGAGGGGGAAAGGTGAAAAGAAGCAGGAGGCAGAATCAACCACTACTTCTTCTCCGGAAACACTTCTGTTGTGCTGCCATCCTGCATTTGAACCACCCCAACTTACCAAATGCATCAGTTAGCTGTTTCTGCTGAACCACTTCTTTGCTCTTACTTGCCTATTTTGTTTGGATTTTGTTTGGGGTGAGTCTTTGGTTTGTTGGTTGGTTGGTTTGTTGTTTTGGATTTTTTGGTTGATCAGTTGGCTTGGTTTGTTGTGGAGTTGGAGAAGGGGTGTTTGGTTTGGCTTTGGTTTTGTTTTCCCCCCAGATGCCACCACCTCTTTGCTCACTACTATTTTAGAGTATTTTTGGTTGGGCATATGTTGGAAGCAAAAAAGAGTACCAATCTCAATACCTCTTCACTCACCTGTTGATTTTTTGCAGCCACAGCTTTGAAATGCACTGCTCACTCCATCCACTGTGATTCAGTCTGTATTCAGATGAACTGTTAAATTTTTCTGCCTCACAGCTTTTCTTAGAGAGATATTCCAAGATAAAGCACTTAGCTGCACAGTCTTAAAACTTATGACCTCTCAATGTCAAACACTACTTTTAGCACTGTACTTTCTACCTTTGCTTAATATAATACTTATTATCCCAAGAATCACATAACATGTAACATTGTTACAAAACCATTTAACTGTGTGCATGTATTCTTTTTTGTTACTGAGCAAACACTAAGAACTTTAATTGGATCAGATCCCAAAAATATAAAATAAATGTATAAGTTATCATCTACATGAAAATGTATTTTCCCTTTAAATCCATTTTATAAGAATAGTGCTAGTGCCATTAATCTTGATTTTTATGTGCACCATTTAATAGTAAAGACAGTTTCATGTGAGTGTGATTTTTTATGACCTCATCATAACACTACACTGCTTTTATATTATTCACTAAGCTACGTCACATGATTATGCATTTTCTTCTTCACTTTAAATAGAAATATTTCGTGTGCACAGAGTTCTCTATTTGGCATTTACCTCTTCTCCCAGGAAGGAATAGGAACATACCACACCACCTTAGCAGGAGGTTGGAGACTGAAGCATCTTGTACTCCATGCCAGCCAACCACCCAGCCCCCACCACTTTCTTTCATTAGCACCTGAACTGCACTTTGGATCAGAGAAAAAAGAGCACTGAAAACAGAAAGGCAAGTGGGTAAGTGGCTCGGAAAACTGAAAAGGCCAAGGGCATTGAAAAGAGCAGTAGACAACCAAACAGTTTCAGGAAGTATTGTGTCAGAAGGAAGAACAGTCCAGTGACCTGGAAACAGGTGAAAGTCTACACTAAAGCTGTGTGATCAAGCAGAAGACCTACCGAATGCCATTTCACTTTACAGATTTTCCTTGCCTTATAGTTCTTAAATTAAAAAGTTTGGAGTAACAGAGGGAGGCAGAACCAAGATCCTGATATGAACAGAACATCTGACTGCTGCAAACAGCGACCTACACTGTGTACCTCTTTATAAGCACAAGGAGCTTACTAACCTCTGTGAAAGATAAGTCTGCTTTGCAGGCTTGGCAAGTGGGGAAACAACCAGAAATTGCATTAGTAACACTATAGGCCTTTCAGGTAAAGCAAAGAACAAACAGGTGTTTGTACTATTACTTTGCCAACTTTCATTCTTGATATCCAGTCAAATGGCCATCTCCAAGCTCAGTGAATGTACCTCTCCTTGGTCACACCTTTGCAAAAGGAGCAGAATTTAGATGGCCAATCTGAAACAGGTACCTCGACTGCCTTATTACCAATGGTTATTCCCTCTGCCTCCCCAAAAGGCAGTTAATCCCAGCCTCCCTGAAGCACTCCAGGGGCATGTTTTCAATAGGTCTCTGGACAACAAGCAAGGACAAAGCAGCTATATTTTAGTATGCTAATGTTCTGCAGACTAATACCATACTTTTCCAACTAAAATGGTTCTATAATTCTGTACTCTGGAGGTGAATTAAGGAAAAAGTCCCAAACCAGTAAAACCTCAAGACACTTGCAGAACAGAAGCTACTTAAATAAAAAAATAAACAAATGAAAAAACATTGAACTTGGTTCTGTCCTCAGCAGCTTCATGCTGTGCTCTCTGGCTTAGCTGACCACACCTAGTGATTTAGTTAAGTGTGTTCAACACAGTCTGCACCATTCATACAGAGCCTGGGAACATGGCATCTCTACACACATCAGCAAGCAGGCTGGAGCTGGTATATGATTGCTTTATTCTCAGGTGTATGCTATGATTTACAATGTCTTGAAAGGACACGTACGCACATAGATGATTCATGGCTACAGCAAGCACGCAGTTCTTAGATAACAAACTAACACTCTATTTGTACTTAACCTGGAAGTGGGAGCTTTCCAACCACCACTGGTATCAATTGGGACAGAAAATGAGCTATAAACACAACCGAAGTTGTTTGTGAAGAAGCTAATCTTTATGACAACATACTTTTATTTTTCTTTCAACTTAACTGAAACATCCTAATGCCTTGATAAAAGGATAGTGAATCTTTACAAATACATTCATTCCAAAGACTTAATTACACTGAGTAAATGGATAAAGCAGCAAATGAATTATACCGTTGGATAAATCAATATTGTTGAGTAAATGGATTATAATGAATAAATTTTTGAAGTGGTCAAATGAATTACAGTGACTAACTACAGAGAGTGATTTAGTTGTTTCTATTTCTACAAGTATCAGTATTTTGCTTTCTATCATATAACAAACTCAAGGCTTGATTTAAAAAAATGTTTCTAATACCTCTTGCATTTAATTTATATCACATATTCCATTAACATTGTTATACAATCACATTGTTCTTTCAATCGGTTCTGTGTATTCGCAAACAAATGGAAAAACTGTGGTATTTGAACAGATACCAGGCTCAGATATTAGCAAGAAAACATTTTGTAACACCTTCTAAGATTAAAAACACAAAATGTTTCCTTAGTTACATATGATTGTAACTCCAAAGTTGATTCCAAAATTTAACTGTGCCTGGGTATTTTGAGTTCTCATAGATATTTTGTTCTTTGTCACATTTAAATTAATTTGCACTGTGAAATGTTTAATATAGGTCTCAAACATTCTCACTTTACCTAACAAACTGAATGCCAAGTAGTTAGAAAAAAGTCACAAAAAATACCATGGCATACATCCCAAATGCCGTATTCATCTGTTTTGATTATCAAAAATTTCTAGACAAAGCAGCAGTCACTGTGTTAAATAGTTCCAGTGTACCGTACTTAAGGAAAACATCCATGCACTAAAATCGCTTAAGCAGTAGCTAGAAAGAAATTAATTTCTTATGCAATTCTGCCCTTTATTAATGTATTTATTATAGCATGATTTACTTTTTGAAATGTATAAGGCAAATTCAGAGCAGAGTTTGTAGTCAAACACTTTTTTACTACAGTTTAAAATACAAATCTCAACCCCACTCAAATACTGAACAGCTTTAACTGTTACTAGATATCCTTTTACTAAAGAAATTAAATCAATTACTCCACTTTCAACGCTTACTAGGACCTTACCTACTGTAACTCAAACTATGGGGCCAAAGTAAAAGCACATGACAACAAGAATAAGCACACATAACTTACACTAGTGTTGCTTGTTCCAATTCCAATATTCTTCTAGTTTTTCAGTCTCTAACCAGGTATGACATACACGGATTCAGATTTCATTTTTCCTGCGTATTACACAAGCTAAGAAATTGCTGAGAATGCTGAACTGAAAAAGTTTATGAAAATAAGTGAAGATTACATTGAACTACACAGGCAGAGAAAAAGCACTGATGTGACTGTCATTTAAGTGCAACACATATGCTGAAAATGCAGGTGGTAGACGGTCCATCTTTCCCATATAAACGCTATTACTAGACCATACTTTTTTTTTGCTTGCATTGATAGTCTTTAACAAAGTCATCTTAAAAAAGCTGATCAATAAATTAGTCCACAGGAAAGATGGTTTTATTTTGGGTTCTGCTTTTCTGCATGTCTTACTTAGGCTGAGTACTTCATCAGATTGGAATAAACTAAAAAGAAATTAAAAATTATGCCTGTAAATTGTGAGATCACAGGATAACAAGCTTTCAAAAACTCTTTAGCAAAAGGCGATCTAATTCACTAAACCTCTGAAGCTCAGTACCAACTTCTCTCAGAAAATAAAGATCAAAAATATTCATAGGTATAAAAGCAAAAGTGCGAATCTGCCTGGTTACAAAGTAGCTAATTTTAAAGCAGTTCACCTACTGCTGCTGTCAGTGTATACATGCCTGCTGCTATCATATTTTCTTTCTGGAACTGAGGGAGAAGGCACATTTTATGGTACTGAGAACAGCCCCTACCCCTCCACCTTCCATCCTTCAGCCAGTGCTCACAGAGCAGTGCTACTGTCTGACCTACTATGTGTACACAGGTACAGGTGGTTCAAAAACAGTCTAACAGTCTAAAAAGAATGCCTAAAGGGCATAGCCCAACTTCCCTGTAAAAGTTTAGCTTTATGTACTTTCAAGAATACACATCAGCTTAGTAAAAGCATACAATGTGGTTAACAGAGAACAGCCATTTTATGTTTACCTTTCCATATAATTAAAGGACATGAAGATACTCAGTTAAGCAAAAAGCAAGGAAGTTTTTAATCATGAGTATACTTAACTGGCATTTAGGTACTATTGTATGCATGTTCATAAACCAAGATCTCAAGAGCAATGCACAACAGCCTGCTAGTTTTCAGTTGTTTGGGTTCAGCAGTTTACCACTTTGTGCAGTCTGGTTTTGATCTCCAGAGTAATTTCTCTCTAGAAGTAAATTAATTGTGTCTCTGGCAGTCTATGGTGTGGGTAGTTTCTGGACGAACTTTATTGATCTTTCCAGCATCTATACACTTTTACAACCTCCATCAGAAAAGCCCAAGAAGTTGAGGCCCCACACACCAGGACAGACATAATAGCATTTTTTGTTCTAATTTAAATAAATCAGAGCAGGGACAGTTAGCTGAGCTGGTTGATTATCTAGCACAAACTGACATACCTCTATCAAAATCATGGAACTGGTGGTTCCTCAAAGGGCAAGCCTTTGGATCTGTTTCTCAAGACAGAATATACTACCTTCTTCATTCCTTTCAAAACAAATACACTATCTATCCACACAGAGATAGATATTTGCATATCTATAAAGCTTCTTGGCTTCACGATAGAAGTTGAGAGCTTTGGTGAATAAGGCAGTATATTCAGCCTGAAAATATTACAACAGAAAAGCAGTAAGTGTGCACAATTTTATTGTAGATTCCAAAGCTTCTGGAAGGAAAACTTGAACATATTTGAAATCTTATATTTCACAGAAACTAAACTATGGAAATAAAGGCTTGAGTAAGGAAAATACCATAATCAACTTCATGCAAAAGTAGCCCTAAAAGATGCAATTTTTTCCTAGGGAAAAGCAAAAGCATTACTGTGCAAAAGCATTACTGGAAAATCTGATTACTGTGACTCTTGTAACTGTACCCCGTGTACTTTCAACCTGAACACAGGCCATTCAAACATGAGGTAAAAATTTCCAATGTTACCTGGTACCATACCCATGTCTGAGTTGAGAACTTCACAACTGGAGGCAGATATAAATGGCATTTTTAATTACCAAAAGGAGCCAGGAGCTCCATTTTGCATAATTTTCCTGGAGGCACTATCACATTAACCACACATAAAACACTGGCAGAGCAGCAGCCACTCTGAAGGAAGCAGGCAAGTCTCGAGAGGAACCTGCCTCTTTTTGAACTACCAACACCACTTTTTGCAGCAATCTATATATCGATACTTTCATGAGGCTTTTACAATGCAGCTAGTATACCAGACAAATTACTGTAACTGCCACTGAGAGCAAAGGGGGATTCCCTAGCAACACTGGCACCATTGTTTTACGAATGTAGTCAAATCCTCCATCTTTCATGGTGGAGATGTCAGTGACTGCAATTGACAAACTGACTTTCTGTTCATTTGAGTAAGTTATCAAATACACACTGTTACTCTCCAAAAACATAGAAGAATTTTCCTTCACCCTCTTTATCTCTCCCAAAACTGTATTCCTCCAGGCATTACACACATTAAAACACTGTCTCACTTTGAAGTCTGTGATCTCCATTTGGAGTTGCTGACATTTAGGTGGTTACTACCAATAAAAACAAGGTACAAACTCCTTTCATTTTGGACAATGAGGAGGTGTTCATCTACCATGTGCCGATCCTCATTTACAAAGCAGCTTGCACTGAAAAGAATGGCTGAAAGTGATTAATAGCTACCTGTCAGCAGTATTCTCTGCCTACACCAGCTGTAAGTCTGAGTTCCTAAATATACCATACAAACCCACATTTGAACCACTTAGCTATTATGCTATCGCTGCATCAACCCCACAGATGGCAAAAAGGATTTCTAAGTTGACTGCCAACAGAGTCCTGAAAGTGCACCAACAGCGGTGAAAAAATCCTAATAACTCTACATAGATTGGCGTAAGAAACGCACCAGACAGACAACTTTCCAGACTTAGTCCACAAAACAGCGAGGGCAACAGCTGTGCTCTCTTCTCCATGCTGCCCTATCACTGTATTTCACTGCTGACCTGGAGAGACCACCACTAGAAGAAACATTTCAGTTATTCTGGCATCTCTGATGAGGCTGCTAGCAAGGGTGCCAATTAGTGCCAGGTTTCATCATATTTGTAAAGTGGAAATGTGTTTACTCAGAACTGGGCTGAGACTACCAAATTAATTTTACATTGAGCGCTTAGCCACCGGGTGGTAACAACTTGCAGCTACTAACGATTTGGCTGGATTTGAATCCTAGAGGTAAAAAGCGAAAGGCTGTCTGTCCCACTGCTGGTCCCTTGACATATTCTGACCTCTGCTAAAATTTTATAATGAGGAAGAAAAGCTGTACAGCTTTTAGGCACACCAGGACATGAGGATGACACCTGCTTTTACGTTACTTATCCTTTCAAACTAACTTAGGACTGTGTGCAATATCACATTTAAGACAACTGCTGTAAATACTTTACCATCTAAGAGCTGAAGTAAAATCACTTGTTTGTGAAGACCACAAAGACAGTCTTCTGGAAGTCACTAATGATTTTTAATGCTGTAAGTCACAGCATGCATGATGCATTTTGCGCAGTTTCAGTATTAAGAAAATCTGCTGGACTAATGCTTCTTACCCGAGGCCATGAGAGGTCCATTAGGTTTTATTACACAATGCAAATATTTCCAAATGTCTCGTATCACAAATGTGCAAATAGCACAGAGACATACTTAGAAGACTATTTATTCATCTTACAGTTGAGAGTTCTGCCCAAAATTTGTTTAAGGGAACAACTACCACTACAACCACTCTTATGTCTGTAGTACAAGTATGGATAATTTGAAAAAAAATAAAACCTTATGCAATCTATAGATTATAACCAAGCCAAATTCCTCATTAACCATTGCAGTTGAGAGATTCTCCTTTACCACAAGAAAATAACCTAACATCTCATAAATAACTCCAGCAATGCCATATCTTATAACCCTCTGAAATATCAGGCCACCAGAAATATGTATTAGGAACTACAATATTGCATGATACTATATTTAACAAGGCATTCTTTCTGGTCAGGTTCTTCTCCACAGTTAGCCTTTTTGTGTGCTATTCAAGTTCTTTTTCTGAAAGGGATGTTCAAATTGCTCTTAATATGACTGGGAACCAAGTTAAAGCACTTCAGTTCACATTAGAAGAGAGATTAGTATAGTAATTTGTTCATCTGAAGTGTAATGAACTGCATTTTGGCATCTGAAACTTACAGACCTGCTCTTCCTTAAAATATGCATTGTGAAGCTACACACACAGATGCCATCCTCCAATTCTCATAAGGCTAATAATAATAATAATAATAATAATAATAATAATAATAATGGTCCTGTGCTTTATTTCGGCTAACTACCCAGAGACATTGCAAACATGCTTAAACCTTAGCTCAGTTGCTTGGGCTAGGGCCAGGCTAGATAAAGATAGTAGTATTTCTGTGGTTTTTTTCCCTTGTGGTAGAATATTTAACACTTAAAAACTAAAACTATGATATCCACAATGTCCTCTATCCTCTAAAATTCATTTCAGAATCTGTTTGAGTTATGAGAGAAGTTCAGGTTTTCTAGTTTCTCCCTTCAACCTTCTGAGTTAATCCCTACAGAAGGGTTTTCTAGAGTCTTATTAATGTCCAGAGGCCAGGTCAAACGCACAAGTGGGACACTCATGACAGTTTTAACTTTATGCAGATCTTCTGGTGTCAAGCAAGCCTCTGTAGCTCTTCCATCAGCTGTCTGCGATCTTCCATCACAGCACCTGCAGTCTAACACTGAGACCTCTGCATCTCTACCAGCCTGGGTTAAAGTTGCTTTCACTACTGGGCTGATGCAAACACAAGGGACACAAAACATAATACAAATGAGCAATTACCTCAAAAACGACCTCAAGAATCAGACTGTCCTAAGAGTGTCATTTTCTTTTCCTTTCTTAAAATGCTAGCTGAATTGTGGTGGGTTTTTTTTGTTTTGTTTTTTTGTTTTGCTTGGGGGTTTTTGTGTGGGTTTTTTTTTTTTTATTCTTGTTTGGTTGGTTTTGTTTGTTTGTGGTCTTTTTGTTGTACAAAGTACAAACATTGCAAACATACAACAATCTGAAGTGTTTACATACACCTTTCAACCACAGAGGGAATCAAGAGAAGAAGGACTTATGCGTAACTTGCGAGTATGAATGCCTCTGACTCTTACCGACTTCTTATTCCTTATCACATCTGATAAAAGCTTATCTAAGAGCAAATTATACCTACTGAACTATGCCTAATTGTTGGTACTTGGTGCACAAGGCAATTCAAAACAATATTATATCTCCTAAAGCTGCTGCTTCTTAAATTGTATGGAGGATGAAGTTTTCTGTCCTATCATCAGGACTCTGACCTTCTCTGTTCTGCTATATTTGTAAGTGCTATAATCCTTTTTACTTTCTCATTTTTTGCAGTGCTGTAGCCAGATGTGAACACAGTCTTCCAAATGGTCTATGGCTGGCACAGTCTGTAATCTCAGCATGACGCCCTTCAATTTGTACTCACCAGCTTCTGCTTTCCTTTCACATCCAGGCATTGTGCTCAGTTTCCATCTATTACGTTTGTGTGTTTTGAAAACACTTTTGAAACATTCTCAACAGTAACTCCACACTCATCTAAAACAAACCAAAACTTTAAAGCCATATTGGAATTACGTTCCTTTACCTTCTGCAGTATTAATTTTAAAGTGAGCTTTCATGTTAACTGTGCCCTTAAGCGTAAAATTTCCAGCAGAACACAAGAGTCAAGTCAGACTCCCAAAGAGTCTGAAACTTGTGCAGGATTTGCTACTCCAACTAGATCCCTACAAGTCAATGGGGCCTGATGGAATTCATCCAAGGGTGCTTAAAGAGCTGGCTGACGTCATAGCAAGACCTCTCTCTGAGAGTTTTCAATGCTCCTGGGAATCTGGAGAGTTCTCAGTTGACTGGAAGGTGGTAAATGTTCCATCTACAAGAAGGGCAACAGGGATGACCCTGGCAACTACAGGCCTGTCAGCCTCACTTTTGCACCTGCCAAAATCATGGAGAAGATTGTATTGGGAGTTATTGAAAAACATCTGAATGACAATGCAGTCATTGATCCCAGCCAGCACAGGTACATGAGGGGAAAGTCTTGCTTGACCAACTTAATTTCTTTCTACAACAAGGTTACCCACCTAGTTGACCGAGGGAAGACACATGATGCAATCTCTTTTTATTTCAGTAGAGCCTTTGATACTGTCTCTCACAGTGTCCTCCTGGACAAGAGGTCCAGCATACAGCTGGGTAAACACACAGTGCAACGGGTAAGCAACTGGCTGATGGGCCAAGCTCAAAGGGTTCTGTTAAATGAGGTTATGTCGGGCTGACGACCAGTCACTAGCAGGGTTTCGCAGGGATCCATCTTAGGACCAGTGCTCTTCAGTGTCTTTATAAAATAACTTAGACTCAGGACTTGAGGAAGTGCTTAGCAAGTTTGCTGATGACACAAAATTGAAGGGAGCTGTCAACACTCTTGAGGGCACAGAGGTCCAGCAGAGAGATCTGGAAAAAATCGAGAACTGGGCAATCACCAACCACATGAAGTTCAATAAGAGTAAGTACCAGATTTTGCACCTGGGACACGGCAACCCTGGCTGTACATACAGACTGGGGGACGAGATGCTGGAGAGCAGCTCTTCAGAGAGGGATCGAGGGGTTCTGGTTGACAGCAAGTTGAACATGAGCCAACAGTGTGCCTTGGCAGGCAAGAGAGACACCCGTGTCTTGAGTGCATCAAGCACAGCATTGCCAGCCAGGCAAGGGAGGTGATTGTCCCGCTCTGCTCTGCACTGGTGCGGCCTCACCTGAAGCATTGTGTGCAGCTCTGGGCGTCACAGAATAAAAAGGTTATAAGCTACTGAAGAGTGTCCAGAAGAGGACTATGAAATTGGTGAATGTTTTGCAGAGGAAGCCGCATGAGGAGCAGCTGAAGTCACCTGGTTTGTTCAGCCTGGAGAAGAGGAGACTGAGGGGAGACCTCATGGCAGCTACAGCTTCCTCACAAGGGGAGGAAGAGCAAGCACTGAACTCTTCTCTCTGGTGACCAATGACAGAACCAATGGGAATGGCAGGAAGATGTGCCAGGGGAGGTTCAGGTTGGATATTAGGAAAATATTCTTCTCCCAGAGGGTGGTGGAGCACTGGAACAGGCTCCCCAGGGAGGTGTCATGGCCCCAAGCCTGACAGTGTTCAAGAAGAGACTGGACAACACCCTCAGACACATGGTGTGAACTGTGGGGTTGTCATATGCAGGGACAGGAGTTGGACTCGATGATCCCTGTGGGTCCCTTCCAACTCAGGACATTCTATGATTCTAAGTAATTTAGATTCCAAAATCTACCTTAGACTTTGCAAAGTTTATAAAACAGGAAACATACTTCCTGACTAAATACTATTTCCTTATCTCTTCTGTTTTGTACTATTTTTAAGAAAGTTGTAAAGTAAAATGATATTTACTCCCTCTCATAAAAAGACTGGTATGATCCAGATGTGCTATCACAAGACCATGGCCCAGCCAGTTTGGAACAAAGCCCTAATCTCCAGAAGAGTTCTGGCTGTTACTGTCAGGAGAGGCTGACACGATCCATTTATCACAACAGCTCACTGGGCTCCCCAGGGGCTGCAGTGAGGCTCTGTCTCGTGCCAATGCACATTCACTCCCGAATTTGTTCCATAAACTAAAATACCTAAACGATAACGCTGGTGAATCCAGTGAAGCAAGAAGCCATTGCATGTCTGGTTTTTACCTTCTACAGAAACAAAAACAGAGGGTTTCAGATAGGTTCCCATGCTACAACAATTTTTTTTTGTTTAATTGCAAATGCTTTTACTATTCTTTTTGTTCACAAAACATTCCAGATGAAGCAACTTAGTAAAAAGTAGATTTTTACCTGTCCTCTCATGTTTTCCACAGTTTTACCCTCCTTCAAAGTCTGCCACATTCCACAAAGATTCAACCCCCTTCTCATCTGTTTTCAGCACTGAAGCATTGTTCCTGTATCACTGCTAACATTCCTTCTAACTTTGCTTATGATACTTTCCGAGTAAGGCTCCTAAATGCAACAAAGCCTACGTCTGTTCTACTAAACCACCTCTTTTAGTATTCGCTCCTGCTAGAAATTCCATGGGCCTTTCTCTTTGTGGCTCTGTATATTCATACAAGTAATTGCGCACTGGAACAAGACAGAATATTTCCATGTATTATTCTGTTCCATTTCTTATTAATCACTCCCAAAGCAAATATTTAAGCTATGCATTAACATTAGGAAAGTTACATCACTGAAAAGCTTTTTAACTATACACCTTCACTAGAGGTTAAAATTAAACTTATTTCCTTTGCTTTTTAATATGCTTTACAAGGTTTTATCTACAACCAAGAGAAGAAGAGATTTTTTTTTTTTTTTTCTGATGGCAGTAGCAATTCTTACACCCTTGGCTACAGAAGCTGGAGCCCAAAGAGAAAACATTGCATTATGCGACTAAATCGCAAGAAGCCACAGCACTGTTACTACAACAGCCTGAGCCTGAAAAGCCTGATTTATTCCTAACAGAAGCCCTCCTCTTCCTATTACTGGAAGCCTGTAGCAAAAAGGCAACTCCTAAATCAAGACGAGCAAGAGGATCTAAAGCTGCACTTAGGTTTCTTTGTTTCTGTCAGAGACTGGAACTAATTCTCAGGTAAAACAGTTTGTCTTCTTTAACTTTGACTGACTTTATGTAATTAAAGTCAACGGTGAACAGGTTCCACAGCAGAGTTAACAGGAAAACAGGCTGGATAAAGTTCTCAGGTCCTTCTGTTGGCAAGCAGCCAAAGTATATGGTTTACATATTCTAGAGGCTGGTGTACTTAAAAGGCACTGGCTTCCTTTTAGGTTAAATATTTGTCTCTTACCTTAGGAGACTAGGGGGATTTATGTAGCCCAGAAAATGTAAAATGTGTGTAGGGGTTCTCATATTTTTACCTAGACACAGTAAATAACACAGTCCCTCAGACCTCTAGAGGTTTTGACACAAAACACATGAAGCTGTTTTCTCAAACTCTCAATGTTTCAGCAGTGCAGTGTTTCAAAAATCCACTTATGCCAATATCCTTCTCTCACCGTCTTTGAAGTCCTTTAAACGTACATTGATGTCCAAGTATAGTACAATTAACACTTAGATCATGCAGGCAGCTCCTGAACTAGCAGCTTGCAGGTAAGGTTTGCTAAAGCCGAGCTCCTGAATGTCATGATCCTGCTGTTACATTTGCAGTACAGCAGTGTAAAATACAGAATGAGAAACATGCTCTAAATACCATTATTTCATGACACAATTTCCAAGGAATCCTTTCAGCTGAGAGACAAAATCTACAATCTAAAGCTTACTAGACAGCATTAAGAGTGGTTCCTCCAACAACATGGTCCCCCTTAATGCCCTCCAGTCATTTCATATAACTGGAGCTGCCTGACAAAACCTAAACCTAAACACGTTAAGACTCTCCTTCATCCCCATGGTATGTATTACACATATCAGCATGCTTCTGCTGTCAAGTAACTTCAAGATACAGTATTATTCCAAAATTTTAGCATCTTAATCATTTATAAACCATTAAACAGAGGAGTCAAAAAGTATCCATGGAAATCAGTTGTTCCAGAATAATACCTTTTCCCACTTCAAGAACCTCCTGATTGTTGGGCTTTTTCTAGTTAGCAGTTTTTTGTTTTGTGGTTGTGTTTTGTTTGTTTTGGGTTTTTTGTTTGTTTGTTTTTTGGTTTTGTCTGTTTTTGTTTGTGGTGGGGGGGTGCTGTTTGATAGGATTTTTTCATGGTTTGTTGGGTTTTGGTTTGGTTTGGGTGTTTGGTTTGGTTTGGGGTTTTTTGTGTGCCTTTTCTCCCACTGAGAAGAAGAATCCCTCACTTTGTGTTGGGAGGTATCTATACTTACTGGATGGGAAATACTAAACATTTCAATAGTATTTTTCTTTACAAACTCTCCCATTTTTTTCAGTTTCAGTGTTTAGAGAAAAAAAGTGTTTTAACATGAGAAAGACAGCAGTTGTTTGCTGAACTAGACAGAAAGTACATTTTTGTTCATCCTGAAAATCAGAAACTGTGCATATAGACTATTGCGAACTTATGTCACTATTTAAAATGAGTAATGGGCTCTCCTCTCAGAAGACAGGACAAAATACTGACCAATTGAACTGCAGAATAACACTTAGATCTGAGAGTGGTACTGAGGAGCAATACACCTTCGGTGTTACAGGAGACGAAATACACAACCAACTGAGCACACTGAGCTGTCTCTAACTCCTGCTTAATCATGAATCTATACTGTATTCTGAAACAGGGTCTGCCCCGTGCCACAGAGTTTCAAAACATATGCATACGCACTCCCAACAGTTCCACAGAACTAACTCCTTCCTAGCTCAAGAAAGATGGAAACCAAACACAGCATTAGAGCAGAGTCTGCAAGTGTCAATATGATAAGGGAAGAGCAGGAGATTAGGGCTAAAAGGGTATGGATTTTTTTTTTTAACGGTGAGCTAACAATTTGCCACAGTGCTAATTTTGTGATTCACAGAGTACATACAAAATTCAGGAAGGCTTCTTTTGTGCATATGGGTTGAGGCTCAGCAGGTATATAGTACAAACCACAGGTTGCTTGTGGAATTTGAATAAATTTCCAATAGGAGGTTAGTGTTAGACTTTTCAGAACCGGCTTTTTCTTGTGTTTTAAGATGTATTCCTCTTCAAATGCTGGGGAGTTGCAGAAGCAGCACTCAAGTTCCAATGATTTGTGCAGGCAATACCAACAGCAAGGCAGTAACAGCCATTTCTACATTACATAAAATAGAAAAAAAAAAAGGGTAAGAAAAAGTAAAAAATAAAGAGTCCCCAAATGCTGGACAAATTTTACATTCCATTGATTTTTTTTTTTTTTTTTTAATATACTAAATAGTAAATTGCCCATGGAAAGTCAAGGGATGTTCCTCAAGTGTCTCCAATGGAACTGAAGTGATGAGCAAAATTATGAAGAGGTTGGTTGCAAATGCTTGAACCAAAGCCAAACTCTCTTCCCCAGCTTGTAAAGCCTATTGCAGAAAGTTCCCCCTGTATTTAGCATTCCCATTCATTGCTAAGAGCAAGACATAACTACCAATAATTAAACTCAAGTTAAATCCCAGACTCCCATTGTCACAGTCCAAAAACCTCAGGCTGAAGTAATTAACAACTTACATTAGACATCCTTACTACTGAATTAAATAAGAAGTAAAACTTTTTTCAAAAGCAGTAGCTTCTTTTCAAAGAAAAAAGGATACTGAAAATCAAGTGACATTAAGAGTCACGGATGCATGAAGAATGAGACTGAGGGAAGTAGAACAACATGCGTACTATCAGTAGTGCCATACTGAGCACTACTAACCTCAAACCTTATTTATCACCTACAGAATAAATCTCCTGGCAGCTTGGGGTGCCCCAAAACATCAGCAGTTGGGAAGGGTAGGATGACCAGGCAGCCCCATTTATTTCTACAGAATTCACCTGAGGCCCTTCAGTGTTCATCAGGAGACTGACAGAGTCCATCACAGTGCAGTAGAAACCTGCTTCTGCACTTCTGTGCAGCTCGCACACACCACAAAAACCTGCAACTAAACCTCAGTCTGTGATAAGAGAAACAAGACCAAGGCCTAGGAGGATTCCTTTCATCTCTTGTCATAGCTGTGGGATATGCCCCAGAAGCACAGACAGCACAAGATTCACACACTTAAAAGTTACAGAAAGAATCGCTCAATACTTTTCTTTAACAGATAAACTGCCAGGAATTAAAAAAGGCTGCCTCAGGGTGAGGCAGCAAAGAGATTTCCCAATTTTCTTCTGTATATATCAGGCTATGCTTCCTTTATTTTTAGTAATAGTTAAATTCAATTTTTCTTGTTCTAGTTTATATTTACATTTTACATTGTTTGATTACTACAGAACTTCTTTGTCATGCAGCTGAAACACTACAGTCCACAGAGCTTTCAAAAAAGTATTATATTAATGTTCAACTTCATTTCTTGTTTTTCTAGTACTAAAGCAATACATAAATCTTAAATTATGGCTAAAAGGCGACGTTTTGTACAGCTTATGAAAATGCAGTTAAATACTTTCATTCATAATGACCAGAGTAAACATCAAAGCAATGACAAATGAAGATGTACAGAATGAATCCAGAACACTCCTATCTATTCTTAATACCACTAAACTCCTTTGTCCCTAGTGTCTATTTCAAGACATATTGTTTATCAATACAGAAAAGGTACAACTGAAACAGACTATTTAGTAAAGTTAATTAAAAAAAAAAAACAAACAGCTATCATGGACACAAAGCAGTTACTTTTTCCTTGTAAGAAAGTGTATGACAAATAGCCCAAATTATAACAATTTTTCACATGGATTTATTTTAGATGCAACCACCTGGTGCACTGAATCACCTACTAGTCTTCCATCACACCAAGGCATCAGCCTGGCCCTGTGCAGCTTGATCTTATTATTAACTGCTCCAAGACCTGAAATGAAGACATGGCTCCAAGACAGGTCATTTAAGAGGAATGGTATTCTGTTAATGAATACACTGAAAAGTACAGAAGAGTCCCTGCACTCAAGTGTTTTCGGGGGAGCAGGGCAGTTGGACTTGCTTGGTTTTATTTGGCTGGTTTTTTTATAAGCAAAACCTATAAATCCACAAAGAAATCTCTCTCCTGGCACAGGAGACTGTATCTTCTGGGAGACTAAGAAGAGATCTGTGGGCTGGTTTGATGCTTACATTCCCCACACAAAGAAGTATCTTTTCCCTAAGAACATCATGCAAATCACTTTTGACCAGCACGGGTCTGTGTTGAACATGGTTCTAATGCAAAATTATTACATATTCTGCAAAAAAAAAACCTCAGGCTCTGCTTTTACACTGAACTGCTAGTGACTTAACTTGCAATGTTTGTCTCCTCCAAGGGGATTCATCATTGTGAACATGAATGCAATGAAGCATTTCTGGCAGCAGCAATGAGATGGCAGACCTATAAAGGTAGTAAAAGATGCAGCTTTATTCTCAGCCAGCCAGTTTAACCCCCATTGTCCATTTACTACTTCCAAGAGCACTGGGAGACAGTATTTGTTTGTGAGGAGGAGAGGAAGAATTAATCACTGGTCAAAGACTGACTGAACCTCCCCGATCTGCATGAAGACACTAAAAGGATTTCAGGATCAGAGCAGGATTTTAAGGAGGTTTTACACTTCACAGTCCCAGAGGACGGATGAAAGGAATGAGGAGAAGCTACATCCCCTTATTTTAAAAAACTTACCTGAACTTACAATCTTGTGACTTTCCAGTGCCTTTATGAAAAAGGCAGCTAAACTCCATGAAAGTCACTATCTTTTTTTCCTTCAGGGTAAGGACAGGGCAGAGTGGGGAGGAGGATCACATTACATTTCTCAGTTTTGCCCAATTTTCTCCCCCATGTTGCTGGGAGGGAGTGAGTGACTGGGTGGGAGCTTCACTGCTGGCTGGGGTCAGCCAAGCACAATCAACTACTAGGGAAAACATCCTTTAAATGTGAAGGGAGAAATAAGGAGGCCAACATGGCACCAATAGTGCTGAATTTAGAGTCCAACTTTAATAAAATGCATTACTCAAATTAATGAGATTTAGGACAGTCGTTTAAATCCAAGAACAGAAATTCAATAACAGATGTTAACTGAGCTCTACTGTTCAAATGAATTTGTGTGAAAGAGATGAGGTATACAAAAGTAAAAATGGGAACAGTATTTTGCAGCACAGAAATAACCTGCAACCTTTTCTATACAGGAATAGTAAAACAACAGAAATTTTGCACATGCAGGGACATGAGTGCAAAAATACATATTTATAATACACGCCCAGGATTGTAATGAAGACAAACATGCAAGAAAATGTCTTCCTATAAAAGGTCACAAACTTAACAAGTTTTTCAAAGGGACTAGATATTTACGGGGATGGCAAAAATAGCAGGAGTTACTGTACTTGGTATATATACTTTTTGGGAGATTACATCTAAAGGTTACAGTAGTTTCACATTGCCTAGTCACCTAAGTACTGCTCTTGTAGAATATAGTCTAGCAAGGCGGGAAGTAAGTGGCAAAAGCCATCTATGCTGCATTGATGACACTACTATTAAAGGCTGAAAAAATTCATTCAAAACCCATTCAAGGTTTACCTTTTATCTGCAGTATGCTTATCTTACACCAAACTCTGTTAGTCAGGCCTCGTATTTATTATCAAGTCTTCTGATCCCATACACATCAAACAAAACCCTAGAAATGAAGGTGGTCCTAATTGTCACCATATCTCACCCCAATCAAAAACATGAGGTCAAGTGCTACTAAAGCAAAAACAGCTGTCCAACCACCTCTTTCACTTGTGTGACTTCCTTGTTTTCAGTAGGGTTTTCATTCAAACCATTAAGACTACTTTAATATTAAAAAAAAAAAAACTAAATATGTGGGTGTCCTGGTTTTGTTAAAAAAAAAGTTTCTATTTTAGTGAATTTGCCTGTCAGCTAAAGCCTTCATATTAGCTTCATTTTCCTGGAGAACCAGATACATGTTTTGCCAAACATAGCAATGGAATGCAAACTTATTGATAAGCATGGATGGACATCTCGCGAGAGGGGCAACGAGAAACAAGTGACCAAGAAACTAACCAACTGTGTATAACATTCCATTCACGTGAATACTTCATATAAAAGTGGGACATCACAAGGATCTCGTCCCTTTTTTCCCTTCTTCTTTGCCCTTCTTTGTCCCTTCTGCTTATGGCCGACATTAGGAGAGGACCTTGCTAGTCGTCCCTGCGAACTGAGGCCTAGTGACAGACTGAATCCAGCTCCGGCTGGCTGCAGAGTCCAGTCCAGGACTTTAGGCGCCGGCTCTGCAGTTGCTGAGACTTTCAAGATTGGTTTTGTATATTTTGTATTATTTTCTCTATTCTTATTAGTAGCATTAGTAAAACGTTTTTAATTTTTCTAACTCTCTTCTCTCTGTCCTTCTTTCGCTCCCGAGCACCTGTCCTTAGTGGGGAAGGGGGGAGAGGGAGGGGCAAAAAGGGGGAAGTGGGTGGAAGAGAGAAGGTTAACAATACATCTGCCAGGGTTTTATTGTCACCCCGCAATCTAAACCCTCGACAGTGGGGGTGCTGGGACAGATTATTTCTTAAGTACTGATGAACACAACATCTTCACATCTTCATTTTGAGAAAGTGTATGCGTGTTGGAGGTGGGGGAGGAGGGTAAACACAAAAACCCCACTGTTTCTTAACATTGACTTTACCTCCTGTTGTACTCACGCAATAAACAGTATATCACACTATTTAAGAAAAAATCAAAGCTGACACTGTAAGGGGAAAAGTCAGCTTTTCTGCACCACCAATCCACTCAACAGCCCTGCAGGTAGGACACCACCTTTCTTTCTACCTTTCTACAGTTCTTACCTAGAAAAGAGGAGCTTCTTGTTCCACATCTTTCTTCACATATTTTAACAAAGCAGAACAAACACAAAAAAAACCCACCAAACAATCCCAGTGGAGGAAGCATTACCTAAAAACAGCAATACAAAGCACAAAGATGCACTGGAGAGACAAAGGTGAGAAGATGGTCCAAAAGACAAACTGATCATGGAACCGTCAGTTTCATCAAAAAACTAAGTTAAAAGCTACTGGGCAAAAGGGAAGGACTAAGAAAAACAAAAAGAAGATCACTGAATGCATTTGGTAGGAGGAATAAGTGTTTTGCAAATCAGTAGAATTTCACACAGTTCCAACAAGGTCAATGTCGCCATTCAGAAAACTGCAAAGTGATGCAGGTCATGACACAGACATATCAACCAAACTTCAGAGAGGAAGAAAGATTACTCAACTCTCACACATTTCTTCCCAGAGGAAGCAGAGAACAGAGCAGTGCCTTTACAAATTCTGCCACCAGGACTACGCATAGAGCACTGGAACAGGCTGCCCAGGGAGGTTGTAGAGTCCTTCTCTGGAGACATTCAAAACCCACCTGGACATGTTCCTGTGCGACCTCACCTAGGCGTTCCTGCTCCAGCAGGGGGATTGGACTAGATGATCTTTTGAGGTCCCTTCCGATCCCAAACATACTGTGATACTGTGATACTGTGATACTGTGATACTGTGATACTGTGATACTGTGATACTGTGATACTGTGATACTGTGATAGAGTTACTCAGTCTCTTTCAATATTCAATCAGCTCCTACACCTGTAATTACTCATGTTAAAATGAACAATAGTCTGGCTTGAAAGACACAGAAGTAAAAAGTTCCAACATGTAATTTCATATGATAACATGGAAGAGCAACTGCAGAATGTCAGTTACCCAAATAAATAAACTGAAAAACTGAGTTGTAGTATAGGCAATCACTCTCTTCCTTTTTCTTCCTTAAGTCAGGTTATTCATTCTGCCAACTGCATGGGGTTTTTTAATCAATAACTTAATTGAAACTTCTATAATAATATTACCATACTTGTTGCAAATTTTGCAAGGCCACAACTATATCCAGGGCTGTGTTTACAGTTATCACTGCTATCATTTCAGTTTATGCAGCCTATAGCATTAATAATGCAGATTAACTTAACCAAGACCCATAATTCCTTCATAAACTGCAATAAAGCAACTGGTGCGTTTACAGTTTGTCTGGAGCATTAATATAGTAAAAATGTCAGAAGCAGAGTTTTCTTCTAATTAGACAGAAGAAAGCCTTCTATTTTTAATTACTCTTTTATATCTCTGTTTGATAAAAAAAAAGAGCTGGAAATAATTTCTGGAAACAGTATCAGCCTAACAAGAAGAAAAAAAAAAGCAAAACAAAAAACAAACCCACACCTCACCCTTAACAGCCATTGCCTTCATTCAGTTTCATCATATCCAGTTTCAAACTGGATTCTCCACTGTTTTTCACTTTTACTTTGAACAGCAAAATAGACCACTGATGAAAGAGGACTTATCCAATTATTATGAGCAAAGTAGCTTTAACTTCCTTTAGATATCCACTAACAAGATAAAAAATGACACTTCCCGGACACATCACCAGTACAATAGGGCCTGTATTGATTTTCATATCATGTTCTTCAGTCTGAGATGACTCTCTTGAGGACTCTGCTTCCCAGCAGGAAAAAAAAAATTGCCTTTTCTATGTTTGAATTCAGATCTATTAATGCATCCCTTGCTGGAGACAATGTCATTTTAGTTCTTTCCCTCTGTAGTTGATGTGTCTACACCTTGCTGGCTCAGTGTCCTAATGGATCCCAGGTTCAGAGGTCAAGGTATGAAAAGAAAAAATGAAATTGCTCAGCTTGGGAATCAATAGGAAAAAGACTCCTAAAAATCTTTCTAAGGGTAAAATGTGCAACCAATGAGGTGTGATAAGTGTGTTCAACCTGATTCCAAAGCTATAAATAGAGTACCAAATCCAAAAGAATTTACACACCAAAAATACTGACAAAAAAAAGAGTCAATGTTATTGTTCAGCTTGCATTACTGCCATCAGGAAATTCACAGCTGAAGGAACAGGTATTACTCTTTTCATTTGTCATTATGAAGGTTTCTGAGGTGCAACACTGACATCATTTCTTTGCTATACAATTTCAAAGGCTAAAAGGCAACCTCAATTCTCATATTACTTCTGAGAAGTAAGTTTTACAGATCAGGATAAGTTAACTTTGGTCATATATCTGCATTTACCCACGATTACAAATTCAAAGTGGGAAAAGGAAACAGTGTCATGAACTCTTGGAATTGGCAGAAAGAAGCCACTGACATTCCCACAGCCTTTACTTGAATTTGAAAACTACAGCAGAGTATCTATGTATGTGCAGTCTCTGGCTTGTAGAAAAGTATTAATTTGAAGAAACAATTGGATTTTGCAATGTAGAAACAGCTATATAAGAATACGACACTTGATGTTTTGTACTGCTTAGTTTAATACAGCATTTAACAGCCAACATTTACAGCAGTTAGATCACCAGGAGATGAAAAAGGGAAAGTTCAAGGCCCAAAATAATTCTATGTCTCAATTTTTACCAGTCTATCTCTCTAAAGACATAAAATACAACTGCGTGACAGATTTGAGAGGAGCTAACTCCAGTTACAAAATGAGGAAGTCACTTGCCATCTGAAGAAATACATTTTAATAACAGACACTAAACATAGCAAAAACAAAGTTCTCAGACCTGATCCCTACTAGAATCACACTTACATAAATTCACTCCTCTGTACAAAGCTACATGAGAACAGGAACATCTGACCTAATAGGTGTAACTGTCCTCCATTCCCCATGAAGAGCAGCTGTGCTCTGTTTTACATGCATGGTGTGCACACTCTCTAGGTTAGACTGTCTTGGCTGATCTTGTTTTCCAATTCTGCTGGCACATTACAGCCCCAGGGCACCTAAGTGTTCCTCCTTGTCAACAAGGAGAAGGAAAGATCTGCTGCACCATCCATAATCATGTAATACAGCAGAGTATCACAGGCTTCATTTTAGTGGGTTAAAGGGAAGATCACATCCACATGGACACACAAGAATATTTTATATGTATTCACAGTAATGACTGACAGCTCTTTTTCAGTTATGTCAAACAATGACAACAAAGTTCATGCAACTCATGGGCAGCTGTATGCCTTGTTCTTTTCCACAGTACATTTAAAATAGTATACAAAGTGAGAAAAACCTATCAGTTCTCATCTCCATGAGTTGCATCTCTACCCTGCATTTTTAGGAAGAAGGACAGGCTAGGAGGAGTCAACTGGTCTTAGCATAAAATAAGGAGTGGAGTGGGAAAGGTGGACCGGTAACTGGAAGCAATGCGGATACACTTTGTCACTGAGCTATAAGGGAGTCCTGCACAGAACCATGAAAACCAGCATGGCAAAAAGAAAGTAAACACAATCTTTGCCTCTCCACTGCTCAGGAGAGCCATGGGCCCACAGTCCAGTGTTCTTCACCTCATCCTCAGGGTGTTCTTCTTTTCTTGCCTGCCTGTGACCACAAGCCGGCAACCTGGTAGACCAAGCACGGGAACATCCTGTACACATTCGTGCCTTCCTGGCAAGTTTAACAAAGGAGATAACACACAAACTGTCCAGGGAGAAAAAACAACTCTCTCTCCTCTGCCTCTCTGATCTGAAGGAATGTAGCCACCAAGATCAGCACTGTAAGAAATTAGGCTTGGGACCATATTGTGAAGGCATTGGGTTTGGATCTTGACATAGAGGCACCTGTACAGTTCTGCTCCCTACCCTTTCTACTCAAATACCAGATGAAGCAGATCATTACAAAGGGAGGCCATAGTAAACCAAGATAATGTGAAATGTAACAGTGTAACTGTCTAGATGCAAACAAAATACCAGACACAACTAGACACAAATATAAACCATAATTTGTGTTTCAAACTGCCTCACGCATATGCCATGCACCCAATCACACTGTAACCCAACACCGACAACCTAGAAGAGTCAATCAAAGTGTAAAAAAAAACCAAATAAACAAACAAAGCACCACACTCCAACAAGAGAAAAGATTTACCACCAAAACTATGGGAGCTGTCTGCTTTTCTCCCATAGTGCTATGAGCTCGGGTTTTTATTTTTTCCCAGAGTGGGGGAGGGGAAGCAGTGTTTGGTTGGTGTTTTCTGTTGTTGTTTTGGGGGATTTTGAGGGGGTTGGTTAGTTGGTTGGCTTTTTAACTTACCTGATTAGCTATGTTGCCTACATTGAACAGACCTATGTGATTCATTTTGCATTTTCTTGGTCGACCACAGGCATCTTGCAGATTTCGTCATGAAACTCCTAGTTTCGTAAAACAGAAGAGCCTAAACTCAAAATTGCAGAGCCTTCGTTCTAAATGTGTGGACACAGTGCACTGGTCTCTTTACATATAATTCAGAAACAGTGGTTTGTGGAGATTTTAGCCTGCTCATCCCTCCAGCTATCATTAGTAATCCTGTAAACACCCTGTTCCAAACCATAGCACAGTACACCAGCAGGGTGTCTCTATCTGGCCCTGGTCTGATTCTCCATAAGCTAGGGAACATCAGCAATCTTTGTAGCACAGGCTCTGAATTTAATTTCTGACTGACTGAATTCCTTACACCTAATGAAAATCTTTGTATGAATTCACATGTGCTCTACAGCACAGACCTCATACTGACCCACCACCTATGTCACTTTTACAGAAGCATACAGTCAGCCTTACAAAACCACATTTTAAGAACTCAGTTGAAGGCCTATTGTGTTATTAGCACCCAATGATTAATTAACTATATCCATACATTATATGTCATTGACATTTACCGGGACATCTAGGGCTTGCTTGAGGGGAGGTTTGCCGCTCAGTTCTGCTGGCAGAACACCTGCTGAGTGAAGACAATCCCAGTTTTGGCTGGGATGGCGTACAGAATGTGCGCGCAGCAGGACCTCGGGAACAATGACTTGGTCAATTGATTAAATCTGAGTACTGACCAGCAGGTGTCTTTTCAGTGTGCTCTGAATGGCTTTCCATAAAGCCTTGTGCTTCACAGCAGCTGGATGCACATCAGTTTGGTCATACATCAGCATGCCAGGATTTTTTTCTGGCGAATGAAAGCATCATTCTTTTGCAATTCTCAGAAGTAACAGCTCCCAGTGCCCCAAATTTTATATATTTTCTCAGGAGATCTCTCTAAAAATTAACAAGTTACAAAATAGAAGACAACAGTAATCTACTCATTTGAGTCCACTTGGATGAAGCAAACAAAAACCAGTTTGATTTGAAGTTTTTCCTCCCTTTTCCTTCCTGTTTTACAAGAAAAAGAGCAGAAGAGTGCTGGCACACCAGTCAGCTCTTCACTGAAAACTGTCATTTTGAGCATCTGAAAACTACCCGTATGTTTCTCTGTTGCACCAATAGCTACTGGAATAGCATTTAAAAAATGGCAACAGAATTGGCATTAAAAAAAACTAATTACACAGCTGTAATTCTCTACCTTTATAGTGACATCACTTCCAGTAAAAGGAGCCACAGTATTCTCAGGCCCATAGCAATACCAAAATCCCAGAAGCAAACCAAAGACCCACACTAACTCCAGATGATTTTAATTACACAATTGTCTCTCCACACCTTAGTCCACTAAATCTGGTGCCTCTGTAAAGGCACCAACTTAAAACACTCATTTCCTCTATACAGAAAAGGCCTGGCATGTGATAAACTGGCATTTTGTAAATGATAAAAGGAAATGTGCTTTCACGCAACATGTAGTTTGAATTCTCCGATAAGAGAAACAAGAACTTACCATTATTTAAAGGGTATGACACACAGAGAAATAACTAAAATTTCTAGAGTTACAACTCTATTTTGTTGGATGGATCAGTAAACACCTCCCACACAGCATGATAAATCCATGCCTACTTACTGAAGATCCAACTGAGATATAACCACAGAGGTAGCTTTATAGTGCACCTTTGTGATTTTTTTTTTCAGTCTTTCTTCATAAATGTAGTACTGGCCACTACCAAAGATAAAGCACTAAACTAAACTAACTTTGACTGTTGCCCTTTATGCAAATCATCATGATCTGAAGTTCAGGGGCATCTTCAAAGAATTTGCAATATGCATATCAGATCAGAAAGCAGCCCACATAAAAAGCAAGAAAGTTATTCATGAAGAGGTGGGCAGCTCTGACAGTAGCACTGACCACCTTTGCACAAGCAGGTACTTTATCTTTTGTTTAAAGCATGAAATGCTAGAGTACTTTCATAGAAGGAACACAGCACTAGGGCGAACTCCAAAAGAAGGAATCTGCAGTAAAGTAAGTTTTACTGATCAGATTAAGTTTTCTGAAGTGTTAGCATAAAAATAATTTACAATAGAGCAAGGAAACTGTTCTCATCCTTCAGGAGGCAAAATTCAGCTTTGGCACAGGCAGCAGGAAACAGGGAAGAATCAGAGGTGGCTGACAACCTCTAGCCGCAATCAGGTCAATGGAAATAGCTGGGACAAGGGTAGCAAGGCTATAAGACTGGAAACAAAAGCTCATACAAGACCTGCAAAATACAAGACTGCTGCTCAAGATATGCAAAAAAGTAGGAAAATAACTACCACTGCTCCATACACTGAGCCCCCCAGTAGCAGCAGAGGTCCTGCAAGCAAGAGACTGGGCTGTGACACAGTAACACCACCAGAGGAAACTGGCCACAAGATCTGCATGCAACTCAGACCCTGCTCTTACTCTCCCTCTTTTTAACCAGTAATGTACTAGTCATCTCCCTCTCCTCTCTTCTCAAGTGGTGGTTATACGCAGGTGCATTTGAGATCTAAATGTTACACAGCTTTTCAATACCACTGCAGGGAAAAAAAAAGGAAAAAAAATCAAGCTAAAAATCCTGAACTTGACAGGCACATCAAGGGTTTATAATCTCCCAAGTAATCACTTCTGTTTCTGTCTCAGATACCAAGCACAAGCAGCACCTGAAACAGAGAGTCTGAAATACACAAGCCTAAGGAAACTGAGGGCTTTTGACCTAGCTCTGCCTCATATGATTGTCACCTTTGAGTCTGGCTCTAACTCTAACTTTCCAACTTTCAGTTTAAGATCTGATTGCTACTCACTCAAAATATGCCTCTAGCTGGACACGAGCTACTGTCCAAAAAACACTGTAAAGTACTATCTAGAATATCATTATAAATACAGCCAAAGTACTTCCACCAACACAAAAGGCTGAAAATATCCTTGAGGTTACAGTTTCCGTAACTAACTGAATCGCATCAGCAGTCTTATTTATAAGCTGGGAAAGGATTTAGAAATACTTGACCTTCAAGAGTCAAAGAAAGACACAGCTGTCCTCGTTACCACTTGAAACTCCACCACCACTTGCTGAGGCAGATTTAATGCATCCTCCCAGCTTATCAGCAGAAATGGTAAATAGTCCACATTAATCAGAACATACCCATCTCATCTCAGTCTTTTGGGGAAGAAGGTCCATTAGGGAATCAAAAACAGATAAAGCAGAACTTCAATTACTCAGAGCCTCTACTCCAATTCTGCCTGAATTATCCTTGCATTCCTCATAGAAAAAGAGTGGAGGAAGTGATTTATTTTCCGAGATATTCCCATTAAAAAACAAGAGCAGTACAATACATTCCCATTTCTTTATCCAATTTTTAGAATACATAAGGGCAGGCAGATGTCAACAGGGCTGACAACTCAGTGTTTCCTGGATTTTCAGCAAGCAAACACTGCTCTCTACTCTGCAATTCTAAAATCAGAACAGGGGAAGATGCTTTTAGGTAAGTTAAGCAAGAAAAAAAAAAAGAAAAAAAAGGGTTTTCAGCTATTACTCCACGTCTTTTTTGAATGAATTTGACAACCAATGTAACTCCCAGTTCTCAAAATTAGCTTAAGTTCAGAACATAAGTAGCCCAGGTAGGGCATGTACACAAGCCATTATCAAAGATGTAGTAAGTTCATTATGTACCAACTGGTTTGAAACTCAGTGATCTTGCACTGAAGATGAGGGCAAATACTGATGACGCAAACAAATTACAATGGTTTTTTCCTGATTATAAGACTTCAGGCATAAATAAGATTTCAACAATGTACATTTCCCAAGAAACTGTAATTACATTATTTCAGAACACTCAGTGTTTGTTTTAAGCAGACAGAAAACAGCCGGAAAACCACAAACCTGAGTTCCTTGTATCTTATGTATTTTTATTTGCAACAATGCAGGACAATAAGGACTATACAACACTCCTTTTCACATTTAAGAAACCTTTAATAAAAATAGATAACATTCTGCAATTCTTACTCGTATACCTGCTATCTTGCTCAAGCAGAAATCCAGATAAGCTCAGCTGAAACCCTCCAGGCTGAGATACTTTTATGACCCATAATGAAGAAGCAAAACATAGAAGAAAAAGCAAGAAAATTAAAAGACAGGCTGTGCGTGATATTGCCTGTAGAATCACACACTTACTTTAACCATCACTCACTGCTTTCCAGGTACGAAGCAAATGGCAAGGAACCAAATTCTAAAGAAAGTTGAATTAAGTGACTCCATTCAGCCTCTCAGCATCAAGACTAGCAACATGTTCATTCCTTACATTTCATGAGATGCTGTGAATGCTTGCAGTACATACCAGGATTTGATTTTATTAAACTCAAATAGTAAAGCTCATTTCCAGAGAAAATCTTTGCAACACATATCATAAGTGTTGCAACATTTCTTGATAGCAACAAAATGAATTTGTATCCCCTTCTGGAGGGGAGGAACAATTCCTGAAAAGGTCACAGTGTAAGAGATTCTCCAAAAAGCCTAACAGCATGTCAGGCTGCTTACCCCGGAGTTCACATGTTTCCTCAAAAGTATAAGCCTTCAAAATGCCTTTTTTTGAATTATATTTCTGAAAAACAAGGAGAACGGAGGCATATCTCTAAAGATAATAATCACCAGTTCTCTCATATTCAATCTAGTTTGAAGAGGCTGACATCGTGTAAATCCACCCAGAAGGAAACATAGTAAAGCCAAATCAAGTAAAACTGACCTTCTGATAAAATTTTGTACGTGAGTATACACGTTATACATTGAGAAATTTCTTTACAAATGACCTTTCTCTAATAGCAGGAAAAAATCATGTTCACCATTTAACAAAGTGTCCCGGTTCACACAGAAAACATTTCTGGAAACGAAAAATACATGTATTGAATTGCGAGTTCTGTCATTCAAAAATCAGTTATTCCTAGGGGGAAATAAATGCTATCTGAACCACCAGCTTGTAATGTGCAACTAGAATTTCCATAGCTAGACTCTTTTAAAATGATGAACCTCAAAACTGATCACTCCTGAGGAAGGACAAAACCAGTATCAACAGACTTTCACTCTACCACTACGGTTCGAGGCACTGAGAGGAAAAACCTCAAGACTGTAAGCCTGGGGCAAGTAGCATTCATGATGTTGCATGCAAAAGCAGATTGCACACTGGAAGGCAGCACTTGGGAACATGACAAATTTAGCTATTTACATCCAGAAAGTAAATCTGTTGTTCTTAGAAGAAAGTGAAGTGGTTTTCAGAGCTTGCTTTGTGTATTTGCAGGGCTACTCTTCAGGTTTTGTTTGCTTGTACTTTGATTTTTTTTTTTTTTTTTTTTTTTTTTAAGGCTGTGACAGTTTTACTTGCAAAGGGTTAATCATGTGTCCCCAGACTATGCTGAAACAGTTATGGCCACTATTACCAGTTATAGATGTTTCTCCTTATTACTTATCAGGCCACTGCAAGTGAAACAGAGTGCACAGAGTATAAAAACGTTTTAGTTTTAATCCTCTGTATTTAAGACAGATACAGCCTCAACACCCAAAAGAGTCTGTGGATACTCAGACTGGGATGGAAGCAGGTACAGTTTTCCTTCCTTCCTTAGAGCAGAGCTGTACAGCAGAACATACAAGTGAGATGGGGCAGAAACTGCATGCTGCCTGCATTGTGAGGAATTTTGCCCCTCTACAGAGACTGCCTTTGGAAGCAACCCTATCTGCAGTGCTTCTGTACTCTTTATGAATGGCTTTGCTTCAGAGTCATCATCATCAAGTGTCCCAACAGACGACTAGAGCCTGGAAAAAATTATTTATTGAAAGCAATTTATCTGACAAATATTGACATTTGCTTCTAGCTCCTTTCAGCAGTTCATTATTCGACCAGCTCCACAGACTCTCCAAATTCAGCAAATAATTCTTTCAGCAAATTCTTTTCACAACAACTGAACTCCTGTTTGGGAAAAAAAAAAAAAAATTATTTGACAAGCACAGCTGACAAGCAAGTATTTTGTCTCCACCTCTGGTGTAGTAGTACTTCAAAAACGGAGGGAAGAGGACACATGACAGCAGCTCTACAGTATGTCTCCATTTTGCATTCAGGAAGGGCTATAAACCTTGTAAGTCTGTAAGCACCAGAAATAGTGTAAGTGTCATAGTTAAAATGAAGACCACAGAGCAAGCTTGATGTAATACCCACTAGCCAAAACCAACCTCTGCCATCACTCAGAACAAAGGAACGCAGTCACTATTTTCCACTCAAAGATGATGTGCTTGTGTTGCAAACTTAAAGCCAGCTTCCAGCTTGGAAGTGGATTTCATCACATGCATCAACCTAAGGGACTCTTCAGGCTGTATGGACCTAAGACCTGAAAACAACATTAATTCAATCCTTACCTCTACTAGGACATACAGAATGAATCTGACTCTACAGTCTTACTCTTTGTGTCATCACTTATCATGATACCAAATACGAGCAACATGCAAGTAACAAAACAGGACAGCTTTTTAAAGCAGTCACATAAGATCAAGCAATTGCAAAAGCAGCAGGTGAGTACAGCATTTGCACCCCTGCTTTTGACAGGGAGATTTTCTGGATGTCACAAGCAGGTACTACCAAGAAGTAAGCATGCTTTTCAGTACAGATATCCAAGTTTGACTATCGTATACTGTAGAGAAAAAATTAAAAGGCTAAATATAAAAACTGAAAGCAAACTTACTGATTTGTATTGCTCTGCTCTTTTGCCACTCCACTACTACAACTTTAATGTAAAAAATAACTGGAAAGGCAGAGACACACATTTTTCTGGGTTGTTACTTCCTCCACCCCTCCTTGTAGCAAGTCAGTAAAAACAAACTGGTGTATTAGCATACAAACTTAAGCACTCTTTTCTTGTACTTTCAAGTTCAGCCCTTTTTGCCTGAGGAATTCTCTTGGCTCACGGGTTTGATGTCAGCCCTTGATTGTGTTTTGATGTTTCTGCAGATCTACAATTGAGTTCAATTCTCAGCAGCCAAAACAGACATTTGTCATCCTGTATGCATCAAATTTCTTGTGGCACACTGCCCACTTAATCATGCAGGCAAGGGGAGCTTTGACAAAGCAGAGGGCTGTCTGCAAGCCACTGTGACCTAGCATGTGTGGAGTCACATGTAATTACCATTACTTATAAGGATCACTCAAGACCTCCTGGTGTTGCTGCACACCAATTCAACCACGCCAGAGCGTTCAAGTAAATATTTGCACGCAACAAGGAGCTGTTGAGAGGGTTTTGTCTACACCCACTGCCCCCAGCACATGAAATATTCAGCATATGAAATGTCTCCAGTGATGCAGAGTGGTGGGTTTTCACTCTGATTTGATTAGCAGTGATAATTCTTTCATGAGGTGTGACTGTCCTTCTAGATTAGCATCAGCCCAGATTCCATGCAGCAGTCACGGAAAAAAGGAGATGGGAATAGAACACTCTTAACACGTTACAAGGGTTACTTTGCAGAGTCTCTTCCAATTATGAGATTTGTTGTTTAAAAGAAAATGCTGGAGCCTAAATATTAGTTTTTAAAAGTATTAGTACGTAGAACTCCAAATTTATATACAAACGAAAAACTCGAATCTCAATACGACTTAACTAGGGGAAAAAAAAATAAAAAAAAATCTTTTTTAAAAAGAAAAACAAACAAAAAACAAACAAACAAACAAAAACAAATACACAGAACAAACCACAGGTTTATCTCAGGGAACATCTTAACATGCCATCATGCCATAAAAGAGACATAAACTCTTTACCCATAAAAACCTAGAAAAGTTATACAGGAAGATGTGCTTCCATATTAAGCATAATGATCATCTCCTACTGAACACCGTAGGACTTATATTTATACTGAACCAACCTTTACTTGCATCACTTCTAAAACTTTTGCTTATCGCTATGCAAGCAACTAGCAATTTTCAATAATGATAATGTGATTTTGGCAGTGTACTTCCAATACCAGCAATTTAAACTACTCAACCACAGTAACATTCCCATGTTATTTTTATACTCTATCAGTGAAGTTCTGAACCTGACTCTAGAGGAAGCAACCAAATTTTGCAAGAAAAGGCAGTTTATTGGACAAATTATTGGACATACATCTCCCGCTTAGACAAATCGGCTTTCGGAAAGATTTGAAACTTTGTATCAAGCATTCTACCTTACTATGAAATGCTGTTCATGCATCCCAATTAAAAAAAAAAATATATATATATACAAAACACCACTAACCTCCCAAGTTTAATCTTGATATGTATGCCATTATTGGCCGCACTAGACCAAATGTAATGTCTCCACACAACTTCACAGGCACAGAAAAGAGAAATTCTGAGGGCTATCGGACACTGGATTTTCACAGTGCATCAACAGCAGTTATTTAGTGGAAGAGGTTTCTGTAATTGTCTCTGAATGGCAAAAACTCACAGTATTCAATAAGCTGCTGTTCTCTGCTTCCTCGGTATGGGCTTGTACTAAAAAAACTAAACAGAGAAGGGTATCAGTTTCTGAAGACCAACTACCTTCCACCTGAAACAGTATTAGAAACTGGATGTCTCAAAATCTACTTCAAACCATTTAAAAAGTTTTAAAACAATCAAAAGCTGGTTTTGAATTTGTAAGACTTCCCTTTGTGTGGGCAAGTTCATCAAAAGGGTGCTACAAAAAGCAGCAACCAGGAGAGCAAGGGTTGGAGCAGAGAGGACCCTGTCATGCTACTCCATGGAACTTCTTTTCAGTGCAATGCAGGCCCAAGATTATTCCAGTTTTGCATGTATTACCCACTTAAACCAAGGTGACAGGATGCTGCAAGTTAAACCCATGAGAGATACTGTGCCTGTCTAGTACTCCAACTAGGGATTTTATTTCCCTAATTAGACCAGCAATCAAAAACTGAATAATACAGGGCTAAAATTAAGAGTTAAATGATGGTAGACATCAGATGCTATAATTAAAAGCACTTTAAAACACTAGTATTATTACCACTGGTGCCAAATGCTGCATAGTAAACTCAAATATAAATAAACTGTAGTATTTATTGTATTCTTCTAACTTCTAGTATTAGAGTCTATACTTACTACTACACATATAGTAAAGTTACCTACATGCATACAATTGATTACACTCCTATTATGCCTTGTGGCCATCGACCACAGAAAGAAGGAATAAAGCTACATGCATTGGCTCTCAGCCACACACGGATTTTACTACACTGCATATATGAAGTGTCATTTTGTATTTCCAGTCACTTCTTTCAGGTGAGACAAAGCACCAGGAACCTCTGATAACTCATTCTTCAACCTTCAAAAGAGTGGAAATTGGGATAAGAGTACGCCCTCTTGATTTCACCAAATGAAATTTCCTGGTCACTGTGGCAGAGTTCGCGAAAGCACCACAAAACCTTCTATGCCAAAGCAGGACCTTGACTCTTAGTTACCCAAAGCATGATCTGAAGGTCCACTGCAGTAAGAGCTCCATTTTATTCATTTAGGTAAGGTGATACAAAACCAAAATCCTCAGTGTTTCTGCCAAGTCGAAATCTATGTGTACAAAACCCATTTTTCTCTACACTAGCACCTGAAATCTGCAGCTCTCCTTCCTTGATACCACCAGTGCAGGGACAGCAGAACATTCGAGAACAGGTAATATGCGTAGCTACTCCATCCAAACTAACAGAAGAGTGAGAACTTAGGTGTATCACCTTGCACATAAGAAGTTTCTCAAGCCACAAAAGAACATACAGTTTGCTTTGCAGAAACAAATGTAGAATGCCATCAGCAACTCCAGAAATCATTAATGATGACAAATGCCAGGCCTGGAAACGTACGAGATGCCAGTTTTTCAGAAACTACTCAGTCTCCACTCTCTGATAAGCATGGCCTCTCAGGTTGTCTCCAAAAAGCAACATGTAGAGATGAATATACTTAAAATCACTAAAGACAAGTAGGGAACTGAGTAAATGGGAGAAGCCTGAATCACTGGAGCAGAAACAGATAAATGTTGTCTGGCAGAATGAATCAGGAAATTAAAGTAAACTGAGTGAATTTCCCACAACAGACTTCCCAAATATTTCATGCTCTGAAACATATAGATCCCTCAAAAAGATTGTGTGAACATTATTGATAGTTCAAGAAAATTTCCATAAGTTTTTGTAAGCTGTGTCTACCAAAGTTGTACAGTTTCGTAGCTTGGTTAGGAAGGATAGGATACCTGCAGAGACTCCATGTATCCTTCTCATTGCTATACGCAGATATACTTCATGTTGCTTTAAAAATTATTTTCTGATAGGCTGAATTCTCAACCTCTATTGAGGTAAGTATCTTACCTCCAACGGTTGTTTACTCAAAACGTAACACTCTGATGATAAAATGCTACTAAATCAATAATCTGCATTCCAACATTACCTAAACTTAAGCACACGTTTGCATTTTATACAGTCTGAGTAGGCTGAGCGTGAGGCTTACAGAAAAGACCATAAACCAGCAAGTTAATTCTAGCTATTTCAATACCTTCTTATAAGCAGAGGTCACATATAAACTTCAACAACATTGAAAGCCACAACAGATAAAAGGGTGTTTTCTTGAAAGCAATATCCAGATGCTGCAGTAATTAAAAAAAAATAATAAAATAAAATAAACCAAAATAAACTACAACTGGACAAGACTGAATGCTGTCCTGATTTTGACCAAGCTGCTTCTGCTGCTACTGTTTTGTTTCTGTCAAGTCAAAAATCCAAACCAAAACAAGCAGTTAGGTTTATAAACAAATTAACAGGCACAATGAATACATTCTCTGTCCCTGAAGTAAAAGGCAACCCTCAGCTAATCCTCCCGCACAATAAAATGCTCTTGAATTAAAACAAACAAACAAACAAACCAAACCAAACCAAACCAAACCAAACCAAAACCAAAACCAACCAAACAAACAAAAACAAACAAACAAAACCAAAAACAAACAAACAAACAAAACACCACACCAAACACCATACACACAGCACACACAGACAAAATTAACAACCTGGATATAAGCAATACTCAGATACATTTTTATATGAAGCTTGAGGCTTGCTCCATTACATAAAATAAATGTTTCAAAGACAAACAAGTTCACTTCTACTCTCAGCCTCCCTGCCAAGTTTAAAGACCTGATAATCTCTTTTACTCTTTGTGAGATTTCGAATACAAATATTAAAAAATAAATTAATTTAGTTTATTATGTTGTGATCATATAAAAAATTTAGGATGGTGTCATTAGCAGAGTTTTTTAAAACTAACTTTTAAAAATATTTTTAAATATTTTATACTAAGTTTTTTTTAAAACAGTATCACTAGTTCTATTGTACAAATACATAAACAAGTGTTTCACTGGCATAAGCCCAACATCAAAGACCGGAGACATAAAAGGTCGTTTTGCCTGTACACTATCAAAGCAAAGTTTTTTTTCCATAGTGTGTTTACAAATACTCTGTGTAGTTACTCTCTAATAACAAGCAATGTAGTTCACTCTTCATCAGGAAGGTTATTCTATAAACTATGCACACATTAAAGTAACCTCTAGAAAAAAACTGTAAGTAACCTTCAGCAATTGACTATTTAGAAAAAGAACAATAACTTAGTAATTAAAAATAACAATGGAAAAACAGATTTATTCTGATCATATTAGCACCTAGGAGCTTCTCTAATATTCCTTCTGTATGTTACCCAACTAGTATCTGAAGTCAGGCACAAACCTATAAATTAAATTATTGGCTAGCCAAGGCTGGCAACTCTCATATCAGAAAAAGTGCACCGGCACTTTTGAATAGGGGTGAGTACTGAACAATAACTACTGGTAACAGCATGAGAACTCATGCCATAAATCTGGCCTGTGAGGCTACAAGACTTGATCTCTTGAAGTAATTTTGTAACAACATCGGGGTTTTTGATGGCAGAGGTGAACCGCAATTTTCCTTCCTTATATTGAAACACCTGCACCATTAGAAACTCAGGAGTTCATCTATCAATTTTGCTCTATTTCATTTGAACACTGAGTAGAAATGCCACCACAAGGGCCAAAAGACTTGAAAGTCAAAAATTAAAATCAAAAAAGAGGAACAAAACAAATCAACATCAAACCAATCAACTCCAACTGTACTACCATCATACAGCAGGAAACGCTTCATTGGGCCAAACTGATTTCTGAGGCTTTCTAATCTTTAATAATGAAGAGACCTAATATAATTTCAGTTTATTTTGCATTGAGTCCTTACCAGAAAACATTGCAAATGGAGGTGGAAAAAAAAAAAATAAAAAAAGCAAGCATTTTGGTTTAAACCTTGGGAAAAATAAAGGTTGAAAACTCAGTTCTTGGAACTCTCTGAACATGAAAGGTTTGATGTTTGTAAGGTACCAGACACCACAGGGCCATCCTATTTCTCCAGTAATTTACAGCAAATTTAACTTTATCAGTGTTCAGAACCAACCCTAGTATGAAGAAGAAAAACAATATCGCAGAAATATAAGAAGGGGAGATAAAAGAAGCACAGTGAGGAGGAAAAGCGTATCATGTCTTAATTGAACTGAGGATAAGATAGGGAAGGATGGTACAGCCTGCAGCTATGGGAAAACACTTGTGATGATCTCACATGCATGCTGAGTAAGGATGGAGACTCCCCAATACAAGTCCTTTCAGAGGGAGTCACTAAGGAACAGTTTTAACAGCATGCAAAGTACAGCAGCTGCTGTATGCTTGTTAAAGTTGAATGAATAATTTGCCACGAATAATACATCTGACAAACTTAGCATCTCTCTTTTCATCATGTTCCTTAGAACACCGTGCATGGAATTGCATTATTCAAATGTATCCAAATCTCTTTGCAGCACTTCCCTGCACCAATATTCAGATGGTTGTTGAGCTGTATTCAAAGGAAGATAAAGTGATATTTTTCTGTTTCCTGACTGGATGAACATAACCTACTTCTGAGAACTAGCATGCACAGGTATTTAAAAATTGATATCCGTGAGTAGCTGGCTATGTGACACATTCAGTGAGGGAAAAAAAAGTGATATAATAAACATGAGTAGGACTGCCTTGCACACCAGTAGTTTACTGACAAAAAGTTTACTATACAAATTTAACTATACCAAAACCAATACACATTACCATATGCCGAAAGCAGATTTTTCCAGTAAAATTCCCATTTCCTGGCTGTTCATGAAATCCAAAACCAAACAAAAGTTCAAGCAATTAAATTTAAATAATGGAGTCAATAGTTAAGGTTGCTTACATTCATTTCCTTGTATAATACTAATCCTGATCCCACCAGCATTCCTGGGATTATGTATTAGATTGTATTGTCTTTCTTCATACAACACTTTGTCATTTATAACTACCTGCAAAAATAAAAGTGGGGGGGGCGGGGGAGGCCAGGAGAAGTATGCTTCCCTCTCAGTGTCCCCAGGATCTGTTTCTGACATAGTCCAGCAACCGGTGAGAACACACAATTATTGAAACGGGGATGTTGGCAGCCATCCAGACATCAGTAAGCATACAATGGGTATTACTCACAACTTTCTCATGTGCTGTTCTGGGCTGTAATCTGCAAGTCCTAAAAATACTGAGCTCCCAGCAGTGCTTGTTCCCTCCTTTTGATGCCAGATTCTCATGTAAAAGACTGCCATCTTAGATTAGCAGGAACATTATTTATTTTTTAATTCCCTGCTGGTATTTATTTTTCTTATTCTCTAACACGTACCTTTAAAATGGCTGTCCTACCACAAGAGCCTGGAGTATATGCATGAAATGAGTAACTAGAATCACTGCCACCTTGAATTTAGCAGAGTGAAAAACAGGGCCTGAGAGCAAATATTTGGCATTTCTTGACCTGCATGTAATGTGACAGCTTTTAAAATCCAAATCTGAGCAATCAGAATTTCAGAAAACCTTTCTAGACATTGGCAAGAACACTGTCATTTTCCATGATAATTTGATTGTAGATATCAATTCTGTACTCCCCAGGCCAAGAACAGTGAGGCAAAATGTTGAGGGTTTTTTGAGAAGCTGCCAGACACCAGCCAAAGGTAAGTAAATCAATCAGAGAAAATAGAATAAGCATTCTGATTTTAATTTACATATCTCTTTACACAAAGGAAGCTCAGTTCAATTCCTGAACACAAAACCATCCCTAGCAAAAGCACTTCTATTGCCTTGTAGTCTTTTATATACAGACATGTCTGGTCACCTACACCCATTCTGAATTCCAAAACCTATTTTTAACAGGATGCTTCCAGTGTATGAATGACAACAGCTGGTCCACAGTGAGTAAAATCCACATACAACAAATGCTTGGACACCACATATATAAGTAATGCCTATATGCATATGGGCCTTATTACTACCAATAATTATTAGCCACCGGCATTTCTCTTTTTCCTGCCCTCTGATTGGTAAGAACACAATTAAGCCACATAAGCAAATGCAGATTCTAGCTATTTTTTATGTGATTTCATGAAAAGCTATGCTACCAAAACCAAGCCATTTTTGGTGTTGAATATACTCTTTCCTAGGGCACCAAGATCATCTATTACTTGAAATGTTAAATCTGGAAAAAAAAGGGGCTCACAGTAGGAACACACTTTTCTGCATGCACATTTTCATCTGCTGGAACTCTGCTAGATCACGCTCTGGTTTATTAAGTTCTTGAATCCAGAAGGCCAGCAATATTGCAGCTTTGGAGGCTGCAGCAACACCTCTTCTTTCAGTAATGGTTCTTTTTCCATTTATCTGTATGTCTGCATATAGTCAAAATTGAGTCTTTAAAAAGCCATTGTTATACAATAATGTAATATGTATTTTAGATATTAATTGCTACCTTGCCCTTGAAAATCTATGGAATAGAGTCAGAAAGTGACTACACTATGTTTGGCCTGTTCACTTCAATACTAAGAAGTGCATTCTGGAGGACAGCAATATGACAGTGAAATGTGTAACTGTGCTTGAGACACAGAAGTGTTGACTAGAAACCTGCCTTCACCCCTCAGTGCCTTCATCAATTTCTGGATACTGATTCCAGTTGTGAATGTGTTACAAGACAAGGGTCAGTCCCCTGTGATACCCACAGCTGCTGCTACCATTGCTTCCCACTTAAATTTCATATAGAGTGAAGTCAGATGCACCAGATCCTCACATAAATACGTGCCCATATATGTCACTCATCTAGGAATGCATAAGTTGGTATATAGAATCATAGAATGTTCTGAGTTGGAATGGACCCACAAGGATCATTGAGTCCAACTCCTGTCCCTGCACAGGACAACCCCACAGTTCACACCATGTGTCTGAGGGCGTTGTCCAGTCTCTTCTTGAACACTGTCAGGCTTGGGGCTGTGACACCTCCCTGGGGAGCCTGCTCCAGTGCTCCACCACCCTCTTGGGGGAAGAACCTTCCTCATGTCCAGCCTAAACCTCCCCAGCACGTCTTCCTGCCACCAATATATGATGAACTAAAATTCAATTCCAAGTTCTTTGGCATAAACAGATAATTTATTAACATTCCACATTCCAGCTCAGGACATTCTATGATTTTATGATAGCATGTGCCCTCAGGGCTGTGAGGAAGGGCTGGGTGAGCCCTGCACTGCCCATGCATTTGAGTCTTCATATGTGTCTCGTTGTCAAAGTGTTTCTCATCCTCCTGAGCTGGCAAAAACACGGTAGCTCTTGCCATGTCAGCTGCAGGGTGGTCACTGGCAGCTCTGCACAGGGGCACTGGGGACACAGCCTGTCACCCTCTCCCGAAAACAACACGCCACCACTGCCGCCCCTGGGTATGGCACTGCCTGCCCTGCCTCCTGCCTCCTGCCAGGGCAGCAAAACAGGTAATCAGCAAAACTTAAAACATATTATTATAAATTATAAACTATTTTCTAAATAAAACTTATAAATTAACTCATAATTACCAGCAAAACTCAATAATTGCATACAGAGTGCCATGCTCAGGGGTGCTCCCCAGGGCCCTGCCCTGGGAGGGATGCGTGGCCTTCCCAGGGGCACTGCAGAGGGCAGGGGTCCCGGCACAGGGCTGGGTGTGCAGACTCATGTGGTGTCCGTGCTCGTGCCACGCTCTGAAAAAATGAGTTGTTTATGCTGAGAAAACTGAGCTGGCTGGTGGGATTTGTGGTGGATGCACTCGACCCCCGCCCAGCCAAATCAGCAGCAGTTTGGTCCGGGCTCCAAAGGATTGTCCTTTGGTAAGTCTCCAATATTGAAAAAAAAAAAAAAAAAAGAAAAGAAAAGAAAAAACAAACCAAACAAGCTGACATTGCTGTAATACAGCACAGCCTTCCACAGACTGATGTGTGTCGTTCCTAGTAAATCCTGGTGGGTATAATGATTGAATATTTACAACCATGAACTTTAAGTGGACTGACAATGGTTCACAAAGACATAATTCCTGACCATGTGTCTGACAATGGTTTATTGTGCTTCACGTACAGATTGCATCTGAGTCTGAACTCCACCCTTTGGAGAAGGTTAACGGATCGCCACTGAGACTTGCTGTTCCCCCATGGCTGTGCAAACATCACCTTTTTCATCCTCAAGTTGCTAATCAGACTGTATAAGGTTACCCGATTTTACACTCAAGGGCTACAACAAGCAGATTTAAGACTAAAATAAAGATCTGTTATTATTCCCAGAACTCAGGAAGAACTTGGAGGACTGTTACAAATCTTTGTGTTCTTTGACACTTGTGTTGTCTTTTAAAGTAAACACTGACTCATTAAAATTGGACACTTGATGTACCTAATGGTACCCAGCATTACAACGTGTTGTCATTATTTTGAGATACAGCAAGTGAAAAAAAAAAAAAAAAAAAAAAAAAAGAATGAAGGCTATATCACAACAAGTTCAAAACCATTAAAAGCACCACCAAGCTTGTTCTTTTCTGCCTTTGTATTTATAAAAATAAAGCAGAAGCAATCCATGGAATGAGAATGTTAAATTGTTTTTCACGTGAAAAAATGTCAAGAGGACAATATGTTTTTCTATCATCCACAGAAGCAACAATAAACACACAGGCTCACTCTGTTGCAAAATTCAATGAGAAATCAGAAATTACTTTGTTTTGATTTAGAAATGCTGTTGTGGTGTTCAATGGGAGCAGGGCTTCCAATGACACTAACGTCAGTACATAGGGAAAATGCGAATCACACATCAGACTTCTCCCCAGTGGTAGTAAGCAGCAACAGCAGCGAGTGGCTTCTACCTGGAGAGCCTTGATTGAAGAAGAGCAGAAGTGCCCATATTACAATGCTGGAGTCTTTCTAAAATTAATGTGTTGACAGAACATTTCTGTGCTTTCATTTTTTTTCAGAGTAGAACAATTATATAAAAGTACCTTTTGAGAAAAATTGTTGTTTGTCAGTAGAACACAGAAGTTTTCAGTCAAAAGAACTTTGAGTGAAAAAATTAAGTCAATTCTGCTTCAATATCCTTTATCCACACATGCCTCAAGTTATTATTTTCATTTACAGGAGAAGACCATAATGATTGGTTATCCTCTCAAACATAAAGTAGAAAGACTGTCCTAAGCCTCTCACTATAAAAGATACAAAAGCAGAAGCTTTAGCTCCCAAAATCCAAGCAAAAACTGACTAATAACTATCCAGTGCAAAAATTACTCATTTGGGGTACGGCATGCTTTTCCTTCCTTCAGTCAAGATCAAGTTCCATTATCACATCTGCAGTGAACTTGCAGCTGCGAACTGGTGACTGATCCTTTCTCCAAAGCTATCCTTGCTACACTGGAATCATGAAAGGAAGTAAATTTTTTGAGTGATATCTCCAACTAAAAATCAAGATGTTGTAACTGTATAATACACGCTAAAGCTGAAGAGAAAGAGCAACGTAGCTGTAGTTGGAGAATAGAAATTGTGCATGAAACTGAGAGTGGTTCCAGCTCATTCATTAAGAAAATTACACCTAGAAGGGATGTAGCCATTTGTGACTTGACTTCAGCAGGGTAATGCCTTCAGCATGTGAATTGATCCATTTGTGGTCTTTTGGACTTCAGTTTTGACTTTTTTCTGTAACAGTCATGGACTTGTGCCCCTCAGACTTCACTGTTCACACAGATTGCTTCCCTAACATTGGGCACTTCTAAGATTCAGCTGCACAAGGTGCTGGACCATCTCTTCTAGACTGTGCTTTTGCCAAGAAAGGTTGGACCAGACGATCCTTGAGGTCCCTTACAACCTGGTATTCTATGATTCTGTGATTATATGAAATGAACATGGTGTTTAGCCTACAGATCCCAGTTTTGATAAATGAAATGGTTGCACCCATTTTTTTCTTTCTTGGTTTTCTCTTCTAAGACTTAGTCAATGTTCCTGGAGTTCCAGACATGAAATAAACTAACAGAATGAAAGTAATATGTAACTCAAAGCCATATTGTCTTCCAGAGATTTGATTAGTATGTAAAATAGACCTTTTTTTTCAACTTGTGTTGTCTATAGTTCATAAAAATGACACACGCCTCTGCCACACCTATATCTTTCCTTGTTTGCTATGGTTTGCTGCCACTGTCAAGAAGTGTATTTTTTTTTTGTTTCACTTTACTGACATTTGAATAGATTAGCCCCAAGACAGTTTCTGTGGCTGTACCTTCTGGCATATTGCAAATGTTTTAATATGAGAGATCAAATGTGTGTCTAAATTCATTAACCAGTCAATTCTGGATTAAGAAATAAAATCCAACAATAGAAATTGGAAAAGTACTGAGCAAATTATTTTTCATAAATGTAGGGGATAAATTTACATACATTATTTAACAAAAGGAGAAGAACCAAGAAAATTAATACAGGAAATCTGCATCAATTAGAGCTAGTTTTGTTCTGTTTTGAAAGCTGTGACATGGAGCAATAAGGAAGAGCTCAAGTTTGTAATTCTGACAAGATTAGTCTTTTCTTGAAAAACATCTGACTGACTGTGTGCATATGGTCAAAAATAGAAGAGATAAATCATTAGTAGTTCCACAGGATATTCAGCCTCAGGATCTCCTAATCTTTTGCAAACTGTAATTAATTCTTGCATTATTTTTTGCAAGATATAAAATACTATCTCCAGATTGCCATCTCATCTGTAATGACTGTATCTCCTCCAAGGCTGCATATCAAAACTGTTCATAAGTCAGAAGCTGAACCCAAACTTTCTAACTGAGAGTTCCTGCTCTAACAAGCTGCTGAGCTCCCACAGCAATAGCAAAGCAAAGTGAAAAGTCCTGCAAATGTATGATTGTACTTTATCGAATAAGAGCACAGAAGCTACAAAGAGTGGGACATGAATAAACTGCTGTCAAGGCCACTGGCTTCTGCATTTGTAAATTCTACTCCAGACTCACTTTATCTAACATTTTAAAGGGTTTTAAAACTCTGTATAATACATAAACTTATCTATTTGTGGGATGGTGATATAGAAGATTGCACTGTTTTCATTGTCAGCTACCAAGAACTTTCTTAGCTGTAAGATCAGGCTATAAAGTTGTGTTTGTTGTTTTTTTAAAATGCTCTCAGAGCTCAAATAAAAAAGATCAAACCCCTATTAGTATAACATTTATTGTTTCAGTGTCACTGATTATTCCCTTTCAAATCATCATGGGTTCAGACTTCAGAGAGAATTTTGCTTTTAGATTTATCTTGCTGATTAGCATTTGGACATGATATTCATTATATTTTGAGGCTGAATTCTGACAGTAGGTGTACTTGCTAAAATTATGAGCTTTGTTCTAATGAAGAATTGACTCCAGCTGCAATGTGTATGAAGTACTCTCAATTCCTTACTCAACTAATCAAGGTGATTTGACAGAACTATGTTTCACAGGCCTGAGATGTGGTCTTAGTATACCAGGACCTATAAAGCAAAGCAGTTGTGATGTGGGCCCATATATTTCAGAGAGAAGTGGCAAAATTTATTCTCTTTTGTTCTTCATAGATATTCCCGCACTGATGTCAACTGATGTATAAAACAAGGAAACAGGCAATTTGACAGTAGAGTTGTATGATTTCATAACTTTTTACTTGCCCTTATTTATACTAGAGTTTTTTTAAACAGATCTCTCATTTTATACAGTTGTTTTCCCTTAACTGCTTACTGACAAAAAGCATAAAATCTGTTATAAGTACTTATGAACTTGATGTAGATATGATGGCACCTGGCAAGCAGCCCTGCAGTGCAACAGTTTTCTGCTTGCTAATTAACAACATTTTATCACATAAATCTCAGTCAAGTTAGCTATTTTTTGGCCTGTGGAATTTTTCACAGAAGCTTCCATCATTACATCTTATCTGGCTTCTGTAAATACCAGTGTGGACTAATGATGGAAGGCAAGCCTCGATCCGGCTGCCGATTGCACCACAGTGAACTACTCTTCTCAGTGGAAATGACAAGATTTTGTTGCTTGGTGGGATCCTGCCCTACTCCTTCTCTCTCCCTTTTCAACTGAAGCTACTGCCAGGGCTTCTTTCAAGTGAATGCTGAGCAGCATTATAAACATTTCAGAATGAATAAATCAACCTGCTACGTTTGCTGCTGTCCCATATACCAAAAGCACGTACTTGTCTGGAGTTATACGGCCCTCCCCACTCCATTCCCTGCAAGCTCATTTTCTACAATAGTACCTACAAAACAGAACCAATTAAAAACTATCATATTCTATTTCTTTCCTCTTGCTTCTGTTTCACCTTTCACAAATATAGATTATGACAGTAGGACATCGAGAAGTAGGCGTGCTTCTAGTGGAACAGGGAAAGGCTAAATATCCTTTTCACATTAACCTTAAGCATCTACCTTATGAGTTTAAATCTTTCGTCTTGCTTGAAAAAGTGTGAAAAAAAAAAGTGTTTAGCTTCCATTTCTGTCATCTGCTGCCATACCATAGAGAAGTTGTGTGTCCTTTCACAGAACTCATGGTCTTCTTTAAGACTGTCGCTTAAGTAATTTAGTGAAATTGATAGAGTCACTCCTCTATCACCTTCTTTAAAAAGAAAACTGGTTTTAAGGTGAGCCTCTGCAGCTGAAGTGCAAGAACTTTAAGTTCTCTCCTCTTTCTGAAGGAGTGAAGAGGCCCAGTGGTTGTATGCTACGGCCTCAGGAGCTGGTGCTGTTCTGCAATTACAGCAGCCAATCTAATGACCAAGCAAGGTCTTTTACTAAGAAGGTGTTAGTGTCAGAATACCAGTGTTGCTTGTCTACAATTAAACCTGTACTATTTTTACATAAGTAAGTATTTAAAGTCACTAGAATTCTGATATTTGTAATGCCAAGGTAAGAGCACCTGGCAGCACTCCTTACCTTTTGCATATGCCATGGCTGCTTTCTCTTTGTGTTGACACGGCTTGCAGGGGTTTTGGAAAGTACTTGGAACATTATTGCCATGTGTAGGCAACTGATGCTTATTGCTTATACAAAATACATTAGACAGAGTTGTACATTTTAAAATATGCTGTGTGATTCTTGCTTAATCCTCTGTTTTAAACCATTAATTCATTCATGAAAGTTGTGGTAATTTTCCTTATACTAGCAGAGACCATGATGTATGTGAGACATTGTCTCCTTTCTGAGCAGGCAAACTTTCCCTTAGTTTGTCAGTACTTGATTACTAATTTTTAAATATCATTTAAGTGGAATGTTCCCTGGAGTATCAGCAAGGATTTCATATCTTAGTGACATCTGCTGTCTCTCTTCCTTCTACTTGTGTAATCTGTGGTGTATTTCACCTGTTTCTTCCTACTAATGTTGTCTTCAGCTATGCTACTTTAGGCAGAACACTTTAAAATGTGGAGGATGTGCCAGTGGGTTGGCATAATCAGGTATTTGTACAATGTTGTTTTCACATTAATCTGAAGTTTGACAAATATTCTGTTTACATTCAGTAGTGCCTTTGTGTAATAAAATGTGTCTGTATATATGTGCATGTTTTGGGCTAAATAGAGTACAGAATAAAAGTATGATTTATGAATAGTGCCAGATTTTTTTAATGTAATGTGCAATATTCTATAGCTAACAAATATAAACAGTTCCATTATAATGCATTAAGCACTGAATAACCTACCAGGGGAGAGGCAGGTACATACATGTGTATTGTATTATAGATACGTCCCTTTATCTCTCCTATTTTAAGCTCCAAATAAAAATTAATCCCCAAACTGCTGGTGTGCAGGAACACGGCAATTCCTGTACCAAGTCAAAGCAATCAAATGACTTGCTCAGTGCAGGTGGGTTCGGATGCTGGAGGGCAGGTATTAATTTTCCATAAAGGACAAATTGGCCAGTAACATAACATTGAGGATTGGGAAAGAGCAGACTTCAATTAGTTTATAGTCTGCAATAACTCCCCTGTAAACTAAACAGCAAAAGTCCTTCTGTGCCTGTGATATTTTTAATTGTTCTTCCTTGGACTTGTATCTATTTCTAATACAGTTTCTTTAAGAAGGAGAAATTAAATGAATAGAATATTTGTGCTAAGACTACCCTTAATATGATGCAGGTTTACAGTAGTTTTATTGTAATACTTGAATCCTTTCTTCACTGGTTACCAGGCAAATGAAAAAACTGCTGTTCAACCTCTTTTATTCTCCTTTTTTTCTTTTTTTTAATCACAAGTGTTTCTGACATTGGGCTCAACCTGCAGTCCCACAGGCTCTGGGATGGGAGAAAGGACAGGAGTGACTGGCTGGAAGGTGTGGGAAAGGGAACAGTAAGTGGAAGGAAGGCAAAGGGAAGGCAGTTCTTAAGCTGAAGGAACTCTGAAAAATCCCTGTAAACACATTTACTTTCTGATTAAAGTTTTCATAAAACTAAATTATTCATCTGTCTAATAATGTTGCTTTGATGATGTCAGAATATTTCCTGATATTTTTATTAACATCAATAGAAGAAAAAGACACAAGACTGTGAATGAGGTGAAGGACGGAAAGAGAAAGCATCTTGGAGGGATAGCTGTGGCTGGAATTACTGCTTTTTGGGAAGTCTCCCTTCCTTAAGGCTCTTGTGAACAAAAAGAGGAGCCTCAGAGAAATTATGCTTCCTAGTTAATTATCAGTTATATGGTGAATGCTAATAGCTTCTGCTTGTTACTGAAGGTAATATCAGTGTAATGCCAATTGTGACTGGATGGTTTTTCACCTCCATTTTTATCTGGAATAGGTACTGCTCAACTCTCCAACACTTCTCTACAAATTAATAAGTGGAATGGAATGGTCTAGTACACATAATTGTGAACAATTGGCAAGTGGGTATCATTGCTTGGATTTTACTGTGCATCCATACTTAGGCTTGTAGAATAGTAAAATTAACCTCCTTAAATTAGCATGTCAGCTTATTGCTGGGCATTTATGGGTAGTGAAAAGGGATGGGTTCAGTCTCCATTGATTCAAGTGTAAAAAGCAGGAAAAAATTAAGTGTTGCTGATTGAAGCACCCAGCAAAAAAAATCCAAGAAACTAAACTAGAAGACAGAGGTCTCGGTGATACTTCCCTGTGCACCAGCAGTGATTTTAAACACAGAAACCTTTGCAGGACAAGGAAGGGGGAAAGCAATGAAGAAAGGTGTGGAAAAAAAAATACTCATTTGGAAAAATGGGTAGGCAATGGGAATTTTCTTTCCCTGGGGCAGAGTGCGTTGGCTATAATCCCAAGTTAGTCTTCCTCCATTTGAGAGACACTCGGAGTTAGTCACCTTCTAGCAGCTATCAGCTGATCACAATTTGTAGTCTGTGCTCAGAAACCCCAGATTTTAGGCAGCCCAAATTTATCATTCCCAAGGGATGTGGAGTTTATTATCCCTGCTCTACCTGGACCCCCAACTCAAATGCCTCCTCAAGGCTGGTGCAGCTGATGACCCCAGCCTGAAGATCTTTTACCCCAGCCATTTGTCAAATGTTGTCAGCACCCCAACTTTCCATTGGAACACCTCTTTCAGTAGCTCCAGCATCATTTGGGTTTGTTGGACAAAACTAGTGTGTTATAGATTTCTTTTGCTGAATATTTTCATTGAGACTTTACCCACAGAAGACAGGCTTTTTATCCCCTCTCTGAGCTCACAAGGTTCTGTGTCCTCTCACTAGTGGTCAGGGTGTTGCTTTCTTCATGCACAATGAAAATAATTCTCTGGTCAATGTGTTTTTAAAAATGAATGCAAGTGTTAAAGACACCTCAGCTTTAAAAATACAAGGTCCCCAGTTCTTGCAGAACATAATAGGCTAAGGAGTCCTGGCCCTCTGATCCTATCTTCTATATCTTCAAAAAGTTTATTAGGAGAGGAAGAAGAAAGGCAGGAAGGCAGGGATGAAGGGAGGGAGGGAGGGAGGGAGGGAGGGAGGGAGGGAGGGAGGGAGGGAGGGAGGAAGGAAGGAAGGAAGGAAGGAAGGAAGGAAGGAAGGAAGGAAGGAAGGAAGGAAGGAAGGAAGGAAGGAAGGAAGGAAGGAAGGAGGGACAGAAAGAGGTTTGAGTGTGCAGTGAGAAGGAAGTACAGGAACTAATGTACAGCTAGGCGTAGGAAAGGAAGGTTATAGCAAAGAGCCAGGTCATTGTCACAAGGAAGAAAAGTTCCAGTCTAAAAAAGTCAGAAGTTCCCTACTGTGGGAGAGAATGCACACTAAAAATTGCTGCTACAACTCAGCTTGAATGCCTAGCTGATTTTTCTTTATCATCTTTGGCAGAGACATTAGAAAACAGCCATTGCTCTTAGGATCCTGAACCAGAGCCTCTCATACAGATCTGCCCTGATTTGGGTATCACACTTGTACCTCCTAAACTGTCAGTCATGCATTTGGTTCCCTCCAATTCTGATCCAGAGACAGCACACTCCTTAAATTAGGCTTCCATTTATCTTAGTTATCTTGATTTATGCAGCATTCTGTGGAACATTCATCATACAGCTAATCTTGAGTAACCTTGAGTAATATTTTAATCTTGCTGCCCCTAATTTTACCCTCACTTTTCTCAGCCTTAGCCTTGAAGACTTCTTTCTGCCCTTGAAAAAATACCTGTAAAGGCTTAGCAGATATCTCATACTTTCCTCCTAAATTCTTCTTCAGGGCTCTTTCGTTCTGCTCAGCAGGCCTATTTCCCCACCACAGTTCAAACTATCGGAAGGCTTGAGGTGATTAAAGGGGCACCTCACTGGTGTAATAGTGACTGCTTACAAAAATCTTTGGGCTAATTTTGCAGCATGAAATGGTAAACTATTGGTTATTGCCAGTTATCAATAGATGCTGTATTGAATTTAGGGTTACAGAGTTATTTTTATTATGAGTTTTATTTTGCTTTTCGAGAAACTTCAAAATGTTTAAAACTTTGTTAAATTGTTTGACAAACATTTCTTGTGTGCCTCTAGACCAAATTGCTAACTGAGGCATCAAACAATACCTCCCAGCCATTCTATTTCAGGTTCTTTTCTTTAGGGACTAGGTCTTATTTATTTAAAGTTTAATACATTTTAAACCTCAGTCATGTCCTCTGTTATCATTCTCCCACACTCCCACAATCCGTGAGCTTCTCAGGCCATGTCTTTAGCCAGGCTTCGTCTTTACAGCCAGATCCCCCCCAGGCTGCATTCTGCAGACTGTCCTTCCCTTCAGAGCCAAATACGATAAACTAGAATCTTTTTATATCCAGGCTCTCTGGCAACATCTCTGCAGTAATCCCTGGCAGCAGAACTAGTAGCCTTTTCTCATGGTGATGATCTCAAAGCTCTTTTCTGGTCTGGGTTCACACAAACCTGAAATCAAGCCTGTCTCCCTCAGAAATGGGTTGTTTCACTCATCTTCACTGATATGCACTGATTTACTAGAAGAATACCTTCAAACCTATATCAATAGTTTTGCACTCCTTCCTGTATCTACTTTCTCCTCCATATACATGCTTATTTATATTTAGAAAAAAAATATATAATAAAAAAAGGAATAAAAGGAATAGTTAGTTAGTTAGCAAGTTTATGCAAACTGAAGCAGGAAAAATTCAAAGGTCATTCTAAATTTTTTTTCTGTAGCATAACATAATGTGTGAAGATCCAAAAGGTCTCTGAACAGCAAGCGATTTCACAAACTGTACTCTATGCACAGTATTGCAGAGTGTACTAAGGATACAACTGCAGCCATAATGAGTTTCCTGCCTGGGTTTCTCTATAGTTTAGTGTTTAAATCTGAAAAATATTCCCAGACAGACAAATTTTTAGTTCTTACCATCTCTATGAAGCCATTTGATGAGAGTTCATAACGGGACTCGTTGCCTTGGCTTTCTCTTGAGCTCACTTCTGAACACTTGGTGAATCCAGCTCAAACACAGCGAAGGTGCAGCTTTGTTACCTCCATGTCAATGAGTTCCTGCTCTGGGTTTCTGCTGACAAAAAAAAAGAGGTAGGAAAAAAGAAGAACAGATATGAAGAAGGAAAAGCTCCAACACAAATACATCTTGGATTTGTCCTGAGATAAAGCAAGTAAAAAAAAAACTTCTTCATGGACCAAATTTTAGTATGTTTCTAACGGGGGAATTTCTATTTGAGAAAGGTTGTGTACTTGAAAAACATACAGGATGGGTCAAATAGTGTTTTAGCCAACAATGTTGCATAATCTTTTTGGAAAAGGTCCTCTTTTTATATCAGGTATTTCAGAAGGAGTAATAAATATTGAGAAAACTTAAATACCTGTTTAGCAAACACCTTCAGTAAAAACCATTACTGACCATATAAATTGGATCAGTGTGAATATAAAAAAGTAGATTTAGATTCTTTGCAGAGGAGCTGAAAGACATTTGAACTGTTCATCAATAATTAAGAGTAGTTCTGAATATGGCAGTACTTTCCCGTCACACTGTGTGGTAGACAGTTGGATAAATCCACCTTATTTTCATTGTGTTTTCATCCGACCAGGATTCTGCTCTTTGTGTCCAATAATTGGCACCTTGACCAGAAACAAAAACTACGCTGATTCACATAGCTGCAATGAATAGTTTTATGAATTTCGTTATCTCCTAAATGTGCCAGAGGGTTGGAATATCAGCTAGAAGCGAGTAGCAACATGCCCTGCTCAAACAAATAGGCTGGGCAAAAGTAAAAATCTGCTTTGCAGCTAATCAAGGAAATAAAGCCACTTCCAGTGATCTATGAATTATCAGTGCATTATACACTTCATTTCACAATGCCGATATCATGGTGTATAGCTAAAAAGCTGTCGAACCTAAAAAAAAATGTATGTATTTATTGTAAACCTAGAAAAAATGTATTTAGATTTACATTTAGGCTTCATGTTTAGTCTAAATGACTTTTCCATAAAAGGGGAAATCATACAAGTGAAAATATAAACGTGTGATGTGAAAAAGAAATAGCTTGTGTACTCTTATGGTACTCTTTTTATTGAGATGCTGAGGAGTGCTCATATACAGCGATTTGGGGAAACTGAGATTTGCTCATAACAGTCTGTGTCAGCTGTTGACAGTGCAGTGAAAGGATGTGTTGCATGGGTGTCATGTTGGAGATGGCAGTACTGAAATGGTTACTGATTCAGCTCCATTGATTTTGGCAGGGATCTTCCTGACGTAGAGCTTGATCTTGAAGGATGCTGAACTAGTCTCTCATTACTCCAGGGCATGGGGTCTCAAGAGCTTCACTGGAGACTATTATTGATTTTAAGTCTGCTTGTTGTAAAATATATCACATTAATCTTGTGGGATGAAGCTAGCAGAGCAGCACGATTTGCGTCCAGGGAAGGACAACAAAGCTGGTGAGGGGCCTGGAACACAAGTCTGATGAGAAGTGGCTGAGGGAACTGGGGCTGTTTAGCCTGGAGAAAAGAGGCCGGGGGGAGACCTTATCGCTCTCTGCAACTACCTGAAAGAAGGTTGTGGTGAGGGGAGTGTTGGTTTCTTCTCTCAAGTAACAACCAATAGGATGAGAGGAAACAGCCTCAAGTTGTGCCAGGGGAGGTTTAGATTGGATATTAGAAAAAAATTATTCACTGAAAGGGTTATTGGGCATTAGAACAGGCTGCCCAGGGAAGTGGCTGAGCCACCATCCCTGGAGGTGTTTAAAAGACAAGTACATCTGGCACTTGGGGACATGTCTTAGTGATGGACTTGACAGTGTTAAGTTAATGGTTGGACTCCATGATCTTAAAGGTCTTTTCCAACCTAAATGGTTCTGTGATTCTATTCTATAGCAGATACAATGGCCATGTGCACACTGTGGGTAGGCTGCATTTGTGTGCAATCTGCTCTCCCAGGTTCACAGCCTGGCCCAACACAGGAACAAGGCCTAACTGGACATGTCTTCCAAAAGGTCCCTTCTTCTCAGGGATCAGAGGATGAGAGAGCAAGGTGTATGGTACACGATTCTCTATGCACCAGAAATATGTAGCCTGGAAAATAATTGGTCATGAAAAGAACTGAAGATTTCTAGCTGCCTTTAAACAGACTGCTGCTCTTCTTTGAAGAAATGGGAATGAAAAAAAAAAAAAGTCTCTATGACTCTAGCATGTTTCCATGAGAGGTAATGTTTTGTATGTCTATATCCAATTTACATATTTAAGGTAACATTTTTAAGGTACCAACTGCCCCAATTCTATTTGGAAGGCCCTCAGTGGGGCTAGAAGTCCTTGTAAAGTTGTTGAGCTTTAGAGACTTCTTTAGTGGGAGTAGCAAGCAACATTGAGCAGGCCTCCTGAGCCTTTTAATCAACAGGTGATAAGTCACCTGAGATTTCCTTGGAGCCATCATCTTCAGAAGATACAGAAGAATGGGGAAAATCAGGTAAATAGGGAATGCTCCAGACTGTGGCAAAGTCCTGTACCCAGTTCTGCTGGGTGCCTGAGTAGCTGCCTCATTCAAACATGCAACTTTGCTCCCGACCATGAATTACACTTCACATGCTCTTGGAGCAAAATGCCTTAACAGAACTGATCTGAAATGAAGTTGGTTCCTTGTCATGATCAAATCCGACAAGTTCAAACCACCCTTGCTGAAGTCAATGGAACAGTTAATTCCATGCTTCATAAAATAATACCAAAAGAAGAACAATTTCAGATGTTACTGAAGACACAGCCATAGTCTGATTTGCTACTTTCACACTGCAATTAAGCTTTCTGATGTAATGTATCTCATATACGAATTTTTGTGCCAGTGTGGATTTTTTGCTAAGAACAAAAAAAATTCTGACATTCTCAATTAGGTAGTAAATTAAGGCAATGTGAAACTAATAATTTTAATAAAACAAGAGGACATTAAAATGACAACTGAGCATTTCTTCCTCATAAAGCTTCAGCTGTAGTGGCTTTTCTGAAGAATATTACGTTATATATCCACTGCAATATTTAGAAAACGCTTCTTAACCTCACTTTTTTTCAAATCACCGGAAAACAGATCTTGTCAGACCAGAAGTAAAACACTGTTGTTTCATGCTAAGCAAAAATAAATTATCTTAATCCAAATGAAATGCAAACTGGAACAAGTAAACAGAGTAACATTTGGAGGGGAAAAAAAAAAAAAAAGCACAGACTAAAATATCTGATGGCCTGTACCAACCATGAAACAAAGGAAGAATTTGGAGGGACACCTCTGCATCCCTTCCACTGACAGTATTTTGCTATGCAAGAATGACAATTTATTGGAGCAAGGAGTTAACAGAGAATGGATAATATTTGGATAAAAATTCCCCCTGCAGTGGGTAGGAATCATGATTAGGACACTCACCTGGATTTAGGTCATATACCAGTGGATGCTGAAGTCTGACAGCACTGACAGGCACACCTTAGAGCTCCTTTTCAGAATAATGTCGTCATGGGGGCATTTCACAGGAGGGAGGAGATGCAGACTGGAAGCCCCTCAGGGAGCGGAGAGATGTAATTGAGGATTCCCTGCACCCTGGGAAACATCCCCATCCCTTGGCTGTTGAGCATAGCACTGAGACCAATGGTATCGTCTTCTAACCTCTGCATTCAATTAGTTCTTACCACCCCAATACAGGCTAAATGCGAGTTATCCTTCTGACTGCTTTAGGGACAACTGAACCCATGTAGGCTGGCTATCATAGGCCAAAAAATGCAAACACATTTCATGGGTCTAATTGGCATAAATTACACTTGCTGGGTGTGTGGGTGGTTGGATGTGTGCCAAGTTATCTTGAAGGTTGTTTACTGATTTGATGTGTCAGAACCTTTTATCAAATCAATTATTTATGCCATCACCTGGAGGAAAAAATAATTGTAAGTAAATGCTTACCAAATATTGAATCAGTACAAAAAGAAAAACAAAAAAAAAAAAAAAACACCTCAACAAGCTTGGATCAAAAAAAAAAAACCCCATCAAACCCTTTCTTCAAATTTTTCTACTGATTTATTAGTATGTTTAGGAAATTATTTTGTAAAAACTGCTGTTGCATTTCTTTAATTAGATAAAAACACATGCCACCAAGAACTCGAACACTCCTTACTCCATAATTCTGCTAATAAAAACCAAAAGTAACAACAAGTCTACCCGGAATCCTTTTTCCATCACTAATGATAAAGGTGATGTTTGTTAGCTAGCTTAAATAAAGAAATAAAAAGCAGATCTTGCATACAAACACAGCCAGTGTAAGTTTCTGCCTGTAGGCAGTACATCCATGCGAATGTACTGGTTTGGAAAAAAAAATCCCACCTGGTATATGCTAATTGATTGACGATAAGGTGAAAACCAAAGACAATGTCTTTAACAAAAAGGGAAAACCTCTAATAAATGTTAACAAAATTACAACTTCACAGCCTTTTATGATTCAAATTATTGACCCAGAACAGAATGTTCAAACCTGCTGATAAATTTTGAGGAGGGTTTTTCATGTTTCTCATTCCTATCAAATGATTTTTGAGCTGTTCTTAATTTCTGAAAAGAAAAATGCATTAATCTGAGATGCCTAAATGCAAAATCATCTAGCTAGATACAGAAATGTAAGTCAAAAGAACACATCATTCTTTAGTGTTTTGACAGAGAAAATACATTGTTTCAGACAAAAAATAATAGCACAAGTAACTTTTTAGTGCAATGTTGGGAAAATAGGGAGAAAATGTCTTTCAAATTAAACATAAAAAACCCATCACTCAAAGAAAAATGCCATTGGAAATACAGATAGTGCATATCATAATATGTAAAGGCAAGCTTGAATAGGAACTGTGAAAACAAGCCAAGTACTCAATTCTGTCTTCTTCCCTACAGTGCATGTTTTGCTAAAATACTTTGAAGCATAGTTTTATCCTCCTTCACTTTTTAAATTTTTGTAAAGTAAATCAAATTTCAGAGAACATGAGGTATCCTGGACAGTCATCTAGTTATTCCTGTGTCTAGCAGCTTAATGGTAATGTTTTAAATTCCCTTTGTCCAAAACCTCTCTAAAGAATGAGTAACAATTCCTGTTTTACAAACTTCAAACCTACAAAAGCTTACAGTCCTGTATAGCTCCACGTACATTTTGATCCCTTTTGTTTTGATATGGATCAGAGACTAATCTACATCCTAAACTAAGAGACAGAAGAAATATTCTCATTTTTATCATGTGGGATTGAGGAATGCCCTCAATTTCTGCATAAGCTACTTTTTCATCAGATTTTTATTTAGCTTTTGACAAATTATAAGTTATTTGAACTTTTCAGTACAAGACCCTGCATGTAACTCCTGTTCTGCTGCACTCTCAGCTCCATGGAAATTAGGGCTTTCCTGAGACCTCTTTGAATTTGAAGAGGATTAGAAGATTTCAAATACAGCATTGCTATTCCCAGAGGAAGTGGGCAATTTTTGGCAGTGCTGCAGAACACCATAAAAAACAGGCACTGCAAAAAATAAATATAGCAATATAGTAAGTACAAAATAATTATCCTCAAGCCAGAAGCCAAAGAACTATCAACCTGAGTGTAGACTAAACCTGCACAGGAGAATGGTTAATTTGAAAATTAAATTGCTATTTTCAAAAGGCAAAAATGTTTCTTTTCCTCACAAAATACATGGATACAAATTTCTGTTTGTCACAGTAGATGAGAATAATGTATAAGAGAGGTGCAGTGATACTAATCTTCCAGCTGAGAGGAATGTTATTCCATGTCCAACTGTGACAGTTCCTTTTGCATAGAACAGCAAAAATCTTCAGCAGTTTTTTCCCCCTTAACTGCGAATGCTTTAGGTGATGAAAGAACTTCATTTGTTTCTTTGAATAAGTTTTTTACCTTGCATGCTCTAAGTAGCAATTCTAATTCAGATCCTTCCCTCTGTATGAAACATTTTCTCCTGTCTGTAAGTGGATTGTAGTCTCACAAAAATCAACTAATCAACTCAAAACCTGCCCCACCTCAGCTCCTCACAGCAAAATTATATAATGAAAAAACGTGGAAAGAAGAATGAGGAAGAAGATGCCAGATTGTAATCAGAAGCAAAAAAAAGCATTTGGGATTAGTTTGCGTGGGCACGCAGCCACGGTAGCAAGACTGGTGCACACTGGCACTTGGCTGCTGTGCTGCGTTCAGATTTGGAGTGAGGGACGAATGCTGCACCCAAGCATTTGGGAAGGAGCCTTCTGAGTGGCGGTGTCACCGTGGCTTCTGCAGGAGAGCACAGAAATTCGACTTTGCAGCCAGCCTTTGAAATAAACAAACAGTGGAATTAATTTTCACTTGACAGGAAACACAGGCTGCAGACTGCTAATTGAAAAACAATGTTCTAGGGATCTTAAAAATGGGTATTTCAAACTGGTAGCTTAGTGTAGCAGTCATTGTATGAGAAAAGGATGACTTATTCTAAATTCAGTGTTTTTTGAAAATAATTTTAATTACATTATTGAGCCTAAACCTCACCCTCCCCCCCGCCCTATTTCTAGTGAATCCATACCTTTTCCTCTCTGAATCTATGGCAACAATTACGTATGGCTCTGTGCAGACATCAGTCATGCCATTGCACATTAATGCTGCAGAAAAATGAAGCTGTTAACAATCAAATACTGAAGCTGTTGACAACTTAAAAACTCATTTGTTAATTTCAGATTAGCTCAAAACAAATCCTGTTTGCCAAATGGAAACTTAGGACTTTTAAACAAAATAATATGGGCTTGAGGTTTTGTTTGTTTGTTCTCTGTTTTTTTTTTTCCCCGAAGTACAGTGGTAGTCTCAATAAGAGACGTTCTAAATAATACCTACATATTCATACTAAACACTGTCCTTTGCACTAGAGTAAAAGACTACCTGAAACAAAGTAACCCAAAAGGATCTGGATTTCAACTGTGGGCATTTCTCCTCTCTTTGCTTTTGCCCATTTTTTCCACAATTATTCAGAGTAGGTTTAAACTTCAGAGAACGAGAAGATAAGCTAAACAAATAATATTGTTTTTAACACTGTTAATTTATCCTGTGGAGTGGTGCTAAATGCAGTATCTTAACATTTCTTTTATAATTGTGGCCTTCGAACAAATACACCATCATGGTTCACCAGTTTTCATTTATTTTCACAACAGTGATTTCTGCATAAAATGCAGTCCCTAATTGAACAGTCAGGATGAACTCTTGAGGAAAGGCCACTGTGTACGATCTCATCCTTACTTTCTGGTTTCCTTTCCTACTGGTGGAAATGGCCTTATTTCATGAAAGCACTGAATAATTTGATTTCTTCTGCAGTCTTTGACTGCCTCAGGGGACTCGCTTGGATTACTCAGTTACAGAATTGAGAATTATGCACCATGCCATGCTAGCTGTGTTATTTAGGGTCCTCTGTACTTCTCCTGGACTGCAGATCTGGCAGCCGTGTTAGACTGACAGGCACTCTGCAAGGATTTTCTCTGACTGAGGAATCTCCAGAAAGATTTAAATGACACAGTGTCATCTCGCAGTCACTGCTGTGATGCCCTCTGTGATAGATTCTCACTACCTTGGTGGCTCTTAAGAAGAAATCAGTTCCCATTAGACAGCTTCACCTTGCTATTCTAAAACATGACCCTTGGTAAAGGCCAGGACGGCTTTAACCAGCTTCTTCACTCAACTGAAAAAGTTCCATAAACCTCGTGCAACACAGTCAGGCCGCAGGTGGCACTGGGCAATGAAGACGCTTGATCCTAAGGGTGCATTAAAAACCACTCAGAAACAGCAAATTATTTGAGGTTCATAGTGCCACCCTCAGACTGTCACAACTTGGAGTACCTGCTGCTAAGGATTTTAGGAAGGGATTTTATTCAATACAGATGTACGCTAGACTTTCCTCTACTAATGTCCCTTTGGGAACAGCTAGCACAAAGAGGTTACTCTTCCTGAAAGATATGAAAGTTTATCAAAGCATTTCAGTGCCCTTTGGGAGGCTGGTTCAGTCACGAGCACCCTGAGGAAGCTTCTCCCTGTCTCTGCAGATCTGCATGTGAACCCCAAGACAGAGGGCTGGGCAGGGTGGCTCTCAGGTGAGGTCTAGTTCACAGTGTTTGAGAACAACAGGTGGCTGAAGCCAGAAAATTAATTCTCCAGATATATTGAGAGTTATTTCTACAACTCATTCATTACTGTGTTCTTCCTAACATATTGATATTCCCTAGGCTTGGGCTCACTGCCATTTTGTATGTCTGTGTATCAAAAAATCATACTCTTAGCTTCTATTCAAAAATCGTATGCATTTTAGGCACCCTCTATTATTGACTCTGACCTAAGGCTGGGTCTTTATTCTTAACATATGACCAGACAGCTATAATTATTGCTTTATGTGCCTGATATATTTCATCAGATATAAACTTGTCTGTGTGTTAGCTGGAGGCTGATTTGACAAAGGGAACCCAGAAAAACAGATTTGTTTACACTGTTGGGCTGGCAGCCTGTGGACTGCTGGACTGCTTGACTTTTGTTTAAAAAAAAAAAAAAAAAGCCATTCCATGAAGTGTTTTGCAAAACTACTGCTATGAAGATTCAGAAAGTTAGTCTTTTTCACCATTAAAAAAATGTTGCACTTACAGCTTGCTTGCTGAAACATATTTTTTTTTCTAGTGTAATAGTAGCTCTCAGCACATTCTGTAAAAGGAGAACTGGAAACATCCATTAAAAATAATTGAAGCTGGGGAAAAAATCTGAACAGATAAAATGACTGTTTTTTTACTTCCATAGAAAAAGGCCAAGAAGGACATAATGAGACAACAGACAAAGGAAAGTTTTAAAACATAGAGTTTGGGATGAGTGTCCCACAGGCAGCCAGATAACCAGGTGACATGCACAAACACTTCTAGTTTAGAGCAATGACAGTTGGGTTCTGTGCTCCAAGTTAGTTTTCCTTAGGATTTTTATTACTGATCTATATACTTAACTGGTGTTTAAAGTCGAATATTAGTTCAATCAACATGCTGAATCTTTGACTTCAGATTATTTTACTTCCAATTATTTTATTGCTGCCTTTAAATCCAATTACCCAAAATACCTTTTTTATAAATAAACTCTTCTCAATCACTACTTTGCCCTGTACATACACCATTGCAGTCCGGTGGGCCGTGTACAATCGTTTCTTTTTCATACACACAATCTCACTCTGCCTTTTAATAGCCAATGTTGTGCTTCTGTCAATTTACTGCCTAGGAGTGTGGCTGCAACATGTCATGTAGGACAAAGTAGTGGGCTTAAACTGCAACACATTCAGACGAGGAAAAGTCCTATACAGATGAGGCAAGCAAAGCCATGGAAGGCACTCTCCAGGAAATCTGTGGAGACCCAGTTGTTGGAAATCTTCAGGGACAGATCAGCAAGCCTCTATGAGCACAGTCGATCCCCTCAGGGGCCTTCTGGCACTTGTTCTCCTCTTCTCGCTCAGTGATTTCCTATGGGAAACCTTGGGTTTGTGCTGACAAAGGAGAGTACAGAGATGAGAGTTACCTCAGGACTGAGGCTTAAGACAGACAGAGGAGTGACATCCTCACGTTGCTGTTGTTCCTCCTGTCCCAAGAAACAAGAACTTCTTCCTACACCTCCCATGAGCAGCCTTCAGATAATCCTTTGAACACCAAACACTTACTCCCCCCTGTTCCTGCCTCCACATCAAGCACTTTCCATCCACAAATTCCCCCAGGCACACCAGACTCTGACAGCCCCTTATACGCCTTCTCCCTTTCAGATTCATATCCCTCTTCCTAAATGCTCCCCTATGTCTCCCCACCGGGGAGTGCCAGCCTCTGTTTTGAGCCAGAAGGGCTAAATAACCACTGCTCATGGGGAGAGCCTGGCCCAAGGCTGCCAGCAGGCAGGCAGTGCACAGGCATCTCCATGTTTTTCAGGCAAAGTCCTTCATTCTCCAGCCTTCTGCTTCTCATGGCAGTGCGAACCTCTAGGGGACCGCAGGGGAAGAAAAGAAGGCAGTGGGAGAGGGGAGAAAAACATCCCCCAGCTGGTAGTTGTCATTTTTCTTCACTTTTCCTGTAAACTGAGCATTCCTCCTGCAAGTCCAAGTTGTCCTTTTATTTCCACTGGACGTTCCTCTGAAAGCTCTGGCTTGAAGGTGATTAATTTTTAATTATTCATGGGATTTTGTTTCCTAATACTTTGCATTTTTATAGCCAGCTCTGTGAAAGGATTTTAAAGCACTTTTCAAATGACAAATTAAGGCTCTCAAAAACTGCATGACATGGAAAACAAAATAATGAGGAAAGGGAGACCAAATCACTTACCTCTAGCTGAACAGTTAGTCCTCAAAAAACTCAAGAGGAGAATCCCAGCTTCTCTACCTACTCTTGTGTTTTAATGTCACTTAAAGTACAGTGGATGTGAAAATGCAATCAAATATTCTTCTTCAATAACTGTGGTGAATCGTGGAGTAGTGCTCATTATCCTGTCATTGAAAGGCCTTCATGCACTGTCGAGGGTTAAGATTGCGGGGTGACAATAAAACCCTGGCAGATGTATTGTTAACCCCCTCTCCCCCACACTTCCCCCTTTTTGCCCCTCCCTCTCCCCCCTCCCCACTAAGGACAGATGATCGGGAGGAAAAGATGGACAGAAAGAAGAGAGTTGGGAAAAATTAAAGATGTTTTACTAATGTTACTAATAAGAATAGAGAAAATAATACAAAATATACAAAACCAATCTTGACAGTCTCAGTAACTGCAGAGCAGGCAACCAAAGTCCTGGATTGGACTCTGCAGCCAACCGGAGCTGGATTCAGTCTCTCACTAGGCTTCAGTTTGCAGGGACGACTAGCAAGGTCCTTTCCTAATGTCGGCCATAAGCAGAAGGGAAAAGGGAAAGGGATGAGATCCTCGTGATCTCCCACTTTTATATGAAGTATTCACGTGAATGGAATGTTATACACAGTTGGTCAGTTTCTTGGTCACCGGTTTCTCATTGCCCCTCTCGCGAGATGTCTGTCTGTGCTTATCAATAAATTTGCATTCCATTGCTAGGTTTACCAAAACATGTGTCTGGTTCTCCAGGAAAATGCAGCTAATATGAAGGCTTTAGCTGACAGGCAAAATCACTAAAAGAGAAACTTGTTTTTAACAAAACCAGGACATGCATCGACTGGAGCAGGTCTATAGACCAAATACCACCTTCTAAATGTTTATCCATGATTACTTTCAAAACAAAGTCACACAAAAGTATCTCTCTCTCATGAAATGTGTGTGTATACATATATATGTACACTATATATATATATATAAAAGCTATGGATTCTACTAATTCAGTGAGAATACAATGTAAAAAGTAGACATTTTTATAAAGTTGCTTTAGCAACTTTTAGGCCAAAATCTTACCTTACAGTACAACAGTGTTAGGGAACATCAGATTCAAATCCCAACTTCATGGCTTGGGAGCCTCTTTTTAGGATAAAAGCAAACATGTATCATGATCAATTCTGCCCTAACAGACTAAAGTGCAGGACATTTACTGTTCTTGTCTCTAGGGCACCTGAACTACTGTTCTTCCCCTTTCCCAGCCAAGGAGGAGCTACCATTGCACACAAGCTAATTGTTGTCATAAAGATGGCACTGTTAATTAGAGCTGGGATAGAGAACATGTTGCATACAAAGTAAATGGAAGTTCCAATAATTAAGTAAGGAACAAAATTTGGGTAGTGTCTACTGTAAACAAGAACATGTAAACATGAACCTGACAAAAGTCAGCAGTCGATGTAGCAAAAGCCAAATAAAAAACACCAGTTCAGTTGTTTGCTAGATTATTTAGGCAGCAAGTATAGTCAAGATACAGGTGTATTCCCAAGCACTTCTTTTTTCCTTTCCCAGTTCATCAACTTCACAAATGAAAATTTTCCTTTTAATATATTTGGGGGGCTTAGGAAAGCTTGGAAGAAGTCAGTCTGATAATCTATTAGAGCTGCATTTTGACTTCACATACTACTTAAATTAGTAAAGGAAGCAGAGAATTAAACATACAATTAACCTGTAGGAAGAAAAGTAGAGCAACCACACCTTTCTACAGGAAAGGAGTAACAAATATGAGACAGAGGAGCTAAAATTGGAGGGGTACATCAGGGTGGATGTAATCACGTTTACCTACTGCAAGTCAGAAAGCTCCTTCAGGCACCAGGTATCTGCTCCTTCAGCTGCTAGTGACAACTCTTCCAACACAAATCTTGCTAGCTCTGCCCTGATGCCAACTCAAGGCAGGCTTAATCAATCTTTTGAAGGATGTAAAAACTGCCCCAGCACCAACATAGCACAGAAGAAAGTTTACCAGAGAGCAGGAAAAACCTCACTTGTCACAGTCAGACCTTGGCTGCCCACTCCCTGATTACAATCCTTTGCAAAGGAAGGCTCCAAGCAGTGCCACAGTCTCCCTGCTGTTAGATGCATGTCAGCCAAGCAGTTACTGCCCCATGCAGGTTACGAGACCGTACTGGTGTTTTTAATCTTCTGGCAGATTGCACCAAAGTGCAGAGCTTTCAAATTGCAGCCCAAACAGGAATTTGTGGTGGTCATAGCACTGTGTGCAAAGTTTTTAAGCCACCACACAGTGATGCCTGGTGTTGGAGGAAGTTGAGTCCATTACCACATGTCCTTGGCAGGGTATGGCACTCCTTCCTGCTAGTGGAATCATCCAAGATGTTACGTAGCTGGTTTGTTTGCTCTGAGAAACTTCTTTTACCCAGTCACCATTTCAGAGTCCTTGTGTATAAGATGAGATTTCTAAAGCAGAAAACCCAATTCAAGTTGTCTTCCCAAAGAATTTTAGTGCTGACTCTTAAAATGCACATCGTGTATGCATATGTGAAGCAAGAATGTTGTATATTTGGAGGAACAAAATGCCATGGCACTGCTGGCATGCACATTTCCCTTGAGAGTTTTGTTCCTAGTAAAGCTCTTGATCAACAAGCAGCAGCTTGTACATGAATCACTGCAGCTGAAGCACTAAGCATGCCACCGACACTGGCAGGACCTACTGCAAGTTTAGGAGCATTATCTGAAGCTGTCACACATGTGACCCCGTTGCAATTCCTTCCGCTGTGAATACGGTTTGTTCAACACTCTGAAAATGCACTCCTCCATAGTAATAAAATGTACTGCTTCATTACCATACAAACTGGCATAAATTATATTAGTTTTTTGTCATGTTTATTATTAGCATTGTGTTACAACAAAACCTGTGCCTGGCTAAGAGAGTGCAGCATAAATGCAAGGAAAAGATGCAGGACACGAATAATTCTAACTGATAGAAATCTACCAGCAATGGTAAATGCTAGTCACTTCTGAGAAACACAACACATGAGCTCTTGAAGGTCTGATCACAAGAACTGTGCATGTCAAGAATATTTTCTTTATTCTGTAAGAACTGAAGGGTTTTTATTGTGTCATAATTAAGTAAAAGTCTGTCCCTCAGAGATACCTGTTAACCATAAAGCAGAATAGATTCTCTGTGTGTGTGAATTGCTCCAAGACACCAGAGCTGTTGCCTGCTACACATCATCTGTAATTAGCACTTAACAGGGAGTTATTAGTAGGGCAATTTTCTCTTGATACTGCAACAGCCATTGCTAAAGTATGTGCCAGAAACATAACTGTTTCTCCATAATTGTCCATTTTCTTTTATTTTTGTAATAGAGCAACTGGTTTGTTGTTTTTTTTTTTTCAAAGCAAGTGGATTATCTGGTCTTTGCATGAGTTACAATTGGACTAAAGGGGAAAGTGCTTGGTAGTTACTGGCAATATAAGTCACATTTAAAATCTGGTGCCAAATGGGCCTTCCTGGTAAGGTGTAATCTATAATAAACAGAAGCAGAAGAAGCACAGAGTGAAATGAAATTTAATGCAATCAGTCAAGCAAAAAAGGCAGATGCTGCTTATGTTCCTGTCTTCTAAAGTAATGTATGCACGTGCCATAGATGTACAGATGATATTATTTCTACAGGCCAGAAAGAATCAGCATAAGTTAAGAATAATGCATATATAATGTAGCCTAAAATGAACCACTGCCTTCAAATACTATGAAATCAATTTTGAAATATTTTTGCTGAAATAGTGTTTCCTCTTAAAAAAGAACTGACAACAAATCTGAGCCTCAGCAAACAGTTTGAGGCACTCAGATGTTGGATGAGGAGGTAGAAGCTCCAAGTTCTGCCACTGCAGCATGACCTTGAGCAAGCTGTTCCTCCTTGTCTGACTTTTGTTCCCTGGCGTGTTTATGCTGGCAGTCCCTGGGACAGGGGACTGTGTCTTTTACGATGTAACACAAAGACAAGTTTAGTAAAATAATCCCTTTCCCTCCCCACCCTCTCCCCATCCAGTGATCCCACCAGTCTTTAGCTATTACTTGTATCTATATTTGTGTTTCGCAGTTTCTTTTTAGACTCCTCTTATGTTATTCCTGTGCCTCTTCCGTAGCTCTTCTGAAGGGATTGAAAATTCAAATGTAAATTATTGAAAAAAGCAGCTAGGCAGGGATCTTTACCGAGATGTATTCATGTGATTTGCACTGGCAGAAGGATGCACCTGGAAGTCTAGAGTGCTAAAGGGAATTTGGCTCACAGGATAAAAACCCAGAGGAGGTTTGCTTTAGCAGTGAGTAGTTTACCCTGCTGGAAGTGTGCAATCTGTATGAGGGAGTACTACACATAGACGTTTACTTCACTTTTTTTATGCATTCACATAGCTTCCTAGCAGATGTTTTCATATAAAAAATGTCTTGGGAGCTGACGTGTTGGTAAAGAGCTTTTTTGAAGGAAAGATCTTACTACACCAGTGATCTGTGTCCTACAGAGAATGCTTGCCTCAGTTACAGCAGTTTTGGATTGCGAGGTAGAGAAAAGGTATTAAAATATATTTTTTAAAGATCTCTTTGGTTATAGAAGAACAGAGCCAAGTGGTTTTGAACAAAATATAATAACGTTAAAAAGTGGAGCCTTCAATTGGAAACTCTTGATCTTGATAGTAGAATAGTTCAGGGTTTTGTACCTGGATGTGAACTTGGATTTGTATGTTTTGTTGTCAGAACAGTATTTTTAGCTCAGAGGCAGGGGAAAAACAATGAAATAACTTCACTGAAATTTCATAAAATCAATTTCTAAGCCTTCTTGAAGCTCAGATTTAGTCAAATTCAATTTGCTTTAAACCACAAACTGTACAACTTCTTAATGTGTTTTGGTGGGCAGGCAACAGTTTGTATTTGACAAAGGCTTTTGTTCCAGTTGCATTTTCTGAGCTTCTGGCATTCCTTGGGTGCCTTTTCTCTCTCTTCTGGATTATGTGAAAGAAATGCACGCTCTTGTCCCACTGCCAAGTTCTAACTGCACCCAGGTTCCTCCTGCTTACACAGACCAGAACTGTAGAAAGGGGACAGAGAACACCCCATCCTGCAACAAAACTGTCAACAGTCTCCAGCCTTTCTGAGCTGAAAACTTTCACAGCCTCTGTCTTTGAATTAATTAAACACACGATGACTTGGTAAAATTATGCTGGTTTGTTTGAATACTGATTTTTCAAAGGCTGTGGCAGTGAATATTCTACAAAACAAGCAAATTTTTTGCTCATAGTCTACTTTAAAAAGGGGTTGGTGGGAGGCAATACCCGACCAAGCTGCTGCATGTGATGTGGTTGCAAGCACACTAAAAAGAGAGACATTTTCTCTAGTGTCAGAAAATGTGAAATATAAGAAATACACTGATACAACCCAGCAAATTATTTCAACTGAGTTACTCTAGAGTTACCCTGGTTTAACTTGAAGCAGAAATCAGAACAGAAGTTGACTGTCAATTACTGTCAGGGAAAATTCATGACGGTGACTGAAATATACAGAAAATTCCCACATAATTGTGATGAGATGAAAATCCTGCCAACTTGTGCTGCATCGAAAAGTGTAAACAGTCATGGCAGAGAGACAAAACTACATGGATTAGCACAGGTCACCACTTGTTTCTTCCAAATCATTTTTCAGAATACTGTTGTGCACACTCAACACACTTCTGCTACTTCTGTGGGGA